>NC_140955.1:74092554-74692554 GCF_014529385.1 Adiantum capillus-veneris
CCTGCCCTTTGCACCAAAAAGAGTGCAAACTTATTCAGGAATCCTTTGGCTTTATGATTTACCTGAACAACCTGTTTAGATTCCTCATGTAGAATCCTGATGAGGTGTTAGAGGAGCAGGATGCAGCACCATATGAAGAATGCGAGGAGACAACACATATACAAGAAGTCGAGGAGGTTGAAGATACAGTCGACCTTGAGGTTGAGGCAATTGAAGTACAAAGAAGTAAGATGCTCTCTGTGAAAACCACAGAAATCAAACTACCTTTGGATGTCAGTAACTTCACTGAGAAGCATGCTCAGATGATGCTGCCTGCTGTGCTTGACTTCAGGATTGGAGACAGGACCTATATCTTTTTACATGATGTGAAAAGCATCTTTTATTTAAGGGAGGACTTCTCCCTGGATATCATTTCCAGAGTCCAAGAGGAGAGGAGTGGATTTGTTTCAGAGGATAGTAGTGATGATGAGGCAATGGAAACATCCAGCAATCCAATGGAATGCCTCCGAAGATGCTTTGAAAAAGCTAAAAAATACAAGGAGACACTACCTGATGAAGCCACCTTCCAAGAAATAAGACAAAGCCTAAGACCATCAACAAGTAACAAAGAAGTGGAGGATTGGTTTAACCATTCAGGTCAGGGGTCAACTACATCTGTAGACCTGTGGCAGGAAACCTCTTTCTGCAGGATGAGAGCTTCATGGTAACTCTGTGTGTGTGTGTGTGTGTGTCACTAACTCTGACATGATATGTGCAGTCTTGGATTGCTGACAAGGATGACTTCCTTCGGTGGCGGACTCGAGAGTATTGTGGAAGGGATGCGGCCCTAGTGCAGTACCTTTCAAAGCTTTGCGAGTCGCCGATAGTAGTTTTTCACAATTCCATGTCACAAGAGGGTTCAATAGCAACTTACACATTCAAGACACTATCACGCTTCTTGGGTGGACCCGTGCTGCCCAAAAGTGCAGATAAAGTCATTCTTGTGGACAAAGTGTTTGCTAGAGATTGTTTTGGTTACTGCCCAGGCTATACAGATGGTCGGGCAACGTATTACTACACTTACATAGCAATGGCACTAGCTCTTGGTAGAAAAAACCCATATGAAATTTTAGAGTATGGAAAACATCTCATGATTCGTTACAAGGGTGATGTGCGAAAAAACAAAATTGAACCTTCAAAATCTTGATACACTTCAAGTAGCAATTGTATAAGATCATGCATTACATAAATTTTGTACAATGTCATCCACTCAGAGTATCTTTCTCCACTTGTGGTTCACATACACCATTGTCTCTCTCCACCTTCGTTGACTTTCACGAGCACCGGAGTTGTTGTATGCCATTGATCTTTTAACTTTTTGTTGTTGTAAATGTCTGATGGCTTGTGCAATTGCTGAAGAGGCCAAGACTTCTTTTGCCTGCATTCGATGAATGATTCTACGATAGAACCATTCAAATAGTTCTCTCAAACTGTTAGCCTTGATTCGAGAGCCACCATGTCGTGTGTGCCTGAAATAAGCATTTCTCGCCATGTAATGAGACTTTTCCATCCCTTGGGTATTCCATATTTCCGGGTTCCCATACGTTTGTATAAAATATGGTAAATGATTGAAGATGATGTGCTGGATATGAAAACAGATTAGTTAGAATGTTTTACACTCACATAGTTGCACATAAAATAGAATCAAATACACGATAATACAATGTAGTGAGTAATTTGGGTGTCTGTCCATGCTGTCTTGAATGATTTTTTAAGAAGGTTGAGATTCTCCTTAAACTTGTTCATATCACCTTGTGACCAGTCATCTTTGTCGCACATCAAAAATAGGATGTCTATTGATCGCCAAACCTCAGCCTTCGCATTACGAGTAGTTGGTTCTTGGTCTTTGACTGCAATATGTAGCTTTTTCCAGCTCTGATACTCTACCTTGCTAACATAAGATGTGTTATATATTTTTCAATGTTTTGTTAGCTATGGATCTCTTGTACCTTGGGGTTTAGATAAAAACCTCCGTGCCTTTACCCCACCGATGGATGGTTTGCATGGGACATCCTTCTCAGCAGTTGATCTCTTTTCATCCCGTTGGATTTTCACATTGCCACCATGAAGCCCCATATCCAACAGTACCAATTCTAAGCACTGCAGGGCTACTTGTCGCTCTGCTGAGTTCTTAATCTTCCAAGAAAACCCGGTAACTCTGTGTGTGTGTGTGTGTGTGTGTGTGTGTGTGTGTGTGTGTGTGTGTCACTAACTCTGACATGATATGTGCAGTCTTGGATTGCTGACAAGGATGACTTCCTTCGGTGGCGGACTCGAGAGTATTGTGGAAGGGATGCGGCCCTAGTGCAGTACCTTTCAAAGCTTTGCGAGTCGCCGATAGTAGTTTTTCACAATTCCATGTCACAAGAGGGTTCAATAGCAACTTACACATTCAAGACACTATCACGCTTCTTGGGTGGACCCGTGCTGCCCAAAAGTGCAGATAAAGTCATTCTTGTGGACAAAGTGTTTGCTAGAGATTGTTTTGGTTACTGCCCAGGCTATACAGATGGTCGGGCAACGTATTACTACACTTACATAGCAATGGCACTAGCTCTTGGTAGAAAAAACCCATATGAAATTTTAGAGTATGGAAAACATCTCATGATTCGTTACAAGGGTGATGTGCGAAAAAACAAAATTGAACCTTCAAAATCTTGATACACTTCAAGTAGCAATTGTATAAGATCATGCATTACATAAATTTTGTACAATGTCATCCACTCAGAGTATCTTTCTCCACTTGTGGTTCACATACACCATTGTCTCTCTCCACCTTCGTTGACTTTCACGAGCACCGGAGTTGTTGTATGCCATTGATCTTTTAACTTTTTGTTGTTGTAAATGTCTGATGGCTTGTGCAATTGCTGAAGAGGCCAAGACTTCTTTTGCCTGCATTCGATGAATGATTCTACGATAGAACCATTCAAATAGTTCTCTCAAACTGTTAGCCTTGATTCGAGAGCCACCATGTCGTGTGTGCCTGAAATAAGCATTTCTCGCCATGTAATGAGACTTTTCCATCCCTTGGGTATTCCATATTTCCGGGTTCCCATACGTTTGTATAAAATATGGTAAATGATTGAAGATGATGTGCTGGATATGAAAACAGATTAGTTAGAATGTTTTACACTCACATAGTTGCACATAAAATAGAATCAAATACACGATAATACAATGTAGTGAGTAATTTGGGTGTCTGTCCATGCTGTCTTGAATGATTTTTTAAGAAGGTTGAGATTCTCCTTAAACTTGTTCATATCACCTTGTGACCAGTCATCTTTGTCGCACATCAAAAATAGGATGTCTATTGATCGCCAAACCTCAGCCTTCGCATTACGAGTAGTTGGTTCTTGGTCTTTGACTGCAATATGTAGCTTTTTCCAGCTCTGATACTCTACCTTGCTAACATAAGATGTGTTATATATTTTTCAATGTTTTGTTAGCTATGGATCTCTTGTACCTTGGGGTTTAGATAAAAACCTCCGTGCCTTTACCCCACCGATGGATGGTTTGCATGGGACATCCTTCTCAGCAGTTGATCTCTTTTCATCCCGTTGGATTTTCACATTGCCACCATGAAGCCCCATATCCAACAGTACCAATTCTAAGCACTGCAGGGCTACTTGTCGCTCTGCTGAGTTCTTAATCTTCCAAGAAAACCCGGTAACTCTGTGTGTGTGTGTGTGTGTGTGTGTGTGTGTGTGTGTGTGTGTGTGTCACTAACTCTGACATGATATGTGCAGTCTTGGATTGCTGACAAGGATGACTTCCTTCGGTGGCGGACTCGAGAGTATTGTGGAAGGGATGCGGCCCTAGTGCAGTACCTTTCAAAGCTTTGCGAGTCGCCGATAGTAGTTTTTCACAATTCCATGTCACAAGAGGGTTCAATAGCAACTTACACATTCAAGACACTATCACGCTTCTTGGGTGGACCCGTGCTGCCCAAAAGTGCAGATAAAGTCATTCTTGTGGACAAAGTGTTTGCTAGAGATTGTTTTGGTTACTGCCCAGGCTATACAGATGGTCGGGCAACGTATTACTACACTTACATAGCAATGGCACTAGCTCTTGGTAGAAAAAACCCATATGAAATTTTAGAGTATGGAAAACATCTCATGATTCGTTACAAGGGTGATGTGCGAAAAAACAAAATTGAACCTTCAAAATCTTGATACACTTCAAGTAGCAATTGTATAAGATCATGCATTACATAAATTTTGTACAATGTCATCCACTCAGAGTATCTTTCTCCACTTGTGGTTCACATACACCATTGTCTCTCTCCACCTTCGTTGACTTTCACGAGCACCGGAGTTGTTGTATGCCATTGATCTTTTAACTTTTTGTTGTTGTAAATGTCTGATGGCTTGTGCAATTGCTGAAGAGGCCAAGACTTCTTTTGCCTGCATTCGATGAATGATTCTACGATAGAACCATTCAAATAGTTCTCTCAAACTGTTAGCCTTGATTCGAGAGCCACCATGTCGTGTGTGCCTGAAATAAGCATTTCTCGCCATGTAATGAGACTTTTCCATCCCTTGGGTATTCCATATTTCCGGGTTCCCATACGTTTGTATAAAATATGGTAAATGATTGAAGATGATGTGCTGGATATGAAAACAGATTAGTTAGAATGTTTTACACTCACATAGTTGCACATAAAATAGAATCAAATACACGATAATACAATGTAGTGAGTAATTTGGGTGTCTGTCCATGCTGTCTTGAATGATTTTTTAAGAAGGTTGAGATTCTCCTTAAACTTGTTCATATCACCTTGTGACCAGTCATCTTTGTCGCACATCAAAAATAGGATGTCTATTGATCGCCAAACCTCAGCCTTCGCATTACGAGTAGTTGGTTCTTGGTCTTTGACTGCAATATGTAGCTTTTTCCAGCTCTGATACTCTACCTTGCTAACATAAGATGTGTTATATATTTTTCAATGTTTTGTTAGCTTTGGATCTCTTGTACCTTGGGGTTTAGATAAAAACCTCCGTGCCTTTACCCCACCGATGGATGGTTTGCATGGGACATCCTTCTCAGCAGTTGATCTCTTTTCATCCCGTTGGATTTTCACATTGCCACCATGAAGCCCCATATCCAACAGTACCAATTCTAAGCACTGCAGGGCTACTTGTCGCTCTGCTGAGTTCTTAATCTTCCAAGAAAACCCGATATATAAGTAGACCAATTTCTCCACAATTCTACAAAGGGCATGCATTGTACAGATGTGGACATTCACAAGTGGTATTTTCAAAACCGGTCAAAAAGCAGGGTCCTCAATGTGATGTGTTGGAGCTTTTCTCTACCACTTTGGGTCCATGACCTTTGCAGGCTCCATGCAGAACAAACACGGCGACTTTGCCATTGCACCCATTCCACAATTATACATGCATTTTAATGTTTTGAGGTCACCTGCAAGATGCCACTGAACTTGAAAGTCTCCCCTTCCATCTAGACGTAGTACCTCTCCCTGGTTAGTCTGTCTATCAATCACCTAAGGAATATTAGTTCGATGGAACACCCAATATAGAATCTCATGATCTTCTTTCTTTACCTGCAGCACAAAATAAATGAGACTTAAGTAGATGTGAACATTTGAGCTTACCTGAGAATCTCGCTTACCTCAAACGCACCAAGCCACCATATGTTAGATTTTGATTGAACACTAAAGTACAAAGGATCATCACTGGGACACTTTGAGAGGGCTCTATTCATTAAAGTAATTGTAACACGCTCTAGCTTTTTCTCTTTAACAAGCTCACACTCATCCAGTTTTAACACAAAATGTAATACCCCTCGTGACTCTTCAAATGTGATGTTGTAAAACTCCACCATTCTCTTCTGTAACATCTGCAGGTCTATAAAAATATTATTGAACTCATCATATGCCATGTTTGCTCCATGGCCACTGTAAGTTGCTTTAATATGAAAGGGCTGTCCAAGATAGTCTCCCTGTGCCTCGTTAAGCTGAAGCCTCTCTTTCCAAACACTTGAGGCTGATGGTAAAAGTTTGGATTTTATACTCTTCTTAACAAAGACGGATGAGACAGATTGTTGTATAGCCGAATATCCTCTTTTGCTTACACCAAGTGAATCAAGTGTGTCTTGTATCTCTTTTGCAGGCACTGAGTTCTCTGAAATAAAGCGGTCCACTACATTTCATTGTAGGACCTTAAACTTCTTGTCATGTACTATATCTGCTACCAGGCTTCTACTTATGAGTGGCTTCAATCTCTTTCCTATATTGGCTTTGGGGTCAATGTTTTCCTTGTCAGGATAGATTGAATCTCTACATGAAAACAATGCATAAGTAAATAACAGAAAATTTTCTTCACTAACACTATTTAGGCACATGAAAACAATGCATAACAAGAAAAAACAAAAAGATTACTTAACTAAGATAATGTAGCCAACCAAGAAGCATCACCTTAATGCTCGGATTCTTTTCTTGAGACCTCCGGATGCAACCTGCAATGTTTCAAGATTGCGCAATTTCTTCTTTCGGATACGACCACCCAAGATGGTGTCCTTCATTTGACAACTTCGTACCTTTCCTTTCAGTTCTTGTACCTCTGTTTTGTGTTGCAAAATGGTAACTTGATCTGTAGAATGTAAATGTGAAAGGCGAACAATCTCACATTGTTGAGCTTGAAGAATGCCCTTATAAGTTTCAGCTTCTCTTGTAAGAGATTTACAATAACCCAGAAGGTCACCAGCAAAGGGCAATAAGCTTGTAGGATTGACAAACGGTGGAGACGCATTAGTCATTGGATTCTTAGGGTAGAGAGAGCCTCTCGTCTAGATATCTATGTGTTTAGCTCCCTGAGATCTGAGCGTGTCTATGGAAGCGGGAGGTATATGTGTGTTTGTTTTACTACGCTTAATCAATGGTTGGTACTCATTGTCCAAATCAATGTGAAGGTGATATTTGGCTCGTTTCTGGGTAACATTTGTGCCATTTGAGGAGTGCGCCATTAGCCAAATGTGCAGGTTTAATGGAAAGTGAATAGCGGCTGCACGTTCGTCCCTCCATGTTAGCCTCATTCCCTCCATGTGGACGAGGTTCATTCAATGCAGCTGAAAAGAAGATTATCCCTCAATCATTACGGACGAATGTTCAGAAGAGTAAACAATCTACTTAAGTACACTTTTTGAACTTTTACCATGAAAGACCCACCTCTATTATTCGCCATATTTTCTAGAGAGAGAGAGTGAGAAAAATACATTTTCTTAGAAGGCCCTCCAAATGACCTCCGAAATTTCCTAATGCCATGCCGGGGCTAATAGTTTGTAATGGAACTCCACTCCTCTCCATTTACCTCCTTTCGAGCCAAGTGTAGCCGCTTCCATCATATCTTTGATCATGACAACCCAAAATTGATCCTGTTTAGCCAAGGAGACGACAAATTTGGCACAACAAGCTTCTGCATGGGCCACCGGGTTGAGAATTCCGAGGCCTCCTTGATTCACCGGCCGAGCAACTGATTCCCAAGAGGCCCATTGCCAAGTCCTGGTGGATTTCATGTTGTTTTCCCATAAAAACCTTTTTACTGGTTTTAAGAACTCTTTCCAGTGACACTTAGCCATCTTGAGAAGCGAGCTAGTGAAGGCCACATAAGGAATCATGAAGGCATTTATCACTTTTATCCGACTTTGGAATGGGAGAAGAGCATACTCCCACCTACTCATTTTTGTTTTGATTTTTTCAAGCACCCACTCAAATCTTTGCTTGTGAGTTACGTCCACCCCCAAGGGTGCTCCCAGATGTCTGAAGATATTCCCTTTTGTGACAATCTCCCCTGACCAGTCAGAAGGGTCAATTGAGTCATTTTCCGATAGGGAGATCAGCCTTGACTTCTCAATATTACACTTGGACCCCGCAGCTACCGTGAATATTGTAAAATCTCTAGAGCTTTCCTTATGACCTAGGGGCATGCCTTCAGGAAGAGGAGAGAATCGTCTGCAAAAAGTTTTTCTAGGAGTTGGCTATTTCCGGGTAAAGCCAGGCCTTGCAACTCCCATCGTTCTGCACTAACTTCAAGTGTCGTGATTAAAGGATGCGATCCTATGGCGAAAATCAGGGGGGCCAAGGGGCATCCCTGCTTAATAGACCTTTCATTTCACATCTTGACATGTCTTTACTTTTCTTGCATTCTATTGTTTTAGAATGCTAAAGTGAAGCTTCACCTTACATAATTTTAGTAAATTTTACACACACACACACACACACACACACACACACACACGTTTGTTTTTGCATTCTATTGTTTTAGAATGCTAAAGTGAAGCTTCACCTTGCACATATATATATATATATATATATATTTTGCAGAACTCACAATAGTGAGTGTAGTATATTAACAAAATCAAAAAATTACAAAGCCACACCATGCTCAGATCTAGCCATGGCACCACATAATGTCCAACCACCACACATTGGCTAAGCAGGGAGCCACCCTCGACTAGACGTTCAACACCATGAAAACACACTACATACAACGGCTGAACAGGGAGCCACCCTCGACAAGACACCAAGCATACGAAGAAGGGGCGGGGCCCTTAGTCCCCATCACCCACAAGGAGCTCTCGAGGTGCCACCACTGCGTCACTACTGCCACCAGTAACCCCGTGCCTCACGAGTACCAGGAACCAAAATTGAGATCAAGTAGGTAATCATGAACCACTTGAACCAGAAGATCCACATCCCACCAAGTTGCCTGTAGAAGCCCCAAGGGGATGCCGTCATGAGCAGAACTCACCACCACTGCGTCACTATTGCCACCAGTAACCCCGTGCCTCACGAGTACCAGGAACCAAAATTGAGATCAAGTAGGTAATCATGAACCACTTGAACCAGAAGATCCACATCCCACCAAGTTGCCTGTAGAAGCCCCAAGGGGATGCCGTCATGAGCAGAAACTTGTCACTTCAATACCCTTGTCCACCACCAAGATGCTTAACGCGAGACTGATCCAAGAAACTGATCCAAATAGCAGCAGCATCATTGCATCCAAAAGGATACCCATCGCACAACCGCAAAGACCAGAGAACACTGCGCCCATGAATCCACACCCTTCCAATGAGCCCTTCTTCCGTATCTTGCAAGCCTTGCATCAAGGGAAGGTTGTCGCCCATGAGTTGGTAGGGGAGACGAGCAGAGGCGAGCCCCTCAACCAGATGAACCGTACCTTCACCACCTCCGAGGTCACCCCACCTAGAGGCGCTTCCCAAGCACCCACAATAGCCTCCACTGAAGGCCACCAAGAACTTCCCCCGCAAAGCGAGACAGCCACCTTACAGCCTTAGATCCAAAAAGAAGGGGATCGCCAGCGCCAAGAGAGAGATCTCGCCTAGGGCTTCCCAGCCAGGGCTCCTCCCCCAGGAAACCCCCTATAGCAGGAGCCTATCCCCGCTCCACCTTGATCACTCCCTTGCGCAAAGCGAGAAAACCCTAGGCATAATTCTAAAAAATTCTATGCACACACACACACACACACATATTAATTAGTTCTTTTTATTTCACCTTTCATTTCACAACTTCACATGGCTTTACATTTGTTGAATTTTATAACTTGATTCCAGTCAGTGTTTACGTTCGAGAAAGTCTCTTTTATTAAGCGGCTGCTGATCGAGTTTCCTCCTCACAAAGAAGAAAACCGGAAATACTAGCAAAATTTTTGATATTTGCAAAATTTTTAAATGACTTTCTTACATACTTTATCGGTTTTTCTTTCATTTACCATGGTTTGGGAAAGGATTGCCTCAGCTTAGTCTTGAGCCGATTGAAAATCGAGACTAGCCTCATGTAGGGTGCAAGGAGTTGAATGCGATGCACATGGGAGCGGATCAATATATCTCTCCTCCCCTCCTCCTTGTGCCAAGCATAGATAGCACCTGTAGGAATTGAGAGTGAAGCGAGGTCAGGTCTCTCTCTCTCTCTCTAGATGAGAAAAAACTTCTTGTTGATTCTCTCTCTCTCTCTCTCTCTCTCCCTGATTCAATGGCAAAGCAACGCTGAAGCTCTCTTTGTATGATTGGACATGGTGCTTGCCCTTGATGGCTTGCTTATCGATGTCCATGGCTTTGTTGAGGTAGAGCCATAGGAGCAGGTGTCGAGGCAGAGTCACAAGAGCAGATATCGCGCGCGAGGTAGAGCATTATGCCTTGGCCTTAGCAAATAAAAGAGAATAGGAATTTTGTTAAGAAATAAATATCGTTTCCTAAGAGAGATCAAGTATGTCATTGTGTTCTAAAAGCCATTAAAATCACTGGTTTTCATTAGAGAAATTTTGGACTCTTACGGGGGCTCTATAAGGATATTAGACTTTTTCTCTCTTATTTTGAAGTGTACAACCCGGTGAAGTCTATAAAGGCTTTGTCGAAACCCTACCAAGTGGCATATCATTGGAAAGATATTAGAAAGTAGGTTTTAGATCCACAAACTCTAACAAATTTGGAGTTGATTTGTAAATGTTATGGCCTCCCCAATGAAGCTTATATATGTGACAGTTCATAAAACTAAGTTGTCACATAAAAAAATGAATTCTTCTAGAATATGAGAAATTGGATGGCATGCTATATATCAATAGAAAGATCTCAAAGAGTACATTGTAATTCCAAAAGATCCGATAAATTTTGATTTCATTTGTAAAAATTATACCGTGCGTCCATTTTGGACAAGAGAGAAAAGTCAACATGCTTATAGGCCTCCAAACTTTTTGTGATGATTTGTGCCTGGCTTTGTTACTCAGCATTCCATGCATTAAGCGATTAGTTTTGAAGTATCCATTTTGGACAAGAGAGAAAAGTCAACATGCTTATAGGCCTCCAAACTTTTTCTGATGATCTGTGCCTGGCTTTGTTACTCAGCATTCCATGCATTAAGCGATTAGTTCTTGCCAAGACATTATCTAGGAACTGCTTGCACAAAAGAAAAGATATATAGGATGGAGCTATTGACCTTCCAATATCTTGGGATATTGAAGTATATCTTTTGATAAATTAAAACATTAAACTTAGGTTCAATAAAAAAATAAAAAAGAAGAGGAAGTAGGGAGTCTTTTGAAGCTTGCCCAATGCATATAGGGCTAACAAATAGCTGTCTTTTTTTTTTTTGATGTAGGGTCCTCTCTCTCTCTCTCTCTCTCTCTCTCTCTCTCTCTTTCTTTTTGTATTGATGGTTGTTGTTTAAGAGAAGATCAACGATCAACGCATTAATTTTTTTAAGATATTTCATTTGATGAATCTTGTGAAAATTTAGAAGTTATTGCATTGTATTAAAATTTTGTTACTGTCTATTGTTAGTTTTCATTTGTAACAATGTACTGTTCAACTGGGGTATCACTAGTAAAAATTAAACAAGAACACACACAATATACATAGCCTTTGCAAGTACCATGACATTGACTTGGACCATTCTAGTCTTTGGCATCCTCTCATTGCATTAATATCCTTTGGATTGATGGATTTTGGTATCCAAACAATGAACAACCAACAACGAGGTTCCCCTCTTACTGTCTGTCTTCTTAGGCTTGACTTGTTGAAAGGTAGAAGGAGCTACCATACATACTTCATTGTATTTTGAATTATCACCTTTGATTTTGTCAGGTCGATGGCAACTTCAAACAAATTTCTTACGTGAGGGTGACATATGACCGTGTTAAAAGGGGAAAGATAACCGAAAAGATATAGCATGCACTTTTTCTAAACTTTGGCCCGATTTAATCCTCCCCTAGGACTAAACCTTACGTGTATCAGGCGGCCAAGGAGCCCCATGTTGAACACACACACACACACACACACACACACACACACACACCTATCTCACTGGCATCTACTACCTACCATTGGCCTATTCTGCACCTTGAAACTTCTATCTCAAACTAGTAAACTACTTTAATAATTTTGACTAGACCCTATTCATTTATGACCCTCCAATGGTAACATTATTACTGTAACCCCCCTAGGGCCAAATCCCCTTCTGTACTATCTCAACTTGAATATAGAGGTGTGGTTGGTTTGCTTTAGGCACTCCTGTGTAACCCAACTTTTGTACTAAGAAACTTGTCTTTGGTTTAACTCTATCCTCCAATAGGCCTTTGACTTAAAAGCCTACTATCTATAGGCCCCCTAATTCTTAACAAACTTACCTACACTTTTTAGGCTTTGACATGACCCTTGGAGAAGTTTTTGTTGGTGGGAGCTCACCCCGTAATCTAACTTAGAGTTGTGTGAGCACACCCTTAAAGCCTACTCTCAATGGGTTCCCTGGTATGTTTGGGTACACACTTATAATTATTGGTTCTCCTCCTCGGAGTGAAATGAATGGCGCTTTGCGGTTCATCGTCCCTGTCTATTGCTTTGCAACACCCCCATGTTCTCTCTCTCTCTCTCTCTCTCTCTCCCCCCCCTTGCCCGTACCTTGGCCATAGAGACATGATGGCATAGTGATGCTGTGGTGCCATGGCATCTGTGCTCTCTTGTGCAATTGGTTATGTGTTCTGCCAGGTAGATAGCATTGTCCACTTGAGGATTTTTAAGGAGAATATTTCTTGAATCTAGCAGCTGCCCAAAGCCGTGCCAAATCAAATATTCATTCCCATCATCCTCTAGATGAAATTGTGTGTGTAATCTCATGCACTCTTGCTCCCCTGTGTGTGTGTGTGTGCATGCACATGCACCCGCGTGTGTGTTGGAGGGGCATGAAGGGGTGGAGATGTATTCCTATGTTGCCAGCACGCACACGCACACACACACACACACACACACACACACACACACACACACACACACACACACACACACACACACAGAGAGAGAGAGAGAGAGAGAGAGAGAGAGAGAGAGAGAGAGAGAGAGAGAGTGTGTCATCTAGATAAGTGTATGTGTTGCTGTTTTTAAACTTATACACAAAAGAACATAACAGTTCAGAAGACAATTGGCTTTAGACAAAGGACAAGGATTAACACAAAAATGACTCAATCTTTGATTCATTTTTGTACATCATAGTAAGAATGAATTATCATTCCAGTTATTGTACATAAGATAGTCAAGAACAATGGATTCTTAAGTGACAGAGGCCAAGTTCAATAGTGACGGACAACAACAAAACCAAAAAAATTCTAAGTAAAGATAGAGTCCTCACTTGCATCCATACAAACAAACAACAAATTTGTTAGCCTTGAATACATTTTACAGGTTTCAACAAACCTTATCACTTGTTAGCCATGTCCTACTTAAAATCATTTTTAACTTATACCTACCATCCATGAAGAGTAAAAAACAACAAGTTTTCATTTCAAAAAAGTGTTATGAGATTGTCATAGTGAAATCAAGAGGCCATTACCCCTCTTTATCAAGTATAAAGTGTGTTAAATTTTTTTTAAATATTAGGCTTGTGATTAGAAGGCCATCACCCCTTCTGATCTAAGTGGTATCTTTATAATAGGTTGTAGAAGTACGTAGTTACCCCATTTTTTAAAAGAAAATTATATAAAATTTTGATCAAAAGGCCATCACCCCTTTTGATCCCAGCGTTCTACCCAATGGTTTAATCACTTCTTAGTCAAAAAATATATGGCTCAATCATTTCTTAGTCAAAAAAGCTATCTATGCAATACAATTGGCTGTTTTTAAGACATATAGTTTACGAGTTACAAGTGTTAAATCATTCCTAGTCAATATCGTCAGTACAAGCTAGGAAGGAAAAAGCTATTATCAACCAGGCATTAGGCAAGTTTATGGACCAATAGTCATCAGAGTATGTGCCATTTGGTAAGCTAGGTTTCATATAAAACCACCCTAGAAAAGGCGAGCCAGTAAGTGGCATTATTGTTACCATATACATGTGGTAGTGATGTGTGTGAACACACTTAGGACCGTCGAGGCATTTTTTTCCCTCTCTAGGAGGTTTTTCCCCCTGTGCATTGTAAATACATCCATTCATTCTAGGGCTATCTATACTTCCATTGCACACTAAGTAACACACTCTCTGTTGTGTGCCTTGATCTTCCTTCGTCTTCTCCAAGTTGTGCGTGTTTTCCCACAACCCTAATTCCAACAATTGGTATTAGAGCAGGTTACGTCCTCTCGCGCTTAGTCACCAACAGCTATAGCACACGCCTGCTCACTTTCTTTGAATTCTGTGAGATCTGGCGAGTGTTCACAATATTATGTGAGCCCAATTTTCTCAGATTTCTGATTCGCGCTCATTTCGGCCTCTGTTTCCACTACAGGGTATTTTGTCATTTTGTGCAAAATTTTTGTCAGTGCCATTTTTTTCATAACAGGTCCCTTACAATCTTCTATAGTTTGTGCTATATAGCATGTGTTGTTTCCGCTTTGTTTCTCCTCTTTTTGGGCAGTTTTCACATCAGGTGCAGTCATTCTTCATGGCCGACAACAGCACAGATGCGTTCAAGATGTTTGCTACTGAGAATAGATTGGATGAGGACAATTACCCTATGTGGGTTTACATGATGCAACATGTTCTTGTGTCAAAGGGTGTCTAGAATATTGTGTAGGGCATTGATGTACGTCCTGGTTCTGAGGATACAGGCGATGTTGAGGACGTTGCAGGTCTTGCTGCAAGGATAGCTGCTGTTAAAGTTGTTCTGCTACTGTAGAACAAGCTTGTTGGGTTGTAAAAGATGCATAGGCTCATGCATTGATTCGATTGTCTGTAAAGAGCACTATTACTCTTCACATTTGTTCAACAAAATCTGCAAAATAGACTTGGGATATTTTGGTTGGTCATTATGCAAGTCACAATGAGGCTAAAATTCCATTGCTGAGTAAAGATCTAGAATCAAAGATTATGCATGAGGAAGTCATTCATCGTATTGTAAAGTCCCTTGTGTCCACGTCCCAACCTGCCTCTTGAGGAAATAGAAGCACCTAAAATTTCCTTGCTGGTATCAAGGATATGAGCAACTTATTTCTACAGGTGAAGTCAGTTCCCATGTGTAGACTGTTCTTGATACCTTGCCAGACTCTTACTTGAATTTTGCTAGTACTTGGTGGAGACTTATGACCCAAGAAATCCTGAAGTTGTCAGGTTTGATAGATTGTGCACATTACTATTGCAAGAGTCACTTTCCAAAAAAAAAAAGTACTAGACAACGTGTAGTTGAACAGGCTTTTATTGTTGCTGAAAGAAAGGGTGGTAACGGCAATGCAACCACTTCTTATGGTTCTTCTGCGAGTGGAAAATCACCTGTTCCTAATGCTTTTGCTGGTAGCAATTCGTTTGGAAATTATGGTGATAAGGGCAAAAAGAAGATGCGTTGCCATTGACGAGCGCACAGCGCGACACGAACCCTGACGGCTTCTAAAACACCGGGAGCCGATGCACACCGCAAGCTGGTCACGGTAAAGCAAACAGGGGGCACCACCTAGCTTTGAGCGGCTAGGATGCAGACAACGGTGATTTGAAATATCACGGATTTTTTAGAGAGAGAGAGAGAGAGAGAGAGAGAGAGAGAGAGAGAGAGAGAGAGAGAGAGAGAGAGAGAGAGAGAGAGAGAGAGAGAGAGAGAATAGACAGGTGATGAAAACCCTACAACAACCTCATTTTCTGTGAGTTGGCAAATCATGGTGATAGAGAGATAGAGGGAGAAATAGTGAGCCTACTTGGTGGGTTCTCTAGAGATGACTCACTCACACGAAAGCTTGTCAACATGAGTGTGTGTGCATCGATCGTTGGAGTCGAGATGTAGACATAGCTTCTTCACATAGTACAAATTCCCAAAGAAAATTGCTACCAAAAGTCCCCTCTCTCGTAGTGCAAATGTTGCCAATTCCTCCCACCAAAATACTACCAAGTGCTGACCTCTGATGAACTTGCCTCCCCTCGATAGTGACCTCTCAGTGCCTTTTTATAGGTGTTGGCTGCTTTAGGTTAGGATAATCTGGTATGATTAGGGTAATCTAATCAGGGGAGACAAAGCAAGGCGGTGGGCCCTGGGTGGTTGACCCTTGCTTTGTCTTGGGAAATATTATAAGGAAAACCTCTAGGTGGGCCTTTGTGACCATCACCTAGAGAGATGAGAATTTACAAATTTGCGAATTTTTTACAAGGTTTGGTTGAAACTGGAAAAAAATGATGACAACCTACGATTTTTACTGGAGAGGGAATGTCGTGGATGCGATGCCGGTGAATGGTGGCCTAGCTGGTGCATCGGTGTAGCGCGTTCATCACTTCCAGGGTCGACCGAGGCATGCCTTCGACACCTTTGCTTGTTTTGGTGTTGGCGGCGCGTGATTTGACCGCCTTCTTTCTTTGTCGATGTCGATGTTGGCGACGCGTGATTTGACCGCCTTCTTTCTTTGTCGATGTCGTTTGGTTTTTCTTCTTCTTTTTTTTTTAATGCTGTGAGTGTGCATATATACGTGTGTGTATATGTGTGAGTGCGTGAGCGTGAGTGTGTATGGTTATATGTGCGTGGGAACAGGGGGGGTGTATGGTTTTATATATATATATATATATATATATATATATATATATATATATATATATATATATATATATATATATATATATATATATATATATATATATATATATATATATATATATATATATATATATTGTGTTTCTTACTGCAGGGAATCGACGACGCAGAGAACGTGAGTGAGAGAGGGAGAGTGTGTGCAAGGGGTGTGTGTGTGTGTGTGTGTGTTTTACCAACACGCCCGTACGGGCTGCTCACGGCAAGCGCGACAGAGAGGAGGTGAGAGAGGATCGGGCCAACGTGCGTCGGGGAGGGTGAGTGGGTGAGGGAGGGGTGTGGGTGTGGGGTGTGTGTGATAGAGAGAGAGAGAGAGCTTCCGGTTACTGATGTGCCCACATGGGCTGCCCGATATAGGGCAAGAGAGCGCGAGGGGTTGGGAGGGTGATGGCGAGGATAAGGAGTGGGGGGGGGGGGGGGGGGGGGGGGGGGGATAGAGTGCTTGTGTGGCTGGTGATTGCAAAGGGCGCGAGTGAGAGAGGGTGTGGAGGAGCGCGAGGCCTGGATGGGTGTAGCCGACGGAGGGTGAGGAAGGGGGGGGGATATAGTCAACGGAAAAAAAGGGGGGTTTAGGAGAGAGAGAGAGAGAGAGAGAGAGAGAGAGAGAGAGAGAGAGAGAGAGAGAGAGAGAGAGAGAGAGAGAGAGAGAGAGAGAGAGAGAGAGAGAGAGAGAGAGAGAGAGAGAGAGAGAATCTCTTATGGTGGGTTCCCACCGAGTGAGAGAGGGTAAGAGAGAGTGTGTGAGTGGGGGGAGGGAAGATAGGGGAAGAGGTAGGGCGGTGGTCCGCCGGCGGGAAGAAAACAGGGGGGGGTGTGGTATAGGGAGGAGAGTGAAGCTGAGGGGGTGTGTACAAGAGGGAAGGGGGGGGGGGGGGGGGGGGGGTATAGTATGGCGGCCCACTAGGGCTGCAATATGGACAGAGAGAGAGAGAGAGAGAGAGAGAGAGAGAGAGAGAGAGAGAGAGAGAGAGAGAGAGAGAGAGAGAGAGAGAGAGAGAGAGAGAGAGAGAGAGAGAGGAAAAATGGAAGAGAGAGAGAGAATAATTACAAAATTGGCGGCCCTCCAGAGGGAGTGTGAGAGTGGTATCCCATCTTATGCACCCGCTGGGCCAGGTGATGCAGCAGCAGAGTAAGTGAGAGAGAGAGACTCTGTCTTTTGGCGATAATGGAGAGGTGTGGCCAAATTGGTGGCACCCCGCTAGTGGTTAAGCCTAGAGGGGTGGTGAATGGTAAAGAAACCTCTTTTTGTTTTCCTCTCTTGGTAATATGCTCTCCCCTTCTTGGGGTTTGGTTCTCGCGATCGCGGTTTCGAAAACCGGCCATCATTAGCCCTCACGTGTGGCTAGAGGCATTCATGCTTCTAGCCCTACCTCTGAATCTTTAGTTGTGGAGTCGGAGGGTTCTCCCTCTTCTGGAATATCTAGCATGAACTCTGTATCAAACCTAAGGAAATACCTTTTTAGCCTCCATCCATTGACTCTAGTCTTGTGAATTCTCCCATCTTCTTCCATCATCTTATAGCTGCCGTTGTCATAGCGCCTTTTGACAATGAATGGTCCTTTCCATCGGGGTTGAAATTTCTTGTCCTTTTTGGTGTCAAATCTGTTGTCGTATCTCAATCCTAACATGCATTTTTCCAGGCCCTTTTCCTTAAGCCCTTGATTGAAGGTGAGCCGGTGTCGCTCTGCCTGCGCTGCATAGTGATTGATTGCATCTTCCCTATCTAGTTGGCGCCTTTCCAGATCCAGGATGTGATTGTGGAGATTTACAATTGGGCACTGTAATTGACTAGCCATGACTAGTAAACTGGCTATCTGTACCTCAATGGGCCGAATTGCCTCCTTTCCGTAAACTAGAATGGAAAGGGGTGAAACCTAATGATGTTCGAAATGTTGTGCAGTAGGCCCATAGAGCGGCCATGAGATGTTTATCCCCAGTCTCTTGTGTGGTTATTCACCTGCTTTGTGATAATTTTTCAGATCATTCCGTTTACCTTTTCTACTAGGCCATTACAATGTGGATAGTATGGTGTGGAATGCCGGCGTGTAATGCCTAACTTTTTCATCAGTTCTTCCACCAGATTGCCTCTGAAACCTGGTTCCCTATCTGATATTATCTCAAGAGGAGTGCCAAAACGGCAACAAATGTGCTCAAATATGAACTTTGCTACCTCTTGGGCTATAATGCGGGTGGTGGCTGCTGCTTCTGCCCATCGGGTCATGTAGTCTACACCAACTAGAATGTATAGTTTTCCTGATTGGACCCTTGGTAGAGGACCGATTGCATCTATTTCCCATTTCTCAAATGGACCATATGAGATGATAGGAGTCTGTGACTCATAGGTTAGTGTACGATCACTGGCCACTTGACAGGCCTTGCATGTTTTACACCAATGACGTACATCCCTGTTTAGACTAGGCCAAGAGTATCCTGCCTGTAGAATCTTCCTACTGGTGATATCTAAAGCAAAATGACCGTCGCAGACACCATCATGGCAACTTGAAATTAATTCTGTGATCTCAATGGAGGTTGGCACTCGCCTGAGAATCTGATCCTTGCCCTTACAATACAAGTGGTCGTTTACAAGGCGGTATCTGGTAGCCTTCCTTACCAGACACTATTTTTGGCCTTTAGTGTACCCTTTCGGACATTCTCCTGTATCTAGAAAGCTAATGATATCAGGCATAGCATCACTACCTTGAAAGAGGGGTAGTTTCAATTTGATTGCTCCTAAGGGAACATCTTGTATTCTTTCCTTGGCTAGAGCATCTGCCTCCTGATTTTCTGTCATGGGGACATGAAATAGTTGCATTGCTTCAATCTTCCTTAAAAGATCCTTAACTTGGCGTAGTTGACCAAGTACAACTTTATTTTTACAAACCCAAGTGCCGTTTAGCTACTTTATCAAAAGAAAACCATCGCCAAACACATTTAGGTGCTGAATCCCTTGTGAAATATACTGTTCTAACCCAAGAATTAAAGTTGCATACTCTGCTTCATTGTTGGAGTGGGAGTGTAATAGCTGCCCGATGGAGAATACCCTTTCCTGTTGCTCATTGAAAATGACTATGCTAGCTGCAGATTAGTCCACTGTTCTCTTGTATGCTCCGTCAAAGAAAAGGAGCTCTTTCTAGCTTAGGAATTTCTACCATTGGTGTCTCTTCTTTTGCTTCCGTGTTGACCTTCAACTTCTTCTCATAGTGGCGATGAGTAAGAATACCCGCCAAACTAGCCCTGGTGGAGTTTTCTACTTGCATGGTGTAGTCAAACTCTTGTAATCTAACCAGCCATTTAGAGATCCTAGATGAGACATCCATGTGTCGCATTACATACGGAAAAACCTCCTCCATTGTCAAAATTATAAAGGGTCTAGGCAGTAGATAGGAGAGGAACTTTGTGGTAGCAAACATTAGTGCGAGAACCATGTGTTCTACTACGGTGAATCCTTTTTCTAATGGGGTCATGGCACGACTAGAGAAGTAAATAGGACGCATGAACTAAGTTTGGGGGTCCTTCTGCATTAATACGGCTCCTAGTGTTCTACTGCTGTGAATCCTTTTTCTAATGGGGTCATGGCACGACTAGAGAAGTAAATAGGAGGCATGAAAGAAGGGGATCTTTTTGCATTAATACGGCTCCGAGTGGATCACTTCCTACACTGGGGTTCACATAGAATGGCTCGTCCCACTTGGGGGGTGAAATGGTGGGAAGCGTATCTAGGATTTGCTTCACCTCGGTAAACTGCTGCTCATTTTCTTCATTCCGCGAGAAGACCACTTGAGATAGCAAGTGAATGAACCTGCTTAAGTATCTCACCTTCTGAAGGAAAGAAACCAATTGCTTAGCTGTGGTGGGTGATGATAAAGATACGAAAGCTTGGATCTTGCTAGGGTCAGCCTCAATCCCTTTTGTTGAAATTACATGGCCAAGGAGAGTGACTTTGCTTTCACCAATGTGACACTTATCCACATTGAGCTGGCCACCCAAGGTTTGCAGCCCGGTCAGGCCCTCATAGACTTTGTTCAAATGGAGGGAGCGTGAACTATAGATACAAAAATCATCTATGAAGACCCGTATTGACGTTCCAAAGTATGGTTGGAAAACAAAAGTTACATAGCGGTGGAATGTGGCCGGAGCGTTGGCGAGGCCAAAAGGCATCACTTTGTAAGCAAAGCATCCCCAAGGTGTTATGAAAGTTGTCTTTTCTGGTCTTCTTCCGCAATGCTGATCTCAAATTATCCTGAGTAGCCATCACATACTGTGTAGCGCTCATGACCTGCCACTTCATTGAGAATTTCATCTTGGAATGGGAGGGGAAAGTGATCCCTCTTTGTGGCTGCTGTGGGATCCCAACAGTTGTATAAAGCCCCTTTGTAATGACTATCAAACTCCCTTTGTAATGCCAATGATGTCTACCGTCTTTATCCAATTTTCTGGATTATGTATAGATTTATTAGTTGGCCAGGACGCAAGGCGTTTCCACTTTGTAATTATGATGAGTAGAACTCAATTAAAACCCCATGTACATTTTGAGCTAAGGTGACTAAAGTATAAAGGTCACCTTAGAACCATTTTTGAATAACATTTTGAATCATTAATTCTGTGTCGTACGAGTCTGAGAGAGAGAGAGAGAGAGAGAGAGAGAGAGAGAGAGAGAGAGAGAGAGAGAGAGAGAGAGAGAGAGAGAGAGAGAGAGAGAGAGAGTTCCATCTTATCCTCTTTGCTATGCGCATCTCCCTCACCGGATTCACAAAGTGACCACACCATCACGGTAGCCTCTCCGAGAGCTCCGCGCCCATGCCACGCATTCGCATCTTTGAGCTGTTCGCGAGCGATCTTCCCACAAGCTTGTTTTGGTTGTAAATAGCACAAACGGTGTTTTCTTTCAACAATCAAGTACTTTATGGAACGAGGGCAAGATTAGATACGCATAGATGTTCATAGACTTAGGTTCCACACATTTTTAGGTTATGACCTGTGAGTCTATCGCGACTGTATTTGAGGTAGCTTGGGTTATAATCTGGTGAGATTGGAATTATAGGTAAGTGTATCCTAGTCAGGGATGGTGCCTAGCAAGTTTGAAGCTATTCCGAGTTCATTTGATGTGTAAACGGTGTTATGAGCATTTAGGGATAGAGTGGGTTGGAGTTAACAAGGACTAGTGATTGATGCATCATAGAAGTGCATATGTGTAGGTTGGTCTCAGTCTGACAAGCCAACGAGATTGCCTCCGTGCAACTACGGGTTAGTCGTGTCACCGGATGACAAGTATGTTGTCTATGTCGTGCTTGTGAGCATGAACAGGGGAGTAGTTAGCCCCAAAACATTGGCGCCGCTGCTACCGGGGACACAAGACCTTAAGTAGGGAGATCTACGTCACTCGTGTGATGGTTAGCTTACTTTAGTTTTGACTAGAGAGAGCTTAAACTTTTAGAGAAGATCTAGGAGAGGGTATCCTGAGGTCTAGTGGATAGTCAGGAAGCCTGTGTCTTGCTGAGGGTCTGCGACTAGTTAGATTTAGTTAGGTAGGATAATGTGGAGTTATGGTTTTATGGTTTTGAGTGCTTGTTATGGTTGTGTAGAAATAGTGTAGACAAACGCTGTGAAAACGCAAAACAAACAAAGAGAAGAAACAACGAGGCTGTTTGCTTGCCTTGAAAGCAAAACCCACACTATAAACTCTTTAAGGGTGTGAATAGAGTAGACATTTGGATTTATGATCCAGCGCTTGAGAAAACGTTAAAATTGCGACCAAAACCAACAAAAAGAAACAAGGGATTGCCATAAGAAAACACTAAGTGAACCTAAAGAGGCCAAAAGAGATATAACCACTAGCCTTGGGTAAACTGATTGTGTCATGATGTACAAATGATATTCACAAGATTAAGTTTGAATCGTCATCAAATTTGCATCACTTCAAGTGCATCTCAGCTGTGAATTTGCCATAGAAAAGTAAAAGTGCTTGAGTCCAAGGTCAAAAGGAGTCCAAATTGAATGAAATTTGAGGGATAGACTTCTAAGGGCACAAGAAACCAAACTGTCCAAAAATAGTAAAAAAATCACATCCCAGTTGCCCTCTGCTGAGTCTATCGCGATAGACTACTACTTGGGGATATACTAACATTCAGGAAAAACCCCTTGGACCACTGGCTCAATACATCAAAATAAGAGTGCTCAAAAAATTTAAGGATATTTGGACATCTACTTGACCACCAAACCCCAAGTCTGGTGTTATGAGTCTGAACTCAAAGATATATTGGCAAAAAAGCCTTGACCTATTGTCCAAACATTGCACAAATTTGTAAATACACCATACAGAGGGTGGGGATTCCAGTTGTGGAGAGAAATTTGGAAAAAGACCAAGTTTGGAGAAGATTATGAGTCTATCGCGATAGACTAAGGAAGTTGGGCTCTAGACCTTATTTTGCAAAACCCTCCTAGGGTTAGCTTAAACAGGACCTAGAGATCTCACATACCAAGTTTCAAGGTGTTTGGATCACTAGAAGTGAGTCTAAGGTCCAGATAGAGATTCAGTGTTTGACAAAAACACTAGATTTGGCCTAAAACACAAACCAAGAGTCCAAATTGTATGAAATTCAAGGGATAGACTCCAGAGAGTAAGGGGAACCCAAAGGTGAAGTCACAATTCTAAATTGACTTGTACTAATGTATCTGCCTAGTCTATCGTGATAGACCAATGAATTCATGAGTCAGACATTTTTTGCAAATTGTGACTATACAACAGGGATAAGCTCTTCACCTAGATCCCAACCATCATTTCAAATTTGAAATTTGACTACCAGAAGACCTTGAGACATTCAGTGGGGAGAAAACACAAAATTGCTAAGAGTGACCAGCGCCATTGAAAATTGATATTTGTTGTACATAATTGAAAAAAATTTATTCAATGGTTCAAAGACAACCCTTATGAACATACTAACCATACATGTGTAGATTCGAGAAGGAGATCATCACATAGCTGCACAGACAGGAGAAGTCCAAGTAAGCTTTAAGTTTGCAATACAGCTTTGAGTCTTATGTTTTTAAAGTCAGGAGCCTTTTTTAAGTCAGGAGCTAAAAGTGTCAAAAATCAAGTAAGCACCACGTCCAATGAGGAGAGTGTAACTCAGACAAGGCTAGACCCATTAGCACCGATCATTGAGGAGGGTAGTGATACTGACACTTCATCAGATAAGTCCTTCTTCATGATGGGGAGTTGACAGGCAGAAGGTTTCTCCAGTGAAGGACCAATGCTAGGAGGAAGTACCTCCCAGAACCCTTTGAACGATGCCAAGTTCACTATAATCTTCTTAGAAGGAACAAACTCTAGGGGAGCCCTAGTTTATGCTGACTATCGGGGACGCAAGTGTATTTGTGTAGAAGAAAGACCGTCTTAGAGATTGGAGATAATTCAAGTCTATGATGATGGAGATAGATTCCGAGATGAAAAGGGGAACCACTATCTGATAGTTATCAACGTTGAGGATTACAATAGATATGGAGTTAATGTGGCAAAAGGAAAAATGGTCTCAGAAACTCGAGAACCGCCTCCAAAAATTGCCACTCAGCTCTAAAGAAGATAATTTCTGATGTTTAGATACAATTGAGCTTGGGCCAACACCAATGGGGCAAATAGCTCACACAATATGGGTAAAATAAGCCAGATACAATCACAAACTGGAGCAGAAACTTTGCTCATAGGAGAAACTTACACAGAAAAATAGCAGGAAAAGACTGAGGAATTTGGCAAAATGGACAGCGCCATCGCGTCCGGAACGGCCCAAAACCCCAATCTACAATGTCAAAGTGCTCAAATCCGACCTCAGATGAGCAGTTTACGGCCAAAATAGGCTCCAAAATGAGCAAAAACACACCTGCGGCTGTTCCTCCTCTCTTCTCCACGTTTTTTCTAGTCTTTTCTCTGTTTTTTCAGTTCCCACACTTAGCTTTTTTAATTGGGCACCCTTGGCCTTTTAGATGACCTCAAACGGACCCCGAACAGGCCAAAAACTGACCTCGCAGTGCATAGTTGTCACCTTTTTGCATCATTCGCACACCTGGCACTCAGCTTTTTCCCAATAATGCATCTCGCCACCACGTGAAGTGGACCCAAAAAGTGGTCCTAATGATGACCTTTCTTCATAACTCTCACGAGAAAACACCCACGTTGTATCCGTCCTCATCTGCGTGCAAATATTGACCTCGTTCGCCCTCCTGACGCCACTAGATGCCCATCTGACGCACCTGCTGACCTCATGTCATCGGCCCGCGGATAGCTTCCTCGAGAAGTTTTACACGCTATAAACTCCTCATTATTGTAGAATAACACAGTGATACTGGTAATAGTGAAAATCGATGCACTATGTACACCCTGTCCTACCTGTACACATGTGGGCCCCACATAACCACCTGGCTAAGGAAAATGGGCAATCCTTTATTTGATGCACCATGCATGTATATGTACATATGCGTAATCCCTTGCTCCAAAAAACTCCTGACATAATTTGCCCATCCCCTAGCCTGCTCGATCATTCATGATCAGCAGCAGCAAAGAGAGATATGAGACTCGCCGCATCACAGGTCTCCTCATCCCTCACCAACACTGCTTGATCCACAGACAGCTCATCTTGCTCCACCATCATCAATCTAGCATGATACAATTTAAGACGCAACCCATTTACCCTTGACTTATGTAGAATACCATCCAGGTTAGCCAGCTGATATGTGCCATTTGGAAAACACTCCAGTACCTTGAAAGGGCCTTCCCACTTAATTTGAAACTTCTTTTGGAAGGTGTTGTCCAGCTTACTATTGTAGCACAAAACCAAGTCATATTTCTTGATACCCTTACTTTTAACCTTTTCATTTATCTTTGCCAAATCTTTATCTTGCATCTGCCCATAATGCTCCAATGCGCTCATCCTATCCAACTGGACCTCTTGTAACTGCAAGAGCCTCTCTTTGAATGCATCACTAGGCGACCCAAGCAACTTCTCTAACATCTTGACCGCGGGAAACTCTACCTCCACAGGCAATAGTGCTTCCTTTCCATACACCAAATGAAATGGAGTAAACCATGTACCTGTCTTCACCGAAGTACGGTAAGCCCATAATGCACTAGGCAATTCCAAATCCCAATTCTTTCCTTGGTGCTCTGTCACTTTAGAAAGAATTTGTACCAACTCACCATTGAATCTTTCATTTAATCCATTACACTGCGGGTAATAAGGAGTGGTATGCTGGTGCCTAATCTTCATCTTTGTGCATAAGAAGTCTAGCAGTTTAGCTCTAAATCCTGGCCCCTTATCTGAAAGTAGCTCTAATGGCACCCCAAACTTGCAACATATTTCATCATACACAAAATTTTCCACATCCTTTGCAGTGATCTGTTTTACTGCTATAGCCTCTGCCCATCTAGAGAGATAGTCCACTGCCGTCAAGATATAGCTTTTGCCCCTGCTTGTGATAGGTAACGGGCCTATTGCATCAATCCCCCACTTTTCAAACACATCAAACGCCATAATGGTTTTTCGTAGCTCTGGCTTCAACACTCTCTTCCCAAATGCTTGACACCTATTGCAAGACCTACACCAATGGTGAACATCCTTGTGCAAACTAGGCCATACATACCCCTCTTGCAAAATCTTATGCAAGGTGATCTTTAGAGCAAAATGGCCACCACATGCGCCTTCATGATTCTCTTCCAACACTCTGTAAAGCTCCTCCCGCCAAGGTACACGTCTCAACACGAGATCATCCCCTTTCATGTATAAGACATCACCAATCAATTTGTACATGTATGTTCTACGCACAAAGCCATACTTCTTAGACTTCTGAATCTCCTTTGGAATGATTCCTGTTAGCAAAAACTCCTCTTCTTGAGCCAAACTTTCCCGGCCATGATAAAGAGGTAAAGTGGTCCTCAACACGAATAGCTCCCCAATCATGCCTTGAGCTGCTTCATGTGCCTCTCCATTTAGAGCACGTTCAATGTGTCTGATGCTCCATGCTTCAAACTTTTTTAATAGGCCTTTAATTCTGAAGCACATTTCCTTCAATGAGGTGTTCTTGCTCTTCCACACACCCAGCACTTGCTTCACCACTAACAAGGCATCACCTTTTATGCTCAACCTTCGAACCCCATGCTTCAAACAAATGTGTAATCCGGCTTCCAATGTAGCATATTCAGCCTCATTGTTACTATGCGCATCCAATTTGAACCCTCTCTTGCATACTAGCTTCCCCTCTGGATCATAAAGTGCTATATCCCCTGAAGCAGCATCGTGGCTCTTTCTGTATGAACCATCAAAGAACAACACACGTGCATTGCTGATCTGTGGCACTTCTTCAACTACCTTTCTCACCACCTCTTCCTTAACAATAAGGGGATTCTCCTTGTAGGTCAACAAATCAGCTAGGGTAGCCCTTGTACTATCTTCCACTAGAAAAGAGAACTCAAACTCTTGCAGCTCAATTACCCATTTCTTCACCACATTTGACATGTTAATACCATTAATTAACTGTGGCAAAAAGGCATAACTCGTCAAGAAAACAAAAGGACGTGGTAGCAAGTAATGACGAAATCGTCGACAAGCAAATATTACACTGGCCATCACTAGCTCTACTTCCGATAACTTTCTCTCCGCTACCAACTTCACTCGGCTTGCACAATACACTGGCCTCATATAATGGCTGCCCTTCCCCTTTTGCAATAGCATGGCTCCAATGGCATCATCCCCTACTGATGGATTTACATAAAAAACTTTCTCCCAATCAGGAGCCTGCATGGCTGACAACCCCCCTAACACCTCTTTCACCTCTTGAAACACTTCTTCACACTTGTCATCCCATTGCAATGGATCATGCTTTGCCACTTGCTGTAATGGATAAAGAAGCTGCGAAGACAATGGAATAAACCGTGCCATGTACTTCACTTTGTGTATAAAGGTTGCCAATTGCTTCGTACTCATAGGTGATGGAGGAAGAATAATAGACTTCACCTTATCTGGATCAGCCTCAATGCCATTTTATGACACCATATGGCCCAATAACTTCACCCTTGGCTGTGCTAGATGAAATTTCTTTGGATTTAGTTGTCCTCCACATTCATCATATCGAGCCAATACCATCTGCAGCTTCTCATGGTGATCAGCCCTACTGCTATAGACACAGAATTCATCCATAAAAGCTTTAACACAACTACCAATGAATGGTTCCAACACCCAATTTGCTCTCTCTTGATAGAAGGAAGGTCCATTTGACAACCCAAATGGCAATACTGTGTAGCAATAGCAGCCCCATGGCGTAATAAAATTTGTCTTTGTGCGGTCTTTAAGAGCAATCTTCAATTGAAAATAGCCTGAAAAACCATCACACACACTGTACCTCTCATAACCTGCCACTGAATCCAAGATCTGATCGATGAATGGAAGAGGATATGGGTTCTTCTTAGTGGCTGCGTTTAAGGGTTTAAAATCCACACAAATTCTCCACTTCCCATCCTTCTTTGGATTGACTACAACTGGACTCACCCATTCTGTGGTCTCCACTGGAACTATGAACCCTGCCTTCTATAACTTGTCCACCTCTACCCGCAAGGCTTCCATTTGCTCTTGACCCATCCTTCTTAGCCTTTGCCGCACTGGCTTAGCACCTTCTTTCAGCTCTATATGCATCTCTTCGCCCTTGAACCCTCTGATCTCTTCATATGAAGTAATGAACAAATCAGGAAAATTAGCCAGCATGTGCAAATATATATCCTTCTCCATAGCTGAGAGGTCTCCACTAATCATTTGCGTCATTAATTCCTGCTTCTTTGACAACTCAACCTTGGTTTGCATCAGCCCTTCAATCACTTCATAAGGCCCTTCACTTTCATCTTCAACCTCATTCGCAAATGCAACTAAACCAATCTCCTGGATTTCTTTGTCCATCAAAAGAAATGCAACATCAACATCCTCATCACTGCTGGTAGTGCTATCACTGTCCTCATCTGTTACCGTGGAAGAGTCTTCATCACTAGACTCATCCTCATCTTCATAAAGCTCCTCTAATCATTTCCTTGTGTCCATATTATAAAGCTTCTTGGTACCTGTCTTTCCATAGAGGCTAATCGTACCATGTCGCCAATCTTGAACAGCTCCCACTGCACGTAACCATGGTCTGCCCAGTATAATAGGATATGCTCCCAACCCTGCTGGCATCACATGAAAATCAACCACTGCCTTTGCATCATATGCCTCCACTTCTAAGCTCTTTACAACACCCAAGCATTTTACTTTTTGATGGTTTGCCAATCTGATCCAAAAACCTGACACCCCAGCCACTGTGAGATCCATCTTCTCAACACATGAGTGTGTTATAACGCATATTTGGGCTCCGCTATCCACATAACCTTGTCCCAAATTTTTCCTTTTATGCCACACATCTACTATTGGACAAATGTCTGGTAGCTCATCCATTGCCAACACCTTTACTGAACCTCTCTCTGGCTCTTTCTCCATTGGGTTAACCATCCTCTTCCACTGTCGCTTTAGCTTAGGCACCATCTCTATAAGCTGCCCAAAAGTAACATCTGCCTTCCTGCTCGTCAGATCCTCCTTCAAGTCATAGCTTAATTGCCCATCCCATAGTGGAAAATCTGAAACATGAAACTTTCGACGAGCTCTCCTTTTCCTCTTGGCCTTGACATCCTCGCCTTCATGGCTCTTTCCTTTCTTCTTACTAGGACCTGGGGCACTTCTTCCTTCCTTATCCTCTGTGGTCCTCTTTCCAATAGGCATCACTAATGTATCCTCTAGCTTTGATGCCTTCTCCAAGGTGACTACACTTAGCACTTTTGTCTTTCCCTTTTGCTCCTGGGTCAGTCCACTGGTTCCTTCGTCTCCCTTAATTTCGATGCCATAATCATTTGACCTAGTTAGCACCTGTCTTGGCAATGGATACATGTCTCCCCCCATCCTTGGTGGCTTATCACATTGCGGGATGATGTGACCCAACTCTCCACAATTATAACATGTGGGCGTCTGCCTCCAAAACCTACCATTGCTTTGTCCAACACCATTCCTAGGCCTTTCTTCACCTCCTGGCTGATTTGCAAACCTCCCTCGACCTCGATTATTTCCCACTTGACCTAGCATGTTTAGGCTAAGATTCTTCATCAAATCTACCACTTGCCTCATGTCTTGCCTTAGCCCATCATCTTGAACTGCTGTAGTGACCACTGCTGGCATAACCTGAGTAGTAACAGGAACCACTGGTTCATGATGAACCCCTGACATGCGCCCTTGTAAAGACTCTATAGGCTGAAATTCAGACCTCATTGGCAAAGACTCCACCCCTAGCTGGCTCATTTTCCTCAGCTTCCACTCTTTGTTCCTTGCTACCTCTAGTGCATCTTCATATGTCCTAGGCTTCTTTAGCTCCACTCTCCAACGTATATTCTCCCAAAGACCAGCCAAGAACCTGTCCTTCTTCATCATGTCAGGCGGGGGTACCTGTGGTGCTAAGGCCTTGCACATTCGCTCCCATGCCAATGAAAACTTACGTATGTACGCATCTACTGGCTCACCTTCCTTTTGCACTAAAGCCTGTACTTCTTGCCACACTTTGTCAGGGTCTTATATCTTCACAAACTCCACTTCCAATCCATGTCGTAGATTGTGCCAACTCAACCTTACAGGTGGATCAGCCACACGCAACTCCTCTTCAAATGCTTTAGACCAAACTCGTGCATCACTCTTCAAACAAATTTGGAGAAGGCGTAACATCTGCGCAGGGTCATGAATCTGGTTGCTAATGCAAGCAACCTCCATCTTTTCCAAAAATTCTTCCACATCTTCATCACTTCTTCCATGAAACTCCGGATAAGAGAAAGCCATGGCTACCCAAATTATGATGCTTTGAGAACCCCTTCGAACACACGTGCAAGAACCCAAAACTTTTCACTACCCAATCCCCAGAAACTTCAATGGAGCTCAGTTTTAGATAAGGACAAACACATGCACATCAAATGAGTTTTCATAGTTAATCATCGGAATGACAACAGGCAAAGGACATTCCAGGATCTCTCTCAATCTTCTTGGCCCAAACATAAAGACTATGCGCTGCTGGAAAAAGATCTTCCTGGACACATGAACATTAATCTGAATTCTTTGAGTTAAATGAAAAGGAGTGAACTGAGGGCCATTTTGATCATCCATTAAAGCCAACCATGAAGCTCCCAAGAAGGCACACCTGACTCAACCTCTGATTTTGCCAAAATTTCAGCAGCATAACAGCATAAATGGCTCAAAATACCAAAAAATCAGCCATCATAACTTGGAAAAATTTTGGCAGAGTTTCCCCAGAAGTAGAGCACTGTGAACCCAAAATATAGACTGTATATGTATACATAAACTGTCAACAATAGAACCCGAGCATCAAGTAGGACTCACTAGTACATAGCCTATGGCGAGGTCACAAAAAGGGTGCTCCAGCTACCTGTATCACCGAAAGGATCTCCACATTTGAGAATCCCCCAGCTCAATAAAAACCTCACGCTATCGACCCTCACACGAAGGCTAATGCAAATCGCGTATAGTCAAATCTCAGAAATGACTATCTTCCAGACCAAGTCTCAGAAATGGCTGGGACTGCCAAATACAACCAAGTATGGCTCCACAAATGCGTACAATGGCAGTTTCCACAAGTAACGTACAATCCAACAGAAAATGCGCTCAAATAGGCGCCAAGTGATGCATACCCACAACAACTGCAAGTGACATCACTGCTAGTATATCACTGTACTCCAGCTACCTTTACCTGTGTGAATAACCTGTACCTGTCCCTGTAACCTGTAACCTGTAACCTGCAACCTGTAACCTGTAATCCCCAATCTCGAAGCTCGAAGCTTGAAGCAGAAGGTACTCGAAGAAGATCCTCCGTGGGGACGCCAAAAGAATGTGAGCGGGATGAAAACACACACAGCGCCTCTATAACGACCCGACACACACTATGGGGCACCACTCGGCTTACACAACACACCTGGCCGAGACAGGGAACACACCTCTGGAGTGAGAGGAGAGAGACTATCCACTTGCCCACTCCACACAGACACACACACACACACACACACACACCCAAAAAACTCAACTCTAAAGAAGATAATTTCTGATGTTTAGATACAATTGAGCTTGGGCCAACACCAATGGGGCAAATAGCTCACACAATATGGGTAAAATAAGCCAGATACAATCACAAACTGGAGCAGAAACTTCGCTCATAGGAGAAACTTACACAAAAAAACAGCAGGAAAAGAGTGAGGAATTTGGCAAAATGGACAGCGCCATCGCGTCCGGAACGGCCCAAAACCCCAGTCTACAATGTCAAAGTGCTCAAATCTGACCTCGGATGAGTAGTTTACGGCCAAAACAGGCTCCAAAATGAGCAAAAACACACCTGCGGCTGTTCCTCCTCTCTTCTCCACATTTTTTCTGGTCTTTTCTCTATTTTTTCAGTTCCCACACTTAGCTTTTTTACTTGGGCACCCTTGGCCTTTTAGATGACCTCAAACGGACCCCGAACAGGCCAAAAACTGACCTCGCAGTGCATAGTTGTCACCTTTTTGCATCATTCGCACACCTGGCACTCAGCTTTTTTCCAATAATGCATCTCGCCACCATGTGAAGTGGCCCCAAAAAGTGGTCCTAATGATGACCTTTCTGCATAACTCTCACAAGAAAACACCCACGTTGTATCCGTCCTCATCTACGTGCAAATATTGACCTCGTTCGCCCTCCTGACGCCACTAGATGCCATCTGACGCACCTGCTGACCTCATGTCGTCGGCCCGCGGATAGCTTCCTTGAGAAGTTTTACACGCTATAAACTCCTCATTATTGTAGAATAACACAGTGGTACTAGTAATAGTGAAAATCGATGCACTATGTACACCATGTCCTACCTGTACACATGTGGGCCCCACATAACCACCTGGCTAAGGAAAATGGGCAATCCTTTATTTGATGCACCATGCATGTATATGTACATATACGTAATCCCTTGCTCCAAAAAACTCCTGACAACGTTATCTGAAAATCCTTTCAGACAGCATCAAGAAGCCCTCGAATCCGTCCTGCAAACAAGAAGTTTTTCAATGACACTTGCTTCATTGGAGCCACATCAACGGCCAAAGCACTGAACCTGCACGAGGGCATGCAAGGATAAGGAAGGGGGGAGTGTTTGGCGACGAAAGCAACAAGCGGCCGTTCCAGAAGGATCATATTTTTCTGAGAAACCATTGTAAAATTCTTTTGTAAGGAAGCATCTCTAAGCCGGGAATTTGTCAAAGGATGTATGATTATTCTTATGGGAGCAATTGTATATTAGAGAGCCAGTTAGATGTTTAGGAGCTTATGGCCGGACAAGCCATTTGTAAAGACCTAATCTATAAAGGTCATTTTTTGTAAGTTTGGGGATATCCTTTTCAATCGAGAACTGAGAAGACAGCGTACGATTGAAAGCTCCTTCTTGTTCAAACTTGTAATCATCGCCATTGCAGCTACGATAATCCAAATTTAGATTTGCTTATTGCATTGTGTTCCTCTCATCTTGCTCTTCCATTCAAGTGTAATCATTCAAGATTCGGTGTAGGTTTTCAACTACGAGTTTGAGGCCTTAAATCGTTGTTTTGAGTGTCTATATGCGTGTTTTATGACGTTTTGACCCTAGGAGGGGCTTTAGGGACCCTAAAACGACCCATTAGGATTACCTGTTTGCTGTTTTTGTTGACTTTGGGACGAACAATCGTGATTATTGTACCTCTCCAGAATGTTGTGACAGTGATAGGATATGTTCATGATAATCCCATGTAGCTTCCCTTCGAGTTTCGTGCAATTCCGATATGCTTTGCATGGTAAACGGGCATGATGACTAGAGAGCTGTGTAGGAGGACGTAGGCAGATTACTTGGTGGTAATGCGTTTGATTTGCTTGTAGAGTGAGTAATTGCATCTCTTCAAGTTCACTTCATTAGGAATGACACCCTAGTGAGTTTCCATGCCTCATCCGAGTCGTTTTCCCTGTATTGATAAATATGTTGATGCTTGAGAGCTATGCTATGGACGTCCGTCGCGGCGACCCGCAAAGATCTCTTGAAATCTATCCCCACCGGTGGTAGTGAAACAAAATTCCATAAGCCATCTTTCTTCAGCCATGATCTTTGCTGCGATCTTTTCAGGTAGTTTTCTACCTCCTTGGGGATCATTGATGTATCCACTAAATTTCCTTTACCATCCATATAGGAACCTTGGTAGATTTGGAAAGCTGCTACCTGTTGCAGTTTTGCAGGTATCCATGTGGCTACTGGCTTTAATGAATTTTGTAGTAGTGTATAGGGTGTTGCACCCTCTGTTGCGAGGTTCTTGCCTTTTCTTTTTCTCGGAGAAGCGTCCATGATCCTGTATTCACAAGTAATGGTTAATGTATAAACATAGTACCTCTTTTCTAAATTGATTATCACTTAAGCATGCATCTAGTTGAGCCCTCTTAGTCCCAAGAGGAGTTAGTGAAAAATGTTAGTAGATAGACAAGTTATTTCAGTGTCTGACTCTGACGGCTTCAAATTAATGTTGTTGATGAAGGACAAAGTGTCCAAATTCTTTGAAACTTTTTGTGCCAATTTCAAACTCTGCTGAGTCTATCGCGATAGACTCACTATCTTCTCATAGGGGAGGTATTTTTCACATGTGACCCTCCCAAAGATAGAGTAGTTAGTCTATCGTGATAGACTTAGTCCTTGTGCCAGATAGATCAAATTTTGCACTCTGATGTGATATATGGGGTCCTTAGGCCTTGTTAGTCCCATTTATGAAGTCACAATCAAAATTCCATGTGTCTAAGTGCATGAGAAAGTCTATCGCGATAGATTCACTATCTTGTCATTTTTACAAGTTTTTTTATGTTAGTTGGCCCCCCTGGTGTTAGTAGGCTCTCCTAGACACACACATTAAGTTTTAACCAATTTGGAAAAGTGTACTCCCTGGTGGTAGCACTTAGCTGTTTCTGAAGTCGGAGTAGACCACTTAGGTGATAGTCGCTGTACTTTTTGGTTATTGTATGACTCAAGGTGACTTTCCTTTCCTTTTGACCTTTCGTCGGAGCAGTCGGTTGTTCTTTTGGTGCTTATGTCACCAAGAACGACCATTTGGACACTTTTCTAGCCTATTGCTGACGTTTGCCCTCATGGAAGTGCTTCTTCTTGAGTGGCAACATTCCAACTCGTAGTTGACATCCTTAGGATGTACCCTGTCAAATTTTGTGTCATTTGGTCACCTGGTCGGCCCGTTAGAGCTTCGTGACGCTTTGCACATTTTTCATTAGATAGGGACTTTAGGCTCAGCTTTGACTGACTTTTTCATGGTCTAACCATTTAGTTGGTTTGTCAAGGTTATTGGCTTGCTTCCTATGAGTTTTGGCTGATTTCCGATCACTTTGATTTAGCTGCCCTTCTGTAGGCCCTGTGAAATTAGGGTTTTCTAGGAGGCTTCCTTCGCGCTTCCCGAGGTCATAGGCTTGATCCCTAAGCTATAGGCATTGTGCCTTTCAATTTTGGTTCCATTTGGTAGCCTCTAGGTCTTCCTAACAACCGGTCTACAATATGTGTGCACAAGTTGTGATGGTGGTTCTTGCGAGGTTTTGCGACAACATGAAGTATTCAACTGCTAGATGTAGTGTTGACGAGCATACCTCTCATATCTGATGTCGATCTGGTGACCGTGCGCGATGGATGAGCTCCTGGAAGTCTCGGATGTTGTAGGAAGCTCTCTCTCTTGGAAGGTGAAATGACACAAATGAGAGTTTTCTAGCCTATTTTCCCTATATGTGATCGGGGCTCCGACATGAAATTTTCCCATCTCTTACCTGTGGCCATAACTTTTTGCGAGATGCGGTTTAGAATCGCAAATTTTCTGATTTGGACCTCATTTGCTTCAGTTCTACAATTTTTGCAGATTTCTCCTTTTGGAGGTCCTATCATTACAGTGGCCAGTTTTTCTCTGTCACCTTCGCACTCCATATTTTTCCCGTGTCTTCTTTACCTTGCTCTGATTAGGCATCTCTTCTGTTGCGTTTCCATATGGATCATGGATTTTTTTCTTTATTTTTTGCTAGAAAAATAGCTCAAATTAAGCAAATAAATCCCAAATCAACCCAGAAATAGCAAATCTAACCTAGAAAACTACCAATAAATATACTAACACTATGTAGCTCACTCTTCTCTTGTCTATGTACATTCTCCCTCTCAATCGTCAACCTTGGCCTATTTTTTGTTGTTTTGCGACGGTTTTTGGCCAGTTTTGACTCGTTTTACAGTATATACACATCCCTAGGGGCTCATATATGATCATTTGGTCCCCAATTCTGACTAATTACGAGGGCATATTCTTTTCCCAAAATTCGCACAATAAAATGCAAAATTGGTTGAAAAATCAATCACAAACATTGCCCTCTAATATATGACTGAGTCCGCGCATTTGGAATGCCTCCCCCTCTCTTGGTCGGAGTCCTCCCGGACGACAGGGTATCGTCAAGGGTATGTGTTGTGCATGGGCATTAACTCGTGCTAATGCAGGCCTTGTAAGGTAGCCCTATATGCATGCACAATCAATGCATTTAGAAAAAATTTATGCGGTGTAAGAGGAAGGTATAAGCGATACGCTTATTGGCATTCGTCGGTGAGGTTTCCTGTGGTAATGTTAGTTGGCTGGCAGATTTTCTTGGCGATAAGAAGTTGTAATTCTGTCGCTCGTTGTTTGATGGTCTTCCAAAGTTTTTGAACTTTTGTTTGTGCCTCCACTGAAGTCGAGTATTCTTTGTTGCATGTTCTGGTTGAACTTCCTTTCGTTTCCATATCTTTTTGTTGACTTTGTTTGCACAAATATTCGTGTTTGTTGTCGTTGACGCTACTTGTTTCGGCGTGATGGCTGTATGGTCTAGTTTGTCATTGGCAGTTGTAGACAATTGTTCGTTGGTCTGCTTCAGCATCCATACCTGTGTTGTTGGCTTGTTCTGAATTGGTACTTTTGGACGCCATACCAATATAGTCCATTGCGGATTCTTCTTGTTAATAATTGTTCTTCGAAGCTTTGCTTTTGTAGGGTTATTTTTCTTTTCTTCTGCCAACTCCCTTATAGGAATTAAGCTATCTTGCCTGAGCCAAACTTGGTATTTCCGCCCTTGATGAAATTGTGCCTCGGATAGATCTGTACGTCGCACCCACACTTGCCTGGTTCCCTGCATGATTGTTGGATTTTGCTAATACATTTCTTGCCATCCAGACTTTGATTGTTGTTGATTTGTGTGTTGCGGATGTACGGACTCCTGTCTCCACATTGACACATATTTATCATAGGATAAGAAGGGTTCTGAAAAGTTGTCATTTTTGAACAGTGCTTCATTAGTATCCAAATCAATGATTACTCTGTTAACTTTCATCCATGACACTCCTAAGATACACGGCGTTGCTAATCTATTTGGTGGCATCACATGGAACTTATGAGTTTACGTGTGCCCCTGCACTGTGATTGGTAACATAATAGACCACAACGTGGTCACCTCATCACCCGATGCTACTTTCAACTTGTGTGTATCTGGGAATTTCGTCATTGGTCCAAGTTTTTGAAAGAGCTCAAAGCTGATGACACTCAATTTCGTCCCAGTGTCAAGCAACGCATAGGTTTCTACTTGTTCTGAGCCTGCATATGCTTTAATGTAAGGATTACACCACGCGTTCTCATCCTGAGCCATAAGGTCTGTGATTGTCCTTGCTAGTTTTTCGCTTTGTATATTTGCTTCGATTGTTTGGATTGTTTGAAGAGGATATTCTTGAGTCATCATCGGTGTGACCATGTTTATTGTTCTCAGAAAGTGCTTTCGCTTAGCAATGCGTTCCTTGGCTTCTTGTTGTGCCCGGTCATGAACTCGTTGTTGTTCCTGTCTATAGGCTTTGCCATAATGCAATTGAAACAACATCCCAGGAGTTAGAGGTAGATGATACTTTTTCAAACGACACCCACTAATCCAATTCGGCATTTCTTTTCCATCTAGTGTCGACGGTTTTACTGCTCTGCTAGACGAGATATCTTGGATCAAATAAGGCCCCATTCCTCTTTTCTTTAGTTTCTTGGCATGGTGTTTAAGGGTGTATACCAAGACATAGTCCCCCGTTTTAAAGTTATTGTTTTTGACATGCTTGTCAAAAAACTCTTTCTGTTGTCTTTTCTTGGCAAAAATGGTTGCTACCGCATTGAGTCGTAACTCATCTAGTTTTTCTAGGTCATCTAACTGTTCTGAAAGCTCATGGCCCGTCTAGTCCAACCGTTTAGGTACCCTTATTGTTGGAATCAAAAATTCAATAGGCAGTATTGCATTTAATTCATACACCATATTAAACAATGTAGCATTGAGTGTTGTTTTATATGCAACTCGATAAGCCCACAATGCTGAATATAGCATTGGATCCCAGTCCGTCCTTGTTTCACTAACCAGTTTTGTAAGAATTGTGCACAGTATTTTGTTGGTTGCTTCTGCTTGGCCATTGGCTTGTGGATGGTAGGGTGCAGATTTGCGATGAATTACCATAAACTCAGTCAAGAGATGTTCCATAACTTCATTTACAAAGTGCGTCCCTCTATCACTCACCATCTCGATTGGTAGGCCATATCGTGTGAACACATATTCATATAAGAATTGTGACGTGGTTCTAGCATCTCCCTTTATTGTGGCTTTTGCTTCCACCCATTTGGTCATATAATCAATGTCCACTATGATGTATTGTGCTTGTGAACGATAAGCTGGTGGAGTAATAGGACCAACAAAGTCCAATCCCCATTTAGCGAATGCTCGAGCACTCATCATTGGTCTTAAAGGCATGTTGTCTCTCTTAACTGGTACCTTAGTGCATTGACATTCATCACACCTTTTCACGAATTCTGCTACATATTGAATCATGGTCGGCCACCATATGCCTGCAATCATAATTATTTTTACGGTTCTCTCCACCAAAAAATGACCCCCTGCTATGCGTGCACGGGCTTGCTCCAATAATGGAAAGTAGTCATTTTCATGAGAAACTATCCTCAAATGGTCATCGGTTCCTCTTTTATACAATTGGTCACTAATGATGGTATACCTATTCACTTCGATTTGTAAAGCTTTTTGTCTGGCTTTAGACCAATCTCCTGGCAACTCCATATTAGTCAAATATTCCACAATAGCATGACTCCATGCGGGTGCTATCATCACTTGGTATAATGTGGCATAATCCACAGTGGTATTGGTTGTGAAAAAGTTGCATTTCTTGATGTAATTAGCTACATCACCTGCCATTCCAGGCCAATACACTCCAAGTCTTCGTAATCGCTCATAGGTTATTTGATTTCCTCGATGGAAACCCCCTGTCTGTGTATGTGTCTCCTCTAAATACGCGTCGTACTCCTCTGGGCCTATACACAACCTTAGAATCCCTCGTTACCATGATGATACATTCTTCCTGCAAGCATAGTGTAATTTTGTGCTTGTCTAACATCTTCCACCGTGTGTCCTTCGTTAAGATTCATAACAACGGAATAATCCGCTCTGACCACTTCGGTACCATCTCTATATTAAATAGGTATGGATCTGGGAGATCATCATCTACACCAATAGCCTTTTCGCCATTTAGTAATCGAGAAAGGTGGTCTGCTCTTTGATGAGTTTTTCCTTTCTTTACTACTACCGTAAAATCAAACTCCAGAAACACAATGAACCATCTTACAATTTGTCACGTGTTACAAGGATTGTTTACTAAGTACAAAAGTGCCTGATGATCCACAAAAAATGTGAATTTGTTCGCAAGAAAATAATGACCAAAATTTCTTTACCGCGTATATCATACCTCATCCTTCTCTTTCAGTGGTGGTATAATTCTTCTCTGCATTGTTGAGTTGTCTACTAGCATAACTGATGGGAAAATCTGTATTACCCTCTCCTGGTTGTGCTAATATACAGCCTATTGCAAATGCCGAAGCATCTACATGTACATGAAAAATCTTTGACCAATCCGGTGCTTTTAGAATTGGTGCAGATACCAGTGTGTCTTTTAATTTCTGGAATGACTCCTCACATTCGTCGCTCCATATGAAGATTGTGATCAGACTATACAAGGGTTTTTCTATTACAGTATACATGTAGATAAAACGTCGGTGGTATCCACAATGTCCCATAAATGATTGTACCTCTCGTACAGTGTTTGGTCTTGGCAATTCTATGATCACCTTTATCTTGTCTTCATCAGTGGTAATTCCATTAGCCGATACTATGTGGCCTAGGATCTTGCCTTGCCGTACCATGAATACAAATTTTTTGGGTTGAGGAAAATCCTATATGTTCTGCATTTTATGAATACCTTTCTAAGATTATCTATATAGTCTTCTCTCAATAGAGAATAGACACACAAGTCATCCATGTAAATATCCAAAAATATTCGCAAGTATTCTTTGAAAGCATCTGTCATTAATCTATGAAATGTGGCTGGAGCATTGGTCAAGCCAAATGGCATTACCCTAAACGCACATATGTCCCATTCAGTTGCAAACGCTGTTTTGTACTGATATTTTAGTTTAACCCCCAATTGGTTATAACCAGAGAATCCGTCCATAAAGCTATAGGCCTGTTTGCCTACTACTTGTTGCAGGACGTGTTCTGTGATAGAAAGAGGATAGTTGTCCCTTATTGTTGTTGCCTTTACCTTCTTGAGATTCACACACACCTGTAATTTTCCGTTTTTCTTAGGTACCACCACTATTGGCGACACCCAGTCAGTGTGCTCTATCTCATAAATAAATTCAGCATCCATAAGTTTGTATATCTTGTCCTTGATCCTTTTGGCGAATGTCTCATTGTACGTGGACAGATGTTGTTTGCTTGGCTTTGCATCCGACTTCAGAGGGATCAAATGTTCATAAATGTTAGGATCCATCCCTTTCAGATCTTTGTATGACCAGGAAAATACATCACGAAATTCTTTAAGCGTTTTGATCAGTAAGTCCTCTTCTTCCTGGCTTAGATCAGTGGCAATGTAAGCAGGTCGAGGACTTTCTCTCGGCTCTGCTAGGTCTATTTTCTAGGCGTTCTCTGGCCCATCATAGGACTCGTTGGGTTTAGGCTCTCTCATCGGTTGCTGGACCACCAATTTTCTCTCCTGAATGGTGTACTTACAATAGTGAGGAGGTACATTTATCTCTTTACTCCCATCACTAGCGTTCGATCCATCGCTACTTTCCATCTCAGTTGTCCATACATTTTTCAGCTTTTGTTTCAAATCATTGTATTTCTTTTTCCGCTCAACTTTCGTTATAATTGGATCTCCAAAGACATCCAATATTTCCCTCGCAACTCTCTTTTTTGCCTTGTTGGTTCTCTTAAATTTCAACAGTCTTGCCTTCAAACCTGGGTCTTCAGCAATCTTAAGAAACCTTCCTGACACTTTATCCTTTGCAGAATCAACAGCATGAATGTTCATAAGGAAATGTGTCTTACTCCTGAACTCAGGCATAAACCTAGTTGGTAGACTTTTATGGTGTCGCCTACTCTTGTATCTTTTTTGGCGTCTCACACTTTGGTTTGAGAAGTTGTAAAAGACGTCATTGTCTTGATCCTGATGGGCGTCTTCTTTCGTATTTTCCGACTTCTCTTCATCCACATTGTCTTCGGTTCCACATCGATCAGAAGAATCATAAAATTCTTCTCCATCCTGCTCGATGTTTTTAGTGGGGATGTCCACATAACCCACTATCTTAATATCAAGTTTCATTTTCGTTTGATTGACTCACATTCTCGGTGTCTCCTTCATTCTCATCTTCCTTCACAATTTTGTTCAACATGTAGTATGGTACGATATCGTAGCCATTCTCGTCACAAAATTTTGTGGGAGTGACTTCATTGACGCACACATCCAAAGTAGCCAAAATTTGAGACCATTCTAGGGGTTCAAGCTTCTCTTCAGGGAAGGGCTCTCGTATATAGGCATCGTCTTCCAATACCCTCTCTAGTGTCCTTTCATTGTGGTCGAATTCACTACATTGAGATGCTCCGCACATCCATATCTCCTTTTTCTTACATAACCACGCTGGGACTTCTGATCCACTAATGGTGGCTGAGTCAAAATCTTCCACAAGTGTTCTTGTGACATCATGGTAGCTGTGATTCCTCATATTTACACGTGTAGTGGTTTCAGCATGTCTTAGATACAAATAATCATACCCCCAGTCTTACACCATCTTGAGTTGCCTCATAACCGGCCTACCAAGGATGATTTCATAATTTTTTTTCTTGTCGAAATCTACTATGGAAAATGTATGTTCATACTCTATGCCATATGAAGATACCACAATTCCCTCAAGCAATCCTATAGGTCTTTCTTCGTGCCCATCCGCTACTTGCAATTTCATTCTAGTTGTTCGTATTGCCGGTTTTCTCCATTTTTCCCATAGCAATTTGGTAGCAATGGCAATGCCAGCTCCACTATCAAGTATGGCCTTAGTCTCTATGCCATTATACTCGACTGGTAGAGTAGTGTTGCCATATTCACCCTCACAATACTCTCCAACCTTGTTGAGAGGCACTAGTCTAGTGTTGACTCTCTTCGGTTCTGTGTCATTAAGCTCAGTTTCGAAGAACTTAAGAGGCGTTCTTATACCAAATTTCTCAAGACATTTTCCCACTTCCGTCCACATGCTTGGCCTAATTTTTAACAATTCTTCCAATGTGATTGTACACTTGACCGGAGTAGACAACAAGTCTGTCAAAATTTTAGTGTCCAATTGATTTGACCCTCCTATTCTTTGAGAAGGTACCCCTCGAATTTCCGATTTTGCCTCCTAGTCCCCCATGTATGGTGGCAAAGTTATGAGTGATGCTGGTCTGCTATCTTCTGATGCAACTGAACCATCATCCCCTTGAAATAATTTAGCGTCTAAATCCCATGGTGATTTATTCAAGTTCAACTCCGAGAAAGGCGCTGACTCGACTGTTTTTGTCTCATATTTTTCTTGAGCTTTTCTCACCGTTTTCCATAGCTCTTTAGGCCATTTTTCTTCCACAATGTGTGCATATGGTGGAAAACCCTTCAGTGATTCATCAATGCTATTAGGCACGACTCTTGCATCCTCTACATCAGGCAAGGATTTAACGTTTTCTATCTTGTCAGGTACCCTTTGTTCAGTTTTGATAGGTGTTTCATTGTTTGGTGGTTTGATTATTCTATCCCTCACTTCCACAAGTGGAGGCTCTAGTAAGGCTTGTGCAGTTTCAATCAACTGCTTGCACATCTCTAGTCTCTGTTTTTCTATCTCTGGATATGGATATGTCATCCACCTTTTCTCTAGAGTCTGTTTGTTTTTCAATCTTGCTTCATAGGCTTGCAAGATTGCATCCAAGGGTTCATTGACCTTATCTACCAATAAAGACCCTCCTAAGCTTGCACTCCTAGGTCCCTCCATCGATTTTAGAGATTCAAACTCTCTCTACTGTTTAAGTTGCTCTCGAGCCATAGTTAGCTCAGCTTCTACAGCCTTCTGTTTTCGTTCACGCCTAGCTTTCATTTTTGCTCTTCGTTCTTTCCAAGGATTATCACGACTGACGCTAGACTTGTCAGTCTTGATTTCCTCTTGATTTTCATCCCTACGTTTGGGCTGATTGTCATCTTTCCTTATTTGGGCTCTCGTCAAGACCTAAACAGGAATTGTAGTTTTGTTTTCTGACCCTCCACTGGAAGGCACTGCTCCCAGCATGTTGAAAGTAGTCTTTGCTCCTTTGCTCAGGTTCTTAGGGAAATCAGGAATCAAGTGAGTAATTCCACACTTGGTGCAATATGCATTGACCCTAATGATTTCATCATGAGGACAGTCTCTTAGCCAGTGGTCTCCACCACACTTGTAGCAGGGTCCCTTAGGCTATTGAGGTGATCCTTGAGCTCCTATTTTTTGGTGTGCATGCCTCTATTCACTCATGCCTCCGTTGGCTATGAACAACAGTGTTTGTTCATCCAAGCTGTATCCTCCTTCTCCTGCTGCATGTGCAGCTGTTGGTGGTCCTATACTTCCAATCATGCTCTAAGGTTCTGGCATTGGGGGTTCTTCCAGTGTATAATAGACAGGATTTGCTGCATATCCATTGGAATCATCGTAATATGCATGCATAGGTACCAAAGCCTTCTCTTCTGGTTCGTTTATCGTTGGTGTGTATCTTATGCCTACCGGTCTTACTCCTGGTAGGGGTGGTTGTTGCCCCAATACTGGTTGTGGTCTTTCAACACCTACAGGTCCAGATAGGTTTCCTGCTTGATACCTAGGCATCGGTGGGAGTTGAGGAGATGCTGCCTGAACTTGGGGAGCATATGGTCGCTCTCTCACATATCCCTTGTTATAATAACATTCCTCTGTCACATGGTTTGTCCATTTTTGTTCAATAGCACACCACTTCGGTTGTTTAGCATGAGGCTTGGCATACATATTAATTTTTTTTAGCACTTCCTCTACAAGCTGCTCCTGGCTTACAGCTACTTCTCCTTTCGGTGCTCTCTTAGCGGACTTGCTTCCACTTTGTTGTTAGGATAAATCGTCATCAAGATCCTTGAATTCACCCTCCTTGTAGATCGCACAATTGTCTACAAGGTAAACAGCTTCCTTAGTTAACTCATTTAACGTCGTGCTCCTCTTCATATGTAAGTCCTTCTGGAGATCTGAATTCCTTAGTCCTTGAATAAATATAAGCATAAGTCTGGACTGAGTTGGCAGTCCTTCCATAGGGCAGAACTTCACATATCTTTTTAGTCGTAAGGCTGCCTTTCGCACAAATTCCCCTTCTTTCTATTTGAACTTATGGATTTGTGAGACTGTATTATGAGCTATCCCCCTTTGTGAGAATTCCTCAATAAACTCGTCAAAAACCTCCTCCATAAACTCGAAATCTCTACGCTCCACAGAGTCAAACCAAGTAGCGGCATCCTCCTCTAGAGTAAGCCCAAACCCTGCAAATTGAGTAGGGAATTCCAACACTTCTTCATCTCCAATTACACGCACAAAGGCTGCTACATGATCCCTAGGATCTCTATTTCCCTATTTCTTGTTTACCCATTTTTGCACCTGCGAAAGTCCAATTCTACGATGTTCTACAAATCTCATCATTGGTTCTCCTCGTCCTACTCGATATACCTCCTCCGGCCTTTGGTAGTGGGAGGGTTCCTCTCCCAGACGTGCCCCTAAGCCATAATTTCTGACGGTTCTTGCAAGAGGTGGTTCATCTCTTCGAACTCGTTCTACGGTTTGTCTTCCAGACTGTGCCGACTCTTGAGTTTTTGGCTTACTCTCACAATGATATTGTGAATAGAGTGGTGGTTCTTGTAAATCTCTTAGCCCTCTTGCAGCTGGATAACCATCTCTGTTTCGGTTTTGTTCTAATGTCGCACTTTGTTGAAGCCATGCCTGCAATGATGGTTGGGTTGCTTATTGGTTCTGATAGTTGAACGTCTGTTGTCGGTTAGAATGTGATGTTGCGTCGTACTCTTTTGAAAATGGATTTGTTGACTTGCTAGGGGTATAGGTGGACCTTGGTACTTCTTTGGGGGTATATGTTGATGTTTCTGGACCTGTTGCCTTTTCTACCTCCTCTGGGAGGATGCGTTTGTATTCTAGCCCATACCTGTCAACAAAAATGATATCCTTCCCCATAGCAATTTCATAAGAGAATAAGTAAAGAACCTTGTCTTTGCTTAATTCATTTGGGTAGGGTTCTTTGCATCAAAAATAAGAGACTACTCCCTCGCTCTCATGCTTGTAAATTCCCACATTCTCATTATAGGTAGAGACCCTCGTTGTTTCTTTATCATACATAAAAAGAGCTGTGTGTGTGTGTCTGTGTGGAGTGGGCAAGTGGATAGTCTCTCTCCTCTCACTCCAGAGGTGTGTTCCCTGTCTCGGCCAGGTGTGTTGTGTAAGCTGAGTGGTGCCCCATAGTGTGTGTGTGTATCTTCTCAAGAGTGTGTGTGGGGTCGTTATAGAGACGCTGTGTGTGCTTTCATCCCACTCACAACGTGTGTTGCTATGCTACGTACCTTGCCTTGAGGTCCTTTGCCATAGGATGGAAAATCCTTGAGTCAATTACGAAGAATCCTATGAAGAAGGCCTCTTTGAATGTTTGCAAGTAGTGTGAGGGCAGGTACATTAGCCTAGAGTACATGGCCATCAAGATGTGTCGTGGTGGTGAATCCTGTAGATTCCAGCAGATGTCTCTGTGTCCTTCCAAGAATAGATTCCACGGATGATCGTCGCCTTCAGTGTCTTTGAACACCTGGATGCAGGTGACGATCATCCGGGCTATCTTTACTAACATTTGGCACGCCAAGTCGGGGACATCCCGTAGCAATGTGACTGTCGAATTCAGTGTGCTGACCATGTAGGCTACCGTAGGGGATTGTTGCGCTGTCAAAACCGGGTAATTTAGTTTTTGCGGCCTTGACCCTTTCCATATGGTGAAGTCTTTCCACGTGCGTCTTCTAGGGACTGGGCACAATGTAGGATCTATTTGTATATGTTGAGGAGCGTTGTGGTAATTGGTTAGATCCTGTGGCCTTTTGTCCAAACACTTCTGCCTCCACTTGGGGTGGTCATCGACAAGCATCTGAGCTTCTTCTGTTGTTAGTGCAATGCCTTTGTAACCCCCATCTTTGTTCCGTGGCAAGGCTGGCCGTATCTTTTCTTTCCACAAAATCACTTCATGGCATAGCAGAGGAAACGGGAGGTACTCATGGCAAAATCCTTCCACCTGCTCTTCTAGTTGTAAGTATGCCAGGGATGCTGACTCCATTATCTTCTTTTCATAGAGAATGTACTCCTTTGCTGGCCCCTCTGGCATATCTTGAATGATCTCATTGAGCTCATCTCTTATATCCAGATCTGGCCCTTCAAATTCATGCTCCTGTTGCCCTTGGTGTGATGTTCCAGGCAAATCTGGCACTTGTTGTCCGGGCAGCAGTTGTGGTTGACTTTGGGCTTTGTCTGCTTTGATTTTTTGTTGAAAAAGCAGATCTTCTTTTTCCTTTAGCAGCGTGTCACCGATCTGCTTCTGAATCTGTAGTTCGGCGCTTGCGAGCTAGTTGCTATTCCATTTCTTTTAGCTTTAGCTCATTTGCCACCGTCTGGGCCACCATGCCTGATACGAGCAGCTGTCTTTGAAGCTTTTCTTGCTCGAGCTCCACTTTTAGTGCCGCTATAGTGTTCACTACTGTGGCATCGTCAGATGTGGAGACCAATGTCCCAACAGGTTCCTGATTCGCCATCAAAGTTGTCAGAGTGCCTTTGATAGTATTGTATGAACTGCTAAGCCTCTGAAATCTTGCGCTCTCGTAGCCAAGCTGCTCCGTTGCTTTCTGTACTCTTGTCGTCACTTCTTGGCACTCCTTTTCTTTGGCGGTTAAGTCTGTCTGGACGTCCACCAAGTCTTTGATCAGAGACTGAGCCTGTTGTCGCTCAAGGTATCTCTCCTCCGTTATGCGTTCTAGTTGCGCCCTCAGGATTTCTAACTCCTCTTGCCCAGATGCCTGCTTTTGTTGGGCCTCCTGTATCTGCCTTTCCTTTTCACTCAGCACCACATGCTGACACTGGAATTTCCATTCTAATTCCCTTAGAGTTTGCTTGTAATCAAAATCAGCCACCGTTTGGCAAGCTTCGTAGTACCCAATTGCTTCTGTAGGAGGTATAAACTCCTTTTGCGAGGTTGAAGGGGGAGGAGTTGGTTGTCTTTTGTTTGATGGAGAAGGGGGAGGAGGAGGATATTTTGGCAAAGGAGGAGGTGATTTGGGCGAGGGAGGAGGTGGGCTTGATTCTTCTCGTACATGCCTCTTTTTGGAAGTCTCTTCCCCTTGTTGCGAAACAGATGCTTCCGCTTTTCTTTTCTTTAGAATCCCGATGATTCTTTGGCGAGTGAGATCCGCTGCCCTTCGTGTTTCCAAATTCCTTTCTCTTTGGATCTTCTTTAGCTGCTCTGCCTGGTTTGTTTCATCAGCCGCATCTTTCTCCTTCGTTCCTTCAGTGGACTGCGAAGAGATGTCCACTTCCGCATCCTTTTGCTCTGTTTCTAACCTTTGTTTCTCCGCGCGTATGCGAGTTGCATTATCTATTCTTTCTTGACTTTCCCTTTCAAATCTTCTTTTTTGTGTCTGTTGTGTTGCAGCCGCTCTAGCCTGTCTGTCAGCCCTTAACTTGGTTCTTCTTTCCTCGACTCTTTTTTGAGCTTTCGCATATGCTTTTTGCAGGTCCGACTGTGGTACTACACTTCTCTCCCCTCTTTTTCTCTCGAGCGTCTTGGTGGAGTCTTCCTCTTCGCTTTCTTCAAACTCTGATGGCCCTTTGTCTTTCGACTCTTGAGATTTTCCTTCATCATCTGTCTCTGTTTTTTCTTCATCACTAGAGCTTTTGTTGGTGGCCTTTGTTGAGCGCGATGATGTCACACCAGGGGTCGTCCGTACGGAATGAGCAATTAGCTTGGCTTTCTGGATCAGGGCCATTTGAGAACTGGCAGCTGGCAAATCTTCGATCATTCCCAAAGCGTGGTATGCTATTCTGGTTAGCATTGGCCCTGCATTCATGTAGCTTTTGTTTTTTGCCGAGCTTTTCAAATTTGCTTCAATCAGGTTTTCCAGAATGTAAGAACCGTAGTCGCAGTGAATGGTTCTATTTTTTGCCGTCGCTAGAGCCATGACCACGGCAATGTGCAGGATTGGCTCAGTGTAGTGAGGAGGCTTTTGTACTCTGAAATGCTGGGAGATCAATCTCATCGGCAATTCCAGCACTCTGTATATCATGTCACTGTATTTGTATTTGTTTCCCTTTGCTTTGACGAATGCCTTCTCATTGTCCAATGACTTTGTCTTCGTCAGCAAATCGTGTTGCCTTGGGAGGAAATGCAGAGCTTTGTTGATGATTTCTTTCGTGATCTTTACTTTCACCTTCGATCCATCCTTGTCCGTGAGCATTGCCTGCCCATCATATTGTATCGAGATCATGAGCTCGTGGGCCCTCATGTAATCTATTCCCCATGGCTGTAATTTGAAAAATTGCTCCAAGTGTACAGCTCGCACTGCCTCTATTACCTCCGGCCTTCGGTGGAGGTTCCATATCTCTCGTGGCATGATAGTTGTTTTTACCAAGTCACCATCAGCATCCTTAAACTTCGAGATGAATATGTGGGCAGGGATTTGAGCAAGTATTTCATCCGAGATGTGAGCCTTTTCATTTGTAGCGAGCACCTCCACTTCATATGGTGATGTTGTCCACTGCCTTTCTTTCTTTTGGCGAGGCATTCTGTGTCAGGAGAATCACAAGCTGTCAAGATTTTCCCTTCGCAATCAATCGCATTTAGGCTTTTGGTAAAAAATAGTTCAAAAGTTAAAACTGATCATAACTTGAACAAATTTCATCCATTCTTGTCCATATTTCACCAGTGGGACTAGGAAGACTAAAGCTATGATTGATTAAAATCTGAGCCAATTCTGGAGCTGAGGTACACCGATCGCGATCGTAGTACACAAGCCAAAATTAGATTTGATCACATGAGTGGGTTGCTGATAGTTGGAGGGTCATTTTGGTCCACTCTGTGTTTCATTTGAACCACTTTTGAGTTTACAGGTCCCAATTTTGGTTACAAGGGAGTTTTGGACTAGACTCTGACTTTTTATGAGTTTTTGATGTCCAAATGGCTTGAAACTTGGTTGGTGACTTGAAAAAAATGTATACAAGGGATCTGATAGGTTTCGATCAAAATCTGATGCTGAGGTACACCGATCACGATCAATATTCTGGGCCTTTTTTTGGTGAAAACTAGATGGTCATGAACCCCTATGCCTGCCTAGCCCACTGATGATTTATTTCCAAGTTTGGACTTAAAATGAACAATTTAGAGCAATTTTTCACTGTTTGATCATATTTTACTAAGTCTAACCATATTGGGTTTTCTTGATGAATTTTGGTTGGATCCTGTAGTTAGTTGAGTTAGTTTTAGAGCTCCCACTGCTTCCATGAGGTTCTGCTACCATCAGCCTACTCCATTGTCTGATTTTGACTTGATCAGGCATTTTATACCCTGTCTTAGGAGGTTTTCCAGATTTGTGCATTTTTCAGATATTCCTTGGATATCCATGTGATGCTTGAGCATCCCTAAGTGACCTTTTGGTCTTTGGTCATTGGCTCAGTTCCAATTCTATCTTTGTGTGATCATTCGAGACTGAAATGACTATATCTGTACTTGTAGGAGATCCTGAGATCCGTTCAAGGTTTTCTACAACTGTTCTGACTCTTAGTCGGACAAGTGTACCTTTCAAACCATCCATCATTATTTTCAACCGGATTTTGGTAGTTGTAGGTCAAATTTTTCCCTTTCGGTTGTGTTAGACAAATTAGGCCCATTCCATGAGCAAAATTTGTGCATTTTTCTTGAAAATTCAAGAGAGCGTACTTTTAATTGAGTTCCAAGCCTGGGCCAGATCAAAAGTTGCAAAACCTGCATCTGGGGGCACCGATCGCGATTGTACCATGGAGGCCAAAATTGTTTTTGACATCAGCAGATTGTAGGTGAGGCTGAGGGGAGGTGTTTTGCATGTTGTCCCAATTTTTGTCAGTGAGGTACACGGATCGCGTTCTGTGTACCACCACCAAATTGTGATTTGACCATATGGACTTGTTCCTGACCTTGTGGGGAGCACATTGATGTGTTCTGTACCTGAACAAAGTTTTTTTGGGATGCCTCTAAGGGCCCTTTACCTCTTTGATCCGATTCGACTTTGATTTGATCCCTTCGCCCGTTTGTGCAATGATTCGCGCTTGCATGCGCAATAGACTTGATCTTTACTTAATAAGGAACATACCTGTGGAATCTGGTGTGAAATGCTAGCTCCGATCGTCCGTACGGGGTAGAAACGTGGCAGCTCGCTCTAGGTCAAAAAGCTCTCTCCTTCTCTCTCAAAAAAGGTGAAAATGAACAATGAGCGAGAGTTTGGCCTACCTGGCCTATATCTTCCCGAGATTGTCGTGAAACAGGGCTGATTTTCCTTACCTTTGATCCTGATATAATCTGCATACCACCTGTGGTTTGAACCGCTTGTCGTTCCGGCGTCGTATGACCATTTGATGCGATTTTGGCGAAATGTAGTCATGATCATTAAGGCTGAAATTCAACATCTTCAGATTAGCTTCATATCTTCCATGCTTGATAACCTTATCATGATACTTCGGCGTTTGCTTCCAGAACTTGATTCCGACTATTGTGAGCGAGATTTTTTTAATTTTTGATGTTTTATAACGAAAATCAAACAAAGTAAATTGAAAATACTTATTAACTGGAAAAATTTAGCCAAAATTATTATACTCACCCCTAAGCATATATTTTCTCTAGGAGCTTCCCAATGCTCCGGATTTTGTCATTACAGCTCATTATTATGCTGGTCGGATGATACAAAAATGCTAAAAATGCCAGGTTTTGATCGAATATGTTCGAAAGTGAACTCTAAATAATGAAAAAACACACCTAACTGTTGCTAGATTCATCAATTACTCCCCCCTTCCTTGTCTGAGTCGTCCCAGACGAAGGTTGGGTGCATGTGCATGGGGTTTGGAATTTGTGTCTATGCATGGCCGTGTAATGTGGCCCTATTCTGATGTTTGAGACAATGCATTGGGTAACAAGATGCTGTGCAAGATGCAGGGACTGAATGTAGTTTTCAGTGGCTTTTGATGGCAAGGGTGGCTGTTTATGGAACATAAGAGCTTGCAATCGAATTGCTCTTTCCTTGATTGTTGGTGTTGTGATGGAAACTATTTTTGGAACCCAATTGTATGCGGTTTGTTGCATCTTTATAGATTCTGCTTTAGTTTTCACAGGTTTCCAGTGCCATTTTGGAGGTTCAAGCTTCTTGTTTTGAGTTTTGGGTTTGCTTTCAAGCTCCGTCGCCGAATCTTTAGTTTTCCACTTTGGAGTAACTTCTGAAGGTCTTTGAGATGATGTTGCTGCCGTCTGGAGTTTGTCCTTAGGTAGCCATATCTTGCTCGGTTTGTTGGTGAGCAATGTTTTCTTTATCCATACTTTCCGAATAACCTTTTGTGGTGTATTTGGCTGATTTGCCGGTTGCTTTTTGTCGATGGGGATGCTCGACCACAAGTGATCTGTTTTGGCGAATGGAGTCATGTACACGTTAGAGTCGTGTGTGTACCTTAACGCATGTTCTGACCATTCAGTGTGACTGCATTGTACGTTCTCATCCATGGAACTCCCAAGCATATTGATTCTCTGATTTCTTCGTTTTTCATTACAAAAAATTGATGAGGACAACTATTTCCATCAAGATTGATTGGTCAGTTTACTATCCCCAATGTTGGCATTGTTGCACCGTTTGCTGCTTGTAGATCACGTGTGGATTGCACGAGGGGTTCATCTGTAAGCATCCTATAAGTGGAGAAGTTGACCGCAATGACTCTTGCTCCTGTGTCAATCAATGCTCATTGATATCTGCCATGCGGGAGTCTGACATTGATGAGAACATCGATTCCTGTTTCCCATTGCTCATCAATTTGAATTATAGACAAAGGAATTTGAGCCGTATCTGCTGGTTGAGGAAGTCTTGGTTGTTGTAAGGTTTGTTTTCTTTTTAAAATCCTGACTTTGGCCTCCTCCTGTGCTTGAGCTTTTGTTTCCTTTGCTTTGTTCTTGTGCTCCTTCGTAGCGTTTATTTTGGCAAGCATCTCTGTGGTGAGTGGTATGTTGTATTTCTTTAGTCTGCAACCACTAATCCAGTTAGGAATTTCCTCTCCCTCTAATGTCGCAAGTTTAATGGCACTGGTAGATGATATGTCATGAATCACATAGGGTCCCTTTCCTCGCTTTTTGAGTTTTCGAGAATGTTGTTTCAGGGTATACATTAAGATGTAATCCCCAGTAGCAAATTCCTTGCTGATAACATGTTGATCAAAGAATGATTTCATGTTTCGTTTTTACGCGTAGATTGATGCAACGGCTCTTAATCTAGTTTCATCCAGTTTTTCCAGGACATCTACCTAATTGGATAATTCATGGCCCGTCCATTCTAACTGTTTAGCGACTCAAAGCGTGGGGATAAGGAATTCAAGTGGAAAAATCGCTTGAATTCCATAAACCATGTTGAACGGAGTCGTTCCGATTGACGTTTTGTAAGCTACTCTATATGCCCATAAGGCTGAATGCAGCTTTTGATCCCAGTCAGCTCTCGATTCTCCAACAATTTTGGTGAGAATTGTCACCAAAATCTTATTCGTACTTTCGGCTTGGCCGTTCACTTGTGGGTGATAAGGAGCGGATTTACTATGAATTACCATGAATTCATCCAATAGGAATTCGATCACCTCATTGATGAAGTGAGTTCCTCTATCGCTCACTAGCTCAATTGGTAAGCCATATCTGGTGAAAATGTTCTCATACAAAAACTGTGCTGTCGTTTTTGCATCATTTTTGGTTGTTGCTTTAGCTTCCACCCATTTTGTTAGATAATCTGTTACCACAATAATGTATTGAGCGTGTGTTTTATATGCCGGAGGCGCTATCGGTCCTACAAAATCTATTCCCCATTTCGCAAATGCTCTTGCCCCCATCATTGGCCTTAAGGGCATATCATCTCGTGCTCTAGGAATTTTTGTTTTCTGGAAATCGTCACATCGTTTCACAAACACTTCAGCGTTCATGAATAGTGTAGGCCACCATATGCCTGCAATAAGAATTGCTTTGAACGTTTTGTCAGCTGAGAAATATCTACCAGCTTGTCCACCGTGTGATTGCTCTAAGATAGGAATGTATTCCTCTTCAGTTGTGCATATTCTCAATTGATTGTCTTTTCCCCTCTTGTAAAGAGTGTCCTCAATCAGTATATAGTTTTCTGCCTCTTTCATGATCGTTTTGATTCGTGATCTACTCATCCCCTCAGGCAGTATTCTGGTGGTGAGGTATTCAACAATGTAGTTACTTCATCGGGGTGCTACAGATAATCTGAATAGAGTCGCGTGCTCTATTGGCTTTTGAAGCGTGCATTTAACGTAAGATTTGACATGCATATGAACACTAGGTCGCATTTTTGGCCAATACACACCCATTCTCATCAATGTCTGATACATTTGTGCATGCCCATTGTGAATCCCTGTTGTTTGTACATGAGCTTGGTTTAAGTACAATTCCCGTTCACTCGATTCAACACAAAGCCTAACGATTTGATCAGATCCCTGTTTGTATAGCCTGCCCGCCAACATTACTAATGATCTGGATGCTGCAATGGTAGATGGTTGTCTTGTCACATTCAATGACCCAATAGTCAACAAAGGAATTACATCCTCGCTCCGGCTTGGAACCATTTCTATGTTGAAAAGATATGCATTTGGCAAATCATCATCAACTCCTACAGGGTTTTCTCCATGCATCATTCTAGATAAATGATTTACTCTTTGGTGTGTAGTTCCTTTCTTGACTACTACCGTGAAGTCAAACTCAAGCAGTATGATGAACCATCAAACAATTCTCCCCGTACTGCAAGGTTTATTTACTAAGTACAACAGCGCTTGGTGATCAACGAAGAATACAAATTTATTGGAAAGTAAGTAGTGTCTAAACTTTTTCACCGCATAGACCATACCCAATCCCTCCCTCTCAGTTGTTGTGTAATTCTTCTCTGCATTGTTTAGTTGTCTACTGGAGTAACTTATTGGAAAATCCATGTTGTTCTCTCCAGGTTGTGCAAGTATGCATCCTATGGCATACGGTGATGCATCTATGTGGATGTGAAATATCTTTTCCCAATCCGGAGCCTTCAAAATTGGATCGGAAATTAATCTCTGCTTCAATGTTTGAAAAGCTTTCTCGTACTCATCCGTCCACTCAAATTTAGTTATCAGCGCGTAAAGTGGTTTTGCAATTATAGCATATGAGTAGATAAATCTGCGATAATATCCACAATGGCCATAAATGCCTGTACCTCTTTCACCTTTACTGGTCGTGGTAGATCAACAATGACGCTGATCTTTTCCATGTCTGTCAAAATACCATTTTTGGACACTATATGTCCCAATATTTTGCCCTGTCTTACCATGAAGACGCATTTCTCTGGATTCAGGCAAATCCGATACAATCTGTATTTTTCGAACACCTTGGTCAAGTGCTCTATGTGCTCTAATCTTACAAGAGAGTGAACGCACAGTTCATCCATGTAAATTTCTAAGAACTGTCTTAGATATTCTTTAAAAGCATGGCCCATCAGGCTCTAAAAGGTGGCTGGTGCATTTATTAAGCCAAAAGCCATTACCCGGAATGCAAAAATACCCCATTCAGTTGCGAAAGCCATTTTGTGATGATCCTCTGGCTTTATTGCGAGTTGGTTGTAACCCAAAAAGACATCTAAGAAACTATAAGCCTCTTTTCCTGCCACCCTTTCTATTACATGATCAGTAATGGGTAGGGGATAGTTGTCCCGAATTGTAGCAGTGTTTACTTTCTTGAGATTGACGCACACTCTTAACTTTTCATTTTTCTTTGGGACCACCACAATTGGTGAAACCCAATCGGTGTGCTAAATTTCGTAAATAAACTCTGCCTCCTTAAGTTTATCTATCTCCTCCTTGATCTTTTTCACAAACATTTCATTGTAAGTATAAGGATGCTGTCTGCTGGGTTTAGCGTCATTCTTAAGGGGTATTGTGTGTTGACAGATACTTGGATCCACCCCCTTAAGATCTTTGTATGACCATGCAAACACATCTCTGTATTGTTTAAGAGTAGCTATCAAAAGCTTTTCCTCTTCTTCAGTAAGATCCGTGGCAATATATGCAGGGTTTGGATCTTCTCCTGGCTCCGCTAGATCTATTCGTTTGGATTTTTCAGGACCGTCGTACAATGTACCCGGTTCCTTCAATTCCCTCATAGGTTGTTGCACTATGATTTTCCTATATTGTATGGTATACTTCTTATAATGGGACGGTGCATCCATCTTGTCAAAATTCGTGTCCTCATTTTTTTCAAAGTCAGTCATCCATATGTCTATGAGGGTTCGCTTGAGCTTATTGTACTCCGTTTTCCTCTTTGTTTTGGTCATTCCAGAACCTGTTTCCCCCCCTGTTTTCAACTTAGTTGTTTGCTTTTCGTGTCTGTTCTTCTTGTTGTTTTTCCATGGTTTAGTTTTGATAAACCGGCCAGTGACCTCGTCTTTGACACAATGATCAGCTTTGACAAGCTTTAGATATCCCGTTCTGTCTGACAAGAGGCATCGGATTATGCTTATTCGCCCTTGATTTTCTTGTTCTCTTGGATTTATACCACTCCTGTCGACTAGGTTTTTGGTTAGGAAACTCGTAAAACCTGTCGTGCCTCGACCTGTATTTCCTATTCGTCTTTGATGCACTTGATCTTTCATCATCAGCCTCTATCAGTTGGATTTCATCGTCCAGTGATGGAAGGTCGCAGCTTAGTGAATCCGTGAATTTCTCCTCTATTCGATTCCTACCGTTCACTACAGATAACTCATCAATTATTCTTTTACACTCGGTCTCACGTGGTGGTTCTTCTTGGTCCTCGCTCTCCGATCCTGACTCAAGGATGACGCTAGCCACTTGCAACGTTATTAGGTCGTATCCTTCTTCGTCACAAAATTTTGTAGGTGTGCATTCGTTAACACATACGTCCAAGGTCCACAATATTTGAGTCCACTCGAATGGCTCAAATAAATGTTCCGGAAAAGTTTCTGGGAAATAAGCGTCGTCTTTTACGGATCTTTCCAAAAAGCATTCCTCTTTGATTATGTCTCCACAATCAGATGCTCCACACATCTAGACATGCGCTTTCGTTTACATCCATGCAGGTATTTCTCTTTTTTCATTTACAATGGTTGAATTAAATTCTTGCACTGGTGTTTTTGCAACATCTCTATAGCTGTGATCTGTCATGTTGATTTTTGTTATTAGCTCTTTGTGCCTTAGGTAGATTTGGTCGTACCCCCAATCTTGTATCATTTTGAGTTGACGCATAAATGGTCGTCCCAAAATAATGTCAAAGTTGTTCGTTTTTCCGAAATCCACCACAACAAAGGTGTGCTCATAGTTAATTCCACACGAAGTTACAACTATTTGGTCCAGGATTCCCAATGGTCTCTCTACATACCCATCTGTGAGTTGCAGTTTCATTCTCGTTTTCCTGAGAGCTGGACGGCCCCATTTTCTCCCAGATTTGCTTTGTAGCAATCGCCACTCCCGCTTCACTGTCCAGGATAGCTATCGTTTTTATATCCTGATATTCAACAGGTAAGGTTGTGTTACCCTCCTCGGCTTCACAGTAATCTCTGACCTTGTTTATGGGCACTGGTTGGGCTTTGGGTTGACCTTCCCGTTTGTTTTCTTCTCCCGTAGGGTTTTTCGGAAGAGGAATCTTTACTCCTTTGTGTTTCAAATGTTTCCCCATGTCTTCCCATAAGTGTGGTTTGACTCTCAAGAGTTCGAACAGCGTGATTATGCATGTTATTGGTGTCGACAGCATCTCTTGAAGACTTTTTGAGTCAACCATATGTGGAATAGTTCTCATTTGGGATGGAACTAACTTTATCTCAGATTGTGCCTCATGTTCACCTATAAATGAAGGCAAGGTTTTCAAGGATTGGGCTTTGCTTTGCATCGAAATCTCCGTTCCTGCATCCCCATACAACGATTGTATATCGGCTAGATAAAATCCATTATCCAGGTTAATCTCAGGAATTGGAGCAGACTGTAATATCGCACTTCCGTTCTTTCTGTTTCTAATGGTTTCCCATAAGTGTTGTGGCCATTGTTCTTCAACTTCTGGAATTGGCATTATCGTCATTGACTTAGCGTCATCAGTTGTGTTCGGCACCACCCAATGATCCAGTGACAATATCGTTTCAGGCTTGTTTACTTGTTTTGGTTCATCGATTTTTAATTTTTCTCGCTCTTTGTGAATCAAAACTTCTTGTTCTGGGGTTCTAACCACCTTAGGTTCCATCAACGCCTGGGCTGTCTCCATGAGGTGTTTACACATTTCCAAACGCTTTGTTTCCACTTCTGGTTGAGGATAAGTTAACCATATTTGCTCTAAAGTTTGGTTTGTTTTTAGCCTTGCTTCGTACGCTTGTAATAGAGCATCTAACGGCTCTAGCACTTTGTCAACTAAGACTGATCCTCCTGAGGATGCTTTCCTCGGCTTGTTGTTAACCTCAACAGTTTTACTCTCTCTCTCTCTCTCTTGTTTGAGTTGCTCCTTCGTTTCATGCAATTCGTTTTGCATGGCAATTTGGCCGTTCAACCTTCTTGTTTTCATCCTATCTCGTTTCGCCTTTCAGGATTTTCACTGGGTTCTCAAGGATAAACTCTCATTTTCTGTGGGTATCGGCAACTCGACCTTTTCCTCCAAAGGCTCGTTTATCCTTAAGTCCTTGTCTTGGGCTCTGGTTATCGCATTGATTTGGATCATGGGATCGGTTTTTGATCCGCTGCTTGCACTTGGTATCACCCCCACAATATTCATAGTCGCTTTTCCCTTGTTGTCCGGATTCTTTGGGCAATCTGGCAATATGCGATTCACACCACATTCGTCACAAAACCCAAAAATTTTCACTCTTTCGCCTTTGAAAGGACAGTTATGCTCCCAATGATCCGTACTTCCACAACTATAGTATTGTCCAATTGGTGTTTGATTTTGAGGAGGAGGTCCCATAGGTTGTCCTGCTCTATTAGGATATCCTCTTGGTTTGTAATTCTGGTTCGCAATGAACATTAACGTTCTTTCGTCTACCAAATATTGATCTCTCGAAGGTTGTGCTACATATGAGGGTGGTGCCATACCCTCGCTATTTCCCCACGGTTGATAGGCTTCGTCTACGTATATTTGTGATTCAGGTTCTGTTGCGTAAGGCTCATTCGGTCCTCGGAATAAGAAACTTGAAGTGTACTATTTGTTCCTGATGATGCTTCACAAGGTTGAGCATACCTAATCATGGCTCTATTTTCCTGTGGTAATGGAGGTTGTTGACCCAACACAGGTTGAGGTCTGTCTGCTCCTGCTACCAGATTCATATTTGGTCCAACTTGATATCTTGGAGGAGGTGGTTGGGATGGTCCTGCTGGAGGCCCATACGATCTTTCCCTCACATAGTTTTTGTTATAAAAACACTCTTCCGTGCTATGATTTGTCCATTTTTGTTCTATGGCGCACCATTTCAGTACTCGTCCATTTGCAACTGGTGCTTTTGGCTGTTGTGGGCACCACGGCGTCGGATGATCCCCCCCACATATGTCACACTTCCTCGTCTGAGATTGTCTCATCACCGGATTGGATCTCATATGTTGCTGCATTCTCTTCGTTACCTCCTCTATCAATTGATCAGCCTCCGTCTGCATCATGGACGCCTGAGCATCTTTCTTGGTAGAGGGTTCGCTTTTAATCGATGAAGAGCCACTGGTTACTGAATCAGTATCCTCTGACACTTCCCCATATGCCTTGCAGTTATCGACAAGATATAACGCTTCCCTTGTAACCTATTGAAACATGCTACAGGCTTTCAAGTGAAGGTCCTTCTTCAAGGTTTCATTCCTAATTCCTTCAACGAAGAGCACATACAATCTCTCGTCCTGCAGTAGTTCTCTCCTCGGGAACCTCTCAATGTATTGCTTGAATCTCAAGGTTGCTTCCTTCACTTTTTCATTCTCCCTTTGTTTAAAAGCGTATATGTGCAATACAGCCATATGCTTTATACCCCGTTTTGAGAATTCTTCCGCGAACTCCCGTAATACATGTTCAATATTCGGACAAGTTTCAGGGTTTAAAGGTTGAAACCATGTTAAGGCCGTCCCTTCCAAGGTCAGCCCGAATCCCTCGTATTGAGTATGGAAATCAGTGATCTTTTCTGCTCTTAAGACTTGCTTGAAGAGCGATACATGAGCATATGGATCCCCCGATCCGCTATACTTCTTCGGTATGCACTTCGCTACTTGGGATGGCCTGATCCGTCTATGGTCTGCGGTCAATCTCATTGCTCTCGTGCCTCGACTTAATCGTTCTCGTGCATCATGGAGGTCGTAGGTTGCTCTCGTTGGCTCCCCCGCCCCAAATCTACTACTAGGAGGCAAATGTGATGGGGTGGCTGCAAATGTTGGACCTACACCCGTATGTGTAGAGATAGGAACTGCACTACCTCGATTCGTAGCCATTGATTCTCTGGAATGTAACGTTCCCATGGGGCTTGGCATCGAGTAATGAGGTCGACTAAAAGAATCAGCTACATGAGTCCTCCCTCCACCTGTGGTCAACGGTTCCGGCATGACAGTTGTAGGTGTTGGTCTTAGTGGACTTGGAGTGACATAATACTAATGAAGTGGTCCCCCAAAGTATGTATATCCTTCCAACTCTTTTTTTATCGATTGCTGCATATCGTCTTCCATACTTGTCGTATGTTGCAATTTTCGTTTCCGCTCCCTCTGTGTAGGTGAAGACATAAAGTCTTTCCCGCTCCGTCATCTCCTCGACGTAGGGTTCCTCGCATCTATAATAGAGATCTTGCTCTCCATTATTATACTTGTATAACCCCAAGTAGACATTATCCATGTTGATTCTCAACGTTTCGTTTTCTCGCCTTAATCTCGCATTAGGTAAGCTCATTGTTGGTGCCTTTTCCTCATGTTCCTCGTCTATTTTGGCTTTTTTGCCCATCAATCCCCACTTGTCTACAATGTTAGGATTCAGGACTACCAAGGACATGATACCCTCGTCATCTAGGTACCTATCACCGCTATAGCTCACAGGCACTAAGTCCCTGAACTCACTTGGTCTATCTTCTATTTTCACACAGTAGCGGTCCATACCATCTTTGTATATCTTGGCACCTTGCTTGTTGTCATATTGATACTTGATGAACAATATCTTTAGTGTGACCGAGGGGTCTAATGGTCCTGCTGCCATGTTTTCTCTTCCGTTTAGTTTTATTTTTCCCAAGTGTTTTGTGAAATACTCGGAAGATCTCTCTGAAGAAGTATCGGAGATGCCTTCTTCAAGGATTGGCTCTAACGGTCATACTATCCCTTGCTTTACACTCTCCTCTGTTGATGCAACACTTGTTTAATCCGCTAAATTCAGGTGTCTGGTGTTGATTTGTTTTTCCGATCTCAAAAACATGAAGAAAGTGGGATTTAGTGAAAGACTGAATCCAAACCTCTTACCTGGAGATGGAAAGATCTTCCAATTCCTGCGACGACTGCATGGACTGTTACTTGATCGGTCTCTGCAAATGAATACATTGGATGGCTATGGGATCATTGTATCATTCCAACTGTTAGTAGATTCAACACTTCAAAATGATCTCAAAAGAATTTTGCTTGCAGATTATTGACAGTATGTCCAATTTGAATTTGCAACTCCTTGTATCTTAAATAGTCTAGGTCTATGAACTGGTAAAAAATGAGCTAGATCTGAGCCAGAGGTACACCGATCGTTGTTGAAGATGATGAAACAGGAAACAGAAGGAAGACAACAACTCAGAGTAGGAAGAAAATGGAGAAGGAGAAGACACAGAGCTTGCGTACGAGATCTCTGTAGTCTCTCTCTCTCTGTATTAGAATAATAGTGTATACAAACTCAGAGCTACAAAGCTTATATGAAACCCTAAGAGATAAGGTGTCCTTTCACACCGGATGTCCAGGGGGAAAAACCCAGTGGGAGAAAAGTGCCCCTGGTGAAGCGCGTATACACACTAACACTACTACATGTCTACAAATCTCCCCTGTAGTGATAGTGTGAATCCGTACAAGGTAGCAGATCATCATGTGTATGAGAGTAAGCCCAAAGCTTTTCGGAAAGCTTCAAACTTTTCTCGTGATAATGCCTTCGTAAATAGATCTGCAATGTTATCTTGTGTAGGACAGTGAGTTAGTGTGATCTCCCCTGCATGTAGCCTTTCCCTGACATAGTGGTAGTGAACCTCTATGTCTTTGTTCTTGCATGAAATACTGGATTCCTTGCAACTGCCATAGCACTCTGACTGTCAGTGAAAATGGTAGTGGGTGCCTGTTGACACTCACAAAGATCTGCCAATAACCTGCGTATCCATACACAATCAACTGTTGCCGTGAAAGCTGCCCGGTACTCAGCTTCACAAGTTGATGTAGCCACTATGGGTTGCTTCTTGCTTAGCCAAGATATACATGCATTTCCCAAGAAAAAACAATTGCCACTTGTGGAATGTCATGTGTCAAAATCACCAGCCCAATCTGAATCGTTGTAACCAAGAAGCTGCATAGAACTGTGCTTTCCATACATACCCCCCCTTGGAAAGAACATGGCAAGATTAGGGGAACCTGAAAGGTAACGAAGTATGCGCTTCACAGCCTGCCAATGATGCATACCTGGGTTGTGCATAAATCTGCTTGCTTGTGAAACCCCAAATTGAATGTCTGGACGAGTGTTGCCTGCCAAATATATCAAGCAACCAACCGCTGCTGCATAAGTATGTACATCAAAAGGTTCTCTAGCATCGTGCATGCTCAACTTTGATCCAGTTTCTACAGGTGTAGAGATTGGTTTACAATTTTGCATACCAAACTTGTCCAAAATTTTATGCAAATATTTTCCCTGCAACATGTATATGCCATCCTTTGATTGCACAAACTGAATACCCAAGTAATAATGTAGCAAACCAAGATCATACATCTCAAAGGTTTTTCTCAAAGCATCTTTAAACGCTTCAATTTCATCTGCAGTATTGCCTGTAAGAAGCATATCATCCACATAAAGTGTTAGCATAATGTGAACTCCATCTCTCTTTTTGACATACAAAGTACTTTATGTTGGACTATTCTGAAATCCCTGGCCAATCAAATAAGTATGTATCTTCTCATACCATGCTCTTGGAGCCTGTTTGAGACCATACAAAGCTTTACGCAATCTACATACCTTTTGCTCTTGACCTTTTACAATAAAACCACTTGGTTGACTTACATAAACTTCTTCCTGCAAATCACCATTCAAAAAAGCAGTTTTGATATCCAACTGATGCACTTTCCAACCATGATGAGTAGCAATTGCAACTAGTGATCTAACTGTGGACGCACGAGAAGTGGGAGCAGAGGTTTCATCATAATCTATGCCTTTCTGTTGCGCATAGCCTTTTGCCACAAGCCTTGCTTTGTACCTGTCAATAGTACCATCTTGTTTCCTTTTTACCTTAAAAACCCACTTTGTACCAATAGGCTTTTTACCTGTAGGCAAGTCCACTAGATCCCATGTATGATTCTTATGAATAGAATCAATTTCTTGCTGCATAGAATCTTTCCACTGAACACACTCTAAAGCTTGTTCAAATGAATTAGGCTCATCTATATCACAAAGAGTGCTAAAGCAAGCCAAATCTACTTGCTCTCTGCCAAAAGTAGTACCAGCACGTGTTTTTTGTGGCAACGGTGCATCCAACTTGCTATCCTGCAAAGTTTTCTGAACCCATTTAGGCAAGGTTCTTTCTTCCCTGAGAACTTCTTGCTCTTCACGCACAATTTCCTCTACATCATGAGGTGTCACATGCTGATCAAAAGATTGATCAAGATTATCAACCTGTTGTGATTCTTGATTCTCCACAAAAGAAGGAAGCAAACCTTCAAATACATCATGTGTCTGCATATGAGGTACATCAAAAGCAACCATAGGTTGAGTAGTAGTTTCTGCAAAAATTACATCACGACTTTCAAAAATCTTGTTTGTAGCAGGATTGTAAAGTCTATAACCTTTACTTCCACTACTGTACCACACAAATATACGATTGCCTTATCATCAAGCTTCCCACATAACTGTTGAGGGATGTGAGCATAAGCAAGACAACCAAAAACACGAAGATAACTGATTGAAGGTTTTTTGTCATACCAAGCTTCATATAGAGTAATGGTCTTTAAGGCACGAGTAGGACACCTGTTCAAAACATGTGCTGCACAAGCAACTGCCTCCATCCATAGCTTATGAGGCAAACTCTTAGCCTTGAGCATACATCTAGCCGTCTCCATTAAAGACCTGTTCTTCCTTTCTGCAACACCATTCTGTTGTGGTGTGTATGGCATAGTGCATTGGTGTTTAATGCCTTTCTTTCTCAAAAAATCCTTAAATGCACCTGACATGTATTCACCTCCTCGATCGGTACGAAGAGTCTGTACTTTGCAACCTGTTTCATTTTCAACCATGGCGACATAATGTTGAAAAATTGCAAACACATCTGACTTTGCTTTGAGTGGATACACCCAACAAAACCTGGAAAAGCCATCAATGAAGGTCACAAAATAAAGGCTATTTCCTATAGATGGCGTCCTCATAGGACCACATACATCACTGTGTACAAGCTGCAACTTTTGTGTCCCTTTAACTGAACCATCCTGCGAAAATGCAAATCTGTGCATCTTTCCAAGAGCTCAACCTTCACATAAATGTCTTGGTGGCATCTCCAATAAAGACAAATCATGCACCATATTATGACGTTGTAAAGTCATCAAACTGCCATAACTAACATGCCCAAATCTAGCATGCCACAACTCAGCATCCTGCATGGCTTGAGTCTTTGTTTCTGCAATACATACCTGAATCTGCTTTTCATAATGATCTAGCACAAATAGTCCATTTTCCAGCGTACCTGTAGTGATAAGAGAATAACCATTCTCTCGATCTCGTACAACACATCTGTCATCCTCAAAAATGACCCGAAGACCATTTTTTGCAAGAGAGGATACAGACAACAAATTATTCTTGATCCCTGGAACATATAAGACATCTGGCAAGCATAAAGCTGAACCATCTGAAATGGTAATCAAAATCTTACCAATGCCTTTGATTGGATAAGAAGCATTATTTTCACATGTCACCTTCTTTCCTGCTGGAGTTGCATCCAATGAACAAAACAAATCCTTCCTTGAAGTAATATGCCTGGATGCGCCACTATCAAAGTACCAAATCATTTGTGTCTTGTCAACACTGTAAGCAGAAAAATCTGAACATACTACAAAAGCATAAGAATCCTGCACAAAGTTTGCAGACTCTTCTTTAGCTGTAGAAGAATCACCAGAAGCTGAAACAACCAAACTTGACTCTTTCTTCTTTTCTTTAGCAATTCGCTTTTTACACTCACTAATGTAGGGACCAGGTTTCTTGTAGTAGTGACATTTACCTTTCTTCTTGGACTTGTCGGAATCACCCTTAGACTTCTCTGAAGATTGTCCTGCACTAGACTTGGAGTAATGAGCACTCTCTTTACCCTTGTTTTTGTTCTGTACAACAAGAGCATGATCCATACCATCCACCTGTAAAGACTTGTTCTTACGTGATTGATCCTCCTGCAATAGCAAAGCCACTAACTCTTCAAAATGAAGAGGCTCAGGATTAGCTCGCAAAGACAGAGTCAAAGAAGTCTGAAAAGTCAAATAAGATGGTGGTAGTGAATTGAGTGTTTTGGAAACCAAGTCCTTCTCTGGAATCACTTCATCAATGCTAAGCAATTTCTCTTTAAGATCCCTGATTTTTGTAAGATGCTCGACGATATCGTCACCTTCGTCCATCTGTATTTTGTCAAGTTGTTTCTTCAAAAACTCTATTCTGGCAGCGTTTATTCCTCCAAACATAGCTTGCAGAGTGTTCCAAGCATCCTCAGAAGTTCTGCAAGATCTGATATGTGGTGTGATTGTCCTCTTTATGGTTAAGGCAATCACAGCCATAGCTTGTGCATCTTTAGTATCCCATCTCTTTTGCTCCGGAGTGACTTGTGAGGGTCCTGCACCAACAGCTGCACCACGACCAGGCGTGGCAGGTGTAATGCTACCTGGACAAATTTCATCTCCAGATACATAATCCCACAATCCTTTACCAACCAAAACATTTTTGGCCATAAAAGACCAAAGAGAATAGTTGGTACCATCCAATTTGTCTTCGGATGTAAACGCACCAAAAATCTCTTTCTCCGTAGATTGAGCCATACTGTAGATGCACACAAGAGAGCAAAAGAACCTCCAAGAGATTCACAAATCTCCTCTTCAATGCAAGCAAAACTCTACACAAAATCTCAGCACAAAGCTAAGACAAGCTGCTTCCCAAAAGAACTGTTTACCTGAAGAAAATCTGTCAAAAAGCACACCCTCTTGATCTAAACGCCTCGGAAAAGTAACTTCTGCTACGCTACTTAGAACAAAATTTTGAGGGCTCGAACGGCTTCGAAAGGGGGGTAAAACCCCAGGTCTCCTAGGTCACCTGCTCAGAATACTCTCGGAACGTCGAGGATGCTCCCACGAGCAAATTTTCCGAAAACTGCCTGAAAACTGCGATTGCACGCGCGGACTCGAAAACGCAAGTAGAGGCTCTGGAAATCACCTTGTTCTGATACCAGTTGTTGAAGATTATGAAACAGGAAACAGAAGGAAGACAACAACTCAGAGTAGGAAGAAGATGGAGAAGGAGAAGACACAGAGCTTGTGTACGAGATCTCTGTAGTCTCTCTCTCTGTATTAGAATAATAGTGTATACAAACTCAGAGCTACAAAGCTTATATGAAACCCTAAGAGATAAGGTGTCCTTTCACACCGGATGTCCAGGGGGAAAAACCCAGTGGGAGAAAAGTGCCCCTGGTGAAGCGCGTATACACACTAACACTACTACATGTCTACAATCGTGATCGTACTTCTGAGCCCAAATCAGATGAAACTTCACCAGCTTGTTCACTAGGCTATTTTAAGACTACCTGTCAGACACTTTTGTATTTGGACTCAAAAAAGTCAAGTTTTTACCAATTCTTGGTTGGAAGTGTCTGTTTTCCCAAATTTATCAGTTTGACTTGATTTTGATGTTTGATTTGGGATTTGAGAGAGACGTGGGGTTGTCCTGTGCACATGCTATCCCTCTATATGGTTCCTTCCCAGTTTTGATGTGTTTTTGTTTACTGAAAGTCAGTTTCTAAGCCAGTTTAGCAGTTTTTGACTTGGATCTGTATTCAGATGGGTTGACAGGTATTTTGAGGTTTCTGGCTCTAGGTCCTTTAGACTTTTATGTTTATATACACTTGGGGATCCCATAGATGAGATCTGGTCAAAATCTGGGCCAGAGGTACACCGATCGCGATCGTACTTTTGAGCCCAAATTAGACCAAATTTGGCATGCTTGTAGACACTGATGTTTCAAAGCTATCCCCAAAGTCTTTTTGCAATTGGATCACCAAAAGCCAAGATTTTGCACTTTCTGGGTCTGTCAGGCTAGTTTTACCCAAGTGGCTTGATTTCCTTGATTTTTGATGTTTTTGGGTGTGGTTGCTTTAGACAAAGTTGTTTAGAATCTTATCAGGAAGGCACGTGTCAAATCTTGTACAATTCTGACACTAAGGTACACCGATCGCGATCGTAGTACCTGGGCCAAATCTGATGAAATTTTTTCTGCTCCCTGTGATAAGTGTTTCCTAGTGTTTTGTGCTACCACTTTGTGATTTGAATCAATATCAATCCTGTTTGGTCAGATTTTTAGAATTTCAGAGTCTTATGGCTTTTTTGGCCAAAGTTATGGTTTTTCTTGTTTTTTTGGCTCTGCCTTTTGCCCCAAATCTGACTGGAATGTGATTTACTTATCCTACTCCTAAGTACAGAGATGAAAAACATAAGAAAATGAATCAAACAAAACAAACACGACGGATTTCGGGTGAGATTTCAGTACTCAATCGAATTAGAGAAATTGAAGAGCAAAAATGCTTTAACACTCTCACTCACAGCTCCCTAAATCTCCTAAGAGAGGATCTAGCCGGTCCATTGGCTTTAGACTCCACTAAGCTCTAAACCCTTGTCTAGCAGCCTAACTGAGGTGTAAAATGGATTTGTGGATTGATCTTTTTCAAGGAGTCTAACTGCGCACTCGATCACTCGGTCACTCGGTGCATTCCCCCGGCAACGACGCCAATGTTTGCGGGTCTCCGCGACGGATGTCCATAGCATAGCTCTCAAGCATCAACATATTTATCAATACAGGGGAAGCGACTCGGATGAGGCATGGAAACTCACTAGGGTGTCATTCCTAATGAAGTGAACTCGAAGAGATGCAATTACTCACTCTACAAGCAAATCAAACACATTATCGCCAAGTAATCTGCCTACGTCCTCCTACACAGCTCTGCAGACATCACACCCGTTTACCATGAAAATCATATCGGAATTGCACGAAACTCAAAGGGAAGCTACATGGGATTATCAGGAACATATCCTATCACTGTCACAGCATTTTGGAGAGGTACAACGATCGCAATCATTCGTCCCAAAGTCAACAAAAACAGCAAACAGGTGATCCTAATGGGTCGTTGTAGGGTCCCTAAAGCCCCTCCTAGGGTCAAAACAACATAAAACATGCATATAGACACTCAAAACAGCGATTTAAGGCCTCAAACTCGTAGTTGAACATCTACACCAAATCTTGAATGATTACACTTGAAGGGAAGAGCAAGATGAGAGGAACACAATGCAATAAGAAAATCTGAATTTGGATTACCGTAGCTGCAATGGCGATGATTACAAGTTTGAACAAGAAGGAGCTTTCAATCGTACGCTGTCTTCTCAGTTCTCCATTGAAAAAGATATCCCCAAACTTACAAAAAATGACCTTTATAGATTAGGTCTTTACAAATGGCTTGTCCGGCCATAAGCTCCTAAACATCTAACTGGCTGTCTAATATACAATTGCTCCCATAAGAATAATCATACATCCTTTGACAAATTCCCAGCTTAGAGATGCTTCCTTACAAAAAAAAATTACAATGGTTTCTCAGAAAAATATGATCCTTCTCGAACGGCTGCTTGTTGCTTTGTCCGCCAAACAAGAGAGTACAACAACTAATTGAGACTATCCAAGAAGACGGAACTTGCAGGGTTGCAGGCATGGATAATGAGATGATGGAGATTCAGATCACCAAGGAAATCATCAAAGAAGCTTTAAAAGTGTCTAATCAGGGAGCCAACATGAGAGAAAGAAGGAAGAATCTCATAGTCTACCTGCAAAGATCCAAACTGACGTCTTTTGAACTCATAGCAAACCCAGAAGTGAGGGAACTGACACAGGTATACAGTCAATGTTTGTTGAGCTACAACAAGAGACCACCTAGATACACTACACCACACGGGGTCATCTCAACAACAATGACCTGGCTATGGGAATGACACATGATTTCTATATAGATCATGCATCATATCTATTTGAGGAAGTGACAAAGCTACAACATGACAAGCCAAATTATATTGCAAGAGGAGAAGTACTCACCATAATGATATACCATGCCATAGGAGAGACAGATCAGCTACCACCTGCTCCTCAACAGAACAACTAGCTGGTACTACGAGAGAATATTGAAGACAGACCACAAAGGCGAGAACCTCCCTCTACTAACGCCATTGGAGGACGCACGCTGGAAAGGGTCATCAGAAGCGCACAGGAAAGAGGGAAGAAGAAAGAAGGGCTGAAGAAGAGAACTTGAGATTAAAGAAGTGAAAAGCGGAAATTGAGAACAACACCAGATTGCAGAAGGTAGCAAAGATGGAGAGAATGCTAGAAGGCTTTGTACTAGAAAGATCTCTACGAGGCGATGTAGGCACCACTTGGAAACCCTCTAGTAGCTCTTACACGCTAAGAACGAAGAATAAAAACAATCCAGCCTTTGAGTTGGACTGGTTTGAAAGATACATCTAAGAGAGGAATGCTACGGATGAGCCAGAGCTGCCACTTGAAGAGGAGGATCTCCAAACATTAAGAGATCAATTGAGGCCAACTACAATATATGAGGAAACACCACCTCCATCTCCAAGGCTAGAGGCAAGTGAAAGGCAACCAACTCCACCTACCGACTCTCATCCACATCCAGAGAGCTCATCCCATGATGAGAGAGTCCCTACACCACCCCATAGAGAAGAAGAAGAAAGGATAGATGACCATCCACCCACTGGAACGGTATCACACCTTGATACAGGCAAGCACATAGAGGTAGATCTGACAAGAGAACAAGAAGCGTCCTCTTCTCAAGTAATTGAGTTGGGAGCTAGTATCAGTCTGGATTTGGGGGCAATGGAGACTCTACTAAACCAAGTAAGACTGCACAGTCATTTGTTAGCCGATTAGAATAGGGCTAACAAAAAGAGATTGGAGACAATCCAGCAAGAGGTTCTGAAGTTGCAGGAGCAAAGAGATGACAACCTTAAACTGATTAGCATTAAAGATGCTGAGATATTGGGTCTCAAAAGCAGAATAGACCTCCTCAAGGAAAATTTCCACGAGTCAGAAAGTTTCAATGCTATTTGTGAAGATACCATCTCTGTGTTTCTTGAAGATGTCAATGATAGAGATGAACAAATCCAGAGGTTGATGGCAGAAAAGCAAGATGCCCTGGAGGCAGTCAAAAGTTTACAACTCATAATTAATGACTTACAAATTGAAGTGAAGGATTTGAGAGCAGTGACGGACATACAGGAAAGGGAGATAGAAAAAGCAAAAAAGCAAAAGATGTTGCTACTAGCAACACCAGTGGCCCAACTACAAGAAGACATGGAGGCACTGAAGAGACAGCTAGAATTGGAAAGAAAATAGAGGTTGATGATAGCTGAAAGTGCACTTAGAGCTGAGGATCAGTTGCAAAAGAAAATAGCAGATTGACAAAGCGAACAAACGCAAGGACCAGCTCAAGACAGTGAAAGAGAAAGCCTCGCTTGCCAGTCCATCAAGGAAGAAAATGAGAATCTGCACAACAGAGTCAAGGAATTGGAAGATGCTGCATTCCAAAAGGAGATGGAATTCCAAACACTCCAAATTGATAATCAAACAATGGCTGCACAAATTGCAAATCTACAAATTGCAAGCCAACCCCACGGGCAGGTAAGGGTGCACACGGTGCAAGCGGCCACGGATTTGACTGGCCTATTAGAGCTATATGGTGGTGATGATGAGTATGAGAAAGAATCAAAGGACCATGGGTCCCCAGATACTCAGAATGATCAAGATGGCCCCAACGACCAAGAAGAAGACGAAGATTCAATCACAAAACTTGAAGGGCAGAAGCTGGCCGAAGAGATGGAAAAGCAGTCAGATATGATGTGGTACAAGGCCATGAAACTAGAGAGGGAAATGCTACGAGGACTCTCTAGATCAGGCAAGATAGCAACAAAGCTACGGGAAGAGTGGAATGCCCCGATGTTACCCTATGCTCTGCTGAAATATGAAACACCGACACATCAATGGTAGCTAGCAAAGGAAGAGTAAGTGCCACTATTTGAAGGAGATTTACAAGTTCGAGAACAACACAGCAGAATCATTGATAGCCAGCCAAAGTGGAGGTGTCAGTGGCTATTGGATCATCCTAACAACCTGATCCGCTTAGTGAATGCACCACCTGAGCTCAGAGATGATAGAACTTTTTTTCCAATACCAAGAACTTATACGTACAACCAACATAAAGCCTTACAAAGTAGAAATCCCACATTGAAAAACTATCCAGTTTTGTCAGGACGCCATTGCAGAATTTGGAGGCTCTCCCGACCTGTCCTGCAAAATTCTTTGTAAAATAGCTAAGAAATTTTTGGCCTGCCTCACAGCGTTTTCAGAGAGTTGGAGTTCAGAGTTCATGAATACGGAAAGAAACATATCGGAGCTATCATATGATCTTAGTGTGCCACCTACAGAGCCATTTTTGTACGCATACTTGAGACGGCTCATGTTTTTGCCCAGCTACCATCTCTAGACATTCAAAGAAGCATTTTACACCGGCTTCTTCATGTACAAGTCACAAATTTTTGGCCCATTAATGGCGAGCGAATCTATGAGATATGATTCCTTTCTACATCAAATAAACCAGGCAAGAGGATAAAGACATTGAAGACGAAGCCAATCATGTCGTGGTAGACATGAACTAGGAGGTGGGGAGTGTTGGATCCCAACAGTTGTATAAAGCCCCTTTGTAATGACTATCAAATTCTCTTTGTAATGCCAATGATGTCTACCGTCTTTATCCAATTGTCTGGATTATATATAGATTTATTAGTTGTCCAAAACGCAATGCGTTTCCACTTTGTAATTATGATGAGTAGAACTCAATTAAAACCCCATGTACATTTTGAGCTAAGGTGACTAAAGTATAAAGGTCACCTTAGAAACATTTTTGAATAACATTTTGAATCATTAATTCTGTGTCGTACGACTCAGAGAGAGAGAGAGAGAGAGAGAGAGAGAGAGAGAGAGAGAGAGAGAGAGAGAGAGAGAGAGAGAGAGAGAGAGAGAGAGAGAGATCTTATCCTCTTCGCTACGCACATCTCCCTCACCGGATTCACGAAGCGACCACACCATCGTGGTAGCCTCTCCGAGAGCTACGCGCCCACGCCACGCATTCGCATATTCGAGCTGTTCGCGAGCGATCTTCCCACGAGCTTGTTCTGCTTGTAAGTAGCACAAACGGTGTCTGTTTTCAACAATCAAGTACTTTATGGAACGAGGGCGAGATTAGCTACACATGGATGTTCATAGACCTAGGTTTCACACATTTTTAGGTTATGACCTATGAGTGTATCGTGACTGTATTTAAGGTAGCTTGGGTTATAATCTGGTGAGATTGGGATATAGGTAAGTGTATCCTAGTGAGGGAATGGTGCCTAGCAAGTTTGAAGAGATTCCGAGTTCATTTGATGTGTAAATAGTGTTATGAGCGTTTAGGGATAGAGTGGGTTGGAGTTAACAAGGACTAGAGATTGATGCATCATAGAAGTGCATATGTGTAGGTTGGTCTCAGCTTCACAAGCTAATGAGATTGCCTCCGTGCACCTACGGGTTAGTCGTTTCACCGGATGACAAGTATGTTGTCTGTATCATGCTTGTGAGCATGAATAGGGGAGTAGTTAGCCCCAAAATAGCTGCATTGAGAGGTTTATAGTCCACACAGACTCTCCACTTGCCATTCTTCTTTGGTGTGACTACTACTGGAGAGACCCATTCTGAGCCTTTGACGGGTACATGAAACCTGGCTGTAGCAAATTCCTCACTTCTTTGAGTAGTGCCTCTTGTTGGATTACCCCAAGTCTTCTGAGCTTCTGCACCACGGGTTTACTTCCTTCCTTGAGTTTTATGTGGTGTTGTACTATTGTGATTCCTGTGATCTTATGATAACCATCAATGAACAATGTAGTGAAGTTACCTAGCATGGAGACATATTCCTTCCTCTCTTCATCGCTTAACTCATTGGAGAGCATCCGATGTAACTTACTTGCATCCTCTAAGGATTGCATACCTGATGGTTCCTCTTGGTTTGTCGGGGGTGCTTTAGATTGTGTCAGTCTTTTTGGGTCTTTAAGGATGACCCCCATCACTTTGATGCTACTGTCACTCTCTTTAGTTGTTGTTGTATCTTCTTCTGAGGTGGACGATTAGTCACTGGTGGAATCATCTTCTGAAGCCTCCAAAATCATGTTGCGCTGCTTCCCAGTCCTCATGTCGTAGAATATGGACTTCCCTTTTGCATCCTTCATCTGAATCATTCCGGTACTCTAGTCTTGATTAGCTTCCATAGCCATGAGCCAGGGTCCCCCAAGAATGATAGGGTAGCCCTCCCCTTTGTGTGGCATGATGAAGATGTCTTCCTCCACTTCTGTATTGAATGCCTTTACTTTGACCGCATTCACAATGCCTACACATTTCACTCTTACGTTGTTTGCCATTTTGGCTCGGCAGGGTGCCGGCCTACTCCTCACCTCTAGACCTAGATGGTGCATCATTTTTTCACTCATGACATATATTTGCGCACCACCATCTATGTAGACATTTGAGATTCGTTGCCCCTTGATGTGGGCATCCATGGTTGGTAGGATGTCGTCGAGATCCCTCCCAGCCCCAACTATCCTTGGTCTTGATTTCCTTGTACTTACCATCTTTGTCCATTGCCTCCTCATCCTTGCTGCAAGGTGGAGTAATTGGGGCCAAGTTATCTTTGGGCCCGGCATCAACACATCCTGAACCAAGTCATAGGGTTTAGCATACTCACCTAGTGAGAAATACACGATGTCTATCTTCCATCGCGGCTTAGCTGCTTGCTTGCTAGACTCGCCTTTCCCTTTCATTTTCTCTTCTTTTTGAGAGGCCTCTTCGTGCCTGGTATGATTCACTTGCATAGAATCCACTTCTTCTACTTTTGCTTTCCCATTGTGCTTCTCTCGAACTGATTCTTCTACCTTTTCCTTCTCTTTTGCTTTCAAGCTAATGACACTCACCACTTGGTTTACCGCAGGTGGTAGGGGTAGCACTGGAATAAGAGGTTGTGGTTGTGGTTGTTGTACAAGTGGTCAAAGTATTTGGACCGGTGGAATCAGCCCTGGTTGCCTGGGTGGTGGTGGTCTTGCCCTTGGTGGAGAGATCTGATTTTGTCTCCCTCCTCTATTGAAATTTTGCCTTCTTGGATGTGGGCAGTAGTACATGCCATGGCCGTCTTCCCCGCAATTATAGCAGTGGTACTCTTGGTTTTGCCGTCATTTTCCTCCTCCTTGTTTTGGATTTTTGACAGGTGCATGCCCTTGCTGCACCAGATGCACGGATAAACTCTCTAGGTAGTAGGTAGTGATGCGACTCAAGAGGTCTTGCTGCTCTTTTGATGCCTCGCTCTATGAACGGCTGTTGTTTGTAGTCACTGGGGTTAGTCGGACTGAGATTGATACCTCTGACTCGTTGAATATTGCTTGCATGTGCAACTTCTTATCTTTAAGGCGGGCTACTTCTACTGCCAACTCATATGTTGCAAGAAACCTTCCCTTCACCTTCTCCTTAAGAGACGACCACAGGCCAACAATGAAACGGTCCTTCTTTAGGAAATTAGGCGCTCCTTCACCTTCCTCTAGTGAGGAAACCCATCTCTCCCACAAATCCACAAACTTGGAGTCGTAGGTGGCATACTCTAGCAAACCTCCTTGCTTTAATTCCGTCAGTAGTAGCTGCCATAGCTTCTCCGAGGTTGTGCCTCCACCAAACCTCTTCACAAAGGCAACATGTAACACATCCCATGCATTTTTGGTAGCTTGGGGCAAAGAATTGTCCCAAGACTTGGCCTCTACTTTCATCAGTAGAGGAAGAATTCGAAGCCGTGAGACATTGTCGTCCTTGTTGGAAACCACACAAGTGATGTTGAAATCATCCGAAAAGTCGGTGGTGACGTCTTCTCCCTTCTTTCCACTGAACGTGGGGAAAGAAACACTTGCCATGGTAGTGACTCAGGAAATTACAAACTTTTTTTTAAATTTTTATATTAATGACAGTAGCGGCTCATAGCGGCTTTTTACAGAGTTGGGCGGATAGATTAAAACAGGATAAAGATGGAAACATTGAAGGAGTGGTGGTAATCCAATATGGGGAGAATGGTAATGTTTGGGGAGCTAAGAATTTATCCTAGCAGCGCAGCGCCGAAAAAATACACAATCTTCTGTTGGTAGAAGATCTTCCTATATTCACATGCATATGCTGTAGAAATCTAAACGAGAACGTTGTTGGCCCGTTTTCCATTATGCACAAAGGGTGGAGCACTTACTTATACTCTTACCATGCCGGTGTTGATGAGTTGGCACATCCAGAGGAGGTCGGCGCCTTTCATAGGCTCTACTTTTCCTTCGTCGCTAAGCATGTATGGGGTGATAGCGACGCGTCTGACTACTCTCAGCCTTTTGGCTAGCAGCAACTGCAGATAATTATCGTAGTCAGCACGCTCCATGAAGTCCACTCCATTCAGCTGTAATTCGTCTCTCCAGCCCACTGGGTTTCACCCGTGGTGGAGAGCTTCTTCAGGATGAGCTGTATGTGGAAAGGAGGAAGACCCTCTATCCATCTTCCAAAACAGCGAGAGCAGTAGCCAAACAACTCTTCCTTAAGGCATGGGAACCTTCTTACCACTTCTACTTTCAGATTGTCGAAATGGACTGGCAGTACTCACATGCGTCGTGCGAATTGGTAGGCGACCTTCCGCCGCTTAGCCTCGGATGACCTTCTCTTTGGCAAACTGGGTACGACCCGGCTTGCCGAACTTAAAGCACTCGCTTGGCCAGACACTTCTTCCTTTGGGGTTATGTGTTTCTAGGCTGGCTTAGCCTTTCCTTACGTTTGGCTCGAGCAGCCCCTTTAGGCCATTTTGGAGTATAGGTTATACCTTTGATTGTAGTTTCCTTAGGAAAGAGAGGCCTTACCATTTTCTTTCCTCCTTTGATATGGACGACTTCCTCGCGGTGAATGTTGATGTAGACAATTTCAACCCCTTCGCTGCCTTCATTGGTGGCACTCATTGACAATGTATTTTGGTTGACAGCAGTGATAGCACTTCATAGGCCTTCCACTTCATTCATAGACAAGGGTGGACACATTGGAGCTCTTGAGCGCAAAGCCCAAAGATTTGGACAACTGCTTGATGCAACCGCATGCGGTGACGTGGTCCACCCTCACCCCCTTAGTGAGGGAGTACAGTGACTTCACCCCGTCGCAGCACGTCGATGTCGATGAGGGCGCCGATGTGGTTCCTGTAAGGTAGCTTGCACATGGAAACAGCTTGCTTCGCACTGTCCTGCACAAGATTTCCGCCTCCTCCTTCCCGGCAAGACTGCCCGCCATCACCATCACCACCTCTAGTGCCGCCACCACCCTGGAGCTGCTGCTTCTACTGCCTTCCATGATAACTCTCTATTCTTACTTTGCCCTCGCCGACACAAATGCACTATCTGGCTCAGAGCATTGCCAACCTCACTCTCTTTGTGACTTACTTTGCTTTCCTCTCTCTCTCTCTCTCTCTCTCTCTCTCTCTCTCTCTCTCTCTCTCTCTTTCATGAGAGAGAGAGAGAGAGAGAGAGAGAGAGAGAGAGAGAGAGAGAGACTTCTTGGCTCTAACCTCCTGCAGACAGTAACCTGCTGTACGGGATATGTACGCAAGCGAGCGAGAGATGTGATGAGCGCCGGCATGGCAGGTAGAGGCACAAACCATTATCCAGAGGATGCATGCTAGAACCAATCCACGCTGGCGCGGACTGGTTCTGACATGTTTCGCATGGGTAGAGACTATTGAGAGAGCGAGCAAGATGGTAGAGCTTGCTCTGTTGAGGTTTGTGCGCATGGTCTTCAAGGGGAGTGCAGGCTAAGGCAAGTTATCAGTGTGGGGAGTGAGTGATGTAAGGTTATCTCTCTGTCTCTCTCTCTCTCTCTCTCTCTCTCTCTCTCTCTCACACAGGAGAGTCAAGTCAACTGCCTCACCTGATCACCCGACATAGCTGTGTGGCGAGGCTTGACAAATTGTGGGCAGTGCTATTGTGAAGGCTTGCCAAGTAGGGCCTGTTTTATGTGACCATCGTGCTATAGCTAGAAGCTAAGACCTTGCCATGAGTAGCACAGTGGTGGATACGCTGGTTGAGCTCCTTCTAGAGACGATCCGGTCAATGCTGCTCGAGGGCCTTCGAGGCACATGCGTCGCCCTTCAAGAACTCATCCTTCCAAGAATGGCAGGGACTATGGGATTGCAAGACTAGAGAAGGACTGAGCAGACTAGAGAAGCTATGCTGCAAGTTGCAGGCTATTGTAGCAGGTGGAGCAGGTAGAACATGGCAGCCTATCAACATCTATGTAGGTAATGTGCTGGTGGCTTTGCTGTATGATGGCGGGAAGGAGGAGCTAGGGCAAGAAATCAAGGATAACTTCACAACCACAATGAACAGTTGGATAAAGCCTGCAAAGGCAAATCGCTGCAAGAGTACACCACCCTACTTCTAGGCCTACCACGTGGACGTAGTGGAGAGGGTCCACTTCCGCTTGGGGCGCATTTCCCTCTCTTTCTATGTGTCGCAAGCGCTGTGAAGGTCTCTCTCTCTCTCTCTCTCGCTCGCTCGCTCTGATTGTGCTCACTACGCAGTGGTTAGAGATGGAGATCAGGGTCGAGTCGGGGTTAGAAAGACCATTTTGCTCTCAAGTTTCACCAAGCGTGGGAGCTCCTCCATGGCCTATCTTAGGGACATGCCTCTTGTAGAGCCAGACATCCCCTTATTTTGAGCCCTGCAGTGTGTACAAAGCACGGTCATATGCTGTGTTCTCATCCGCGTTTGGCTTGGGGCCCCATGGTCGCTGGCTCAGCTCGTAGTTTTGGAGTCTGAAAGGGTTTGCATGAGGAGGCCTAGCTCAAGCGCCTTAGCCACTTTTGAGGAGGGTAGATTATGCATGAGGATACAGAAGAGCTTGCATTGAGGACAGCCCTTGTCTTTACCCTCAGGTGTAGGATGAGGGTAGGCTTCCCTTTGGTAGCTAGGTGCATCTAATTCCAAAGATTCGGGTAATAGTAGCTGCTTCGCAAAGGTAGCACATAGACCCAAATCTTGCACAGATTGAATTGAAGTGGCTCTTGTGGGTTTACGGAGCTTTCCCGCTTGATCGCCCAGTTGATCGTTTACAATGGGATCTGGGCGAGAGCTTTGGCATGATCCTTAGGGTAAAGGGGCCAATAAAAAACCAGCCCCCTTTAGGAGGATTGCCGAGGCCAGTTTTTTTGTGCACTTTCGGACCCATTGTGAGACACAAATGGGTGAGAGTTGGGGTAGACAATGTAGCCAACTTGCAATCGTGGCCTTTAGATCTTGGGTTCAAGCCTTGTTGGCACAATGGCTCTAAATTCCCCCCCATTCTGGTTTCCTATTTACACCCATTTTTTATACACATACAAAATGTTGTGCGGGCGTTCTTCGCCTGTATAAATGCAACTTGATTCCAGATTTTTGCTGCTGGTAGAGACAATCTCGATCTTCATTTTGAGCATCTAAGCACTTGATTCTGTTTAGCGTGCTTTCCGGAGTGTGTGTTTCCTCTTAGGTGGCCTTAAGTTGACCCCTTTACCCTACACGGATCCAACTGCTCCAACACTTTCCTATTTCCAAATATACAATATGACTTTCTTGATGACTGGGGCAACACATAGGTAATAATATATCACAGGGATGGCCATTTTCAGTCCCCAAGATGGGGGGTTGAAGGGTTATGGCACCCGTAAGGCATATGGCCTTACACATGATGTTGACATGGGTATGAGAATATCACACCTACAATATATAGTGGCAACTGCAACACCATCATCACAAGGAATCATGACGTGATGTGGAAACCTCTCTTATCTCTCTCTCTCTCTCTCTCTCTCTCTCTCTCTCCAACTAATTGTTGCAACGGTTTTCTATTAGACACATAGCTATCAGGTCAAGCTTTGGGTAATGATTGATATCTGCATTGGAGTGTTCATTGTGCTCATCTTTGTCGCTATGTTGGCTCAATTCCAGAAGAAAATATAGGAAAATAGAGAAAAACCTATCTCTCTTGATTCCCATTATAGGAATACCAACTGGAAATCACTAGATAAGTCTAGTTGATATCATTAGATGCCTACCATTGCATACCAACATTACCATCGTGCTTAGTCAAGCTCAAGAAATAAAGAATGTTCGTGAGTTTCCATTGCAATATGATGGGCATATTGCTTTTGAGATGCCACCACAATGTGACAACTCAAGCATGTATGGTAAGGAACAACAATTTGATAGGAACTCTTGGACAAAATATGTGACTTACAATGATGACTTATTTAAAGGTGTGATACACTTTAATAGGTGTTGGGTAATTGCCTTTTGAGTTGAGTTGTTGGGTGGTAGACTCCAACAAGCCATGATTATTTTCTTCAATATAGATTGCGCTTGCATCAATTTGTCAAGGGTGATTCTCATATTTGCTCGGAAATTAGCCTTGTTGGTTTTCTTTGCTCATTGATTGGAAACCCCCAGCAAGAAGCAACCTATTGTTGCCACTTTTAGTTGTGAGGCTAAGTACAAGACAGTCTTCACAACTACGGTTGAGTGTGTATGGCTCAAACGCCTTATGGTTGATTTGGATGTTGGACAAGACACTGTGAACACTATCTACAGCGACAAGTAGAGCGCATTGGTAGTTGCGAGGAACCCAATTTTTCATGCTCGCACAAAGCACATTGAGGTGCATTACCACTATGTTAGGGAGAGGCTCTCAGCACAGCAGGGGAGATCAGCTTGGCTTATGTGCCAACACAAGGACAACCTTGCAGATCTTTGCACAAAGGCATTGTCTCGTGAGAAGTTTGAAGCTTTTTGCAAAGATTTGAGCTTACTCCCCTTTGTGGACTGATCATGTCCTTGGCGCATGGCACTTCCTTTTACTCATGTGCCAACTCTCGTTCACTGCTTCACTCGAGGGGGGATTTGTTACCATATACATGTGGTAGTGATGTGTGTGAGCACACTTGGGACCGCCGGGGCATTTTTTCCCTCTCTAGGAGGTTTTTTTCCCCGTGCATTGTATATACTCCCATTCATTCTAGGGCTGTCTATCTTTCCATTGCACACTAAGTAACACACTCTCTGTTGTGTACCTTGAGCTTCCTTCGTCTTCTCCAAGCTGTGTGTGTTTTCCCACAACCCTAATTCCAACAATTATTTCAAAGTAGCTTTTTGCTAAACCACTTACAGTCTAAAGTGGTTTATGTAATCAAAAGATTTTACATGTGTTATAGGCAGGATCCTCAACCAGCTAATATCCACCCCATTAGTGAGGTCCATTCTCAGTGTTATAAAAAAGGTGTCACAACTACTACCCATTAGTTTAAGCAATAGTTTAGGCCTACATCTAAGGTATACATCCTTCATTAGAGTCAATAAAACCATATTCTAACATCCAATAGGCATCATTTTCAATAAACATTCTTGCCAAAGCAGGCATCATTTCCAGTAAAGGCTATATCTGAGGTAGATTTTAAACGAGTATAACTATATGCTAGATTTGAAACTGCCAACAACCAAGTCTAAGTGAGGGTATAGAGTTCCAATGTGATACCATTACTCTTATACCAAATACTCAACCATGCCGGACCCTAGTGCAATAAAAAATATAGTATCCAAAACCTATCAAGGTATAAGCTAGAAAAAAATAAATACATGGCCTCATGATTATTTCTAAACAATAGGTAAAGTTCCCCAAAGAATAACAATTATATAGTTCATAAATTATCAGGCTAATATTTGTAATAGCTCAAAATATATAGATTATCACTTTGTTTTATCCTAATCCTTTCATTATAGGAAACTTCCCAACTGCGTATATGCGAGGAATATCATATCACGAATGCCCAAAGTGTAAGTAGGAAAGCTTAATAGTACTAAATCAGCAAAGCATTCCGAGCCAGCAAGTGGTCAATACCCCTCATAATCCTAAAGGAAAAAAGTGGCCTATTTTTAAGTCTATCAACAAAACTTAAGTAGGAAAGCTTAATAGCACCATATCAACTAGGCATTCTGAGCCAGTAGATGGCCGACATCCCCTATGTGGTTTTTTTGCTACAAGGAACCAAGGAGAGAGAAAAATTTTAGACTAACAGCCAATATGCATCATCATCAAATGCCTATCATCACCTTATGAAAAAGATGCCACTATATTTGGTTAGATCATCTTAGTTAAGGTAAAAGTGTTAGACTATCTATAAAAATTGCCTATCAATTTAAACTGATTAAACAAAAAAGTTTTTTGATTTCAAAGCTTAAAATTAGTTTACAACAAGTATAGATCTCCACTAGTATTTTCATGTCAAAAGTTTTCCTAATCGCTTGGCTTATCAAAATAACTCGAAAGCACCTTAACAAGCTGGCCACTTTGTCAAATGAAAAGTAATCCCATGAGCAACATAGATACCTGAAATTTTATCGGCAAATGAGCAGAAAGAGAAAACTAATATTTCTAATCATCCCCACTATTCTTACCATCCATAGAAGATTTTTAAAAAAACTTGGTTTTCCACGGCTATCAATGGTCCACAGAGAACAGATTTTTAATCAATAGAGAGATTCAAGTGCCATAATTCTTAAGGTAGCAATGCACCAATATCTCAAAAATGGTAGAAATCAAGGTAGCTATCCTAGCCCTAGGTAATTAAGTGCTATATCATTTCATTATGCACCAGTTTTACATCGGTATCCCTTAAAAAGCACAATATTTGATCAAATAGAGAAATTTAAAAACGCTCCATATTATCTCATGGAGTGCTTTGAGAACATTTTAGGATTTGATGATGAATCACAAGTTTTTTTAAGTTATGGTGTGGGTGGTTCAATGTTTGTATCTTTGCTGTTGGACTTAGGGTTGCAGAGAAACTCACAAAGCTTGAAGAAGATGAAGGAAGCTCAAGGCACACAACTCAGAGTTTATTACTTAGTGTGCAATGGAAAGATAGATAGCCCTAGAGTGACGGGCGTATATAAAATACACGGGGGAAAAACATCCTAAAGAGGAAAAAAATGCCCCAGTGGTCCTAGTGTGTTCACACACATCACTACCACATGTATATGGTAACAAATCCCCCTTGGAGTGATGCGGTGAACGAGAGCTGACACATGAGTAAACGGACGTGCCATGCCCTGAGGACATGATCAGTCCACAAAGGGGAGTAAGACCAAATCTTTGCGGAAAGCTTTGAGCTTCTCACGAGACAATGCCTTTGTGAAAAGATCTGCAAGGTTTTCCTGTGTTGGCACATAAGACAAGATGATCTCTCCTGTTGAGAGCCTCTCTCTGACATAGTGGTAATGCACCTCAATGTGTTTTGTGAGAGCATGAAAAACTGGATTCCTTGTAACTGCCAATGCACTGTGACTGTCAATGTAGATAGTGTTGGTAGTGTCCTGTCCAACACCCCAGATCGGCCATAAGGCATTTGAGCCATACACACTCAACTGTAACTGTAAAGACTGCCCTGTACTCAGCCTCACAAGTCGAAGTGGCCACAATAGGTTACTTCTTTCTCAACCATCATATACATGAACTGCCAAGCATGAAACAAAAACCATTTGTGGACACTCCCGTGTCAAAACAACCAACCCAATCTGAGTCCAAAAAAGCATGTAAGTCTGGCGGAAATGATCCTCATTTGGGATAAAACAAGCGAAGATGTAAAGTGCCACTAAGGTAGCGGAAAATCTTCTTGAGAGCCTACCAATGCTTAGACCCTGGGCTATGCATAAATCTGCTAACCTATGAGACTGCAAACTGAATATCTGGCCTCCTATTGCATACATAAATGAGACACCCAATATCAATTTGGTAAAAAGTGACATTAGCAGGATCACTAGCATCATGCAGACTTAACTTCAAACCTGTTTTCGTGGGAGTGGAAATAGGTTTGCAATCCTCAAGTCCAAACTTACATAGCAATGTCTGTATGTAACTTTTCTGACACAAGGAAATACCACCATCACATTGCTTAAACTGTATGCCCAAGTAATGATGAAACAACCCCAAATCTTTCATCTTGAAAGTAGCATTCAGATCAGCTTTAAATTCAGCAATATGTCTCTCATTTGTTTCAGTGATCAACAAATCATTTACATAAAGAACCACAATGAGAAGTACATCACCCTCACGCTTTACATACAATGTGATTTCTGTTGGACTGTTACCAAAGCCTTGTTTGACCAAATGAGTATCAACTTTCTCATACCAAGCATGAGGAGATTGCTTCAACCCATACAAAGCCTTCTTACATTTGCACACTTTGTCCTCTTGTCCTTTCTTGACAAAACCGCGAGGCTGCGTTACATAAACTTCCTCAAATATGTCACCATTCAAGAAAGGAGTAACAATGTCTGATTGATGTACATCCCAACCAAAATGAGAGGCCAATGCACATAGAAAGTGCATAGTAGTCATATGACAAGTGGGAGCAAAAGTCTCTTCATAATCTATGCCTTTTTGCTATGCATAACCCTTTGCAACAAGTCGAGCCTTATGGCGATTGATCTGACCATCCGGCTTGCATTTCAACTTGTAAACCCACTTTGTACCAATGGGATTTTTGCCAGGAGGCAAATCACATAAAGTCCATGTGTCATTTTCTATAAGTGCATTATATTCTAATTGCATGGCAGCCATCCAATTTTTTGAATTCTGTGCTTCATCAAAAGACAAAGGTTCCTCAACATCATGTAAGCGAGACACAGTCAAAGCATAACAATCATAAGATGCATGGCCACAGCATGAACGGGTACGACTAGACAAAGGTGCATCCAATTTACTGTCACACAATGTATGCACCAGCCATTTTCGCATACCTCTAGCCTGCTCATTTTCAACCCTTTCCTCATCAAGTACATCATATACATCTGCATCAGTAATAGGCTGATCTATAAAATTTTTGAAAACCCCCATAGGCTGTACATTTGCCTCATTGGAATTTACATTCAACTTCCACCATTGAAAGGAGGAAACAAAGTGTCATAAATGTCCTGTGAGCTTACATTACTATCTCTAGTACATGACAACAAGGGCTGAATAGAATCTTCCACAAACACTACATCTCATGAAACCAAAATATGCTTTTTTTGTTATAACCTTTTCTTTCAACACTATAACCAACAAAAATACATTTGATAGCCTTATCATCCAATTTTTTGTGTTGTGTTTGTGGCACCAAAGTAGATGCCAAATAGCCAAAAACACGCATGTGCTCAATAGAAGGATTTCTATCATGCCATGCTTCATATGGAGTAATAGACTGCAAATATTTCATAGGACACGTGATAAGTAAATAAGTGGCACACATGATGGCCTCAAGCCAAAAAGTATGCGGCAAAGCTTGAATTTTGACCATACATCGTGCCATTTTCGTAAATGACCTATTTTTCCTCTCAGCAACACCAATTTTGCTGAGGTGTATAAGGCACTGTACATTGGTGTTTTATCTCAAGACTAGCCAAAAATGCATTAAATTCATGAGACATATACTCCCCCCCTCGATCGGAACGGAGGGTTTCCATAGTACATTTCGATACATTTTTAGCCATAGCCAAAAATTGTTTGAAGCACATAAAAACTTCAAACTTTGATTTAAGCAGAAATACCCATGCATGCTTGGAGTAATCATCAATGAAAGTCATGAAGTAAAGGTAATTTCCAAAGGACGGAGTTTGCATGGGCCCACAAACATCACTATGCACAAGCTGCAACCTGCATGTGGCCCTAACTGAACCATCCTTTGGAAACTTTGAACGCTGCATTTTACCCAAAATACAGCCTTCACAAACATGTTTGACAGGTGCTTCAAGAGGTGGCAAAGAAGCAACCATATTAGATATTTGCAAACGTAGCAAACTGACAAAATTCAGATGCCCAAAATGTGCATGCCACAGTTTTGCATCCGAAGCAGCCCATGAATCTGCAAATGCATTTGCAAAATTTTGTTCACACTTGTCATACAAAGTGAGCTTATACAGCCCACGGCATAAAAGACTAGATGCAACAATTTCATCACCAAAATTGAGATCATGAACTTTACATCTGTCATCCACAAATTTGACTATAAGTCCAAGTCTAGCAAGTGCAGATACAGACAAAAGATTCTTCTTGATCCCAGGTACATAAAGAGCATCAACCAGTGTGAAGAAATACCATTTGCAGTAGTAAGCACAATCTTTCCAACCCCCTGAACCGAATAAGAGGCATTGTTGGCACAAGTGACTGAATTCCCATGAGGAATAGACTCAAGAGAGGTGAACAATTCACGATGTGAGGTAATGTGCTTTGTAACACCACTGTCAAAATACCACGCATGTGAATCTGTTGCAATTCAAATGCATGCATCATGGACAACAGGTTTTTAAATGCACTTGATGCATGGTTTTTAGGACCCCTTCTGAAGATTCAATAAAGGCACAGTCAGTTGTTGGGGAGATGAGGATACTCTAGTCCAAAGGATCTCGAAAGAGAAGAAAAATCTACGTCACAAGCACCAAAGAGTAAAAGTGCCATGGACAGAAGATACGTGGGAACGAGCTCTTATGCATGCCTACAACCTATATCTTACAGAATAGCCCATTCTAGGTGTGAATTTCTAGTGAAATTTACACGAGGATGTTCGTGTGGACTCACAGCACAGCATACTCCGTTTTCACTTTTTTACCGACAGTAAATATTTTTTACCACAGTAAATATTTTTTACCTACAGTAAATATTTTTCACCTACATGGTAAATACAAATCACTTTTTACCTACAGTAACTTTTTTTACCCATGTTAAATATTTTTTACTGCACCATAAGTATTTGGTAGGTAACAGTTCACTGTTACTAGAAACAGTGATTGGGCATCAACAATGCAGTTACAGAAGGAGAAAAGGGGAAAATCTTATGGTAAAGGTGAGTCAACAGGGATAAAGACTTTTGAGTTGAAAAGAGACATGCTGATTTTTTCAAAGAACACATGTCAAAAGAAGCCATGGTTGAGGATTTTTTGAGAATTTGATATTCAGGAGGACCCAGCTGCCACCTCCCTCCCGCAGGTCCCCCCCTGACATGTGCAGAACCTCCAGTTTCAACAGCCACCTTACCTTCTCTTAAATGCTGGTTAAGGCCTCATCCCCATGTGTCACAATCAGAAAAATCAGCATTTACCCTCCCCTCTCACATCACTCTAGAGAATATCTTGATGGTGACATATCAGGTGACCTCAATCTGTTGACCACCCTAAGCAAAAAGTAACCCCAATCAGCGGATTTAAGCATGTTTATCCCTAATCCTAAACCCTCTCAGAAACCTATATAAGGAGGCCTTCTCTCACTCAAAACCAACACTTCACCCACTTCACCAAGCAACGAAGCTATGACGACATTGCTCACAACGAGGAGCTATGGATGGAGCTCTACTCTCTCTCCCTCTCTCTCTCTCTCTCCCTCTAGTATGCTACATTACTAGCCCTAAAACCTAAATAAGGAGTCTTCTCTCATGCTCCATGGCCACCATCCTCGCTATCATTCTCTAAGGTATTGATGTGTTGCTAGTAGGATCATACCTACTTGCTGGGTTGATTGTTTTTGACAAGGGATTATGCCATCCTTGGCTTGCTTCTCTATATCCTTGTTATGTATGATCAGATGCCGTTGTATTGTTAAGCTGATGTCTTGTGTATATATATGCTACATAAGGTCCCTAAGCTTCGTTTCTATGTGTTTTGCCATATGTTTTGATGCCATCATAATGCCAGAAGTCTCACTTGCCTATGTGCACTATGTGTGAGGTCCCTAAACCTCTTAATTTAGGGTGGTTCCCCCTTTGTATTGTTCTTTTCTTGTTTGCATGAGGCGTGGTTTGTGGAGTGTGCACAAGTACAGAGGCCACCCGATTGCACTGCTCTTTTTCCCGCTATCAACACTCTACACTAAAAGCCCATTATGCATCATCATCAACATCGCACTTTCCTTTCACAAAAGACTCAACAATGGTTGCCTTTGTAGTGGAACCACCATCTTTCTTCTTAGCCTCTTTGGCCTTCAACTTAGGACACTACTTGATCAAGTGATCATTAGCTTTACAATAATGACAACGCATCTTCTTTTTACCCTTATCACCATAGTTTCCAAACGAATTGCGTCTCCAAGTACTAGCAAAAGTCTGGGCATCAAGAAAAGTCTGCACAAGGGAACTGTCTAAAATGACTTCACCTGCAAAAATAAGTTGCTCATTGATATCCTTGACACCAGCAAGGAAAGTGTCCATATCATCTTCCTCATGCATAATCTTCGATTCCAACTCTTTACGCAGGAAATCAATTTTAGCCTCATTGCGGCTTGCATAAAGACTTGCTAGAATATCCCAAGCATATTTTGCAATTTTGCTAAACAAATGTGAGGATTTATGGTGCTCTTCACAGACAATGGAATCAACACATGAGCCTACGCATCCTTTACATCTCAACGAGCTTGTTCTGCCATAGACAAAACAACTCTAATAGCAACAATCCTTGCAGCAAGACCTACAACATCCTCAACATTGCCTACATTCGCAGAACTAGGACGTACATCAATGCCCTGCACAATATTCCAAACTCCCTTTGACACAAAAACATGTTGCATCATGTAAGCCCACATAGGGTAATTATCCCCATCAAATCTTTCCTCAGTAGCAAACATCTTGAGCACATCTGTGTTGTTGTCAGTCATGAAAATGCCTACTATTGATGTAAAAACTGCCCAAAATGAGGATAAACTCAGTGAGAACGGCACGCGCTATATAGCACAACCCGCAGTAGATAGTATGGGACCTACTATGTAGTAATTGGTGCTGACAAAAATTTTGCACACAAAATGTAGAGTGCGCAGTTGATGGAGAAGGTAGGAAAGAAGACTACGTACACACACCAACACACATCGAGACACACACACACAATCGTTACCTTGCAACAGCCATTCAACGAGCTGCTCTTCTCTTCTTCTCTTTTGAACTATTATCCAATGTATATTTACAACATAGTATAGTTAGTGTCCAGCCGCCCATAGCACAATGGACATATTCTTTAACATCATATTCTTTAACACTCCCCCTCAAGCTCAGAGTGAGCTTGCATATGATGGATTCCCAATGCTTCACGAAAGTAGCAAAACTTCTCCTTTCCAAGAGCTTTTGTGAATATATCCGCAACTTGATCATTTGTCTTCACATACACCAAATCAATCTCATTTGCCAAAACTTTTTCTCTAATGAAGTGATAATGTACCTCAATGTGTTTAGTGCGAGCATGGTAGACTGGATTCTTTGCCAACATGATGCTGCTAATATTGTCACAATATATAATGACACTGTCAAGATAGTCAAAACCAAAGTCTACCATAAGTACTCTCAACCATGACTCTTCACATGCTGCCAAAGCTGCTCCACTGTACTTGATAATGCTATAGTTGAATGCTTCTTGCTACTCCAACTTATCATACCATTGCCAATGGAAAATGCATAACCACTTGTAGATCTTCTATCCATAAAATCTCCTGCCCAATCTGCATCTGTGTAACCATAAAGACAAAGCTTCCCATTCTTTTCATAAAACATTCCATAACTGACAGTGGCTTTCACATATCTCATAATCCGTCTCACTGCATCAAGATGACTTTTACATGGATTTTGCATGAATTGACTCACAACACCCACTGCATAACTCAAATCTGGCCTTGTTATTGTCTAGTAATAAGGCTTCCAACCATCTTGCGATACATAGTGACATCCTCAATGTATGTCCATCATCAAAAACTTCACATTTTGATCAAGAGGTGTATTCAACGCGTTTTGCACGCTGTCATTCCATACTTCTCAAGCATATCCAACGCGTTATTGTCTTTGTATCCATCCAAATTCCTGATAAAGTATTGACAATTTCAATTCCCAAGAAATATCTCAACTCACCAAGGTCCTTCATGTTGAATTCTCTCAACAAACTCTTCTTCACATGCAAAATTTGCTCAGCATGACTTCCAGTGAGAATCAAGTCATCAACATAGATAACAATAACGACGATCTCTTCGTCAACATGCTTCAAAAATAATGAGTGATCAGCAGTAGATTGTTTAAATCCAATCTTCTTCAAGAATCTGGTTATCTTTTCACAGCAAGCTCTAGATGCTTGCTTCAAACCATACAATGCTTTCTTCAACTTACACACATAATATGGAAACTTTGGATGTTGCTAACCCTCTATCTGTATCATATAAACTTCTTCTTCCAAGTCACCATGCAAGAATGCATTATCCACATCCATTTGCCGTAACTTCCAACCGAACATACTTGCCATTGCTATCACCAATCTGAGTGTTGTCATCTTTGCAACTGGACTAAATGTCTCATCATAATCAAGACCTTTTGTTTGTGCATAACCTTTAGCAACAAGCCTCGCTTTGTATCTTTCCACACTACCATCTGACTTGCACTTTGTATACCCATTTTGAACCAATTGCTTTCTTTCCACTTGGCAAGCGAACCAAATCCCAAGTGTCATTCTTCACAAGAGCATCCATCTCATCATCCATAGCTGACTCCCATTCTGATTTTCCAATTGCCTCTTGAAAACATGTAGGCTCTTTATGTTGCACACGTGAAACCATGTATGCATAATGTGTACGCATGTAACCGTTGTATGTCAATCTATCAACTGGATAACGCACCCTCTCTGATCTTCTCAACTGTGGTGCACTCTTCTCTTCAACTCTTGCATATGGGGGTACATATTTCTCAATATGCTTACTGCCAGGTGTCCTCAAATGTGGTAAACCATGCTCTTCATCGAGGCTTTCATCTCCAGAACTCTCTTCAATCACTTTTTCTCTGCCTTTCTCGTCTTGCTTCTTATCTCGCAAACAACCGCTCCATGGGTTGACACTTCCTGTACTCTCCTCTGCCATATTTGGTCGTGGAAATAGTTCTTGTTGATGGTCTTGGCTTATCAACAACATGATGCACATTCTCTTGCTCTTCATACTCATCTTCTATCATCACTGCGCTTTGGTTTATACCATGGTTCATGCTCACAAAATCTTGACATCTCTATACTGACATAAACTTTTCTTGTCATAAGATCATAGCACTTGTAACCTTTCTTTTAAACTTCATACTCATCTTCTATCATCACTGGCTTTGGTTTATACCATGGTTCATGCTCACAAAATCTGACATTCTCTACTGGATCTTATCATCACTTTTCTTGTCATATCAGATCATAAGTCACTGTAACCTTGTCTTTAAACTGGGTAGCCCAAGAATATAAACTTCACTGCCTTTGGCTCCATCTTCTTTCTTGCTTCATTTGGCACATGAACATATCAAACACATCCAAAAACTTTCATGTAGGAAACTGTTGGCTTGATCCCATAAAGTCTCTCATAAGGTGAAATTTCATGAATGGCAGCTGTTGGTGTTTGATTCATAATGTGTACTGCTGTATGAACTGCTTCAGCCCAATATGTTAATGGCATATTCATCTCATTCATCATGGCTCTTGCAATCTCTGCTATGACTCTATTCTTTCTCTCAGCAACTCCATTTTGTTGTGGTGTGTATCTGCAAGTAATCTGTCTTCTTATGCCTTGTTCACGTAAGTAATCATCAAAACTCTGTGACATGTACTCTCCCCCTCCATCTGTATGTAGGCATTTAATTTGACAACCATTCTCTTTCTCAACCATAACTTTGAACTCCAAAAATACCTCAAATGCCTCTGACTTTGCCTTTAGAAAGTAAACCAATGTCATTCTGCTGTAATCATCTGTAAATGTGATAAAATATCGACAACCATTTGGTGTAGCATGATCACAAGGTCCCCAAATATCTGAATGAACAATTTCCAAAGGACTTTGGCTAATTCTTCCCCTCTTTGGAAATGGTAAACGAGATTGCTTTCCAAATTGACAAGCTTCACAAACATGATCAAAATTCAGTCTGCCAAACTTTGGTAATCCACGTACGATTTGATTTGATTGCATATGCTTTAGTCTTCTAAAATTGACATGACCAATTCTCTTATGCCATAAATTTGCCCAATCATCTTGAGTGCCTGATTTGTTTGCATACATACCACTGTGTAAACATGGATCTCCAGCTTCCAATGAGAACAAGCGACCTTTCTTTTTTCCACGTGCCAATATCTTGCCTGGTCTGCCTTTGTGAAACTCCTCTATGAAGCATCCATAACGATTAAAACGGACTTGCAACCCTTGATCTGTCATTTGTCCAGCTGATGCTAAATTCTTTGTGATTGAAGGCACATATAGAACATCTCCCAATGTGTTGTATGTCCCGTCTTTTTCTAGCAATGGAACTAAACCAACATGTGTAATCCGATGCATAGTATCATGACCTGTAGCGACAAACTCATCCTCTTCTAACTTCTCTTTTCTGTCAAACTACTCACCATGATATGTCATATGATTTGTGGCACCACTATCTAAATACCAATCATCTGTATGATGTGGCTCCACCATGCTTCCAACAACATGCTCCATAGGAAATAAATGTCCACTCGATCTATTGTCATATATATTTTGATTATGAGGATTGTATCCAGCAAAGTTTCCTCCATGTCTGCCATAACCTCGGCCTCTTCCACCACGATCACGATTTTGATTTAGCCTTGTGTAACATTCTCTTTCAAAGTGACCATAAACGCCACATTTATTACAATATCCATCTCTTTGAGGATGTACAAATCGTCCGCCTCTACGTCCACGAGTTCGGGCTCTCCCCCCGCCTCTTTGGCTATAATCATTGTAAATTTGACTTTGTTGGTTTTGCCATTGACCTCTTCCAACATTGTTTCCACGACCATAGTTTCCTCTTCCACCTCTATTGTTTCCACGACCTCTAGAGTAAAAAGCCTGATCTCTGGAATTGTTATTTGATGTAGAAGGACCTGACTTGCCTAACTTCACCTCTTCTTGCAAACAAAGGTTTACTAACTCTTCAAAATCAGGCATGTGTCCTCGAACAGATATAGATGTATCCAATGACTTGTATTCTGGTCCCAAACCATTCAATGTCACTGAAACTAAGTCATCATCTGGAACTTCAACATTAATGCTCGCAAGATCTTCCTGTATTTGCTTTATCTCTGTCACATAATCTAATATGGATCTATTTCGTCGCCATACACAATGTAACCTTTGCTTCAAGTGAACTTTTCGTGGTTCTATATTGGAGCTGTTCATTCTTGCTAGTATCTCCCATGCTTCCTTTGGAGATTGAGACTTCTTCACATGTGGTATAAAGAAGTCACTAATGCATAGTGAAATCCAATGCATCACTTTCCTTGAATTCTCGATCCACTTCTTGTAAGCTTCTACTCCTACTTGCCATGTTTTATGTGCTTCAACATTCTCTCTATTTGGTTCCAAATCAATCTCGGGACACTCTTGTTCACCTGTAACATAATCCCATAAACCTTTGCCCATGATAAAGTTCTCCATCCTGTAAGACCATATGCTGTAGTTCTCTCTGGTCAGCTTCTCTCCAACAATCTGTGTGACTTGAGTTGAACTTTCTGCCATCTTCACTCTCTCAATTTCTTTCAAAGGATTTTGATAAAATTTTGGCAGAGTTTTGTTTGTATTTGGACAATATCTCAAGTGACAATCTCAACCAAAGTGCTTATAAACACTGACAGAAAATCTCTCACTGCCAAGGGAAAATCCACTGACTCACTTTGTCACAGACTCTGACTCAGTACTATGCATAAATACTCTAAAACAATGTCCACATGGACCTGTATGCAAATGCAATCCATACGCTGTCCTGTACCACATATCCATACATCCACCTTCTTCCCATAGTCGTAAACGACATATGAGGTCTTTCGCGGGGCTAGTCGGGGGTTTGCTCTAGTACCTAATCCACCTTGCCAAGGTACCAAAGCTCCCAAGGCAAGGCTTCAAAAAACCTTACTCGACCCTCACAAAGGCTGCAGTTTTCCAAAATACATTCATCGCATATCCATACATAACCACAAAGTACTCAATCTGACAATATAACCGCCTCAACTTCTTCCCACAACCTTTCTTACATAGGCGGCTGTCCATAACGGACCCACAACAACCAAACATAATCTTCGATAACACAATATCATGATGCAAAAGCTCTATGTCGCTCTCCAAAACCTATGTAAATGCTGAATTCTTCACCTGTAACCTGTAAATCTACCGTCGAGTGCAAAACTCGACATCTCCTATGCTTGTGTGAACTGGCTGTTTGCTGGAGAAAATTGCAGATTTTGGCAAGTCTGAGTATGCCAATGCGTCCGGAACGCCCAAAAACATAAAGATAGACTCTTGGATCACTGTATTCCGAGTTCGGGTGAGGGAGTTATGACAAAAAAACCTCTCTTTTTTGCTATTTTCCAGAGCTGCGGAAACCTGTGTATTGACTGTAGCTCCTCAAACTGAGCTCTGATACCACTTTGTAGAGTGCGCAGGTGATGGAGAAGGTAGGAAAGAAGACTACACACACACACACACTAACACACATCGAGACACACACACACAATCGTTACCCTGCAGCAGTCATTCAACGAGCTGCTCTTCTCTTCTTCTCTTTTGAACTATTATCCAAAGTATATTTACAACATAGTATAGTCAGTGTCTAGCCGCCCATAGCACAATGGACATATTCTTTAACATCATATTCTTCAACATAAAATGACAAAATCGCCTCTGTAGACCTGGTTGTAGTGGAAATGGAGGTCGATATGAGCCCAAATCAAAAATCTAAGCAGACCTACAAACGCTCGTCAAAGCTTACAGAAATTGGAGTGAGTAGGCGTGTTTTGTTTTCCCGTAGGAGTTCCCTTGATGTTTTTGGGTGCATTTCTAACACCCCGTTTTTTGTAAATTTGTACATAGTGACATGATTCCTGATGTCAAAAGTGTGTGTGGATTTCTTTTTGTGGGTTTTTAGCTCGCTTTAGCAAGCACATGTAAATTCACTGCAAGACGCTAGTCTGGTGACAGCTGTCGAGCTACTATAAGTGCCCGTGAGTGAGTTTTTTGAAGGGAGACTTGTATATAACTTAAACTCATGCACAAACTTAAAGCATTTCATCCAAACTCTAGAAAATTGCAGGTTTGAGCTCGTTGTGTTTCTTGATGGTTTCTGTTGTAGTTTTTGCCTTGGCCTTGCCTACCCTACGTGTAGTCATGTCAGAACAGGTCCCTGTTTGCACCAATTTTTCATGTAGCGGCGTGTAGATTAAAATTTGGTCATCTTCAAATTTCTCGCCAGTCACTTTTCAAGATTTCTCTCAAGCTTTAAAGTTGGAGTTGTGCTCTTCAGGTTACGACTAGTTCTCTGTAGGGTTATGGCTATGGCAGCCTAGTGGTAAATTGTGTACAGGCAGATTGGGAGGGTATGTATCTATGAATTGTGGAATTGATGTTGAATTTGTGGTTTTGTGATGTTCAATTGTGAAAGGGGAGGCCCTTGTCTTCATATGCTTTGGCAGGGTTTTGCTCCTATGTGACATAGTCTCTTGGGTGGGCGACGGCGACCAGTAAATTCCCAAGGGGACTGCTCTTGTTGGACTTGTGGTGTTTCAAAGGGATTTTCCAACACTTTTGGTGTTCTTGTAGTTCTCTTTGAACACGCTTGGGTGACATCGCTATAGAGGTGTTCTAGTTATCTTGTTTCCAACAGTGTTTTGGTGCCCGCCACCAAGGAATCGCTTTAAGTTACCTTTAGTTTACAAGTTTTGGAAGACATGGCATTTAGTTTTCCGAGTTTAGTGGGAAATCAAATGAAAGTTACAAAGTTTTCATTGAGAGAATTGAGTTTTCTTGCCTCTTCTGTTTGAAGGGAGATGCTAGGGAATGGTTGGAAGGCTACTAAAAGGAGCTACAATCAGCCCAACCTCTTCAAGTTATGACTTATGAAATGGTAAGGCATGCTTTTCTTACACACTTTCAATAGGTGGAAGACGCACAAAAGGTATGGCAGTCTATTCAAGGCTTGGTACAGGGTGAAGGTCAGACCATAGAAGACTTTGTGAAGGCATTCAATGCATTATGTAATAAGTGGTGTACATCTTTGGGGGATGAAATTCCTCCAGCCATGTTGAATAAGGACAGGTTTCTTGAAAGTTTGAAGAGTAACCTACGCTTGAAGGTAGAGATTAAGCAGCCAAGGACCTTTGAGAAGGCAATTGAAATTGCAAAGAATAAATAGTGGAAAGCAGAACGTCTTCACCAACTTGGAATCAATGTTGAGCCAAAGGTTGAAGTGAAAGCGGTAGAGCAGCCAAGGGTCCTCATCAGGGAGCCGGGTTATGATCAACAAGCCTCTCATGATGTGAATGCTTTTTTCAAGGAGATGCAAGAGTTTGTAGGTCTTATGAATAATCTTAGTGTGCATATGATGGAAGGTGGAAGAGGTCAAAGCTATGGATATGGACGTGGATATGGAAGCAATGAGGGGTTTACAAGTGGTAGAGAAAGAGGCATGGGTGGAAGAGGGGATATGTTTTAGTGTTACAATTGTGGTGAATGGGTTCATAAAATCCCTCGACGTGACAAGCCAAAGAGAATGGGTGGTGATATGTTTCCTCTTCCTCCACAAATTCCTTCTTGAGCTCAAGATTATGGTATTAAGATTAAAGGGTAAGCAAGACCAAGTGGTTTGACAGATGAAGAGAAGGGCAAAACAAAAGTGGTAAGCATAATCCATTTGGAGAAGAAAGAGGATGATACGGGAGCTATGGTCATGCCCGTAGGTAAGAGGGTTACAAGAAATCATGACATGAGTGATGCAAGTCCCGGTCATAAAAGAGGGAAATAGGTTGAAACAGGTATAGGTAAAGAGAAGAAGAAGAGAAAACCTAGGAAACATTACAATGTATCCAAATTTCTTGTGGGAGAAGGGCAACCAAATTATAGTTTATAGGCTGATTTTGTGAGTAGAAAGGCTATTGTTACCTTTGAGAAACTCATGGAGATGTGTCCTAAGTTAACGAGGCAGTGGAAGCATGTAGTCTAGCCATGAAGAAGGAGCCTGCAAGGGGGTCAGTGAGAGTCCTATCTTTGAATGAGCTACCTGATATATGTCCTACTATGGATGCATGGAATAAGAGGAAGTGAATTGGAGAGGCTTATATTGATGGAGGTGCACAGGTATGTGTTATTACTCAAGCTTGTGTATCAAAGTTGGGACTCAACATGGTGAAGAATTCAGGTTTTCGCATAAAGCTTGCCAACCAATCAAGGGTGAGGTGCTTAGGAGTTATAAAGGACTTGAAGGTGGATGCATTTGATATTAAAGTGTTGGTCAATTGCCATGTTATGCCCATAGGTATTGGAGCTTTCCCTCTCATACTTGGAAGACCATGGTTACATGCAACCGAAGTTGTAGAAGACTGGGGACATGGTACCATCACTCTCTACAATAGAAGGTGTGATAAGAAGAGGTTTGACATGGCTAGCAAGCAATATTTTTATTCTGATTTTGATGAGAAAAGTGATGAAGAAGAGTACTCAAGTGAAGAAGAAGACAATGGGGATGATGGCAGTGAAGTGGAAGATAGCATCGATAGTGATCTAGATGTTTCCTCCTTGTTTCTTGAAGAAAAGCATGATGAGAAGAAAATATTTCTTGGCCTTATGGAGAATGAAGATATCTATGGTCCTTATGAGAAAATTGAAGAGCTGATGCAACCCAAAGTTCAACCTAATGTCAAACAAGAGCTGATACAAGGTATGTTGTCACCTGATTTGACTAGTCATGAGAAGGGTGAGTAGCTACATATGATACAAAACTTTTCCCATTTATTCATCACTTCTTATGAGGAAATTAGAGGCTTTAAGTGAGAGTAAATTCACATTCCAATCAAGGAAGGAGATCAGCCCATACGCCAAAAGCTAAGGAGAATGGGACAGGGACAACTTAATGCTTTAAAGGAAGAGGTAGACAAGCTTCTTGAAGCATGTTTCATATGTCCTGTGAGTACTGAAGAAGGGGTGAGTCGTGTTGTTTTCACACCTAAGAAGGATGAAAAGTGGAGGATATGTGTTGATTTTAAGCCTATAAATGCAACCATGAAGAGGGATACATACCCTGTTCCTTTCATAGATGAAATACTTGATTCTATTGCAGGGCATGAGAGGTATAATGTATGTGATGGATTCTCTGGATATTTTTAGTTCACCTTGGCTTTAGAAGATCAAAAGAAGACCGCATTTATCACACCATGGGGATGCTTTTGTTCTTGTGTGCTTCCTTTCTTTCTTGGCAAGTTTGTGAATGATCTTATTGATGACTTTTGTATTTATATCTCTAGAAAGGATCATTGTGCAAAGCTTGGGATGGCATTGAAGCAATATGATGAAAGTGGAGGTCAACTCAAACCAAAGGAGTTTCATCTTGCTCAACCAAGAGTGAAGTTTTTGGGGCATATGATCTCAGAGAATGGGATTGAAGCGGATCCTAACAAAGTGAAGGCTTTGGTGCTCCTCCCATCACCTAAAGATACAAAGCAGCTTGCTACTTTCATTCAAAAGGTGAAGTATATGGCAAGGTTCATTCCTTTGTCCTCTCAACTTCTTTATCCTCTACAACAAGTAGCAAGGTTGGATCCTTTACAATGGACAAATGAACGTGAAGAGGTTTTTCAAGATATCAAAGAGGTTCTTGGTTCTCTTCCTGCTATGCAAGCTCCTAATTGGGATAAGGAGTTTTATGTGAACCCATCGGTAGGTGAGGATGCCATTGGAGCTATGCTTCTTCAAAGAGGCAAAAACTCCCACTACATGAAGCCTATCTATTGTGCTAGCAGGGTGAAGCTAGAGGTGGAAAGAGGCTATACTGAGGTGGAGCTCATCATGGTCAGTGTGATTTATGCATGTAGAAGGTTTAGGAACTACCTTCTCCCTAAACCATTCACATTCCTCACTAGCTACACTCTTCTACCTCAATTGGTGAATAGCCCTACTTTGTTAAAGAGGTTCATGAAGTGGATTGTGGAGTTACAAGAATTCCAATTCTCTTTTCTTGTTGAGAAGATTACAAGGGCTACATTGATTGATTTGCTTACTTATAAGGAAATCCCTCTTCCTCTTAAGGAGGATACGGTGAAGAAGCAACACATGGAAGCTCCTGACATAGACAATGCCTATCTATTGTTTTTTGATGGCTCTTACAAGAAAGCACATGGTGAAGCTTTAGGAGGTGTTGTAATTTATGATCCTCAAGGTGATTTGGTAATTAAAAGGAGTTTGAAGCTTACAGCACAAAGCAACAATGAAGCTGAGTATGCTACTTTGGAGAAAGGTCTCAACCTTTGCCTTGAGCTTGGCATCCGTCCTATGAGGTGATGCTCTTTTGGTGGTTAAGAAAGTACTTGGGGTGTGGAAAAGTAAGAATCCAAGGCTGAAGAAGATGTGTTCTCAAGTGAAGAATTTGCTTAAGCATTCTGAAGCTTGGAGTTTAAGGCATGTGGACATGTCTAAAAATGAAGAAGCACATGGTGCAGTGCAAGCTTCAATTGGGCAATTGTATGTGATAAGGACTGAATATCCTCTTTATTTGGGAAGGTAAGCTTTAGAGAGGGAGGAAGAGTTTCTACAAACAGGTATGCTTCCATCAGAGTTGGAGAAGTAAAAAAAGTATGCCTTCCTACGTCGTGCCAAAAGGTATGTGCTACCTAATGATGCCTTATATATGAAGGGGGCTGATCTTGTGATGAGAAAAGTTCCTTGGAAAGAGAAAATTTACAAAATTTTAGAGGAGAATCATGAGGGTTCTTGTGGTGGTCACTTTGCTTCAAAGACCACTTTGCATAAAGTCTAGCAGGAGGGGATGTGTGGCCAAGCCTTCAACGTGATGTTCATCATTGGTGCAAGTCTTGTAAAGAGTGTCAAAGCATGGAGAATAGGGTTCTCAAATCAGAAATTAGAGGCACCATTGTGGCTTATGATGTTTTTGAGAAGTGGAGTATTGATGAAATAGGTCCTATGACAACTAGAGGCAAATGTTAGATACTTATTGCTGTTGACTATCTATCTAGGTGGGCCGAAGCCAAAGCTGTTAAGCACATCACAAGTAAAGATGTTTCCTTATTTATATATGAAGATATTTGCTCCAAATTTTGCATGCCATTGGAGTTAATTTTTGACAAGGGTCCAGGTTTTAGGGGAGAGTTGGTGGATTATCTATGTGAGAAGGTTCATGTGCATCGCAGGTTTACTACTCCATATTATCCCTAAGGCAATGGAATGAATGAAAGGTTTAATGGAGAGCTCATAAGGATTCTTAAAATATGACAAGAAACAATGCGAAGACTTGGGATTTAGAGCTACCTTGTGCTCTATGGGCTTACATGACTGCTATCAAATCAGGTACTGGTTTCTCTCCCTTCCGTCTAGTTTTTGGCAAAGAGGCTTTAGCTTTACTTCCTATTGAGGTGGAGATACCAACTTTGAAGATGATGCTAAAGCTTGAAGAAGAGTCCAATGATGAATTCAAGGAAAGGCTTCTATATTTTCAATGTGTACAATTGGATAGGTTGTTGGCTTTTGAGCATTATGAGTAGGTCTTGAAGAAGAATCAAGCAAAGGAAAATGAGAAGGTGCAAGACAAGGACATCAAGAAGGGTGACATGGTGCTTCGGTACAATAGTAAGCTTGATAGCACTTTTTAAAAGAAATTTCAAATCAAGTGGCAAGGTCCTTTCTTGGTCTTAAACAGGTTTCCAAATGACACATATCAGCTTGCTAACTTGGATGGCACCCCACATAAAGCACATGTGAATGGCTACAAGTTGAAGAAGTATATTGCAAGGTTGATGACTGTAATTGAGGATGAGCTTTTGAAGAATTTTCTAATCATGTGGCTAATGATGAAGATGAAGTGAAGACTCCCTCATGTGTTACATGATCTCTTTTGTGCTTCTGATCATGAATGATCTAGCAGGCTGGGGTGTGGCAAACTATGTTGGGCGCATTTTTGACACCCTGTTTTTTTGTAAATTTGTACATAGAAACATGATGCCCGATGTCAAAAGTGTGTGTGGGCTTTCTTTTTGTGGGGTTTTTAGATTGATTTAGCAAGCACATGTACATGCACTGCAAGTTGCTACTTTAGTGACAGCTGTCGGACTGCTGTAAGTGCTCGTGAGTGAGTTTTTTGAAGGGAGACTTGTATATAACTTAAAATCATGTAAAAAAATAAAAACATTCAGCCAAAATCCAGAAAATTGCAGGTTTGAGCTCGTTGTGCCTTCTTGATGGTTCCTGTTGCAGTTTTTGCCCTCGCCTTGCCTACCCTACGTGTAGTCGTGTCGGGACAGCTTCCTGTTCACATCAACTTCGCATGTAGCGGCGTGTAAATTCAAATTTGGTCATATTCAGATTTCTCGCCAGTCATTTTTCAAGATTTCTCTCAAGCTTTAAAGTGCCCCAATTGGAGTTGTGCTCTTCAGGTTACGAATAGTTCTCTGTAGGGTTATGGCTATGGAAGCCTAGTGGCAAATTGTGTACAGGCAGATTGGGAGGGCATGTATCTATGAATTGTGGAATTGATGTTGAAGTTGTGGGTTTGTTATGTTCAATGGTGAAAGGGGAGGCCCTTGTCTTCATATGCATTGGTCGACGTGTGCTGTAAATCCATGCTTTGGCAGGGTTTTGCTCCTATGTGACATAGTCTCTTGGGTGGGCGACGGCCAGTAAATTCTTAAGGGGACTACTCTTGTTTGGACTTGTGGTGTTTAAAGGGATTTTCCAAATATTTTGATGTTCTTGTAGTTCTCTTTCAACGCTCTTTGGTGACATTGCTATAGAGATGTTCCAGTTTTCTTATTTCCCAACAACGTCTAAAATATTTTTAAAGGGTTTCAAAATTTCAATAAATGGTCTTGTTCCCCATAATTTTTAGCCACTTTTGATATGTAAATTATTTGATACTGATAAGATTTGCTACTTGAACACTAGGTGTATCCAAAAGTTTACAAAGATGATAGAATATGGGTGCATTTTATTTGTGAGCTTTTGTTTTCGTGCTTTTGAAATTGAAACTATTTTTTTGATCTTTTTTCCACTTATGTATTTTCATCAAGGTTACAGAATGATATATAGTTTATGCCAAAACAATCAACACTTGCTAAAAATGGATGGTAAACCATGTGGGTCGCATACAAGTGAAGACGATGAAGTGGATAGTGGGAAAAATTATATAATACCATAGTGTAGGAAAACCTTTCAAGAACCACAATAATATCCTAAACGATTACATAGAGTTCATCATTGACATAAGCACCAACCTCAAAAAAAAAACCTCGTCTCAACCTCAAAACAATACTGTGATGCTTTTGTGATATTCCTAGGAAATAATTTTTAAAGCAAAAATCAAGCTAACATTGTGGATGACCTACGACCAAAGAGTCAAAAATCCAAAAAGATTAAATAAGCATGTAGGTCATCATATAGATGTCAGCATAGATGAGACTACAAATGACTATATACAGAGATGAGGTTATAGATGGCGTTATGTATGTGAGTTTTACAATGATTGAAGTTTGGCATCATGATGTCATAAACTTTTGGAATAGGCCCATGGAAAGAATATGGCTATGGTCTAACATGAGACCTTAGAGTCATAGTTAGATCACAAGAAACCTTTGCAAGGGTAGTGGGATACACCAGCCCCCTACATTTGCAAAGGGTTTTTTTAATCATTATCTGACACACAATAGTGCGATGCCGCACCATGGACATAATATTGTGATAGACCTTAGGTGGGAGGACAACCAAAAAGACGACTAGGTGACACAAGATCTTTGATTCAATGTCAAATTGTAGTGAAACTTTATAAAGTGGGGAATACATGAATCCCCTTGTCCCAGAAAGTTTTGTTTGTGATTAGAGTCATGTTGCCACACCAATCCTCATGTACAACCTCCATGATTTTCTCACGATCATCCATATGAAAGCATAAAAATTAGCTACAACCCCTCTCTAAGGAATAGCTTCCAAGCAAGGATTAAGTGGGAGTAGTGTGTGACCATCATTAGCCAATCACATTGCACAAAGAGAGAATACAACAACCAGGACCATGCACTACTAAAAATACTATCTCAAAAACCATACTATAAGCATCACATGTATCATCATGGACACCCACAATAAACTCTTAAAGCATAAAATTTAGCTCTATGCACTGAACAATATAGTTGTCAACACCCTCCTTGTAACCTTCTCCTTGCTGCAAGACTTAATTGATGGGAAATTCAAAGGCAATTGATAGTTTAGCAAAAGGGGTGCCTACGTGTGTGTGAGTGAGTGAGCGTGTGTGTGTTTTTGGTTGAAAAGATTAAAAAAGAGATTGATAGAAGTCTACTTGCTTGCTTAGGGAGGGCTCTTGAGCTACTATGGCCATGCTCTTGGATGTAAGCCACAAGCTTTTCATCTTCATCTGGTGTCCACGGTCCCTTCTTGAGCCCAAGCTTGTCACAACAAGGGTCTCACCCCATTTTATCTATGTCTCTCTTTGGTAGCTATTAAAAACAGACTAGCCGGATATCCTCTATTCTGTAAGTTCAACGAGTGACTAGCAACTTATTATGCTGACGAGTGGCTAAGGAGGGTGAGTCGACATGCAGAGTTGGGGTGCTTGTGAGGGAGAAGAGGTGGCATCCCTCCAACTCATCAGGAATCATGCAATAACAATGTGGCATTTGAAGATGAGCATGGATTGGAGGTCAATGGATAATGCTACTAATGCTAATGCACAGATCATGGTAATTGGCTCTCTCTCTTTTGTGCATGTTGAAGAGGAGGCCAAGAGCCCTGTGTGTAGCTTCTTTCCTATCTTCTCCATCACGTTTTCTATGTGCTCTGCTTGTGCTTGCCATTTTGGGTGATGAGGTGTCTGCAGTTCGCAACGTTCCGTGCTCTGACCTGGAGTAACATGATTGGCTGTAGTGTACACACATTACGCATGGTGATGTGGTGGTCATCTACTAATTGTAGGATGAAATTCTTGTTCAAAATGGATAGTAAACTGAGGTTCAAGATGCGTTGCCCCCGATGCCCAGACCTTGTCAGGAATGGTTAGTGCACGACCATTCTCTACACCTTCATCTTGACGCACTTCATATCAATGGCCGGATCCTAGTAATGCCTTAGCATTGCTTTCTAGTATTCTTCTTGATTGGCCCATAACATTGTAGCATAGCTATTTAGCGGTCTATCATTGTTGGGCTCTCCAAGAAGACTTCGGATGGAAAGTAAAATTGTTTTGATGTCATAAGTTGAAGATCACTTCTCTTGCAAAATATCGGTGTATATTGCATATTGATCCACATCGCGATGAAAATACCTTAAAGGATAGTCTATGGAAAACATCTATATCTATAACATATAATGGAGAGATGGCATTTAGGGATGCTCCATGTGGCAAGCACTTGAAAAAAAAGGTTTTTATAAAAAATAGCAGGTATCATTTTATGTATTTTGCGTGATGCACGGTTGTGCCATAGGCTAGAGGTGCAAATTGTTTTGCATCACAGTGATAGCACAAGGTGAGTCCTCTCGCCTTAACACCCTGTGTGTGTGTGTGTGTGTGTGTGTGTGTGTGTGTGTGTGTGTGTGTGTGTGTGTGTGTGTGTGTGTGTGTGTGTGTGTGTGTGTGTGTGTGTGTGTTTGTGTGTGGCTTTAGACGGCCCATGAGACTCCACGCATAAAAAAATTTGCAAATTTTCTTCAAGGTTTTCCAAAATATTGATAGTGACATACTCGAGATTGACATGGGGGACATCTCTCTCTCTCTCTCTCTCTCTCTCTCTCTCTCTCTAACTCACACACTCACACACACACAATGAAGGGCACACATGAGAAAAAGAGGTAGAATTTTCATAAATGGGAGCAAGGATGTTGTTTGAGAAGGTGGGAAGAGAGCTGCAGCAATGTTGAAGTCTCACCCTTGGAGGACAATGTGAGGACTATTCTCAATGAGGATGATGGAGACACCGACCATGGTGCAGGTCACGATGAGCTTGAGAAACCACTGGGCATGCTGCTAAGGTTGAATGATGACATGCATACAAGAACTATGTGTTGATGCTTATGATCCAACCCACGAACGACAACAAAGGTGGCGAAAGGTTTCGTAGACTACCCTTGACAGCTTGTATCCACTTCTGGAAAGGCAGAAACCTCAGAGCCTCCATAAGCCATCAAAACCATTAGCTCCGATTGCAATGTACTGGAAACGAAGTGGTATCAACAGTGTTAGAGACAGTCTTGGGTTGTTTGATACTCGCAAGAGATGAAGTGGTGATGGTAGAGTAAACCTGGTGTTGTCGCTACTAGTTAGCGTCCACACCAGTGTCAAAACTCATCCTGGTGATAGAAGCGGGTACAGAAGAGGTACAACTTTGTCTGCATGTGTCCTTCAATTGTGGGTGTATGTGTGTGGGTCTCTTTGCTTGGTTGCAATCTTGTTGGTGTGGAAGAACACGAGCAAGACACGCACAAAAAAAGGAGGGGGCCAAGAGACCCCCATCATCCACGTGCGTGCGGATGATTGGAGGGATCTTGGCCTCCTTTATTTTTCAATTTTATTTTTATACATAGGCAGAGAGGGAGATGATCAAATTCTCAAAAACTTTTTCCCTAGAGGCAGCTTGATTGTAGAGGGCAGATTACTAACTCAAGGGAGAAAGGTAACAATGCTTTTTGAGCTTCTATATGCAATTGTTGCTGACATCCCTACAGAGGATGGGGAGAAAGAATTAAAGACCAAGCAAGGCAACCTAGATTTATGTGAACTGGAATAAAGTGGTGCGCAATTTTGCAAGGTACCACTACAGTCTTGAGTGTTTAGATTGAATACATTGTCATTTGGTCACCCATGCAGGCGACAATGGAGATATTACTTGCATATTCTAAGATGGGAGCTGAAGAAGATGCTAAAGAGAACAAAGAAAAGAAGGAAAAAGAGGTTAAAAGCTTGGCTAAGTGGAAGCGGGTGGTTTGATAACAGCTATTGTTGTGCCAAGAGGAGCATTGCTCGCTCTTACTGGGCACTTATGTTAAATGTCACTTGGGCTTGCAAGGTCGTAGTTCTCTAGTTTTCACTTTTTATTTGTATTATTTTGTAGGTCTTGCTGCACCTGCTATTGATGTTGTAGCGCCAACCCTTGGCTCTATTATACCAGTCATTGGCTCAATTGGGTTTGTTGCTACTGTTGTTGGGTCAACTGCGGGCTCTAATGCAGTAAAAAGATCTTTCAAGTTCCATTGCCCATGAGCAAGACGTTGCTCTCTCGCACAAAAGGAGGGGGACAAGAGCACCCCCATCATCCATGAGATGGTCAAGGGGGCTCTTTTTTTTTTCAAAATTTTGGATGAGATTATATCAAATTATTATAAACTATTTGTTAAATTTAGCTTATTAGACCAAATTGTTAAGACATTTTGGCATTCAATTTGTGTATTACGTAAGAATCTCTTTGAAGATTTGAATCTACATGGCCTATATTGTGCCCACAAGAGGAGTGGGACATGCTTGGGATGAGGTCTTGCTCACTATACAAGCAAAGCTTGATGAGGAAAAAACAACAAAAATGTTTTCTATTTGGACCAGACTAAAAGCCTGTGAGGTCCCCTCCCCGTCTCACCTTGACGGAACTGGAGGACACCTAATGATGGCTATATCCTATGTGGAAGCAAACAAAAATTGGCTAGGAAGAAAAAGAAGACCAGTGGATGGTCTCTCATCACTTAGTGAGTTGAGTCCAAGCCACCAGTGAAAGGAGTCTAGCTCTGCCCCACAGGGGAAGCGTAAATACGTACTATCGGACCTATTCTCATCTTCCAAGAGGAGAAGTAATCGAGGTGCCTTTTTCCACGTAGCTTTCAGAGGCACGTACATCAAGTTCCTTCCGCTCTTGCGAAATGAGATATCCAATTTTGTACTCTATTGCACAGGGCAGAGAGTTCCCGACTGATTGGGACCACCCGTCTCGTAGGCTTTGGCAACCTGAGCCAAGCCCCCACTTTCCATCCTGCACTCACACATATCTCTTTGTGGCCTGATTACTAACACATTGTTGTTCAACACTTAGGGTTGCTTTTTATGATTTCCATCACAAGTTCGTTAAGACAACCCTTCAAACATTGTCAAATCGGCACCAAAACATATCTTTCCTAGGAAAAAGTACTCAACAAACAATACTTCACTAAAATTCCAATGTCTTGGAGTCGTGAGGACCTCTAGCGAGTGTTAACTGCACCCGTTGTCAATTGGCCACCCATACAACTAGTCCATGATTCACTCAGTTCCTGGAGTAACGCTCCGCGTAAAATCATGTATCCACTACATCAAAAGCAAGCCACGCACATATCCACTGAATAAAAAGAAAGTCGTGAATTTAGCTCCTATGATAACTTCGCGAGCTACCGCCCTGTGATCAGTAGGGGGTTCAGACTAAGTTGACATTGGAATAATGATAGAAATCTGGTTGAGATAATTTTTTCTAGCAACCATTCTTTCCTATCTCAAAAGAGTCTTTCTAGAAAACATTTCTTTCCTACTTAATTTAGACTTGAATTTAAATAAAACCATTAAAGTAGTTATGCCGTTGTCTCAGTTGGATTTCCAACATATTTTTGTGAAGTTTAGACATTCCTAATGTTATCGCAATGCAATGATTATGTAAAGTACAAAATAAAACCCATCCTACCTCATGAATTTCCTCTTCGATGCCTCGTGAGATGGCCGGATTTTCTTCTCTCACCGGTGCTTTACCGTTGTTCACCATGTTACTAGTTCTTGCCTTGCGGTCGTTAGCACCACCAAAACGTGTCCTCTTGGGGGCCATATCTCACTACTAGGATTAGTTCTTTTGGAGAAACAAAAAGACTAGGCGTATTTCCCACAACAACTAATGAGAAAACTTGACAAGGAATAACCTTATTTTTACACATAATGCTAAATTAAATGACAAAGCCTTCACAACTGTAAGTATGCAAACTAACTCAAGAATGCAATGAGATGATTATGCTTTAATTATTCATAAACTCATCCTAATATTATCATAACCAAAACTTCCCTCGTATCCAACATGAGATCAAGATTAATGTACTAACTAGATGCATCATTATAACATACAATGGTAGACTATAAGCATGCAAATACCAAATATAATAGATGACTAATTTCCGCACAATCATACACAATTTGCTAATGCAACACAATATCCTAGTTATACATCTTTTTGTATGCAAGAAGTTTCATATTTATGCCCTAATTTCATGGGAAAATCAAGGGCTTAATTCCTTGATTAATCCTCAATTTGGGTGCATAAAAAGAGAATTATAGGTGAAGAGCTTTACAACATAATCATGCACAACATGCATAACTGGCAATGATGATTATATGCATAAACTCATGCTTAATTAAAGAAAAATTAAATATCTTTAAAAAGAAAGGTGCTCCTTAATCCAACAATGGAAATATAGGTGAAGAGCTTTACAACATAATCATGCACAACATGCATAACTGGCAATGATGATTATAGGTGAAGAGCTTTACAACATAATCATGCACAACTGCATAACTGGCAATGATGATTATATGCATAAACTCATGCTTAATTAAAGAAAAATTAAATATCTTAGAGAATTATAGGTGAAGAGCTTTACAACATAATCATGCACAACATGCATAACTGGCAATGATGATTATATGCATAAACTCATGCTTAATTAAAGAAAAATTAAATATCTTTAAAAAGAAAGGTGCTCCTTAATCCGTTACAATGGAAATATAATCAATGGATGGAAACCATTGACATTACCCTACATAGAATACAATAGAGAATAGATTATTTAATGTTGTAGCTAGCTAGCATAATTAAGCTCGACATAGGAATCCTCTAGAGAAAAGAGGCTATGGAGAAATAGGATTAGCATAAATATAATTTAATTACCCTTAATCAAGATCTCCTTTGTGTGTTATGTGATGTAGAAAAGGCTTCACAAAAGATTGCTCCGGCACCAGCACTTTGTTGTAGAGATCTTGGGGTAGTGTGTATCTCTAGAGAGGGTTGAGTTACTCTTATATGGGCATTCCCCCCAAGGAGGGTCGATTTCCCTTGCTATAAGTGGAATTAGAAGGTCACACACACACACACACACACACACACCTCCAAGTGCCATGCCAAGTGTGGGATTCCCTAGTGAGGTGTCCTCACTTGCCTAATACTCTCTCTCTCTCTCTCTCTCTCTCTCTCTCTCTCTCTCTCTCTCTCTCTCACACACACACACACACACACACTTGCAAAAAGAGGAGGTAGCGGGGAGGTAGTGCTAGTTTCATGCTAAATTGAGGGATTGAGGTGTCCTAGTCCCATGCTCCATTACCCACACCTTACTCATTGGCCCATGCTCTACCCTATCTAGGTTCCATGCTACACTTTCCATGCCTAGCCTAACACTTGTCACAAGACTACCTACACACATGACCCATGGCCATACATGATGGGGATACATGACCATGCATGCATACCCATGACCATGCATACCATACATGCACATCCACATGCATGCCATACACATACCTTAGAAAATGATAACCTTAGGCTAACTTGATCTATACTAACCCAAATTCAATTCCAAAACTTGCTAACTCGAGACAGACTTGCAGGTAACAGATACGACTACCTGTCATAAATAGAAGTCTCCAGTATCTGGACCCTATTTTTAAGGAAACATGGGTTGATACACAGTTTTACGAGCCGGTCGACCCTAGACCATACCGGGGGTCAAAAAATTTCTATTTTTAGAAAATTTTCACAAAAATTGAATTTGACCAGAATTAAAATCTCTACAAGAATCACAACATGAAAATGACATCTGATCACTGAAACCTACTAAAAATAGCATCTTTTGCCAAATTGATATTTAGGTTTAAAATTTTACATAGGTAACCCTCTTCTAGGGTAGGTAGAGACCTTACATTCTACCCAACATGAAAGAATTGAGATGCCCTCATCTCAAGGGTAACTCTGAGTAATCCCTCTGAAGCATTAGTTGATCTTCCCACGTTGCGTCTTCTTCTGGAAAATCCTTCCACTTGACTAGATGTTCGATGATGTTCATATTTCTTAGTTTTCTTTCCCGCGTCTCAAGGATGTAATCAGGTTGTAGCTCGAGAGCGCCTTGAGTAAGAATAATAACTTGTTATGCATCTACAAGATGATCGGGATTGGGAATATAGAGTTTAAGCAAACTCATGTGAAAAACGTCATGAACTTTAAGGTTTGAGGGTAACTGCAACTTGTAAGATTGGTCACTTACAACCTTTACAATCTCATAAGGTCCACAATATCTTGGGCTAAGCTTCTTGAATTTTCCCAAGGATAGATTACTTCACTTGGGTTTAACCCTGAGAAATACCTTATCTCCTAACTTAAAAGTTCTTTCAAATCTCTTCTTGTTTGCATAATGCTTCTTTCTGTCTTGAGTTGCTTGAATATCCTTGCGAATTGCTTTAGTTTGCGCTTCCATATCTTCTAACATTTGTTTTGAGGCCTCCACTTTAATAATTGGATCAGAAAAGTTCAATGGAGCTATACACTCTTGTCCATACAGTGCCTTGAATGGTGACATTCCTATGCTTCTATGATAGAAAGAATTATAAGAATATTCTACTAAAGGAAGATATCAAATCCATTTCCTTGGCTCTTGTGAACAGTAAGCTCTAAGAATATCTTCAATTACTTGGTTTACCCTTTTAGTCTGGACGTCGGTTGAGGATGATATGTTGTACTGAAGCATAGCTGAGTTCCAATTGCTTGAAAAAGAGAAGTCCAAAACTTTGAAGTAAACTTCGCATCTCTATCACTGACGATTCTTCTCGGTAACCCGTGAAGTCTAAAGATTTCCTTGATGAGAACCCTACTGATGTTAGAAGCACTGTAGGTCGTCTTGGCAGGTATCAAGTGAGCCACCTTAGTGAGCATATCTACAACCACAAATACGGAATCGTAGCCTCCGACATAAGGTAATCCGGTGACAAAATCCATACTGAGACACTCCCATTTCATTTGAGGTGTATCAAGAGGTTTGAGTTCCCCGGGAAGCTTGATTCATTTGGTTTTAATTTGCTGACAAGATAAACACTGCTTTACATAACGAAGAACATCACCTTTCATTGCTCGCCAAAAATAACTTCTTCTGACTGCGTTCAAGGTCTTTGCATACCCTGGATGTCCAGCTATCATGAGACTCAAATAAAATTACTTTCTTTAGTGCTATATCCTTGGGTACATAAAGTCTTTGAACAAGATAAAGAAATTCCCCTTGTCGAAGAGAATAATCTTTAGCCGGTCTAGAAGTTACTTTAGGTCCTGCGCCTTGTTGAATCTGTGCTAATAGTTACTGATACTCTGGGTCACTTGAAGAAGCTTCTCTAATCCTTTCCAGAATAGGATTATTGGTGGGTATAGAGATAGCATTGAGGAAAGACTTACGACTGAGTCCATCTGCAACCACATTGTCCTTCTTAGGCTGGTACTTGATATCACAATCGTACTCTTGAAGAATTTCAATCCACCTTTTCTGTCTCATGTTGAGGTTGGGTTGCATAAAGATCCCCTTTAAGCTCTTGTGGTCGGTAACTAGATGAAATTTGCGACTCAAAAGATAATGTCTCCATAGCTTCAATGCATGGATGCCAGCGAGAGAAGTTCTAGATCGTGAGTGGGATAATGCTTCTAATGATCTCTAAGCTTGCGAGAGGTGAAAGCTACTGGTCCCCCTTCTTGAGTAAGAACTCCTCCTAAGGCAAGACTGCTGGCGTTAGTCACAACTTCAAAATCCTTACTGAAATCTGGAAGCTTTAAAATAGGAGAAGACACTAAATATCTCTTTAACTCACGAAAACTAGCTTCGTGCTTTGCTTTCAAATCGATTCGCATTCCTTTCTTCAGAAGTCCTCTCAAAGGTGTTGCAATAAGAGCATAATATTTGACAAAATTCCTGTACCACCCTGTAATTCCAAAAAATCCTCAGACTTCACTAACAGAAGAAGGTTGAAGCCAATCCACTATATCCTTGATCTTCTTGGGATCAACTGAAATTCCATCGGTGGATATAATGAAACCTAAATAACTAACTTGGGGAGTACATAAAGTACACTTGCTTTCCTTAGCATAGAGCTGATGCTGACGTAGAATTTCTAACACTTTCCGGACATGTTCTTCATGCTCTGCTTTGTCTTTAGTGTAAACCAAAACATCATAAAAAAAGACTGGGACAAAGTCATCCAAGTAAGGTCTAAAGATATCATGCACTAGTTGATTGAAGCTTGCAGTTGCATTTGTAAGACCAAAGGACATAACTGTCAATTCATAATGCCCGTACCTAGTATTAAAATCTGTCTTCAATATGTCTAATTCCTTGATTCTGATTTGATAATATCCTGATCGAAGATCGAACTTTGAAAAGATCTTGGATATATGGAGTCTATCCAACAAATCATCAATTCTTGGAATCGGATACTTGTTCTAGATAGTCACTTGGTTAAGTCCACAAAAATCTATGCATAGCCGCAAAGATCCATCCTTCTTCTTTTCAAAAAGAACTGGTGAACCCCAAGGAGAAGTACTAGGTCTAATGAACCCTTGCTCGATTAGTTGCCTAAGTTGTTCTTTAAGTTCTATAGCTTCGGGTAACGAAATCTTCTATGGTCTCTTAGAAATAGGTTCACACCCTGGTACAGATTCTATCTCATGGTCTACTTTACGATACGGTGGTAGATTGGTCAAGTCTTCTGGGAAAACATCGGCATATTCCTTCAACCATTCTGGGTGAAAGTTTGAATCTGACTGTTCACCTTGTTAAGCTTTATAGCATAAATCTGATGTCCCTTCTTGGTTCCTTTAGAAGTCTACTGGCTTTAACTAAATGAGCCTTGGGCATCCCGTTTTTCCCTTGAACTAGAACTTCATTCCCAAGGTTATCTATGAACGTAAATTTTCCCCGAGCACAATGAATGTGGGCTTGGTTCTTTTTCAACTAGTCCATTCCTAAAATTCCGTCATAAATTCCTAAAGGTAAAGTATGGAACTGCGTAGAAGTAGCATAACCCCCTAATTCAAAATCTACCAAGCCTCTGGAATGTTAAGATAACACTTCCTTCCCATTAGCTAGTTCTACTACTAGTCTATTTGCAGGATACTGGTTTAGCTTTAAATTTCTCATGCATCTAGGAGATAGAAATGAATGCATCCAGTCTATGAGGAATTCAACTTTATCACCTTGGCGCATTCCAGGAGCTTGAATTACGACGAACTACTGGCGAGCACCAGGATTATCTATGGCAACATGCAACACTTCCCTTTCATCTGCGCCATCTCCTACGGTCGGTTGTCCAACTGCAGCATTTGCCCTAGCAACTACACCACGTCCTCATCCTCTGCCTCCTCTTCCTCATCCTCCGTGATTATTCGGTTGACCTCTTCCATTGGCATTGAGAGGCACTGCATTTGCATAGGATGCACGAGTCTTCTTGGGACATTTGTTTTTGTAATGGCCGTACTCTTGGCATTCATAGCAGCGCACATTGGGAAATTTGGCAATAGTTTAAGTAGCTACCATGGGACGATTCTGATAAGCAAGGTTTGCTGGTCTATTATCCCAATTATTCGGTCTAGCCCTCTTTGCTAAGTGATTTCTTCTACCCTGAGCACTTTCATGATTTTCACAGCTAACGTCTTGGCTCTTAACAAATCAGCTTGTAATGTTGTTGGTCTAAGAACTTCCAATCTACTGTTCAATAGTTCAATGAGGCCTTGGCAAAACCTGGCCACTTGTTGTTCCAAGGTCATCTTTGGCGCATATCTCTTCAGAGTCACGAACTTGGAGTAATAACCCTCTACAGTCAAGGATAGCTGCTTGAGTGAAAAAAACTCGTTCATTTTGATGGACCTATGAGCTGGCGGTAAGTAGCATTCGGTCACTGCAGTCTTAATTTCTTCCCATGACTGAGAAGATCCAACAATGTCGGAGTCCCGGCAATGTTGTTTCCACCATATTTTTGCGTCTCCGGTAAGTCGAAACATGGAAAGCATAGTTTGATTCTGCGGACGAGTTTCCGCAGCTCCAAAATAGTCCTCCCTGACTTCGATCCACACCTTTGCATCTCGTTCCACGTTAACTCCTTCACCTTTGAAAATTGGGGGGTTGTGATTGCTTGATAAGAAGTTTGTTTTTTTCATGAACCGTGGTATAAAGAGAAGAAGAGGGTACCTACATGATTTCATAAGATCGGTAGATTGACAAGTTTAAAGACTTATCACACGACTAAGATTCAACTTTAGAATAGACACAAGATCAAGATACTCAATTCAAAAGACTTGATTCTTTATTTATAAAGTGAATGTTTACAAGGATAGGAAAGATAGTTCGAAGAATGACATGCACTCTAATAAATAAGCTTGAAGACTTGGAACTTGCGATATTCTACCACAGGGATCTTCCTGAAATATCGACGCATAAGCCTTGGATTATCTATCCAAATTTTCTTGTGTTTGTTTTAAAATTCTCAGACAGTACGAATTTTTCCAAACTAACCTAGGCTCTGATACCAGCTGTGAGGTCCCCTCTCCCCGTCTCACCTTGACGGAACTGGAGGACACCTGACGGTCGCTAGATCCTATGTGAAAGAAAGCAAACAAAAATTGGCTAAGAAGAAAAAGAAGACCAGTGGATGGTCTCTCATCACGTAGTGAGTTGAGTCCAAGCCACGAGTGAAAGGAGTCTAGATCCGCCTCACGGGGGAAGCGTAAATACGTACTATCGGACCTGTTCTCATCTTCCAGGAGGAGAATTAATCTCGGTGCCTTTTTCCTTGTAGCTTCTAGAGGCATATACATCGAGTTCCATCCGCTCTGGCAAAATGAGATATCTAATTTCGTACTCTATTGCACATGGCAGAGAGTTCCCCACTGATCGGGACCACCCGTCTCGTAGGCTTTGGAAGCTTGAGCCAAGCCCCCACTTTCCACGCTGCACTCACATAGAGTCTTTGTGTGGCCTAATTACTAACACATTGTTGTTCAACACTTAGGGTTCCTTTTTATAATTTCCATCACAAGTTCGTTAAGAAAACCCTTCAAACATTGTCAAATCAGCACCAAAACATATCTTTTCTAGGAAAAAGTACTTAACAAACAATACTTCACTAAAAATTCCAATGTCCTGGAGTCGTGAGGACCTCCAGCGCATGTTAACTCCACCCGTTGTCAACTGGACGCCCATAAAACCAGTCCATGATTCACCCAATTCTTAGAGTAACTCTCCAGGTAAAACCATGTATCCACCGCATCAAAAGCAAGCCACGGACATATCCACCAAATAGAAAGCAAGTCGTGGATTTAGCTCCTGCAATAACTTCGCAAGCTACTGCCCCTGTGATCATTAGGGGATCCAGACTAAGTTGACAATGGAATAATGATAGAAATCTGGTTGAGATAATTTTTACTAGCAACCATTCTTTCCTATCTCAAAATAGTCTTTTGTAATAGGCATGGTTACCTATTACGAGACTGTGCTCACAGAAATGTAGAGAGAGAGAGAGAGAGAGAAGCATAGCATTAGAAAGAGAGAGAGTATAAGAATACATCTGATTCCATAGCCTTTGATTTATGAGAAATCTCGATGATACGTACAAAGGAAACCCTTCCTTATATAGAATTAATGAGCACCCTTTCATATCCCCGTAACCCTTCCAATTTATGCCTCTTGAGATCCCCTCCTTCTAAGGGCTTATTCCCACATGAAGGTACACGAAGACATGCCGGACACTCCCAATGTGATTAATGCGGTCATGTGCAGCTATGTGCGGTCCGGGCACATACACTTGGCACGCATGGTGGATTGTGCGAACCCATAAGTGCATCCCTTGATTAGAAGTCAAGTGGAATTTGTTTTGACAAATATTTTTGGGCATAGCCAAGGCAGAGAACCTCAAGTGCAAGAAGTACATTTCCAACATCATGAACAAAAAAAAGAAAACATGGCTTTTCCGCAGCACACTGGCAAGCTCAACATCGCATGGTCCTCTTTGCCGCATAACCGCAAAAACTTTTGACCATCCCTTCATGAATTTGATGCTTGTTCATAGGTGCTCCATTCGCTCTTCGTCGATATGTCCCTATGCCGCATCAACCTTCATCTCTTGGACATCACCAATCTTGGTACAATTAAAAGAATTGATTCAACTCATGTTGCCACTTTTTGGATTCTTCCTGAAGCACGTGTTGCTTGATCTCCCAATATTTTAATGCCTGTTCATGTACATCTTTACTTTCAATAATTATTCTTCTCCGTTTCTCAACTGTGTCCTTTGAGCCAGAGTGCTCAGAATTTAAACTCGATAGCTTGGTTTTGAGAGCCTGCACTGTATTAGTCAATTCTTTCCTTGACTACTCATACAATATCAATTGCTCCTGACTTTGCAAGTTGGCCCTTTTAAAAAGTAAAAATAAAAATTATGCAGTTAACCCTTCCTTCTCACCCTGGAGTGCAACAATTTTTTCTGCATTTCCATGTTGCCGGAGTTCTTGTATTGCATGGCGTTTAGAACCCCCCCCCCCGGCATGCTCACGGCTATGGCCTAGCTCTCTCTCCTCTGCAAATGGCAGCCTGCAAGCTCTCGCTGGATATGGCTCCTCTAATGCAGGATAATAATAAGGCGAATACGGCGTCACCGGCCATCCTGCACTTGTCTCGTAGGTGTCGGGTTTGACATAGAGGAACCGCAACTTGCAAGCTTTGCTCATTGGTCTGGCAAAGCTGCACAACTAAACCCGCACTGCATTCGAAGTTTTGCTAATGAATTGATCGTCTGCTGTCTTTTGTTGCACAGGCACCACATACCCGGCTACGCATTGCGTGTTGTGTGCGTGTAGCACGTACGGAGTGTGTGCAAGAGAGGGGAAGAAGAGAATGGGGAAGGGGGAGATGCACAGGCAGCCACTGTGTGGGTTAGTGGAGAAGAAAGAGAAGGGTCAACCCTTCCTCTTTTTCTCCCTATATTGGTTAGGAGAAAGAAAGTGTACAAGGGTGGTTTCCCACGGCCACCAGGCCTACACCCCAACAACCTCCCACTTGAAGGTCATGGTGGCCAATAGTGGCATTAGTATAGTTAGTCTATACAAAATTGATGAAGCATTGTCGAGGCTTCATCCTACACCCATAAGTTCTATACAATGTGTAAATCGCTCCGAGGCTAGGCTCTTTGTGAGAGCATTTGCGGGGTTGTCATCAGTGTGAACCTTGACAAGCTCGATACGCTTGCCAGCCAATGCATCTCGTATGACATGGTATCTGACCTCTATGTGTTTTGACTTTGAGTGAAACACTGGATTCTTTGCCAAAGCAATGGCACTTTGACTATCACAATGTAGTACTGGAACCTCGTTAATGCCCAAATCTCCCACTAGACGAGCCAACCATATGGCTTCCTTGCTGGCATCAGACGCAGTTACATATTCTGGCTTAGTGGTAGATGAAGATGTGCAATCTTGGAGACACGATCTCCAAGAGATAGCTGCTCCAGCAAACATGAACACATAGCCATATGTGGATCTTCTACGATCCACGCAACCCGCATAATCCGCATCCATGTAACCTAAAATAGATGCATCATTGTTTTCGAAGCGTAAACACTTGTTGGATGTACCTTTCAAATATCTGAGGATTTTATTCATTGCTTCCCAATGCTTCTTGCCAGGGTTTTCCATGTACCTACTAACCACTCCCACTGCATGTGCAATGCCTGGTCTTGTGGCTACCATAACGTACATTAAACTGCCAACTGCTGAAGAATATGGTACTTTCGCCATTTCCTCTTTCTCACTCACTGTTTTGGGAGAGTCTTCTTTGCTAAGTTTGGAGTATGCTTGCATTGGGGTACTCAATGACTTCCCCCCCTGCATACTAAAACGTTGCAAGACTTTGTGAATGTACTTTTCTTGAGATAATTCAAGAATTCCACGTTGCCTGTCCCTCTTGATGTACATACCAAGAAAGTGATTGGCATCTCCCAAATCCTTCATGGAAAACTGAGTGCTTGGCATCTTTTTCAACTGATTGATTTCATCAATTGATTTGCCTGCGATAAGCGTATCATCTACATACAAGATCAAGATGATTAAAGAACCATCGTTCAACCTTTTTGTGTATAAGCAGTGATCCTCTTGACTTCTAATGTAACCCTGAGACTGCATGAATTTGTCGAATTTTTGATACCATTGCCTTGAACCTTGCTTGAGGCCATAGAGTGCCTTTTTCAGTCTACAAACCAATTCTGTTCTCGTTGGTTTTTGGGTTTCACATACGAATCCCTCCGGTTGTTTTATGTAGACATCTTCATCTAGATCCCCGTGAAGAAATACTGTGTTCACATCTATTTGGAAAAGTTCCATGTCCTGGATAGCAACCAAGCCAAGAACGGTGCGAAGTGTAGTCATCTTGACTACTGGAGAGAAAATCTCATCAAAATCCACACCTTTTTTCTGCTTGAAACCCTTGGCAACTAGACGATCCTTGTATCTAGGCTCGGGATCTTCCGCTGTATACTTCTTCTTGTATACCCACTTGCAAGGTAAAGCATTTTTGCCTTTTGGTAATTCAACCAAATCCCATGTCTAATTAGCCACAATCGAATTGTATTCTCATTGCATAGCCTGCTCCCACTTAACGCTATCCTCCATTTGTATAGCTTCTTTGTAGCAGGTTGTCTCTCCACTGTCAGTGACCAAAATGTGGTGTATACCCGGCTCAAACCGCTTAGGCGCACGTGATACTCTCTCAGAGCATGTCAGTGTCTGACTGCTGGACTCTGCTCTCTCCGGAGCAATAGTAGTATCTTGCACTTGAGGAGTAGGTGCAACACTACTGAACTGAGTTGGTTTGGAGGCTACATCCTCAAAATGAACACGTCTGTACTCAACATCTTTGATGGGATTCTTGTGCATTTTTGATTCATTGAAAATCACATGTGAGCTACGAATGACTTTGTTTGATTCTGGGTGCCAGAGATGATATCCCATCTCTCCGTTTGCACCATAGCCAATAAAGATGCATTTGTGTGATCTGGGATCTAACTTCCGACGAAGTTCTTTGGGCACATGTGCATATGCTTCACATCCAAACACACGTAAATGCTCATAGCTTGGCCTTTTGCCAGTCCATAATTCCTCTGGAATTTTGAAATTCAAAGGAGAACTAGGTGACCTGTTGATGATGTCCATTGTTGTCAGAACAGCTTCCCCCCAAAATTCGAGAGTAAGCTTCGCCATAGACATCATAGAGACAACTCGCTCTTGAATCGTACGATTCATTCTTTCAGCTATCCCATTTTGTGCAGGTGTGTATGGAGCAGTAAACTGCCGCCGAATGCCTCTTCTATTGCAAAAATCCTTGAACTCTGTGGAGACGTATTCTCCACCATTGTCTGTGCGAAAAGCTTTGAGCTTTGTTCCTGATTGGTTCTCAACCATGGCGAGGATTTTTTGGAATGTCGAAAAAACTTCTTCCTTACGCTTAAGGAGATACACCCACACCTTCTGGTAGAATCATCTATGAATGTGAGAAAGTAGTTTGCCCCCCCTAGAGTTTTATGTGGCATTGGACCACACAAATCACTGTGCACCAAGTCTAGAGGTTCGCCTAGTTTCTTATTCAATGGCGAAGATGTGAATCTAGTCTGTTTTCCATACAGACAATGCTCACACAATGGAAAGTCCGTGTAATCTAACATAGGTAAGTAGCCAAAATGCTGAAGTGTTTTCATTCCCTTTTGGCTAATATGCCCTAGCCAGCTATGCCACAACTTAGGAGACGGCAGCTCGGAAACATAGATAGAGTGTTCGTCGACACTCGAAACAAACAAAGAGTACAGGGATCCGTTTTTATGGCCTTTCATCATGATAAGGTTGTTCTTGCGGATCATCCAAGAACGATTACCAAAAACTGTAGTGTAGCCAAGATCATCCAATTGCCCTATATAAAGCAAGATTTTCGTAAGCTTGGGCACATGTCTGACATTCTGCAACACAAAAGTAGTGCCATTATGCATCTGAAGTTTCACATCACCAATGCCAATAATGTCAAGCTCATAGGAATCACCAAGCTTGACTACTGCATGCATGGATGCATAAGAGGAAAACCACTCTCTATGCGGTGTGACATGAAAACTTGCACCAGAATCAAGGATCCAATTCTGTGCATAACCATCATCCTGTGCAACCAAAGCATCAGGAGTGAGATCTGAAGTGAAAATGAGAACATCTAAGGCATCTGTTGTCACCTCGGCATGAATCTCTGTGGGCATAATGAGCATCACTGGAGGAGGAGCATCCTCTACTGCAGTGGTAGGCATGGGAGACTCAACAATATTGAGCTCCTCAATCTTTACTGTACTTTTGCCTTTGCTAGAATTATCCTTTTGCATGTTTTTCTGATCTCTTAGGAAACTGCAACAATCCTTTTTGTAATGACCCTTCTTGTGGCAACAGTAACACTCCACATTGTTGGCATTGCGGTCTCTACTTTGGTTCTTGTGTCTGCTAGGACTACGAGGATTTCACTCTCTACTTTTGCTTTTGTATTTGTTCCTGTCACGGCCTCTTGGCTTTGTTGAACTGCCAGCCATATATGCATCTCCATGACTAGCATTATCGAGAGATTTACGACGAATCTCTTCAGTGAGCAACGCATCTGTGACAGCATTGAATTCTAACTTGCCATTCGGAGCCGAATTGCTAATGGCTGTGCAAAAGATATCCCATGAACTGGGTAGAGAGCATAATAAGAAGATAGACTTGAGTTCATCGTCAAACTCCTTAAAACCCTGAGATTTCAGCTGACTGAACAAGGAGTTGAACTCGTTTAAATGACTAGAAACTGTGCTACCTTCTTTCATGTTGAGCTCCATAAGCTTTTTCATGAGAAACACTTTGTTGGATGCACTTTTGCTCTCCCATGCTGAACATAAGCTATCCCAAAGTTCCTTGGTTGTTTTCTTCCCTATGATAGTGAAGAAGACTGACTCGGCTAGATGTAGACGTATCGTAGCCATGGCTTTTGCATCCAAAATCTTCCACTGAGCTTGTGTATAATCATCATCCTCTGCGCGCTCTTTCAATGGTTCTGAGAGGCCTTTGTTTATCAAAACGTCTTTCATGCGCTCTTTCCACATGGTGAAGTTGCTGCCATCGAACTTCTGAATGAAATACTCCTCCTTTTTTGAAGAATAAGCCATCGCTGATAAGAGGGTTTGAGAGGTGCCAAACTATGGCGAGAAGCTGTAGAACTTTGGGCAGAGTAACCTTTGTAGCGGGAGTAAAATCTCAATCGAAATAGACTCAAAAGTGCCAACTATGGAAGGCGCGACTCACGGGAAGTAAATGCGGCAGAGTCTCCTTTGTATGAGGAGTCAAAACTCAACTCAAAATGCATATAAATGTGCCAACTGCACTAACTGGGCATCTGCTGCACAAAACAACTGCTATGTGAGTGCCAACTCGGCGTCAAAAGCATAAATAACCGTCCAGATACATATCCTATGGCGAGGGTACCGAAAAGGGGAACTCCAGCTACCTGTATCACCGAAGGTGTCTCAACATTCGAGCACACCCCAGCTCAAAGAAAACCTCACGCTATCGACCCTCCAAAAAGCTAATGCATACAAAAATGGACTAGCCACAGTCTCAGAAAGGGCTCTTCCGGTCCGAGTCTCAGAAACGGCCGGGAAAAACTGCCAAAATAGCCAAAAATGGCTCCACACATAGTACAGTGGGCAGTGTCCGTAACTCAACTTACATGAGTAAAATCGCGCTCAAACAGGCGCCAAGAACTGCTACATGTAGTGAAAGTGATCCCTTCGGGGATATCTGCTCTCAAAAGAGCTTAGTAGCATTAGGTGTGCTCACAACAAAATGCATCTGTCAACGCATGTGTCCGCAAAGAATCCGCTATCAAAATGACTGCCAAATCGCCAAAGGGTTGTGTCTGGTAACCTGGAGAATCTGTGAGTGAATGGGCTGAAAAACCCCCCTTTAGCCTGTAACCTGCATGTCGGTGTCGCTATGTGCCGATTTCTGCCGCCGGACAGAAATATGCTAGTCGAATAGCCGCCAAAGGTGTCGTATCCGTAAACTGTGTAGTACAGGGCGATCGGTGCGCTCGGTGCTGATGTCCGGTGTCACTCCTCCATGATAGAGGCACCTCACCCGTGCATGTCGCAAGCACGGTCGTCGATCGCGGGAATGCGCTCGTCTGGGAAAGCACCCGGTGTTTGGGTCGGATGTCGGAGATCCGCCGCAATGAGGAGTGTCGAGCCGGTGCGCATGAGCGGTGTCGATGTCGATGTTGCCTTCCGCCGCCGGGCGGAAGTGGCTGGCCGGGTAGCCGCAGATGCCTATGCTCGAAGACGGTGTCTGGTTGTCAAGGTCGAGTCGGACAGGTGTCGAAAATCGATGTGCTAAGCTCTCATGACTCAAAGCCAAAGTAGATGTCAGCGTCGATGTCGAAGTTGGTAAAGCCTATTCTCTCTCTCTCTCGCGCGCTCAATCTCGGGGTTAGATGTCCAGATGTTGAAAGGGTAGTCGGGGCTGTCGAAGGCTTTTGGTGGTCTCATGGGAGCGATCCCTTGCACACACTTAAGTATGCAAGTAAAGCAAAAAAAAAAAAATCAATTGCAATCTCTGTCGTTTTCTGCAGGTACTGACGAGCAGAGGCTGTGTGCAAGTGTGCTCAACCTACTTCTGCAAGGCAGCAAGGCTTGAGATTGTGTGTGTGTGTGTGTTGCTTTGCTTGCTCCTCTCTTGCTTAGCGCTGCTTAGTTCTCCTCGATCCACGTCACTTGGCTCGCTATACACAGTGTGTGTGTGTGTGTGTGTGTGTGTGTGTGTGTGTGTGTGTGTGTGTGTGTGTGTGTGTGTGTGTGTGTGTGTGTGTGGTTCTTACTAAGTAAGAGCGCTGCCAGAAGCTCGATGTCTTGCATTCAATTACCTGAGATGCACAGGCAGCCACTCTACTGCAATTTCAGAGCTGCCTGAATGCTCTGAGTGTGTGTGTTTAGCTCGGCTTCAATTGCTTATTACCGCTTGTACCAGCGCTGACGAGACACACAGTGAGTGTGTGTGTGTGTGTTGACAAACCATCAACGCCAGCCTGCCTGTTGCACTGCTCACAGCATTGAGGAAATTGGGCATATGGTACTCGGCTGCACCTCCACCTCACCCTCGTATGCTTGACCTGCTGCAGATCTCATGATCCTGCTCGACTACCTTCGATGCCAAAATGCCCCAATGTCTACACGATTGTACTCGGTTGCATTCAAGTGCTCACCATCTCAAGCCTTTCTTCTGCTGTTGCACCCAATTCCCCTTCAATTGCTAAGCTCGATTCTGCTTGTATTGCTTCAAGCAGTCTCCTTTGTTCATACCTCGGGAGCTTTCAAGCTTTGCATTGCTTGCAATTTCCAAACGAGCAAGCCTCTGAATGGTTGCCCTTGCCCGATTTCGGCTTGCTTAGTGTCGGCTCTACTAGTTCAACACACATACCCTTTCACAAGCTTTTTTCAAGCTCTATCTGCAAATCCACATTTTGTTTCAAGATTCCAGCTCCGCCTTGGAGGGGCAGCACGCGTCAAGAATCCGAGAAATAGTTTGATCTCCTTCGAGTGCTTTGATCCGTGTCGGATCCGCTGCCACTGCCAAGCTCAAGCACAAGCTCTGAGCTCCGCCATAGCCGGCGAGCTCTATTGCTTCCGAGTCGATCATCGAAGGGCGATCGGGTGCGCGGTTCATCGCCGCAGCTCTGATACCAATTGTTGTGTGCGTGTAGCGCGTACGGAGTGTGTGCAAGAGAGGGGAAGAAGAGAAATGGGGAAGGGGGAGATGCACAGCCAGCCACTGTGTGGGTTAGTGGAGAAGAAAGAGAAGGGTCAGCCCTTCCTCTTTTTCTCCCTATATTGGTTAGGAGAAACAAAGTGTACAAGGGTGGTTTCCCACGGCCACCAGGCCTACACCCCAACATTGTGTACGGTACCACACAGCCTCGCCCTGACTCACCTGTTGGGCCGCACACTGCACCCAACAAAAGTTGCACAGTAAAGGTCTGCAACCCACAGCAGTTCCGTTCTCGCATGCTGGAGGAACCCCGCAATGCAGCAACACCCGCAAGCTGGAGGAACCCTGCAATGCCACTTGTTGTACTGCACCACCATGGCCTCCTTGCTGCAGTGCCTCACTTCATCATGCTGGATGCGAGACATCGACCAGTCATGACAACGCTTGCTGTAGAGCCTCTTGTGGCCGCGAGGATTCCAGGCTCACGTGCTCCTGCAGCATCACCTCCGTGAGCTTGAGGGCCTTGTTGCAGAGGGTGGGCAAGAGAGAGAAGAGGTGCCGCGATCTGGCAATGTGCCTCGTGGACTTTGGCGACCGCGACATCAATTTGATAACGGATAAGGTGCTTGTCTGTGTTGTAGCGAGAGTGTTGAGAGAGGGCATCAGCTTTGAGGTGCTCTATGCTCACTTCCAAGAAGGAGGCGTAATCCAAGAGCTCGTCGATCTTGCTGGCATACTCTTCCCGCAAACACATGCATCGCCCGCATTGCTAGCAGCGCTGCCTCGCCTGTTTCTGCTGCTAAGTGGGTCATCACCGCCTTCCTCTTCTGCATTCGTTGTCATCCGCTCTGCCTCTTCCTCGCCCGCAACCTGACTATGCCCATCTTCTTCTTGTTGCTTCCTTAAGCACCTCCTTCATCACCAAAGGGGAGTGCGCTCCGCGTGCGGTCGCCAAGTGTAATAGGCATGGCTGCCTATTACGAGACTGTGCTCACAGAAATGCAGAGAGAGAGAGAGAGAGAGAGAGAGAGAGAGAGAGAGAGAGAGAGAGAGAGAGAGAGAGAGAGAGAAGCGAAACATTAGAGAGAAATAGGCATGGCTGCCTATTACGAGACTGTGCTCACAGAAATGCAGAGAGAGAGAGAGAGAGAAGCGAAACATTAGAGAGAGAGAGAGAGAATAAGAACACATCAGATTCCATAGCCTTTGATTTATGAGAAAGCCCGATGATGCATACAAAGGAAACCCTTCCTTATATAGAATTAATGAGCACCCTTTCATATCCCCGTAACCCTTCCAGATTATGACTCTTGAGATCCCCTCCTTCTAAGGGCTTATTCCCACATGAAGGTACACGAAGACTTGCAAGACACTCCCAATGTGATTAATGCGGTCATGTGCAGCTATGTGCGGTCCGGGCACATACATCTTTACAGAAAACATTTCTTTCCTACTTAATTTAGACTTGAATTTAAATAAAATCATTAAAGTACTTATGCCGTTGTCTTAGTTGGATTTCCAAAATATTCCTGGGAAGTTTAGACATTCCTACTGTTATCGTAATGCAATGATTATGTAAAGTAAAAAATAAAACCCATCCTACCTCATGAATTTACTCTTCGATGCCTCGTGAGATGGCCGGATTTTCTTCTCTCACCGGTGCTTTACCATTGTTCACCATGTTACTAGTTCCTGCCTCGCGCTCATTAGCACCATTGAGACGTGTGTTCTTGGGGGCCATATCTCACTACTAGGATTACTTCTTTCAAAGAAACAAAGAGACTAGGCGTGATTCCCACAACAACTAATGAGAAAACTTGACAAGGAATAACCTTATTTTTACACATAATGCTAGATTAAGTGACAAAGCCTTCACAAATGTAAGTAGCAAGCTAACTCAAGGATGCAACGAGATGATTATGCCTTAATTACTCATAAACTCATCCTAAGATTATCATAACCAAAACTTCCCTCCTATGCAACATGGGATCAAAATTAATGTACTAACTAGATGCATCATTATAACATACAATGATAGATTATAACCATGCAAATACCAAATATAACATATGATTAATTTCCGCACAATCGTACACAATTCGGTAATGCAACACAATACCCTAGTTATGCATCTTTTTGTATGCAAGAAGTCTCATATTTATGCCATAATTTCATGGGCAAATCAAGGGTTTAATTCCTTGATTAATCCTCAGATTGGGTGCATAAAAGAGAAAAAAGTCTCACCATATCTTAGAGAATCATAGGTGAAGAGCTTTACAACAGAATCATGAATAACTGGCAATGATGATTATATGCATAAACTCATGCTTAATTAAAGAAAAATTAAATATTTTTAAGAAGCAAAGTGCTCCTTAATGCAACAATGGAAATACAATCAATGGATGGAAACCATTGACAATACCCCACATGGAATATAATAGAGAATATATTATTTAATGTTGTAGCCAGCTAGCATAATTAAGTTCGACATAGGAATCCTCTAGAGAAAAGAGGCTATGGAGCAATAGGATTAGCATAAATATAATTTAATTACCCTTGATTAAGATCTCCTTTGTGTGTTATGTGATGTAGAAAAGGCTTCACAAAAGATTGCTCCGACAGCAGCAACACTTCTTTGTACAGATCTTGGGGTAGTGTGTATCTCTAGAGAGGGTTGAGTTACTCTTATATGGGCATTCCCCTCAAGGAGGGTCGATTTCCCTTGCTATAAGTGGAATTAGAAGGTTACACACACACACACACACACCTCCAAGTGTCAAGGAGGGTCGATTTCCCCTGTTATAAGTGGAATTAGAAGGTTACATACAAACACACACACACACACACACACACACACACACACACACCTCCAAGTGTCATGCCAAGTGTAGGATTCCCTAGTGAGGTGTCCTCACTTGCCTAATACTTCTCTCTCTCTCTCTCTCTCTCTCTCTCTCTCTCTCTCTCTCTCTCACACACACACACACACACACACACACACACACACACACACACTTGCAAAAAGAGGAGCTAGCGCTAGTTCCATGCTAAATTGAGGGATTCAGGTGTCCTAGTCCCATGCTTCATTACCCACACCTCACTCATTGGCCCATGCTCTACCCTATTTAGGCCAAGCTTAGGTTCCCATGCTACACTTTCCATGCCTAGCCTAACACTTGTCACAAGACTACCTACACACATGACCCATGGCCATACATGATGGGGATACATGACCATGCATGCACACCCATGACCATGCATACCATACATGCATAGACACATACATGCCATACACATACCTTAGAAAATGCTAACCTTAGGCTTGTTAAGTATGGAGCTTGATTTACCCTTGTAATTTTCTGTGGTGAAAGCGCACATTTGTAAGGCCCCCATTATGAGGAGAAGCCATCGTGCGTGAAGGAAAATCACTCACCGGAAACCAAAATTTTCACGGACAAGAATCAGGGGTAACTTTAAAGGCCTCAGGGGCGGAGGCCCCCGAGACTTTTTTTTTCGCCGGAATATTATGGCCGGACGGTGGCCGGAAAGTGGTCGGAAAACAACCGGTCGGTTGGCCGGTGGCCGGTAGTCAATGGCCGATGGCCGGTGGTCGAAAGTCAATGGCCGGTGGCTGGTGGCCGAAAGTCAATGGCCGGTGGCCAGTGGCCGAATTCAAAAGCGGACTTGTCTTCTCAAGGGCGGCCACACATGGGCGGATTGGAGGGTCCGATTTGGACTTATTCGCACAAGGGCGGCTACACATAGCTGTCTCTCATAAGAGAGGACAACCCTTTTGGCCTATAAAAGGAGGCCATTTCTACATACATTTCATAGTGTGAAGTTGATGCAACAAGGTGAGTGTGAGGTGGGGAGAGTGAAGCAAGGCGGGAGCTCCATTAAGGGTATAATCCCTTTGTAAACTACTTCTTGTTTTGAAGTACTAAAGCCATTGAGTGGCTTCTTTCCCGTGGACGCAGCCCACATTGGGTGAACCACGTATATCGTGTGTACTCTCTCTCTCTCTCTCTCTCTCTCTCTCTCTCTCTCTCTCTCTACTCTATAATCTCGTGTATATAAATCTGTCTCTCTCCATTAAGTAATCTACTCAATTATCTATTTAGCTACGTCTTATTTCCTAACAAAGCTAACTTGATCTATACTGACCCAAATTCAATTCTGAAACTTGCTAACTCGAAACAGGCATGCATGTAACATATACGACTACCTGCCATAAATAGCAACCTTTGGCATCCAGACCCTATTTTTAAGGAAACCTGGGTCGGTACACAGTTTGACGAGCCTGTCGCAACCCTAGACCATACCGGGGTCAAAAACTTTCTATGTTTGGAAAGTTTTCACAAAAAATGAATTTTTGATCAGAACTAAAAGTTCTACAAGAATCACAACACGAAAATGATATCTAATAACTAAAACCTGCTAAAAATAGCATCTTTTGCCAAACTGATATTTAGGTTTAAAATTTTACATAGGTAACCCTCTTCTAGGGCGGGTAGAGACCTTACAAAGCCTATGCTCAGAAGAAGGATTTGCACCATCACTAGAATACACACGAAGCTCCACAATAGCGGGTTACTTCACGAGACACGTATTTAGGAGCATAGTCCAAATGTGGTGCCTTGATTAAAGCACAAGAAATTAAAGTTGGACTTTCTATTTGGAATGGCTTCACTTGGAATGTGTTGATTGCTATATCCACATAGCTCCGGCAAGGAAGCTTTGGGCTATGCCAGGCATGGCAGTTTACCAGATACCAAGGGATGCCCTTTCTCCAAATATACGTGGATCATAACCATAGGGATGATGATGATCTGGGCTCACACAGAGCAAGATAATAACAAGGATAGATAGAATGGATACGTTGGGAATGACTATGATGATGAATGCAAAGACCTAATCAGGAGAGATCGAGAAAATAGAAACTTGATGCGTGGTAGGGTTTCACGTGTCGTGATCATGGCTACTTTGTATAGCTTGCTATATTTTGTGATGGAATGGAAGGGATTGTGAATGTATACAAGGTTATAATAAGATTTTTTAAACCTATTCAATATCTAGAAGGATGTTCAATTTGACCAAAAACAATATATTTGCTAGGTGAATCCAATTTTAGACAAGTTACAAAAATCTTGGACAATGAGAATAATTTTCCCATAAACGCCAATGAGTTCTTGACCAAAGTCTATGGTTGCTATAGTCCCAATTTTTTTCTTTTGAACATATAATTAGGTTAAAAAAAAGTGCATACTTTGCATTGTCTTAAATATCATAGATGTTTCTTTGCCTACACCTACCATTACCTTTATAAAATGCTTCCACTTTATAAAAGCATCAAAACATGTCTCCCTAAGATAATTTGGCACACACTATAAAGTACAAAAATTGCACTTTTTTTGCATCTAGCTAGGTTTTAAAATGTTATTCAAATGCATTTGTGAAGGTGAAATTAGTCGCACGCATGATTACTACTGCAAAAGATGGAGATCAAGAGGCATTGGATGAAGGTGCGTTCAACACTATAATGAGCAACATGGCTAGACATAGTTTTATCAAACCAGTAATATGCACCATACAATCCTAGACTTTTCTCTCCCTCACTAGCCTCTCTCTCTCTCTCTCTCTCTCTCTCTCTCTCTCTCTCTCTCGAATTTGTCAGATTTTTGTGCTTGCTCATTGACTGGGGTTCACTTTTCCACCCTATGTTGCTAGTGTGTGAGTCACCATGCCATGTTGGATCCACCTCATCTATGTTTTGTGTAGAGACAACTGCTTTCATATAGGAGCACTTGCATTGATTGGCTGATACGAAAGAAATATATGAAAGTTTGAGTAGTCTGAACCTTTCCTAAGTTTATTGTCACATGATCGAGAATTCTACATCTCTCTTTCTCTCTCTCTCTCTCTCTCTCTCTCTCTCACACACACACACACAGGTTGTTTCAAAAAGATCTAGATGCATTTCAAACTTGAGGTCCTTAAGCTTCATATTTACAAGTGTGCAAGGATTTAGACAACTAGAATATCTATAGCATGTGCGTCAAGAGGATGAAAACCTATAACAAAGAAAAGTGTTTTAAAAGCTCAAAAATATATGCATGTAGAATGAAGACCTCAAAAACTTTATGCCCCACAAACAAAATTCAAAAAAAAAAACCTGATTGCATTTCTCACATTATGACTTGCAACAACATTAATAGAAAATGTCAAAAACACGTTTCTCATATTGTGATCAAAGTGTGGCATGCATTTAACTCTAAACCGTAAACCATGGCATTAAAGGAAGCACCAAAGCTGCATTGAGATAGAGGAGAAAAGCTTGTAAAATTTGTTAGCCGATGTATTTAGAATCCAGTGAAGTGGTCATGGCTCGTCATGAGCATGATAAGAATCTGTATTTTTTGGTTACGATAATATAATCCATACTCACCATTGTGAGTTTTGTTATATAAAAAAAAAAAAAAAAATTGTCACCATCACAAAAGCAGAAAAAGAAAGCTCAGATCCCCCTAAAATATGTGTTTGGACTCAGTTTTTGGTGCAATGTTTAGAAGTGATGGATACCTTTTATACCTTTAGTGTACACTTGCAAAATCTAGAACCATTTAGATATCAAAATCTCCAAATATGGACCAAAATATAAAAATATAGCGTATTTTGGAGAGAGGCTACCAAACTAACCTTGGATCTCCTATATCCATGGCACATAGAACACACACATAAAATCTTGAACTGTTCGGATTGCTAAAACTCCAAAATAAGCGAAAAAGAGAAAAACCGTTTCATTTCAGGGACTAAACCGTTTTCTCATTGGAGAGGATCAGAACATCTTTTGGAAAACCAATTGCATAAGTTATATAACCACAGTAATTTGAGCATTCATGCTTGATTTCAAGTCCTTCAAAAGATTAGGACTTAAAATCAACAGAAAATGTGTCCATTGAAGAGTTCGCAAAAAATAAAACATTCGTTGATTTTAAGCGTTTGACCTCAAAACTGTGCTAAATTTAGCAGGGAGTCTTGTGAGGCTTACAAACAAGCAACAAACTTCACATAGGATTTACAGTCAGGGGAACCTAAAACTTCAAGATTAGATCAAAATTGGTTTCAAATCATTTTTGAGGACCATATCCAAAATTAAAGTCACTGCTCACTTTGGGCTAAAAATACAAAGACTTTTTCTTTAAATTTTTTGGACATAGCGTTTTTTTAAAAATTTCAAAAATTTGGTTTGAGAGTTTACTCCCTTGGATTTTTTGGGCCACTTTCGATCTATAAAATTCTCACTTTGTACAACATTTTCTACTTGAACACTCATGTGTATTTTGTGAAAGTCTGCGAAAATGCTAATAAATGTGTTAACTGGATATCTTGTATAATGCTTGAAGAATCTTGAATCATTTGGACATAAAAAATCCTAAAATTTTAAGTGATTGAAAAATCTTGAATCATTTGGACATCAAAATCTTAAAACTTTTTTTTTTTTTTTTTTGCAAAAACCCACAATCATGAGTGAATTGTATTATAACCACTGAAAGAAATACAGAATGGCCTCAAGCTCAAACGGAGCCTCGAGGTTTGGAAGGTAACAAATTGGACACCTTTACAACATATTTGAGCTAACCTTCTAGGCTTTATCGTATGGGTGCCAACATGTCAAAATCTTAAAACTTAAATAAATTTGTATTTCACAGCGTAGAGGAAGACGTGAATTCTTGACAGAAAGTCCAAACACATTCTTTGAACAAACTAACTTTGGATTTCGTAAATCCATGGCATATAAAACACAAACACGAAATCTCCAACCGTTTGGATCGTTAAAACTCCGAAAATAGAGAAAATGCAATTCATTTCAGAGAACTAGCTAGTGTTCTCATTGGAGAGGATCACATACATTTTTTGACAAACCAATTAACCAATTGCAGAAGTTGTATATTCATGGTAATTTGAACACTCATGTTTGATTTCAATCATTTGAACACTTAAAAATAAAAATCGGGAGCAAAAAGTTTATGTAATGAGTCTGCGAAACAAAAAAATGTCAATTTTGAGCAATTCACCTAAAAAATGTGCCAATCTTGGTAGGAAGAGTCACGCAGAGCACATTGTCTTGGAAGCTGCATGATCAAGCTCATAGTGACACGCGGCCGGGGGAGGGGCCGGAATCCCTTCCCCCATTATACTTATTATAGATAATGACAAGAAACCTCGACCTTTGTGATTTGATCGAAATCGGATATGAAATATAGTCAAAATGTGCTAAAAGTGCTTAAAATTGCATTTAGGAGAACCATGTGAAGTGCAAACCTCACCAGAGACTAACCAAAGTCATAGGAAATCCAAATTCAAATTCATTGCTAAAGTTTGGGCTGAAAATACATACAAACTCTCAAGTTACTATTGTTTTTGTGTTTTCTGGGGTGAGTTTTCAAGAATTTGACAGTTTCGGATAGTGGGTTACCAAATCTATACAATTATAAAAGGGGGAGGGATTCTGCCCCCCCCCCCCGCCCCCAAAACCAAACTACACGTGGCAGAACCACATTAACCCGACAATGTCCCCTGCACCTCCGAGCAGACGAACACTAAGAAAGGGAGAGAGATGTAGGCGAAGTCCACCGGCCATACTAGTGGTTACTAAGAATCACAAGGATCAAATATTACACGAGCCTATGTTTTTGCCTAAAAAATATCGGACTAACAAGTCATAGCTTTCATCTACAAATTGTTAAAATCTCGTTTGAAAGTCTGAAGTAGGTCCTGCCAATCTTAGAAAAGGGTTGTATTAAAAGGAATCTCGGAGGATGCCTTCAATGGCTTCGAAGTGAAAAATCAGGGAGGAGACACATCGAGGGGAGAGAAAAATGGGGAGGAAACACGTCGAGGGGAGAGAAAAATGGAGATGCAAGGTGTGTGGGACAGATTGCGAAGGGTCCTGTCTGGCATCAAGTTGCAGGTCAAGGAGCGAGTAAGTTTGTATTGATAAAATCTACAAATTGTTAAAATCTCGTTTGAAAGTCTGAAGTTTGCAACTTTGACTAAAGTTTGGGAACATTGTTTTAAAATGTTAAGAGCTAAAGAAGCTAGGTGGCAGGGACCAAGTTAGTAAGATCTCTACTAAGGAGAGCATAAATCACGTCCTCCAAAAGAGATTTTAAAAAATATTCTTACAAACAAATCTTATTACATCATGGCTGTTGAAGAGTGAAGTTGTGAACATGACATTTCTTAAGTAGACACGACTGTCGGAGTGCTTATGCAGGCCTGAAGCAACGTGCACATTACAGTGCTCGAAAAAACCCTAGGTTTAGTGTAATCACACCTACAAATTTTGAAATTTACCTCTAAATTTTATATTGGAAGGTGAGAAAACCTACAAAATTTTGTAAAATTTAGTGTAATTTGGTGTAAAGACTTTCCAATTTTGTCAATTCACCTCTGCTATTTCACATATGTAGGTTTGCCAAGTTTTTGGAAAAAAGTTTTTTTCGAGCACTGGTGCACAAAGAGTTGGTAGAGACGTCCTTTTTCAAAGGTGCATTGTTTGTATTTCATGATTTTTTACAGAGGTAGATAAGGTCCCTTATAGTGGGACAGGTCCCAAAAGAAGGACATATTAAGTAGACACAAATGTAGGAATACTTGTGCATGCCGCAAGCAAGCATGCATCGAGTGCACTTAATGGTCCTTGCACTACAAATAGCATAGGTTGCACTATTTGAATGCATCTCCTTTCTAAATAAAGATACTATTGAAAACAGGGCGGGGGGGGGGGGGGGGGGGGGGGGGGGGGCTTGTAATGGGGACGAGATTTTGTGTGAGTCATAGCAAGATAAGAGGATATATAGAAAAAAGATCGCTTGGCAGCTAGCTCCAAAAGCTCACCCAATAGATGAGAGGGAGGCTGCTTAACACTAGTTTGGTCCCTAAAAGGACACTTTAGTGTCCTTTTTTCACTAAATGGTACATGAAATCTAGAACACATCTCAAGAAATGCTTTTGCAAACTTATATGTTATTCAAAGTACTCATAAAAACTATAATCCCTCACTTTTGATCATAACCTCAATAGTAACTACACTCATAAAAAGAACCCACGCAAAACAGCATTCAATGTTTCATTAAAACTCACTTTAGCCTTTAAAAAAACTGAGCAGGATGCATGCAATAATCCATGGTAACTACTCGTATATATGTTTGATATTTTTGCAATTTTCATGTGAGAAAAAAAATCCTTTGTGACTAGAATTAAATATAGAAAGTTCTGTGCGTCAAATATGCAACGTTCACAAATTCAACTAACGATGACAAAAAACATTTAGTTCATCTAAATTTACAATTTCTTATGATGCATATATATTAGATCTATGACTCCATTACATAAGGTGATAATTTTTAATGGTTATGCAAGCCACATTTGGTGATTTATGGCATATCCAAAAAATTGCGCATGTTGTAATTATGTTTTTTTATTTATAAAATATAAGCTTTAAAATAAAGTCGACTTTTGGATTTTTTTTGTTCATCTCACTTATTTGTATACAAATGCCTCATATGGACACACTTGGGAGATTTATATACACACTTTCATTAGCTTTTCATAGGATTTTTTTTTTTGCAAGAATTACGCACTACAAATTTTTTAAAATGAGGTTAAATTCAAGATGCCTATGAGTTTGAACCCTTGAAAAATGCTCAGTTGATGGGTGTTGACCTATAGATACATTATACACGTTAGGTTTTGTCCCATAACCTCATCATGTTAATGAAAGAGGCCTTGAAAGACCAAAATTTTTCTCTTTGTCAACATTTTTAAGATTTTTGTGTTTTAATTATAACAAAAATCTAGTCTCATAACTAGGTTATGAAGCTCAATTTCTTGCTATAATAAGTTTTTTTTCTTATCCATACACCTTGAAATCTATGCAAAATCTTAATTTGATGAGAAGTTATATTCAATTTATGAAAATTTTGTTAAAATTGCACTAAATTTTTATGATTATAATTTGGTATTAATTTTGGCAAAAGAAAATTTGGCTATGTTCTTCACCTCATAGCTGACCTAAGATATGAATGTGACCTATGAATTGTTTTTCTAGATTCACCAAATAATTATGACAAGTTGCTAGAAAAACAAGACACTTTAGTGTCTCAAGACATTTGAGTGTCCGATTACAGAACTAGTGTTAATGTGCTAATACATCGTGCTCGAGCATGTTTGCTTTTAGAGTATCCAAGTAAGTGTATTCAATTGCAATGTTTTTTTTTTTTCAAAACTCACAATTTGATTTGTGAGTGAATTGTATTAAGCACATCATAAAATTGCAAAACAACCTCAAGCTCAGGCTAAGCCTTGAGGTTCTGAAGATTACAAGTTCAATGTCTATCGCCTCTCATTGAGGCTTTACATCACCGGCTTAACAAAGTAGGTGAACTATATTACTAGGCTTTTACTTATCACAGATTGACACCATGACATTGGTAACCCTAGACCGGTCTTCCAAGTATTGATTGCTTCCAAGCGTATAGATCACCACTTTGCTTTCTTGTATAATCTCTAAGAAGCTTGCCGCATCAAGATCTTCTTAAAACACACGGCGGTTCATTGCCTGCCATATATGGTGAAAGAAGAAGTACGTGACTGTTTAAGTGCAGATGAGAAGAGCAGGGCTTCCCAACTTCTTGCCACCAAGGAACAAATCAGTCTTGAAGAATCTGATCTGCCATGTCCTTTGGATCCACTTCCGGATTCTCCCTTCTAGGCCTCTGATCGCCTGACAATCCTGCATGAATAGGTGGGCTAGATCCGCTCTAGCCATCCTGCACCCCAAGCATCAATCATACCCAATTCCTCTCTCTTGGATCTTTACGCCCGTCGTCGCTAGAGCACCCCACATCACCTTCCATATAAATATCTTCACAAACTGCGGCCACTTTGGCTTCCAAATGTTCTCCATGACTTCCTCCCACCCTTCTTCCGTTCATTGTCTCTTACATATTTTGTTTATAAGGCTAAACCAATTATTCTCATGTATAATTGTATGATATATGCCTTTAGAATGGGGTTTGCATAAAATACTACTTATGGGCCATCTCTAGGCATTCCACTCAAACCCGAATTTATAGATTGGCAATACAACATTGTCAAGCTCTTTTATCATTCTGTTGACTAACAAAATCTCACGACCATTTAGTTGATACTGGGTTTCCAGAAGGTCAATGGTTTTCCAGCTCTTACTGCTACCGTCCCATAAGTGAGCTAGTTGATTCAGACCCTTATTATTCACTTTCCTGGCAATTTCTATCCAATAGGGGCTTTGTGTGGTCCTACAACTTTAGAGAGCCAGAGGAACCAGTGAAAGATGGAGTTCTTGAAGTACCTGGTTTCTTCCCCTCACTCAAGAACCTCATCTGCTCTTTGGCACTTCCTTACTAGTTCCCCTGAGATGCCCCCGAGACTTAGGCTAGACCAGGTCGGGGCTAAGAGTTTGTCGTGAAACGCAAATCCTTTCCACTTACCACCTTTCGAACCAAGTTTAGCTGCATCTAACATATCCTCGGTTATGATAGCCCAAGGTTGGTCCTATTTGGCCAATGAGACCACAAATTTGGCACAACAAGCCTAAGCATGGGCAACTGGGTTAAGAATTTCGAGACCTCCTTGGTCCACTGGTTGAGCGAGTGACTCCCATCTGGCCCACTGCCATGGTCTAAAGGATTTCGCGTTGTTTTTCCCTAAAAATATTTTTACTGGTTTTAAGAACTCTTTTTAGTGACACTTAGCCATCTTGAGAAGTGGACTAGTGAAGGCAATATACGTGAGCATAAATGAGTTTATCGCTTTAATCCGGTTCAAGAATGGAAGAAGAGCATACTCAACTTTCTCATTTTTGTTCTCTTTTTCAAGGACCCAATGAAATCTTTGTTTGTGAGTTACATCCACCCCCAAGGGGTCCCCTAGGTGCTTGAAGATATTCCCTTTTGAGACAATCTCACCTGTCTCGTCAAAAAGGTCGAAGGAGTCTTTTTTCGACAGGGAGATCAGCCTTCACTTCTCAATATTACACTTGGAACCCGAGGCCACGGAAAACGTTTGCACGACCTCCAGAGCTTTCCTGACTACTTGGGGGCATGCCTTGAAGAAGAGGAGAAAATCATTTGTGAACAACTTTACCAGGAGCAGGTCACTTCCCGATAAAGTCAGACCTTGTCAGACCTTGTAACCCCCCTCTCGAAGCATTGGCTTCGAGCATCGTGATGAGAGGATGCAATCCAATGGCAAAAAGCATGGGGGCCAGGGGGCATCCCTGCTTAACACTAGTTTAGTAACCTAAGAGGACATAAAAGTGTCCTTTTAGGGTTTTGAAAAAAACCTCCAAAACCATAGTAGATCCACTCATTTTGTAAAATCCTTTCATGAGGTTATAGTTCAAGGCCTACTACACATGGAAAAAATAAGAAACTTGTAAAATTTCTCATCTTTTGGTCACACCAAGCCTCCAAAGTTGATGGACCAGTACATTTTCATCAAAACAGTCATTTCTTACATTTTGTTGCATAAAAATAAATTTAGGGATTTTTGTAGGACTTGAGATAAATTCCCTAGTTAGCTTCAATGGGTTGGTGATCAAAACATATGATTGCTTCTCACTCACTATTTTTTGTTTTGCCAAAAGAAATAGGTACAAAAAAGTTGAATTTTTACCATTCTGCAAACCTATCATCAAAGTTTCTATAGCCACGCTCAATACAAATAATATATCCATGTTTTCTTAGTTCCCTATTGTCCTTTAGGTTCATAAGGAGCCATGGAGCATGTCAAAAGAATAATACATCTCTTACCAAGGGGAATCTTGGGGACAAAGATGAATTGCTAAATACAACAAATATGAAAAAACTGGGTTCAACATTATGAGTTGTAGAATCCCATAGAAACTATTCAGTATCTAGCCAAATTTGATCCTTATGACTAGATATGGTTACTACCTACAAAATGCATGTAGTTGTCACAAGAAACTAACAATATTGAAAAAGGTATACTTGATATACTCGAATGTTTCGTTTTCTTCTATAATTGAAAAAATCAACCATCGTTGTCTACTATGCAAAATATGGTATTAGGTGCCCCAAAACTCAAGGAATATTAGCTTTATGTTACAATATGCAGCATAGAAAATCAAAACTGCATTTGGATATCATGAAAGCCACCAAAAAAATCATAGAAGAGCTAAAATTGGCTAAAAAACAGGATTTGACAATTTTTGTAATTTGGTCATAACTTACAACTTTAACATTTATTTCTCCCTAGAAGCATTAGGACATGTTGAGGACTACTAAAGATAGCTCTCTAGCATTATAGACCTCACAAACATGAATTCTAGAGTGGTATAGTTACAAAAAGTTCGAAAAACCAAAAACAGGACCCATTTTTTCACACAGTTTAGGTTGTGAAATGTTGTGCAAGGACAAGGTTAAAGATGGAATTGATATTCCAAAAAAATGTCGAGTTTTTTTCAGCTCATGATACAACTTCCTAGACAGATAGCACCTCAAAATCCATTTTGAAACTCTTGATATAATTCAAGGAAAATGGTCACTTAACAGGACATAAAAGTGTCCCAGGACATAAAAGTGTCCCATTACCAACCTAGTGTTAATAGACTATTTGACCTCGAGCCACAATTCTATCATTACACAGGAGCTCTGATTGGCTGCAGCACCCAGTTCCTTGTTTGCAAGATTGAAATATATAGTTGGTGAGTGCAACCGCTGTGCTACTATGGCCACATAGAGGAGAGTGTTAAATGACGTTGTCGGTCATGACGTTGTCGGTCCAGCCAAGGTGCTTGAGACAACCTAGTGGGTCCTTTTTAATTAAGGGGTGGACAAGCTAGTCAAGAAAAACCCAGGAATTAGCATATTTTGGGCATGGGAGGCTAAAGTCCAAGGCCCGGCTTAAGGGTAGCTCATTTGGCGACGAGCCAATATGAAAAGGTCTCAAGGGAGGAGTTAAATAGATGGGAAGTGAATTTATTAACATGCCATAGAGTTATTTCTAAAGCACATCGGCTATGTTCTAGAAAGAATGTCGAATGCTTCTGGGGAAGGAGGAAGCGCCATCACAAGGAATGGGAGGGAGCGAGCACTAAGACAGGGTGGCACCGTCTTTCAAATATCACATTGCATTTACTAGCAAATGAATATTACATGGTTTTGTCTTGTACAATATAAATACTCTCTTGTCACCAATCAATTGTACATCTTCACCATCCATATCATTTATTTCTCTTCATCCTTCTTTCTCTTTTGCTTCTAATCTTTTGTTTTTGGACTACATAAGGAGTCCTTAGTAAAGCTTTGGATTTTTGGTGCAATTGTGGACCATTGGATAAAGCTAGGAGATTAGTGCTTTATGACAAAAGAACTTTCTTTTTTAATATATCTTCTCGGTCTTTGTAAAAGGTGTTGACATTTGTGTACCTCTCTCTTTAAAAGAGGACCATTGAATATTGATTTAGCCATTATTTTTTATACTTTTGAAATATATTATAATTTAATTAAGTCATTGCTACATGGTTTAATCATTATTTTTATGCTTTTGAAATATATTATAATCTAAATAAATCATTGTTACATTTGTTTCCAAAAGGTGTAATACTCAATTGTGATAATTTCTTTTTTTAAATGTTAGTGTCACCTTAAGACTGGGGGGCAGCTCACGAGAATTGGTAAGAAAATGCAATAGAGCAACAAGAGTTTTAAAGTGGGGGGAGAAGCCAGATACTTCAAGAACTCCATCCTGCATTGGTCCCCCTGGCTCTCCAAAGTTGTAGATCCACCATAAACTCCCTATTGGATTGAGACAGCCAGGAAGCTGAATAATAAGGGTCTGAAGCGACTTGAGCACTTCTGGGACAGTGGCAACAAGAGTTGGAAAACCATTGACCTTATGGTTACCCAGTACCAACTTAATAGCTTGGAGGTCTTGCTTGTCCACAAAGTGATGAAAGAGCTTGACAATCTAGTGATGCCAATCTGTGATTCGGAGTTGGACTGGAATGCCTGAAAATGGCCCGGAAGCAGTCTCTTGTGGAAACCCCATACTAGAAGAATTTATCAGACAATGATGCAAAAGAAGAATTGGTCTAGCCCCCTTAACAAGCTATGGAAAAAGCAATGGCCGGAGGAAAGGTGGGAGCATGTAATGGAGAACATATGAAAGCCAAAGGTTCCGCAGCACATGAAGGTTTTCTTATGGAAGGTTATTTGGGGTGCTCTACCGACGGGGGTGAAGATTCAGGAGAGAGGGATTGGGTTAGATCGATGCTTGGGGTGCAGGTTAGCTAGTGAAGATCTGACCCACCTATTCATGGACTGCCCAACTATGAACGGCCTCGCATGGAAAATATGCAAGTGGGTCCAAAGAACATGGAAAATTAGTTTTTTCAAGACTAACCTATTCCTTGGAGGTAAGAATTCAGGTAGTCCTGCACTCCTCGTCAGCACTCAGATCGTCAGATACTTCTTCTTACATAATGTATGGCAGACAAGGAACTGCCGTGTTTTTGAAGGAGGGTTTGAGGTGGCAAGCTTCGCAGAAATTATACAAGAAAGCAAAGTGCTAATATGGGCACTCGGGTGCAAGCATCACTTGGAGGATTGGTCTAGGACTACTTGTGCCTTGTTGTCAGCGGATGGAATGCCTAGGATGGGGGCAAATCTTGGCCATTGGTAAATAAAAGATCTTAGAATGACAAGAGTATGGACCTTGTGTATCAAGGATGTGGGGGCGGGTTGGTGGGGGTGGCTGCCCTAATAGCCGATGTAATTATGATCCCTGGATGTTGTCATGGCTTAACATGAGGATGACAAGACCTTAACTTTTTGGGGCTGCTCAATATAATTCACTCACAATTGAGTACTGTTAAAAAAAAAAAAATGCTAGTGTCACTTTCTCATTTTTCCTCTTACAAAGAACCCTCTTATTATTGAATTCCTCTCAATAGCTTCATGTAGCCATAGTGAACTTTCATCTTGTTTGCCATACAATAGTGAGTGGGTAAACAAATTAGCATAATAGTAGAAAAATTACCTCACATCCCTGCTCAAGATGAGCAAGGGATGACACAGAGAAACATTATAACCAACCAGTCCCACATGAATCTATCTATCTATATATATATATATATATATATATATATATATATATATATATATATATATATATATATATATATATATATATATATATATATATATATATATAAAACAAGGAAGCCTGCAAACGGACTACAAAGGAAAACCATAAACGACCCAAATTATAGAAAGTAATTGTATTGTCGAGGAGACAAGGAAAGAAGTGTGCAGGGGAGCCACCATCTGTGAGGAATTGCCACTTCAACCCCTAGCATACCTAGAGAAAGACAATGACCAACCAGAGAACCACTTGCAAGAGATGTCGAACCACATCGAGCTGCTAACACCACACCCTCACAACAAGCTTTTCAATGGGAGCCAAACCCCTCCACCAAAAGGGAACCCAGACCCCCAGACTAGCACCCCAAGGGGCCAACAAATCAATTTGATGCTGCCACCATGACAAGCTGGCATGCCACACTAGCAAGGTGCATTCCTCCTCCTCGTCCCTCATTTTGGGGGGGGGGGGGGGGGGGGGGGGGGGGGGGTTTGAACTGTGCATCGCATAAGAGGCTGTTGCGGCCCCCTTCCGGGGCATCCCTAGTCCCTCGGGACTGCATCCTATCCTTGGCACGGTTACAGAAAAAGAAACCTCACCATAGGTTGCATTGCACGTGCCTCGCAGGCAATAAAGGTCAAGCAAGGGAGCTCCCCGAAAACCTAAGCTTAAACACCTTTTTTTTTCTTTTGGTTCCAACTTAGCATTTGTATTGTCTATGCAATAATCTTTTGAAAAGTTTTCATCTTTTTTAGTTGACTGAACATCTAGAGAGAGAGAGAGAGAGAGAGAGAGAGAGAGAGAGAGAGAGAGAACTTGTTAGAGAGAGGCACTGTTTGTGTGTGTGTCTGTGTGTGTGAGAGAGAGAGAGAGAGAGAGAGAGAGAGAGAGAGAGAGTTCCCCAATGGCCTTTAAAGAGAGTTGAGCTTGGTAAAGTCTAAAGCATGCCTTTATGGGCCCACTAAGGCAATCCTAGGGATGGCCAGCCTCATTACTAATTGACACCTCCTTTTGGGAGGTGAAATCAATGGCTCACGATCACAAGTTGATTGTGACCGTTGAATTGCCTAGGGAATGCAAAAGATTCTCACTTTTTTGGAATCGGGGCTTGAACTCGCTACCCTTCCCCCCACGGAATTGACTAACCACTAGGCTTTCGCGCATTCATTGAAAGGTATGTGTGTGGTAAGTTTATAGATCACGGTGCCGCGGACAAGTTTACATCCACCGAGTCGACACCAAATTTGGTGTGCTGTGCAGACCCTCCCAAGTTCACACCAAGCTCACACTTTGTTCACGTCACGTCGAGTTCACACCGAATTCGGTGTGGTGCACTAATGGCCATGCCAAACTCTACCCAGAAAGGATCTCTTTGCAAAAAAAGGCCTGAAGAGATCCTATGCAGGAATGCTCTAACAAATCTACATGGGTGACTACGTGCGTGCACGCATGCGTGTGTGTGTGTGTGTGTGTGTGTGAGAGAGAGAGAGAGAGAGAAAGAGAGAGAGAGAGAGAGAGAGACTCCCCTATAACATGACCAAGGGGATTTCGGATTCTTCCTCTAAATTTCTATACTATAATAAAAGAGGGAGAGATCCCCCCCCCCCGCCCTCCGGGCCCAACACATGGGGAAAGCACGTTGCTCCGGAGTGTGTGCCCTGCGTCTCCCAGCTAAAGAGAGAGAGAGAGAGCCTTGCCGGCCAGACTAGTTGTTGTAATAAGCAGCCCTTTTACACAAAATTAAACATGCCCTCTCATGAAACATCAATTTAACAGTCCTATCCACATTAGAAGCAACTCGTACAAAGGCACCTCATGAAAGATCTCAACAAAGGAGGTAAAACTTTTCCTCCCACAAAAGCTTTTGAAAGGGGGACTAACTAGGAAATTGCCGTCAAGCAGCAAACAGAGAATGGTCAAGTGTCAAAGCTCCCTGAAGCGGATGACTATGCAGGAAATTTCATCGCCACTTCCGCATTCGCGCGCTTGATGCGCCAGATGCGTGGCTGCTGTTAGTGGGTCAGGGATGCCCTTGATAAGGTCCATTGCAACTTGGTTTGATGGAAATGCTGCCCATAGCCCATTGCTTCCAAGCACCAGAAATTCACATGACATATCGACCAGAAGGTCGCTCACATCCGGCTTCGCACTCAAGTGCTCCTTGAGCCCAGCATCGCCAAAAGCTCGACTCACAGCTAGCTGCCCATCCACTCTTGCAAGATCACCTGTGCAAAATTATCCTATGATTGTTCTTCCTTCTTACCCATATCCCAAACAAATATTCCCATTAATTATCTGCAAGGGAGAAGATACTACAGATCAAGCAGTCTCACCTGGAAACGTTGTTACAACCCCTCCTCGCATCTCCACGTTTGCACGCTCCACGGGGCACGATGGACTATGATCCACAGAAAGCTGGACTGCCAACCCATCTTTGCACAGAGCAGCCCGCGCATCCCCAATGTTCGCAACAATGAGCCGCGCCCCTGCATGCATGAGCATTGCCGTCACTGCCGTTGCGCCACCATGAACCCCTCGTGCAAGCAATGCACGATCCGTGAGAAGGTATGCGTCGCGGGTGGCACCCGCTGGATCTGACCACAGACCGCCCTCTCTCAAAATGTTTTCGAACAGAGTCGAAGCGAGTCGCTGCCCAACTTCGCCGCCTCCGTGGTCATCGAACACACCAAACAATGCAATTTCTTCTTCTGTGCCTGCAACACCTCCTGGTCTTCTGGTCATCTCCACCTTCACGAAGTCTCTTCGCATCCCGACATCGGAACCTTCAAGGGCCGCCCGCAAAACACAGTAGCCATAGACTGCCTGTGGCTGGGTCTGCTCGCTTGTCTGTCCCTGCCCACTCTCTTCTTCCACGACCTTGCTTGACTGCACCCGGTGGCCCTGCATCTCTCTCTCTCTCTCTCTCTCTCTCTCTCTCTCTCTCTCTCTCTCTACACACACACACACACACACACACACACACAGCGGCGCTCACAGGACGGCTATCTTACCAACGCCTCGGCTTCTGATCTTAATGTTTCTTGGCTTTCTTGGCAGCACGCAACCTTGCCAAGTGTCTCATCAAGGAATGCTAATTTCAAACTTTGAAGGGGAGGCTTATTATATATTTGCATACACTCGCTCGCCCTCGTTACCAATTGACACGGATCCTTTTGCTTGGGATCCACGAAGGAAGTTCGGCACGATTTTCCACGCTAAATCTAAGCCATTCCCTGCATCTTGATGTCAATGTGATCACGGTGTGAACGGTTGACTAATGTGATCATAGCATGATCGCAGAAGTAGCCAAAAGAAGTCGAGTGGCATTGTATTGTCCTATGAGATCACTGAGTGATCACTTTTGTGATCATAGTGTGGTCCACTGTGTGATCTTGGTCTCCCGGTATTGTGCATGGCTTTGATGGCAGAGTTACGTAAACGAGACACATGGATGCACTTGCATTAGAAAACAACGCATGGTGCGCCGCAGATGGGGAAGAATGCATCTCTTACGAACCAACTGCCGAAGATATTGATTCTTCTAGTTCCACATGCTGGAGTAGTCTTTACGAGGATCAAGAAGATCCACTATGCCCACTACAATAGGTATGGAGCTCGTGAATGATGGTAACTTCTTCTCTCTGCTCGATCCAAGGAAATATGTTTCTCCCATATTCTACTCCTTTGATAAAGCAAGCTATGAGTTAATGATACAATCTTTGAAAAGCGATCGCTACATAAGCTTGCAAGAGATCAAGACATGTGACGACACAAGCTTGCTCAATTTGAAGCGATAGAGGAATTTGAAAGACAAACTATGCCTATAAACGATGGGATGAAGGATCTTCTATTCTTTGCTTGGCATCAACACTTGATATGAAAATATCTCTGATAGAAAATTGGGCGTGCAGTGTGCAAGAACACCACAAAGGAAGGGATGGCTCCACTAACTTGGACAGTGATGGCTATATGCAATATGAAGGAAGCTTGGTGTCTGGATAGTAGAAGACATGGAATATTAGTGGAATTTGTGAAGGCCCTACTCCAAAGTTGTGCTTATGCGAAGTGGTCCATCAGCAGTAAGGTCTTGTGGTAGCAAGCCAACAAGAGTTATTAACAAGGAGATCATGTAATGGAATTGGCCTATTTAACTTGAGAGTAGCGGAAATTAATGAGAGTACTTTTGAGAAATGACTTGTGAGCATAGCGGGTGAACATAATTGAAGATAGCAACATAATCATAGCAATTAGTTAACTTGGCATGAACAATACTTTTGCAAGAGAGAGAATTTAGAGAACATGACAATAGTTGTGGACCGGATTTACGTGGAGCCGACCCCCCCTCCAATAGGCATTTGTATTATGATTTCTCCCATTAAGAGAGACTTGTAATACAATCTTTGTGTTCCTTGTGACCTAGGTGATGCAATGAAGATGGAGAGATTCATGCATCACAAGCATAACATAAACTTGAAGAAAGCTTTAACTATCCCAAGCCTCAGTCCCAAGATCTCAAACACCTTCGAAGGTGGAGAGAGCTAGCAGGGAATGAGGGTAGGGAAGAGGAAGAAGAAACATTTCATAGGAAAAATAATTAGTTCCTCACTTATCATAACTCTTCTTGCTAGCATACATAATAACATAGTAATGAAGAAGAAGGAGATGGCAAGCTTAAGCATAGAAGCATGGCTCTTGGTTGGATTTGCACTCCATAGCCAAGAGTGTTGGTGTAGGCTCTCAACCTCTACTTGCTTGGAGAAGGAGAGGGAGCTCTTGCACTTTGCATAGCACACACTGAGAGTGTTTGTGAGTCTGTGTGGGTGAGTATACCCCTAAGAAACCCCCTAGCTTGCTTGGGTTGACTCCCCCTTGTAGCTTATGTTTTATTCTCATTGGACCCCTCCATGCCTAGCCAATCACAAGCAGGAGGCATTACAAGCAGCAAGGGTAGCCTTGGGACAAGTGTCCCCCTTCCTCCTTTGAGAGAGAGGACTTGATAAATGAAAAATCAATTAATTAGATCTTCTAAATTATCATTGGACCCCTTGGGTGGCCAACCAATAGGCTTCATGAGGGCAACATGAGGAGGAACTTGACAAGTGTCCCTTCTGCTTTCTTTGTACCATGCATGCCTAGTGTGAGTGTGTGGGTGTTCTCTCTCATCCCCCCTTATGTAGGGCTCGCCCCTTCCTTGTAGGGATTGAATATTTGACTTTTTGACACCTCAAGCCCCTCATGCATAGGCCCAATTCCCACCACAAGTTTGGCCCTTAAGCACTTTAAGCTTGGGTTGGGTTCTCACCTCAAGTACGACCCTAGCATCTCAAGCATGTCAAGCACCTCAAGCATCTCAATCATCAAGCACCTCAAGCACCTCAATCATCAAGCATCTCAAGTACCTTAGTCATCAAGCAGGACAAGCACCTTGAGCTGGGTTGGGTTCCCGCCTCAAGCTCAACCCTAGCTTACCTAAGGTCAAAGGGCTTTTACGCACAGTATTGGAGATCATCAATGAAGCTAACCCTAAGGTCTTATGCTCCATTGGTTAGCCTTGCTCTTGGATAGACCATATCTCATTTGGTCCCCTTTTCTATTGTCCCCGTGTTGAGATAGATCTATAAGCACATCTCAATATCTTAACCCTTGTTCCTGTTTATTCTCCCACATTAAGTGATCAGTTTAATATGAGAAAATCATTTGGGTTGGTTAGATATTAGTTTTTATGACATTACCTCTCTCTCGAAATCATAGTCGTCCTCGACTATGAGTTAGAAGAGACAAAGACTTAGTCATTAGTCAATTTTACTTAGCGGGTAGAGGATCCTGTTTTACCCTATGACATCTTTCCAAGATGGATGCCAATTAGGGTGCATGTGTTAGATGTGGACCAAGCTTTAAACGAAATCATGGTTGAGCACAAGGTGCGATTAGTTGTGGTGCGCTCAAAGAGTAGCTTCTGTGGAAGTAAATGGAGTACAACCATATGCAATAAGTCTATTGTAGAGATTGAAAATACCACCAACTGAACACCCCTAGGGCATTAAGCGTCATACAAATTAATGCATCCAAGCGTCATACAAATAAAGTAGGATGATGGTTACAAATTTTGAAAAATCGGAGAACATGACTAATGCATATCCAATATGAATTCCTTGGCCCAACTTGCCAGGCCTACCTTGAGCTTCTCCACATCGGGGTGAATGGACCACGTTTCTGGTTAGCTGCAAGGAAACATAAATTTATCCAATATGTTAGCTTGTGGTGTTAACAAGAGATGAAAATTAATTTGACAAGCTCAATATTTAACTAGAAAGCAATATGCAAACCTACCCAAACTCTTTGTCCTCATTCTGTAGGCCCCCTCCACCAGCTGCTTGATATAAACCATTACATAAAACCCATAGCCATCCACACTTGAATTGCTGTGGTACCTACATATGGGTAAAGCCATATTTACTTTGTGAAATAGTGAGGGTCAGAAGGCTCCCAACACATTGTAAAGGGCTTGCGACGGTATTACCTCTGGCTTCTCCAATGAATCTAGGGCTACTCTTGGTCACTTCACGAATTTCCTCAAGCTAGAATCAAAGCAATGCGCATACATTAAATCTAAAGCCCTGAAATATAGTATATCTTGAGATTGCAATATGTACCAAATTCTATAATAATAGTCAAAGAGAGTACATTGCACAAAAAAACACCTGTAGACTCTGGACAAGTAGAGAGCAGACATCGGCTTTGACATGGAGTCAAAGTATAACAATCCATGAGCCTTCTTCGATAGTTGAGTCACTCATCTCATCTTGTTACTGGGTGATGGCATGTATAGGTGGTACCACTTCTGGTACCTTTTGGTGGTACCACCAATAGCCCCCTAATAGCCCATAAGAGGAGACAGCTTGAGTGTTTTTCAAATTAAAAATGGAGAGACAGGGAAAATATGTTTTTAAGGGTACTAAGTTATTATAAAAGCATGCAAGTTGTACATGTGTATCTAGCTAATATATTAGGATGATTACAGCCCACATGTGGGGCTTCCCATACTTTCAAAAGTGCAGTAATGTAATTTTGTGGCCCCCGCCAGTCTCCTCAGCACCGTCCTCTGCACAACTAAGGCTAAGCTTTGAGACTCTTCTTATATTGCTTTAACACTCAGATTCTTGCATCAGACCCTACGCTTTGCTACTTTGTATCTGTGTTCTTAGCACAATCTCCCTGTCATTTGATCTTCACTGCACGTAAAAATGAGCACTCCCTCCAAGAGGACATTCACCGAGCCTGCCGAGTCTGTTCAAATGACTCCTTCCCTCGTGCCAAAATCTGCACCTGCAGATCATGGATATATCTCTAAAAGTATCCCCCCCATAACTAAGTCTTCTTGAAAAGGTACTGTGCTACCTCACCTTATCTATATGCAATGCATGCACTGCATGCATGTTAGAGTCATGTCTATGCACATGCAGGTCAGTTTTGGTGGAACAAAGCTAACTTTCTACGGCTTTTATTGGCAACATCTTAGAGCACCCGACATTGTTACATTTTTTCTTCTCAATGTCAAAGGTGCACAAGGAGTATGGCTCGAGCCTTGAGGGAAAGCTGCCCAAGGATCTCACTGAAGTGGACTTGCCACTTGACCAATTGGCTGACTATGTCCAAGGTCCCTTAGAGGAAGAAGACAAAGGTCTTCCTCAGCATGGCTCGTGACCATCTCTACGACGATTGTCGCCTCCTCTACCAAAAAATGTACCAGGCCGTCGCCTCCAACGGTGAACTCATGACAAAGTTTGCTAGGGGGTTTGCTTATGAAAATTGTGTTGTTGCTAAATCAGCTCTCCTGGAGGCCACATGATTGCATAGGTAGTTGAGGGTGGAATGGTATTGGAGAATGTGAAGTCACAAAAGGGGGACCAGAAAGGTGATCAAGTTCCCCTAAAGTTCAAGTCTGATTACGATGTGTCTATATTACCAGGACAAAGGGATTTTGGTGTAGACTCCTATGGAGCTATTGTGTCCAGCCTCCCGTTGAAGCATTTTGAGGTCCAATCCCAACCCGTGTACACAGAGTGGGTTGAGCGAATTGCAGACGACCTTAACCACCAAGTCAATAAAGATGAAGACAGGGTTGCCTCCGCTAAGACCGTCTTGGCTGAGAAGCGTGATTTATGGTTGCATAATGAAGGCAGCCACAGTTCTTGTGCTCCAATTATTGCGGAGACGGAGCGACTGAGAGCAAAGTTGCAGGCGCTGAATGCAGGCTATAGCCCCAACGAAGAATGCAGCTCTTGTCCTCCAGAAAGAAGCTGAGACTGGAGTACTCACAAGGGTGCTGAGCTTGAATGGTGTGTCATCAATGCTGAAAATATGAAGGAGGAAGTCATTGCTGTGCAGGTACAGTTTACCAATTACATGAATTTTCATCAATAGTTAAGCACTTGGAAGAACTTCTAATCACTTGGAAGAACTTCTAATCACTTCTAAACACTTTGAAAAGCCTCAAAGTGCTTAGAAGTGCTTCAAAGAGCTTATTAAAGCTTGCAAGCACTAATTCTAAGCACTTGAGGGGCTATTTAACTGCTCTAAAGTGCTTAACAAGGGCACTTCGAAGCACATTTCTAAACACTGTGAAAACTCTCAAAGTGCCCTCAAGTCCTTAGAAGTGTTTCAAAGTGCTTATTAAATCTTGTAAGCACTTCTAAGAACCTTAGGACCCATTTAACTACTCTAAGGTGCTTCTGAGTGCTTAACAAGGGCATTTTGAAGGACTTCGAGGCACATTGAAGCATCCTAAACACTTTGAAAAGACTCATAGTGCTTAGAATTGCTTCAAAGTGCCTCAAAGTGCCCTTGCTAAGCACTTTGAAGCACTTTAAAGATGAAAGATGCCATAAAATTCTTGCAAGTGCTAGAATCTAAGTGATTTACAAGGGTTTTTATCAATATTCAAGAACTTTGAAGCACTTGCAAACACTTCCAAGCACTTTCAAGCACTTTGGAAATTCCTAGAAGTGCTTTCAAATGCAAAGAAGTGCTAAAAAGTTCCTATAGGTGCTCTAAAGTGATTATAAAAGTTGTATAGTGCTTCAAAGTGCTCAAAAGTACTAGCATCTAAGTGATTTACTTGGATTTTTATTAGTAGTCATGCACTATAAAGCACTTCCATGCACTTTGAAGCATTTCTAAGCACTTTAAAATGGCTCAAAGTTCTCTAAAGTGCTTCCAAGTCCCTATAAGTGCTTAGAATTGCAAATTCAAGCACTACACAGCTTTTTGAGGCACCTTGTAAAACTTAATCTAAGCACTTTAAAGTGCTTTAAGGAGTTTGGAAGTGCATAGAAATTATGTTCAGTGCCTCAAACTGCTTTGAAGTTCGTAGAAGTGCCAAAATACAGAGTGATCTAAAGAGCTAAATTTTATGTGAGAAGCAGTTAAGAGCTTTTTTGAGCACTTTGAAGCACTTCTAAGCATTTCAGCCTATAATGAAGCACCTCAAAGTACTTTAAAGTGCTCAAAAGTGCTCTGAAGTGCAACCTCAATGCAATTGTGCTTAGAAGTGCTCATGAGTGCTTCATGGTTGATTATGCAATCCATAATTATCTTTTTTCTTTCCATTTTGTACAGACAACATTTCAAGAAATGAAGAGGGTTTATTGTGATCTTAAAAGGCATACCTCTTTCATGAAGGAGGCTTGCAACTTTGTGAGGCAAGAGGGCAGGGCCCTGCTAGTGCCTACCCCACCATCCAAGAATGTTTTAGGTGTTGTAGTATTGTGATAATTGGAGGGAACTATGTGGCATGTGGCCAAGTTATGTCGGGCCAACATGCGGTCGGGGTTTATTACTTGTTGTGTGGCCACAAGTACCATCACTTCTGCTTTTCCATTGTATGCGCGACTGAGCTTAAATACATTGTACCCAATTGCCAATGGGAGATACTTGCTATAGCAAAATGTGAGACACAAGGGAATGTGTATTAGGAGCTCGTAGGTAAGTAGGTGATTTCATAGGACATGAACCAAGCTACTTTGGTGTGTATAATGAATGTCTGCATTGTGCCAAGTGAGCGAGTGGGGGTGACTAGGGTTGTAACCCAAGCGCTTCCACATCATTCAAACATGATGTGGATGAGCATGTTGAGGAAGTACAATAACTTAGAGGGCTCTACCCAAGGTTAAGTCTCTTTTTGTCTATAGCTTATTAGAGCATTTGTGATCCATGATTAGAGAGATCATCATGATCATCATTTACTACATGATCTTCTCACATGATTTATTATGGCAAATCAAGGTATTGATATCGGGAAGGGCAAGTCTGCTGCTGTTGGGCTGTGTTATCCCATGAAAACTAAAGAGCCTATTCATGCTCAAACTTTCAATCAATGCGAATCGGGGGGTGTCGTCTGAGGAAGAAGTATCATTGGAGTCCAAAATGGAAGAAGCACTCCAATTTGTTGCCGAGGAATTATGCAAAAGGAAAAAAAAGTAGGTGGAGCATGGGTAGGCCCGCGAACCCAAAAAAAGTACTACCATACTCCCATCCAAAAACCGAGCATGCAAGAAGCTTTAGCTTCTTGCAGTTTTGTAGCTTTTTTTACAATTCTATCATATTGTCAGTCATCGATATAATATATAAGTGTTTTTTCTCAGTTTCTGTGTAGTGTCTTATTTCAATTGTTTTGACCATCTAGAAGGCGGGAACCAACCCCAAGTTGGATTGGTGGTGAAGGAAGCTTCTAGGAGTAGTAACTAGTGAGTTATCGTAGTTAGTTGATAGTGCACAATCATTCCGACAACCTATTAATAGGACCCATTACTCATTTTGTATAGATTTTGACTCTATAGAATCTACACTAGTCTATGTTCAGAGCTACGTGTGCTCTTGTAATAATCATTTTGGTGCGCTCTCTCTCTCTTTCTTCTTTTATGATAAAGCCAGATTTTTGAATATCAAATTCTCCAATGTAATGTGCATATTTGAAATACAATTTCAATTTCAGTTTCCTTTCCTATGTCTTGTCTTTCAGTTCCAGTATTTCACCTTTCGGTTTTGGCATTTCCTATTTTAGTTTCAGTATTGTTTCCCACCAGTCTCTAAGTCTAACATCTCTAGTTCTAAGTACCAACCTGGAATAGCTGTCTGAACACATCCAACTCATTCAATTTTGGCAATCATGGTGGTTTGAGCTAAAAGCTCTGAGACATGCAAACTATCTCCCAACTAGTATTAGAGATATTATGTCCACAATGCCACCCATAACAAGTACTAGAGGTCATAGGCTAGCAACTCACCTTATAAAAAATCAAGAAAGGCTTAGTCCAATTCCAGAATAGACTGAAGTAGGCTCTCAAACCGATACACAACCTGGGAGTGAAACCGAGGTTGCTCGAGGAGGGGGTACTGCTAATGAATCTAGGGATTCCTAGCATTCTAGTCATTCCAGGCGTCGACGAGCTAAAAGAGCAGCTAGACGGAATAGGACTCAAGGATCCAAAAGTCAACGACAGACTGATGAGAGTGATAGAAGACAAAGAACTCATCACTCACAAAACACAAGGGAACCAAGAAATCAATTGAAGAGACAGTGACATAGATGGAAACAGAGGACTGTGAGGCTAACACTAATCATTACAACAAGAAGAAACCAAGAGGAAAAAACCCAGTAGGTAAAACCAGGATCAGCAAGACCAATAAACATTCTACAGATTTGAAAATTTTCTTTCCTACATTCAAAGGAGGAAAGAAGGATGACCCCGATGTTCACATACAAGCTTTTGATTAGTATGCTGAACTGAAAGACATAGATGAAGATTAAATGGGGGAATACTTTTTGCAAGCACTGAAGGACGCAGCTAGGAAATGACATTACCATTACCTGGCCTGTCAACTCAAACCATATCACAAGCTCATTCAAGCTTTCAAACTGGAATACTCAGACAATAGGGGAGGTGAGATATTTTAGTGAGCTAGATAAGATCAAACAAGGCAAGCCGTCAGCCAAAAGTTATGTGGAAAAGATAAAAGAACTAACCAGACAACTGCAAGAACCTCCCTCAAAAAAAAGAATGAGAGCTTGGTTCTTGAATGGCTTTAAGAGTAGGAAGCTGTGAGAGCAAGAAGTACCAACACCAACAAGGAATTTCAATGACCTGACACATAGAGCACTAAAGTTGGAACAACATGCAAAAAAGGAAAAGGTGCATAAAAGAAGGCAGTCCAGTGACGATGAATCATCTGCTGAAGGAAGTGCAGAATCCAGCTCCATCTCCAATTCTTCTGAAAGTGAACCAGAGGAAAAAAGAAAAACTTAAAAAGGATCTTGGACCAAGAAGATTGAAGAAATGTCTACGGAAATCGCCGAGATAGCCAAAAAAATAATCTCAGTGAGGAAAACAAGAATATGGTGTTCTAAGTGCAAGTCAAAGGACCATATGTCAAGTGAGTGTTCCCAATGCACATATTGCAAAGCCTTTGGTCATGTCTAAAACAATTGTGGAATTAAAATTCATCACTCAAGAAAGAAAAGGACCTGTCAATGAATAATACCCTTAGGAATCCAAAAACGCCCAAGGTAGATGGAGCCAATGGGACTAGGGAAAATGAAGCTACTAAAAGCACTGGAGGAGGAAGGGGATGCTATCAGAATGGAACTGGAAGGGGTAGAGGCAAGGGAGATTTTTACAAGAGAAACATGAATTGCTATACATGTGAGAAGTATGGCCACTTTACAGCTCAGTGTCCAGATTTTACCAAAGCCAGAGGTAGATGACCAAAAACCGCTAGAGCCAGTACCCGTAAGAGTCACAAGAAGCAAAGGAGTAGTGATTGAAGAAATCCCTACTGAAAAGATAGCAAATTTGTTGAGGCTAAAAAGTGGGAACAACAGAGGAGAGTGTGGAAGGCTAAGGGTAAAGAAAAGGTAGTAGATGAATGGAAATAACAAAGGGATATTGCAACAAAGATCACTGAAAATCTATCAAAAGAAGTTGCTAGAACAACCAGAAAGTTCAAACACTTGGACCATTCACAAAATTCATATTTAGTGTAGTAGATGGACTAGACGAGTCTATGATTGATGCAATATAGAGTTTGGTAGAAGAATAAAGGCAAGTCATAGTAGACTTGGACGAGGCTAGAAATATCGGGCTGGGAAAGAATCAGGGGGATTCATCACAGAGCCTGTCAGTAACTACAAGAAAACCCATGGAGTGGAATTTTGACGATTCTCAGGAGAAGTCTTCTGGTTCGGACAGCGGGAGCTCGGGCAATGAGCATGATGAGATATATGTCAAGGTCTGTGACAAACTAACTGTAGAATTGGATGACATTTGACGCACATTGCCTGAGGTGGCCAATTTTATCAGACAAAACAATGGGAACCACTATCTGGTGTTATTTTGGATGGGGGAGTAAAGTGAATATTCTTGGTGAGCATCTTTGACAAAAGCTGGGAATAACCGAGATGAAGCCAACTCCATTCAGAATAAGGATGGCAGATCACAGGGTAGTCCAAGCCACTGGTCTTATTGAAAACATGCAAATAAGGGTGGGGAAAGAGAACTTCAAAATCAGTTTCTTGGTGCTAGATGTCCAAGGGACTTATGGAATGTTATTAGGAAGGCCATGGTTAAAAACTGTTGGGGCTGTACATGATTATGCAAACCAAACATTGACTATCCAAGGCTCTAGTAGGAGAATCCAGGTCAAGACAGATAACACAAGATCATGGAGAAAGGCATTAAGAAGAGATCTATAAGAAATATGGCACCAAAAAGATCGAGAGGATGCTAGCCTCTATGAACATTTTCCCTTTAACAGAATCAACCTCAACGTGGTGCTAATGGACAAAAAACAAGTGGAATAGAAATAACAATACCCAGATCCGTTCATTGAAGTAAATGATAGGGAAAGATCAGACCAGATAGATGGTCGATAACCAGACCAGTCTGTACCTTAAAAGCTTAGTGGAAGAGCAGAAACCAGCTCAAAGGATCATTCAGAGGAGAGTGAAGAAATCCTAGTAGTATCACAACGACATCTTCAGAATGATCTCCTGAAAGTTGGGAACCCATTTAATGATTATGTTGCGGGCATTCAAACAGACAAGGAAGCTGAATCATTGGCCAAGAGAAAAGGAGGTAGACCAAATTGGTCGCTTCCAGACAACAAAGAACTTAAAGAATGGAATCTCGTCTCACAGGATGAACCAAGAATGATTAAGATCAAAAAACATATGAAGCCAAAGATCAAGGAAAATCCCGAAGCATTGTTCCAGAAGTATAAAGGTGTATTTTCTTGGGGACATTATCTAAAGGTAGTGGATCCAGAAGTATGCCAGCATCGCTGTCGTGCTGTGGCACGTACATAGTGGGAATGAATGCTACAAGATCTATCTTGCAACTTTTTATATACATAAGTATATTTCCTATAATGTAAATATGCATATCTAAGTATAATAATAAACTTTCGATCTCATCCTATTATTTTTTATCTCAAGGGTAACATATTCTTACTTTACCGTAAAAAAGTACTATGGAAAAAGCGTCAATAGCTCTGCCTCTTTAACTTGGGGCAAAAAGCATTGGTTCTTTCTTTCTACTATCTCATTATTATCTCACACCCTAGCTAGATCCTATATCTAGGGTAACTTTCAATATATATATATATATTCTATGTATTTTTCATACTTTTCTAATATTTCTTTTTAATAGCTACTAGGAAGGAATCAAACCCTAGTGGGACACTAGCTTGTATCATTCTTAAAGATACACCTATTTTAATGCATTATTGCAAGCATGATTATGAAACGTTTTCAAGGAGCAATGTCATGCTTTCATATTGCATGGAGTGTCCATTGGAATCAAATGAAAGTATAGGCTAAGGGGACCACAAGAAGAATTTTACTGCCAAAACTGTATCCTATTTTGGTGATTTTTTTACACAAGGCTCCAATCCAAATTGAAAAAAGTATATAAAATGGGAGTTGTAGATAAAGAGCTGAATTTTGTCCTCTTTTTTTTATTTCTTTATTTGGAGCCACGGTTGAGGAGATATGATCAAAATGGTGGACCTCAGTCAGCCCACATCATGTAGGGACAACTCATTTCCAACTTTGCATGTTCCTATTTACACTGACTCTTGTCTTTCTTGTGTAACCCTTGGGGGTTCCCTTCACCTATAAAAAGAGACCTCTTATTCCTTGAAAACATTCATGAGGGAGTGAGAGGATCGATACTTAATTGTATTTAACCATAAACACAAGGCTAAGCCTACACTTGAGGAAGACTAGCCAATCTTGTAAGCTATCCTTTGAAGAAGGTCTTAAACTTGGTGCATCAATCAAGGCTTGAAGGCTTCCCTCTTCTTCTCTCTCCATCAAAATGGTGAATAACTTTGATATTTTGATGGTTTCTTGTTGTTTTCTTTTTCATCTCTAATCCAACATATATATCTAATTTCATCTCCCTAACCATATCTTTTTCTCTCTCTTAGAAAGTAATTTTCTCTACAAATTCTAGGTTCTCCTTGCTATAGGTACATCTCTCCCCGCAGTATCCTTATTGCCTACATGCAAGAATAGGGCTTGGGAGGGAAATTCTCTTTCCTTCACTTCTCTCATATCTACATTTTGCACATATTAGAGTTATCCTAGATGAATAATCTACATGATGTGAATTTCTATCACTTTCACTCTATGCGATCTATTGAAATTAACGTATGGATTAGCTGTAAAATACACTTTCAACAACGTATAGTGTTTCTCTTTGGCTCAGAAAGGCTAAATGAAATACTTCTTTCATTGTATCCCATCATACTACCCCTTATAGACTATAAATTTTCTTTTGACGTAAGTGTAGTTATCTTGCCATGAACCAAAAGGATTTGTACACAGAATTAATCCCAATCAGTAGACAAAACATATATATTATGGTAAGCACAAAATTAGAATTCAAAAGAACAATTCATAGCCTATTTGATCGGAAAAGATTGAACGCCATTAACTCGTCGATTAACCCTTTCATATTACCCATGAGACGATACGGCCATAGCCTTGACATTTTCATCTTTGTGTTGTTTTGATATTCTCTTTTTTGTTCTTTCTTTGTGTGTGTGAGTGCAAGAGAGAAAGAGTGGGCTTCTTTGATTGCACTTCTTTCCAAACCCTAGACTTCATGGCATCTATGGTATAAATCCTTTATATAGTTTTTGGAGTTCTCTCACAAACTCTCACAGCCAAAAGCCCTGTGCTTTTCTGGCAAGACCGCAAACTTTTTGACAACGCATACCATTGAAACTTGATGCCAGGCTAGTAAGAGTGCCCAAATACAGAATAAACCCCAACTATGCAAAGAAGGTAAAAGAGGAGATTGATAATTTTCTTAAGGCAAAATTCATTACAAAGGTACCAAGAAACGGCTGGTTATTTCCTATGGTGGTAGTCCCAAAGAAGAATGGCAAGCTTAGAGTCTACGTCAACTATAGAAAACTCAATGCCCAGACCATTAAAGACCCCTTTCCATTGCCATTTACAGATGTGATGCTGGACAAAATTGCAGGTGACGAAATGTATAGCTTTATGGATGGCTATAGTGGTTATAGCCAACTGAAAATTGCACCAGAAGAAATAGGAAAAACGACATTCATAACTAAGTGGGGAGAATTTATGTATCTAGTAATGCCATTCGGACTTTGTAATTCTCCATCCACATTCTAGAGGTGTATGATGGAAATATTCAGTGAGTTTCTGCATAAGTTTTTAGCCATCTTCATGGATGATTTCACAGTGTTTTCCACTAAAGAGATGCACATATTATTTTTGGAGATGGGTTTTGAAAGGTGAAGGAAGAAAAGAATATGCTTAAATCCATTCAAGTCTGTGTTCATGGTCTGGAAAGGTCAGTTACTGGGACACATTGTTTTGAGAAATGGTAAGGAGATGGTAGAGGATAAGATCAAGAGCATTGAGCAAGCCAGAGCACCAACTATGGTGTCAGAGTTGAGGTCATTCTTGGGGTACATTAATTTTTATCAAAGATTGTTCATATGTTTGCAGCTAAAGCCTTACCCCTCTATGATATCACAAAGAAAGGAACTAAATACATTTGGATTGAAGAATGTGAGAAAAGCTTTCAATGCTTGAAAGATGCAATTAACAGGAAGCCAGCTCTTTGCCAACCCAACTAGGATATTATCTTCCACGTACATGTTGATGCTTTAGGAATGGCAATGGGGGATATACTAGCTCAGCCTAATGGGAAGACATACTACCCAGTTTACTTAGCGAGTCGCAGATTTAGTTCACATGAACAAGGATAATCAACAACAAAAAGAGAGGCACTGGGAATGGTGTTTAGTGCAACTAAATTCAGACATTACCTATTGGAAAATTATTTATTTTTTATGTTGATCATCACGCTTTATTATTTTTTATTAATAAAGTGATCATACAAGGAAGATTGATTAGGTGGATGATATTCTTAATGGAATTCGAATTCAAAATTTTCCATAAACCTGTAAAGTCACATTGTGGAGCTAACTTTCTTTCAAGAATCACTGAAGGTTACTTTGAAACATTCTTGAGAGATGAAACAATAGACACTAAACTATTTCAAAGCATGATTGAGGAAGAATCAGATCCATAATGGTGAGAAGTATATGATTCCTTGAGTTATGAAAATTCCTAGAAGATCGGTCTTAGAACAAGAAAAAGGCACTGATCATTTGAAGTATGAAATTCACCATTATTGCAGGAGTGCTTTATACCTTTAAAAGGATGTATTCAAGTCATCTCACTGAAGCACAAAATGGTGATGCTGGAGGACATTTTTCACTTGACATCATGTATAAGAAAATCCTTCGGGCAGGATTATGGTGGCAGTCAATGATGGCTGATGTCAAAATATTTTGTCAGACTTGTGACATCTACCTGAGGTTGGTTAGACACACAACAACTAGCATGATACCACTTACTCCAGTTATACCATTAGGGATCTTTATGAAATGGGGACTTGATTTCATGGGACCATTCAAAAAGATCACTCCCAAAAATAACAAGTACATCATTATGGGTACCTGCTATGCCAACAAATGGGTGGAGGCAAAAGCTCTTCCAAACAACACTTCTAAGTCAACTGCTTCATTCCTTTATGAAAATATCATATGTAGATATGGTTGTCCCATTGAGATAGTGTCAGATCAGGACACTCATTTCATTAATGATACGATGGATATTCTCACGGGAATGTTTTCAATCAAACACAAGAAGTCAACACCATATTATATCAGATGCAATGGTCAGGCTAAAAGCAGTAACAAAACCATCAAGACTATTCTTACAAAGATTGTTCAGAAGGAGCCACACCATTGGGATTCCAGACTTCAAACAACATTTATGGGCCTACTGGACTGCTTACAAAGTCATGACGGGCATGACTCCATTCAAAATAGTCTATGGCACAGGAGCAGTTGTACCTATGGAATTTGTGGTTCCAAGCTTAAGATTGACAATAGAATATGGTATGGATTGCAATAAAAACCTGAAGCAACAACTGGAGGATCTGTTATGGCTGAATGAGATCCAACGGAGGGCTATTTTGGAACAAGAAGTGGTACAACAAAGGAGAAAGAATTGGCATGACAATAGGATCAAGGTTAGACAGTTCCAAAGAGGTGACCTCATTCTAGTTTACCAGTCCAAGCAGGGACCAAAGAAACTGAATCTAAAAATAGCATGTTCAGGACCCTATGAGGTAGATTGGGTATTTTCAAATGGATCAGTGAGACTCAAAGATTTGTTTGGTTGGATTGTACAATGGGGCCAAGATTAAGCTCTATTATTAAGAATAGAAGGGGTTCCAAAACCAGAATGAGAAGGGGAACTACTGGACTTTGTTCTATATTAGTTCAATGAGGGAACCAACATCAGTCGTCCAATTAGTCCAATCCAAATAAACCATTTAAAGTCCTAGCCAACTGTAAGTGGAGAATGAACCAAATACCAAAGAAAATCTCTCTAGTAATGATTAAATGGACAAGCCAATGCATGTTCGACACGTCACAAGTAGAGTGCAAAGACCAAGGGTGGCCATCTAGTGGAGCATTCATGGCCAAGATACATATAGCCATGCAATGGGTTTGCCCATCCACAATTTACTTACAATCCTTGATGTCACTTGCTCCTCCACTTGCAGATAGTGTGTTTGACCCATAGCAACCTGCTTTGCCTAGAGCTTCACTCCTTCAACCATAACCATACTCGACACGCCACACTATTCCTTCAACAATTCATTCACGACATCAACAACAGGTAAGTCTTCTTTAATTGACATCTCTTTGTCTGAGTCATGCATGGGTAGAAAGAAAACGTCACAGTATATGAAGGAATCCATGGACACAATGCATGCTCACACAGAGATCCTTAAGGAGTCACTAGGTATCATACCCCACAACAAGATGGCGAAGTATGTATTCCAAGAAAGTAAGTAGAAATTGCTCAAATTATGGGGCCTAGAGGTGATTAGGGAAGCCACATCACGTCCCTTCGATGGGAAAATTACACAACAGGTGCTCATTATGTACAAGGATGAAAAAAGCAATGTAGTAATTTAGGGCCGCACATTAGGACTGATTGCTGGTGGACTAGCTCAAATTTTTGAACTCCCTAATGATCAGAAATACAATGAATGACAAATGTTAGAGAAAATGACTCTCTCAATCTCTGGACTTGTGTTGCAAAACTAAGAATGTTGGATGAAGGAGGAGTTGTTGTAGAATCCTCATTTGAAGAGGCTCAGAAAGCCCGCTTGTTTGTTTAGCCATCACTTACCAACCACCCTGCAGATTTTCTTTGCCTCTCGCTCATCAATGTCATCATCCTTATGCGTTTGTGTCATACTCTTCTCAATGCTTCTTTGTTCCCTCTTCTTTGGAGCCTAGTAGTTTCGTAGACCAGGAAGAAGAAACCCCAGTATGTGTTCTGTAATAGACACTCGAGGAAGATGGGTGCCTATACTACCATTTTGAACACTATAAGGTTCCATGTGGAACAAATTATGATGCTGATGATATAGCATAGAAGACCATCAAAACACACCCATAGTACTCATGGGGGGAGAGAGAGAGAGAGAGAGAGAGAGAGAGAGAGAGAGAGAGAGAGAGAGAGAGAGAGAGAGAGAGAGAGAGAGAGAGAGCATAGAAGGTGCTGAGCTGCTATTGAAGAAGATGCAACACTCATGGTCAAATGGACTTCATAAAAACATCATCATTCATGCCTAAGGCGGGAAGACAAGCATGGAGCTGTGAAATTTAGAAGTAAAGGCTATTGAGAGAGAGAGAGAGAGAGAGAGAGAGAGAGAGAGAGAGAGAGAGAGAGAGAGAGAGAGAGAGAGAGAGAGAGAGAGAGAGAGAGAGAGAGAGAGAGAGAGAGAGCACCATAATATTGACGGTAGCTAATGCATGTACCAGGAGTGGAGCAAAATGAAATTAGAATGTTCATTTGGAGTTATGAAATGAGATTGAGCCATTTGCTTATATTTGAATTTAAAATCTCTCTTGACAGCCTGCCTCATTCCCTCCCTCTATGCCAAGTTGTTTCTCTTTTGACATTTGAATTTAAACTATATAGTCCCCTCTCTCTCCTCCCAAAAGAGGTGTCCAAGACACTCCTTTTTGGTACCACCTCTATGCCAAGTTGTTTCTCTTTTAACATTTGAAATCCAACTATATAGTCTCCTCTCTCTCCTCCCAAAAGAGGTGTCCAAGACACTCCTTTTTGGTACCACCTATACATGCAATCACCCTATTGTATAACATGAACAAAACCCAATGGTTCCTTCAAATATAAATTGATGATAAGTGGCATGCAAGTGAATAGAAACATGTACCTCGCATGGCACAGTCATCATGACTAACTGTCAATGATAGACAAGAAAATAAACAAATGATTGGACGCATCTATATCCCCGAAGTAGTTATGCACCTTTCCACTATACTTTGCTACACCTGAATTATAATAATCAAACCATAAACTATCACAGAACCAAAATTTATCCAATATTTCTTGGGACAAAGTGTTTTCAAGCCACTTGCAAAGACAAAAGTCAATGTACTTCTCCTTAAGTGCATGTAAAAGATGGAAGTATGGGATTAGATGCCTTAACCAATGACCATCACTTACATGTAGAATAAAGTCATGGTTCTTGTAGACACTTTCAAAGATGTGAGCGAATATAAGAATTCTAAATCCACCTCAACTAGTTGGCAGGACCTTTCAAATAGAAATTGGATTGCCAAGCCACTATCAAATCTATATATATATATATATATATATATATATATATATATATATATATATATATATATAGAGAGAGAGAGAGAGAGAGAGAGAGAGAGAGATAATGGAGTGTGATAGAAAGAATTGACAAGAGGACAACAAAGAGGTGCAAAAACTAGTGAAGCGGCTACAATTTTTTTGGAATTAAAATAGTTGCCCTCCATCTCTGGTGGTAGTGTAGAGTATCCTTTGATGCATCCAAGATACCAGCTCCAAGAGCATCTCATTACTAACTATTTTCAATTTATTTATCAAATTAAATGGGCACTACATGAGAAATGATGGTGGTTACAAGTTGTTTCAGTCCAGCAGCAGCAGATTTCTAAGCTAATAGCTCAAAATGAATCTTTAATGGAGAGACTTGATGAACAGAAAGGGTGGCTACATAGAGTTGAAACATGTGCCTTCTCTACAAAACAACCAAAGAAAAAAGCTCGATGCCAAGTCTACAAGGCAACAAAGGCAGCTACCGTGATTGAAGAGCGACATGTGGAGTTTTCTAGAAGTGCATCCAAGGAGCTGGCTCGTTATTGGGATAGACTACCCTCTGAAGATTGCATATCAAAAAGCTAGCTCTGACCTACTTCCATTGATGGAAGATGACCTGGATGCATTTGTATCACTTTTGAAAGAAGATATACAAGCTCATTGGGAAGGGGAGATTCAAAAATGGTGAGCCGCACTCAAGCCCTTCTTGGAGGTTGAGGCACTGCTCGCACCAAAGGGTCATCCGTGTGGGACATCCAACTTGAATAATTGGGGTAAGAGAAAGTGTTACCATATACATGTGGTAGTAATGTGTGTGAACACACTAGGACCACCAGGGCATTTTTTCCCTGTTTAGGAGGTTTTTCCCCCCGAGCATTGTATATACGCCCATCACTCTAGGGCTATCTATCTTTGCATTGCACACTCTCTCTATTGTGTGCCTTGAGCTTCCTTCATCTTCTCTAAGATGTGTGCATTTCTTAGCAACCCTAATTCCAACAATTGGTATCAGAGCAGGTTACGTCCTCTCGGGCTTAGTCGTTAGCTGCTCCAGCACATGCCTGCTCACTTTCTCCGATTACAGTGAGTTTGGCAAGCCTTCGCAGGTCGACAAATATTTTGGGTGAGCTTGTAGAGCTCATTTCGGCCTCCGTTTTCACTACAAGCAGGTCTGCACAGACAATTTTGTCATTTTGTGCATAATTTTTGTCAGTGCTGTTTTTTGCATAACATGTACCTTACAGTCTTCTACGGTTTGTGCTATATAGCACGTGTTGTCCCCGCTCCGTTTCTCCTATTTTTGGGTAGTTTTCACATCAGATGCAACATTTACCATGGCTGACAACAACACAGATGTCTTCAAGATGTTTGCTGCTGAGGACAGGTTGGTTGGGGACAATTACCCTATGTGGGCTTATATGATGCAACACGTTCTTGTGTCAAAGGGCGTCTGGAATATTGTGCAGGGCATTGATGTACGTCCTAGTTCTGAGGATGTAGGCGATGTTGAGGATGTTGGAGGTCTTACTGCAAGGATTGCAACTATTAGAGTTGTTTTGCCTACGGTAGAACAAGCTCGTTGGGATGTAAAGGATGCGCAGGCTCATGCATTGATTGTGTTGTCTGTGAAGCGCACCATTGTTCCTCACATCCATTCAGCAAAATCTACAAAACAGGCTTAGGATATTCTAGCAGGTCTTTATGCAAGCCGCAATGAGGCTAAAATTGCTTTGCTGCGTAAAGAGCTGGAGTCAACGATCATGCATGAGGAAGATGATATGGACACTTTTCTTGCTGGTGTCAAGGATATCAATGAGCAACTTATTTCTGTAGGTGAAGTCATTTCAGACAGTTCCCTTGTGCAGACTGTTCTTGATGCCTTACCAGATTCTTACCAGACTTTTGCTAGTACTTGGAGACTTATGACCCAAGGAAATCCTGAAGTTGTCAAGTTTGATGCATTATGCACATTGCTGTTGCAAGAGTCACTTTCCAAAAAAAAAGGACTAGACAACGTGCAGTTGAACAGGCTTTTATTGCTTCTCAAAGAAAGGGTGGTAACAGCAATGCAACCACTTCTTATGGTTCTGTTGTGAGTGACAAAACTTATGTTCCTAATGCTTCTGATGGCTGAAATTCCTCTGGAAATTTTGGTGATAAGGGCAAAAAGAAGATGCGTTGCCATTATTGTAAAGCTAATGATCGCTTGATCAAGTCGTGTCCTAAGTTGAAGGCCAAAGAGGCTAAGAAGAAAGAGGGTGGTTCCACTGCAAATGCTAGTTCCACTACAAATGCAGCCATTGTTGAGTCTTCTGTGAAAGGAGATTCTAATGCTGATGTTGATGTAGAATGGGCTTTTAGTGCAGTGTGCACTTACAATCTTGTTGTTCATGATGCATGCTTGTCAGTTACTGCAGATTCACATGTGTGGTATTTCGATAGTGGTGCTACAAAGCACATTACCTCACATCGTGAATTGTTCACCTCTCTCGAGTCTGTCCCTCATGGGAAGTCAGTTACTTGTGCCAACAATGCCTCTTATCCGGTTCAGGGAGTTGAAAAGATTGTGCTTACTGCTGCAAATGGCAGTTCCTTCTCACTTTTTGATGCACTTTATGTAATTGGGATCAAGAAGAATCTCTTGTCTGTATCCGCACTTGCTTGACTTGGACTTGTAGTCAAATTTGTGGATGACAGATGTACAGTTCATGATCTCAGTTTTGGTTATGAAATTGTTGCATCTAGTCTTTTGTGCCGTGGGCTGTATAAGCTCACTTTGTATGACAAGTGTGGACAAAATTTTGCAAATGCTATTGTAGATTCAGGGGCTATTTTAGATTGAAAACTTTGGCATGCACGTTTTGGTCATCTGAATTTTGCGAGTTTGGTGCGTTTACAGAAATCTGATATGGTTGCTTCTTTGCCGCCTCTTGAAGCACCTATCAAACATGTTTGTGAAGGCTGCATTCTGGGTAAAATGCAGTGTTCTAAGTTTCCAAAGGATGGTTCAGTTAGGGCCACATGCAGGTTGCAGCTTGTGCATAGTGATGTTTGTGGGCCCATGCAAACTATGTCCTTGGGCAATTACCTGTACCTGTGACTTTCATTGATGATTATTCCAAGCATGCATGGGTATTTCCGCTTAAAGTGAAGTCCGAAGTTTTTATGTGCTTCAAACAATTTTTGGCTATGACGGAAAATGTCTCGAAATGTACTATGGGCACCCTCCGTTCTGATCGAGGGGGGGAATATATGTCTCATGAATTCAATGCATTTCTGGCTAGTCACGGGATAAAACACCAATGTACAGTGCCTTATACACCTCAACAAAATGGTGTTGCTGAGAGGAAAATCAGGTCACTTACGGAAATGGCACAATGTATGGTCAAAAGTCAAGCTTTGCCGCATTCTTTTTGGCTTGAGGCCATGATGTGTGCCACTTATTTACTAAATAGGTGTCCTACAGCTTTTCAGTCTATTACTCCATATGAAGCATGGCATGATAGAAAGCCTTCTATTGAGAACATGCGTGTTTTTGGTTGTTTGGCATATGCTTTGGTGCCACAAACACAGCGCAAAAAATGGATGATAAGGCTGTCAAATGTATTTTTGTTGTGGTTATAGTGCTGAAAGCAAAGGTTACAGGTTGTATCATCTGCAAACAAAACGTATTCTGGTTTCGCGGGATGTATAGTGTTTGTGGAAGATTCTGTTCAGCTCTTGCTATCATGTACTAGAGACAGTAATGTAAGCTCAGAAGACATTTATGACACTTTATCGCCTCTTTCGGTGGTGGAAATACGAATGTAAGTCTCAATGAGGAAAATGTATAGCCTATGGGGGTTTCTGAAATTGTTACAGATCAGCCTATTACTGTTACTAATGCAGATGTACATGATGTACTTGATGAGGAAAGGACTGAAAATGAGCAGGCTAGAGGTATCCCAAAATGGCTGGTGCACACTTTGCGTGACACTAAATTGGATGCACCTTTGTCTAGTCATAGTCATTCAGGCTCTCGCCATGCATCTTATGCATCAAATTGTTATGCTTTGGCTCTGTCTAGCTTACATGATGTTGAGGAGCCTTTGTCTTTTAATGAAGCACACAATTCAAAAAATTGGATGGCTGCCATGCAATCAGAATATGATGCACTTATAGAAAATGACACATGGACTTTATGTGATTTGCCTCCTAGCAAAAAAGCCATTGGTATGAAGTGGGTTTACAAGTTGAAACGCAAGCTGGATGGTGAGATCAATCGCCATGAGGCTAGACTTGTTACGAAGGGTTATGCACAACAAAAAGGCATAGATTATGAATAGACCTTTGCTCCCACTTGTCGTATGACTATTGTGCATTTTCTATGTGCATTGGGAGCTCATTTTGGTTGGGATGTACATCAATCAGACATTGTTACTGCTTTCTTGAATGGTGACATTTTTGAGGAAGTTTATGTAACACAGCCTCGCGGTTTTGTCAAGAAAGGACAAGAGGACAAAGTGTGCAAATGTAACAAGGCTTTGTATGGGTTGAAGCAATCTCCACGTTCTTGGTATGAGAAAGTTGACACTCATTTGGTCAAACAAGGCTTTTGTAACAGTCCAACAGAAAGCACATTGTATGCAAAGCGTGAGGGTGATGTACTTCTCATTGTGGTTCTTTATGTAGATGATTTGCTGATCACTAGACTAAATGAGAGACATATTGCTGAATTTAAGGCTGATTTGAATGCTACTTTCAAGATGAAAGATTTGGGATTGTTGCATCATTATTTGGGCATACAGATTAAGCAGTGTGATGGTGGTATTGCCTTGTGTCAGAAAAGTTACATAGAGACATTGCTATGTAAGTTTGGACTTGAGGATTGCAAACCTATTGCCACGCCCATGGAAATAGGTTTGAAGTTTGAATCTACATGATGCTAGCGATCCTGCTGATGTCACTCTTTATCAAACTGTTGTTGGCTGCCTCATTTATGTATGCAACACGAGGCCGTATATTCAGTTTGCAGTCTCACAGGTGAGCAGATTTATGCATAGCCGAGGGTCTAAGCATTGGCAGGCTGTCAAGCGTATTTTCCACTACCTTAGTGGCACTTTACATCTTGGCTTGTTTTATCCCAAGGGGGGATCATTGCCGCCAGATTTTCATGCTTTTTCGGATTCAGATTGGGCTGGTTGTTTTGACACGCGAGTGTCCACAAGTGGTTTTTGTTTCATGCTTGGAAGTTCATGTATATCATGGTTGAGCAAGAAGCAACCTACTTTGGGAGATTGAGTACAAGGCAGTCTTCATAGCTACGGTTGAGTGTGTATGGCTCACACGACTAATGGCTAATTTGGGTGTTGGACAGGACACTACCAACACTATCTACACTGACAATTAGAGCGCATTGGCAGTTGTGAGGAACCGAGTTTTTCATACTCGCACAAAGCACATTGAGGTGCATTACCACTATGTCAGGGAGAGGCTCTCATCAAGAGAGATTAGCTTGGCTTATGTGCCAATGCAGGACACCCTTGCAGATATTTTCACAAAGGCATTGTCTCGTGAGAAGCTTGAAGCTTTTCGCAAAGCTTTGGCCTTACTCCCCTTTGTGGACTAATCATGCATGTACTCAAGGCATGGCACTTCCCTTTACTCATGTGCCAGCTATCATTCACTGCATCATTCCAGGGGGGATTTGCTACCATATACGTGTGGTAGTGATGTGTGTGAACACACTAGGACCACTGGGGCATTTTTTCCCTCTTTAGGAGGTTTTTCCCCCCGAGCATTGTATAGATGCCCATCACTCTAGGGCTATCTATCTTTCCATTGCACACTAAGTAACACACTCTCTATTGTGTGCCTTGAGCTTCCTTCGTCTTCTCTAAGCTGTGTGCGTTTCTTTGCAACCCTAATTCCAACAGAAAGGTTGATGAATGTCTCCCATTTAACCAGGCGATACTGAATTTGTAGTAGTGTGGGATCAGGTCCTCCATGCATGACAAATGTTATGCTAGAGGAACGTTGGTTGAGTACTACAAGGGTAAATGTGAGGAAAAAATTGGGGAGGCCCCACATATCTACCATTGTGATAAGATCCTTAGACTCCTATGATGCCACGGTGGTGTTTGCGACATACTTAATGGTAGTTTATATTAAATAATGTTTTTGATAGTTTCTTGGCTGGTTGCGTTCTTGATCTTGCACCTATAGGCATTAATGTCCCTTTGAAGCAAGGTCATGTTTGTAGATTTTGTAATCATTATGCCTTTTTGTAGCTGGTACATCATCAATAGATAGAGTTTCTAGAGAGCGTAGATTGAGAACGTAGTTTTAGTCCTCACACATAGGTAATCACTAGAACGTATATCTCCCTTGTAGTGTCTTTTTCCTAGTGGAAATAGGAATGGAACATTTTAGATTTGATTGTGATGTCTTTCACCTCCAACTATAGTGATCACATCCTGTTATATGTGAACTCGATGCTTCACTCAACGGTCTATGAGCTATCACATAGCTGTGTCCAAATTTGTGTGTAACGTCTGTGTTCAATGCTATTCATCTTGATGTGGTATACATGTTTTCTAGGATGTTGATATCACATAGTGTGTATGCATATTTTGTCAAATTGACTGGATTATTTGTTGATCCTCCCTTGTGATATGATTGATCCCAGCTTTTTGAAGTAATGTTGCACATGTTGGATGGTTGTTGCTTGATTGTTTTTTAATGCTGATCTACTAAAAGCTAAAAAGATAGTAGTTTGCACTAAAATCATTTTTATGGTCCACAATAAAGGTTTTGGTGCAGCAATGTGGACACTAAATGCAAGGAAATTTGGTAAAACGTAATCAGCTTCAATCTCATTGATGTTTTTTATGGAGCCATCTATTTTGGTTCAATGGATTTGCATTCTAAAAGCAAGAACATTCCATATGAGAACCAAACACGTCATTTGCATTTCTTTGTGTTTTTGCATGGCTAAGACATGTTCGAGTCACATCTTTTTGTATTTGATGCACATTAGTAGTGGGAGTTCATCCTTTGAAGTAGTGTGTTTCTCATATAAGGCTTTAATCCCCTTCTCCTCTTTCTCAATCAAGGCTTTTGTGATTGTGGAAAAAAATTCTTTAAGCTTCTCAATACATTAAAGCACTTGCTCTGTTGGCACATTCTCTTGCTCCTTGACATCATTGTCAACGTGTATGTTAGAATCAGCTCCAAGTTGGGTGTTCAATTGATTGTCCATCATGGAAGACCATATTAGGTATTTTGGTAAAAATCTCACATTATGGGAATCTCCAAATCGACTAAATTCACGTAATTTGGGAATTTTCCACTTAAAGTGGGAAAAATTGAGGTGTGTGGTTAGTAAATAAAGTGAAAATCTCATAGGATTGTGGTGTTGATAAACACCAAAAGTCAAGAGGATGTACAACACATGGATTTGAATAATAACTATAAATTACATAAAACAAAGGAAGATACAAAAAAGATTTTGTTTACAAACTGACTAGTATAGTCACAATAGAAGCTCCACATAATTCTACTCCACATTTGATACCATATCTGAACTTTGATCCAAGTGTGGTTGATGTGCACGAGTGAGGCCTTCTTTGGCTTTTAGAGAATGCCTTTCTGGAATCTTTATTCTAGAAAATGGTCCTTCTTTGTTGGGTCTCCAGGACCAAACAATTGCATCTACAGTTTCCCACACTTGTGGGTCCTTATAGTTGACAGCCCAATAACCCTTCCAACAATTACTGTGAGCTTGAGTATCTGTCATCCCACTTTTTTCTCGCGCAAGGTGCCCAATATTGAATCAAGAGTTTTCTGTTGTTTGGTGATGTAGGCTCATTATCAATGTCATATAAAGCCATTGCAAGCCACACTGGATAGATTTCTGTGTCACTCGGAACAAGCATAAGAAAGTGACCTTGGTGCACATCAGACATAGGGTCAAACTCTTCCCTTGGCCTATCTCGTTGAGGCCCACAAAAATGATCGTTCAACTCTTCAAGGCCTAGGAATCTTTCTGCTCCTTGTTGCAAATTCATTGTAGTGCTTTGTAGGTGAGAATATTCTTGAGTTTTTGGCCAAAACATTTCATACAAGACTCCCTCTGATATGATTGATTTTCCAATCTCTTCAATTACCTTACTCCAATAATCTATCACGGGTCTATAATATCACGGAATACTTGAACCATTCCCTAAAGTTTTCCAAAATTTTATATAGTTCTTTAGCCCCAAAATGACTTCTTCATGGGCCTTGACGTACTCCGCCATTGTACTAGAGGTGGATCTCCATGTGGTAACATTGGCTTGCCTTCTGTGTCTATTTTCCAAAGGCGAATACTTCCACTCCAACTTGATACACCTACATGTGCCTTATATTGCATCATTGGTGTCTCATCCTGCATAAAGAACCTGAACTGAAGCGGTTTGGAATGTCCAACAAGTATGTCTTGTCCATCACAAAGATAGCCATCACAATATTTGCTTGAAATCGAGGATCTTTGTGAGAAAAAATGGAGCTGGAGATGAAGATGAGCTGTATCGTAATGTATCCATCAAATGTGGCAAAGTATAGGTTTGTATAACTCTCAGCTTCTCTGAAAACCTACTAAACATGGCGTCTATGTCCTCATGTGTATGCCCAACCATTAAAAATCCCAGCTGGATGGTTTTGAAAACACCCCTTGCAACAAGCATTGACAAATAGGCAAATAAGTATCGATTTTTGTTTTCCCCTGCACAATTATCCAATTGTAGCCACAAGTTCTCTGGCAATCTGCGAAATGTTGACCCCAATTCCTCTTCTGCAATTTCTGACGACTACACAATGGGCTCTTTTACATCACTCAAGTTATGGTAGTCCAAAGCATCCCTTGAGTTCAAAGCATGTAGTAGTAAAATATTGCTCCTTGGAAGTCCATTTGTTACTAGATCACCAAGAGGATGCTTATCTATCCTCTCTAGGTTATGTAAACAATTAGCAATTGAGCCAATTGTGAGATTTGGATCAGCTGGCCACAAACCATTCAAGACAAAGTGTCCGTAATGACCTTCTCCATGTCCATGAGTGATCATGCCAATCAATGCCACCTGCAGATTATATCCTGAATCCACACCCTTGGGAACAATGCGTGATCTAGGAATGGCAGTCTTCTTTTGATCCATCTTATCATGGATTATGCATACATATTTTTGTGGTTGAGTTTCTGAATACGTGCGCCATGCATAATATAGGCTTCTGCAACTCTTTTGTTGTGCCATGTGAACTTCTCTCTCCCTCAAGAGAAGAGCTCTCTCTTCAAGAGAAGGTTTAGCTTCTAACCTTGCCTTGATTGAGCTACAAATATTGCACTTAGAGAACTCACTCGTCTTTGTTAAAGTGACATGTGGGTACTCTTTGTTCCAAATTCTACCAAAAGAAGATTGGGATAGCTTCTTCTCATAGCCCATTTGGTCAAGTGTCGTGTTGATTTCACATAAAATATCCACTTGTTTGTATGTTGATGGAATCACCAATTGAGTCTCTCTTGAGCCATCTAGCAGTGTTCTACTTCTATGTGGCATCTTCTCAAAGTTGTTTTCCACAAACTCATTTAGTAGTGCTCTTGCTAAACTAGTATGTTGAAGTCCCCTTCTCAATGTACATGTGTTCCCATGTACATATTGGCGCACACCATTTTCAAAGCTCTCCTTGTATCGATAAAATGATGTCTTTGGTATTCCATGTAGCTCATACCATGCTCTACTACAAACAATAGAGCCATTTAGCCTGAATTGGTATCGTGACTTCTCATCTTTCTGATAACATATAGAAAGAACATCATAAACATAATTAGTGCGTGATTTTTGAGACTCTCCCCAAAACTGTTGTCGTAACCTTGTCACCATATCACGATCTGCAAACTGGCAACATTTTTGTGCACAACAATCAATGCATGATACCCTTTGAATTGATTTGTTTGAAAGGTAAAAAGTCGAAGCTGGTGCTGCTTTTGATTTTTGAGTCCTGTTCATGAAAGTGTATCGTCTCTTCCTTGACAACTGGACAACATTACTCCCATCAAGTTTTTTTCCAACATTGTCATCGTTGGATACATCGTCATATGTAGCATGCAAACCATCAACATGAACAAATCGTTGTAATGGGCTCCCATTCAACATTGTTGTCTGCTTGATGGGCCACTTTAGCAAAGTGATGCTACCCACTTCAACCACATCATCAATGCTTGCATTATCTCTTTCAATACCCACACCCACACAATCAGGACCAAGTTCCTGAAAGTTGACATAATCATGTGGAAATACATATAAGATGGTCCCTTCATTCGTGGTTTGCATCATTGTGTCATCTTTTAAAAGGACCCTCTGATTTCTCCAAGACTCTCGAATCATTGCTTCAAATTCTGGGCTTGTCATAGGTATTGCATCTGTAACTAGAGGATCATAATGATCATGTTCTTCATCACCATTGTAGCTTTCCTGTGGATCAATTAAGTTCCCATTTAATACAAAAGATTGCAAAAGAAGCTTTGACCATCGAACAGCACTCCATAATGAGCCTTGGAGAGATGAAGTATCCATTGTAGGAAAAGGTAGGACCACATCCTTCAAGCATTCCTCCACTAGTATGGAGACATTTCCTTGCCCTATCTTTGTACCACCACAAGTGGAATCTGGATCTGTTCTACACACACAACCAATACCAACAATTTCATTGTCAAGTATCATATGTACTTTCTCCCCAGATTCAAAGTCCATCCTGTAAGTGAAAAATATTACATTGTTAAATCCATAGTTATAGAAAAATACTCTTCAAACAAAAAATCATGCTACAACATGGAAAAGGTTTGCATAGGTTGGACAAGTGGTGAACCTTGAGACCAAATCCTCCTTGCTATATTAATGGAAGCAAGGTTGGAGATTATGGTGGATCTTGAAACCAAAGCATCCTTGCTATATTAGAGCATAGGTTGGACAAGTGGTGGACCTAGTTGTAATACCCACTGCCACCTATCAACTACTATAGGACTATGCTTTCCAATGTCCAAGTATCCCTTGAGTCTTTCAAGGTTGAACACGTGGTGGACCTTGAAACGAAAATCCCCTTTCTATATCAGAGCATAGCTTGGACAAGTGGTGGACCTAGTTATAATGCCCAATATCCAAGGTGAAATACCTTAGGACCTTGCTACCTTGCTTGCCAATGTTTACGTAGCCCCTCATTTATTTAATGGAAGTAAGGTTGGACAAGTGGTGGACCTTGAAACCAAAGCCTCTTTGCTATATGAGAGCATAGGTTGGACCTAGTTGTAATACTCACTGCCACCTATCAACTACTATAGGACTATGCTTTCCAATGTCCAAGTATCCCTTGAGTCTTTCAAGGTTGAACACGTGGTGGACCTTGAAACGAAAATCCCCTTTCTATATCAGAGCATAGCTTGGACAAGTGGTGTACCTAGTTATAATGCCCAATATCCAAGGTGAAACACCTTAGGACCTTGCTACCTTGCTTGCCAATGTTTATGTAGCCCCTCATTTCTTTAATGGAAGCAAGGTTGGACAAGTGGTGGACCTTGAAATCAAAGCCTCTTTGCTGTATGAGAGCATAGGTTGGACCTAGTTGTAATACCCACTGCCACCTATCAACTACTATAGGACTATGCTTTCCAATGTCCAAGTATCCCTTGAGTCTTTCAAGGTTGAACACGTGGTGGACCTTGAAACGAAAATCCCCTTTCTATATGAGAGCATAGCTTGGACAAGTGGTAGACCTAGTTATAATGCCCAATATCCAAGGTGAAATACCTTAGGACCTTTCTACCTTGCTTGCCAATGTTTACGTAGCCCCTCATTTCTTTAATGGAAGCAAGGTTGGACAAGTGGTGGACTTTGAAACCAAAGCCTCTTTGCTATATGAGAGCATAGGTTGGACCTAGTTGTTATACCCACTGCCACCTATCAACTACTATAGGACTATGCTTTCCAATGTCCAAGTATCCCTTGAGTCTTGCAAGGTTGAACACGTGGTGGATTATTGAAACCAAAATCCCCTTTCTATATCAGAGCATATCTTGGACAATTGGTGGACCTAGTTATAATGCCCCTCCTTTGTTTAATGGAAGAAAGGTTGGAAAAGTGGTGAATCTTGAAACCCAAACCCTTTGGCTATATATAGAGGATAGCTTGGACAAGTGGTGGGCTTAGTTGTAGTATCCAATGTCCAAGGTCCAAGGTGAACTATGTAAAGACCTTACTTCCAAAAACAAAGTCGTACAAGTGGTTCTCCTTCAAACCAAAACCTCCTTAGTGTATTAGAACATAGCTTGGAGAAGTGGTGGACTTAGTTGTAATGGTGAATGTCCAAAGAAAACTATTATAGGACCTTGCTTCCCAAATCAAGTTTGGACAAGTGGTGGATCTTGAAACCAAAACCCCCTTACTGTATTAGAGCATAGCTTAGATAAGTGGTGGACCTAGCTGCCATGGAAAATGTTCAATGTGAACTGCTACAGGACCTTGCTATTAAATGTCTAAGTAGAGCTAGCTTCTTTAATGGAATCAAGGTTGGGAAAGTGGTGCATCTTGAAACCAAAAGCCCTTTATTGTATTAGAGCATAGCTTGGACAAGTGAGGGACCTAGTTTTAATGTGTGATGTCCAAAGAAAAGTATTACAAGACCTTGCTTTCCAATATTTGAATTGGTCAAGTGGTTAAAACTAAGTATAAAACTTTGACCATTTTCTTCTCGAATTGCCAAAAAGCTAGTTTTAGACACCCCTAAATGAAAATGGTTTAGGGTGGCCTTAAACAACGTTTTTTCAAAGACTTGAACAAAAGGGTTGCCGAAGAGTAATGAAAATTTATTATGGCTTGAAGTGCCTGAGTATGTGAAAACAAGCCTAGGTTTTCCACGAGGCAAAAGGTGACATATTAAGAACATTGGAAACTTAGGATTGACCATGTGGCCTAAACTTTGGCAAGTGAAGTGGTGGCCAAGTTTTGTGGCATAGTGTGCACTTGGTCCTATATGTGTTGACCACTTGGCTAAATCTAGGACCATAAGGCCAAACCTTTGGCACCTTAAATATAGTATGAGACATAATCTAGAACTGCTATAGTAAATTAGTAGTATAGTTAATATGTTAATATTTGTATTATATTTAAGTATATGCTAAATATAATTTATGTTCAAAATTTCACTAATGAAGAATGTTCCCATTTAGCACTCCAGATGCGGGGTCTTAGGGCAATGCCACAATGGGGTGACAAGGCAGCGCTTCCACGTGAGGTTTGGGGGTAGAGCTCTTGATGGGGATGTGGAATATAGCGCTCTCAATGGCGGGGCTTGGGAGGCTGATTTTGGGATATTGTTCAGGGCGGGGTCAAGGGGCGGCTAGAGTTACGCATAGTATAGAGTTACGCATGTTTTGCATATTTTCAACCATGATTTCTTTAATTTTGGCCGTGTGAATTGGTTAATGTTTTATATTGCTTTTGTTTTTTTTAATCCTATGATAAAACATGGACTTGTAGCATACATGGCATTCTAAGAAACCCTATCAAGATTAGGCACAGAGAGAGCGCACGAGCAACGCACACAGAGAAAGAAGGCGAGCAGCAAACACACAAAAAGCGCACACGGATCGCACACAGTTGGAGTATACGCGCACGTAGAGGATCAAGCCTGGCATCGTACACAACACACAGTTGGAGCGCACAGGATTGAAAGTTCGCGCACAAGATAAAGAAACAGCAGCGTACGCAACGCTTTCCAGAAGGGCAGGATCGGGCATAGCTTCTTCTCAGGAGACATTGCACACCTCACGAATAGAGAAAAAATAGGTATTTCTCTCTCTCTCACTCTCTGTCTTTCTCCATATAGAGAAGATGGTTCTCTGTAACTCTTCTTGCACACACACTCTCTCGTCAAAAGACAGAGATACGTAGTTTAAAAATATCCCCGCACACATACACATATTCCCATACATCCTCTTCCTCTCTTCCACATACATAACCACAGTGAAATCTGTTATCTTGTTGTCTCTCTCTTGAAAATACATGCACATATTCCCACACATCGTCTTCCTCACTTCCACATACATAACCACAGTGAAATCTGTTATCTAGTTGTCTCTCTCTTGAAAATACGTGCACATGTTCCCATACATCGTCTTCCTCTCTTACACATACATAAACACAATGAAATCTGTTATCTTTCTCTCTCTCCTCTCTCTAGAAAATAGGTATTTCTCTTTCTCTCTCTCTCTCTATCTATCTCTGTATCTTGCTATCTCTCTCTTGAAAATACATGCTCATGTATGTGTGCGTCTGTGTTATCTATGTGTATGTATGTATATTTGTGTTATTTCATTGTAATACTCATACATAATGCAGATACACAATTACACTTAATTACGATATGCACACATAGTATATATACATACACAAATATCACAAATAACTAACACATTGTAATACTAGTAAACTTGAATGGAAGACTTACTTGTGTGATCTGTTAAAGTCGATTCTTGTAGCGAGTTCTGGATGTATGTTGAGCTGATTTTCCTCTAATCCATTTGTAGATATGATTGTAACTTCTGTTTCTCAAAAATAGTAGTGTTTTTTAGTGATACACCTAATGGACATAAATGGTTGAAACTAGGACATGTAGACCAAAAATACGTGTATTTCTTTGGATGAATATATACACTTTTTGGTGACCCTTACCACAAGTGGTGGACCTTGAGACCAGTGGACTATAAGGACCTCCAAACAATACCTTGTACACTCAATCCTTCTTGGTATCTAGGTTGGACAAGTGGTGGACCTTGTTCAAATTCTCTAACCACTCTCTCTAACATGGTGACATAATTTAGGTGTGATAAATTCATATCTATGCAAATTTGAATCAGTTTAGGCTTGTTAATTTGAATTTGTTTGAATTTATGTACAATATAATGATTTGAGGTTTGCATATTTGAATTCAGGTGGTATAATGATATCTTTTTGTGGTAAACTTGAATTTAAAATCAATTTTGCATGGAATATTTTAAATTTAAGCGGTAAAATTTAAATTTTTATAAAAAAGTTTGAATTTTAAAATTTGGGCGGGATATTTTAAAATTTAGGCGGGATATTTAAAATTTGGGAGGGATATTTTAAATTTAGGCGATCAGATTTTGAATTTTAAATTTAGGCGGGAAGGTTTTGAATTGATAGCGAGATCTCCCTTACATAAGAGAGTATAGGTTGGACAAGTTGTGGACCTTAAAGCTAGAGCAACCATGCTACTGGACATGATAGGTAGGGAATCTAGTTGAATATTGTATGTATAATATGTATGTAATAGATCTAGCTTGGACAAGTGGTGGACCTTGGAACAAAACCCCATGTAAAACATATCATGCACATTCCAAGTGGTGAGAAAAAATATCATTTAAGATATAGCCTTATAGGTTGGACAAGTGGTGGACCTTAACACCAAGATATTATTAATGTAATGACATAGAGTGGAAACTGGTGAATCTTGAGACCAAACCATGCTACTAGCGATAATAGCTTGGACACGTGGTGGACCTTGAAAGTAATCCCCCCATCTACGAAATATCGTGGGTTTAAGGTATTTTAATGGAGCAGAGCATCTTGGAGACATGGTGTAGGTTGCTTCTCTTCATGTTTCAATGGAGCCTATCTTGGACAAATGGTGGAGCATCCTTCTCTCCATGTTTCAATGGAGCCTAGCTTGGACTAGTGGTGGACCTTTGCTTCTCTCTATGATTCAAGTGGTGGACCTTGGAACCAAACCCCCATGTAAAACCTATCATGGTCACTCCAAGTGGTGAGAAAGAATAACCTTTCAGATATAGCCTTATAGGTTGTACAAGTGGTGGACCTTAACACCCAAATATTCTTAATATAATGACATAGAGTGAAAAAGTGTTGAATCTTGAGACAAAACCACTCATGCTACTAGCAATAATAGCTTGGACAAGTGGTGGACCTTGAACGTAAACCCCCCATGTTTCAATAGACTTAGCTTCGACAAATGGTGGAGCATCGTTCTCTCCATGTTTCAATGGAGCCTAGCTTGGACAAGTGGTGGACCTTTGTTTCTCTCTATGTTTCAATAGAGTTAGCTTGGACAAGTGGTGGACCTTGGAACCAAACCCCCATGTAAAACCTATCATGGTCACTAAAAGTGGTGAGAAAGAATAACCTTACAGATATATCCTTATAGGTTGGACAAGTGGTGGACCTTAACACCCAGATATTCTTAATATAATGGCATAGAGTAGAAAAGTGGTGAATCTTGAGAGCAAACCACTCATGCTACTAGCGATAAAATGTTGGACAAGTGGTGCACCTTGAATGTAAACCCCCCATCTAAGAAATATCATGGGTTTAAGGTATTTAGATGGAGCCTAGCATCTTGGAGACATGGTGCACCTTGCTTCTCTTCATGTTTCAATGGAGCCTATCTTGGACAAATGGTGGAGCATCCTTCTCTCCATGTTTCAATGGAGCCTAGCTTGGACAAGTGGTGGACCTTTGCTTCTCTCTATGTTTCAATAGAGTTAGCTTGGACAAGTGGTAGACCTTGGAACCAAACCCCCATGTAAAACCTATCATGGTCACACCAAGTGGTACGAAAGAATAACCTTTAAGATGTAGCCTTATAGGTTGGACAAGTGGTGGACCTTAACACCCACATATTTTTAATATAATGACATAGAGTGGAAAAGTGGTGAATCTTGAGACCAAACCACTAAGGCTACTACCAATAATAGCTTGGACAAGTGTTGGACCTTGAATGTAAACCCCTCATCTACGACATATCGTGGGTTTAATGTTTTTCGATGGAGCCTAGCATCTTGGAGACATGGTGCAGCTTTCTTCTCGTCATGTTTCAATGGAGTCTATCTTGGACAAATGATGGAGCATCCTTCTCTCCATGTTGCAATGGAGCCTAGCTTGGACAAGTGGTGGACATTTTATTCTCTCTCTGTTTCAATAGAGTTAGCTTGGACAAGTGGTGGAGCTTGGAACCAAACCCCCATCTAAAACCTATCATCGTCACTCCAAGTGGTAAGAAAGAATAACCTTTAAGATATAGACTTATAGGTTCGACAAGTGGTGGACCTTAACACCCACATATTCTTAATATAATGACAGAGATTGGAAAAGTGGTGAATCTTGAGATAAAACCACTCATGCTACTAGCGATAATAGCTTGGACAAGTGGTGGCCCTTGAATGTAAACCCCCCATGTACAAACTATCCTGGGTTTAAGGTATATCGGTGAATCCTAGCATCTTGGAGACATGGTGCAGCTTGCTTTTCTTCATTTTTTGATGGAGCCTATCTTGGACAAATGGTGGAGCATCCTTCTCTACATGTTTCAATGGACCCTAGCTTGGACAAGTGGTGGACCTTTGCTTCTTTCTATGATTCAATAGAGTTAGCTTGGACAAGTGGTGCACCTTGGAACCAAACCCCCATGTAAAACCTATCATGGTCACTCCAAGTGGTGAGAAAGAATAACCTTTAAGATATAGCCTTATAGGTTGGACAAGTGGTGGACCTTAACACCCAAATATTCTTAATATAATGACATAGAGTGAAAAATTTGTGAATCTTGAGACAAAACCACTCATGCTACTAGCGATAAAATCTTGGACAAGTGGTGGACCTTGAACGTAAATTCCCCATGTTTCAATAGACTTAGCTTCGACAAATGGTGGAGCATTGTTCTCTCCATATTTCAATGGAGCCTAACTTGGACAAGTGGTGGACCTTTGTTTCTCTCTATGTTTCAATAGAGTTAGCTTGGACAAGTGGCGGACCTTGGAACCAAATCCCCATGTAAAACCTATCATTGTCACTCCTTAACACGCACATATTCTTAATATAATGACATAGAGTGGAAAAGTGGTGAATCTTGAGACAAAACCACTAATGCTACTAGCGATAATAGCTTGGACAAGTGGTGGCCCTTGAATGTAAACCCCCCATCTACGAAATATCGTGGGTTTAAGGTATTTAAATGGAGCCTAGCATCTTGGAGACATGGTGCACCTTGCATCTCTTCATGTTTCAATGGAGCCTACCTTGGACAAATGGTGGAGCATCCTTCTCTCCATGTTTCAATGGACCCTAGCTTGCACAAGTGGTGGACCTTTGCTTCTCTCTATGTTTCAATAGAGTTAGCTTGGACAAGTGGTGGGCCTTGGAACCAAAACCCAATGTAAAACCTATCATGGTCACTCCATGTCGTGAGAAAGAATAACCTTTAAGATATAGCCTTATAGGTTGGACAAGTGGTGGACCTTAACACCCAGATATCCTTAATATAATGACATAGACTGATAAAGTGGTGAATCTTGAGACAAAACCACTCATGCTACTAGTGGTAATAGCTTGGACAAGTGGTGGACCTTGAACGTAAACCCCCCGTGTTTCAATAGAGTTCGCTTCGACAAATGATGGAGCATCCTTCTCTCCATGTTTCAATGGAGCCTAGCTTAGACCAGTGGTGGACCTTTGCTTCTCTCTATAATTCAATAGAGTAATCTTGGAAAAGTGGTGGACCTTGGAACCAAACCCGCATGTAAAACCTATCATGGTCACTCCAAGTGGTAAGAAAGAATAACCTTTAAGATGTAGCCTTATAGGTTGTACAAGTAGTGGACCTTAACACCCACATATTCTTCATATAATGACATAGAGTGGAAAAGTGGTGAATCTTGAAACCAAACCACTCACGCTACTACCAATAATAGCTTGGACAAGTGTTGGACCTTGAATGTAAACCCTTCATCTACGGCATATCATGGGTTTAATGTTTTTCGATGGATCCTAGCATCTTGGAGACATGGTGTAGCTTGCTTCTCTTCATGTTTCAATGGAGCCTATCTTGGACAAATGGTTGAGCATTCTTCTCTCCATGTTTCAATGGAGCCTAGCTTGGACAAGTGGTGGACCTTTGCTTCTCTCTCTATTTCAATAGAGTTAGCTTGGACAAGTGGTGGAGCTTGGAACCAAACCCCCATATAAAACCTATCATGGTCACTCCAAGTGGTAAGACAGAATAACCTTTAAGATATAGATTGATAGGTTGGACAAGTGGTGGACCTTAACATCCACATATTCTTAATATAATGACATAGAGTGGAAAAGTGGTGAATTTTGAGACAACACCACTCATGCTACTAGTGATAATAGCTTGGACAAGTGGTGGCCCTTGAATGTAAACGCGCCATGTACAAAATATCCCAGGTTTAAGGTATTTCGATGAAGCTTAGCATCTTGGAGACATGGTGCAGCTTGCTTCTCTTCATGTTTCGAGGGAGCCTATCTTGGACAAATGGTGGAGCATTCTTCTCTAAATGTCTCAATGGAGCCTAGCTTGGACAAGTGGTGGACCTTTGCTTCTCTCTATGTTTCCATAGATTTAGCTTGGACAAGTGGTGGACCTTGTAAACAAACCCCCATTTAAAACATATCATGGTCAATCCAAGTGGTGACAAATAATACCCTTAAAGATCTAGCCTTATAGGTTGGACAAGTGGTCGACCTTAAAACCTAGATTTTCTTAATATAACGACATAGAGTGGAAAAGTGGTGAATCTTGAGACCAAACCACTCATGCTACTAAGGATAATAGGTTGGACAAGTGGTGGACCTTGAATGTATACCCCCCATGTACGAAATATCATGGGTTTAAGGTATTTCAATGGAGCCTAGCATCTTCGAAACATGGTGCAGCTTGCTTCTCTTCATGTTTCAATGGAGCCTATCTTTGACAAATGGTGGAGCATCCTTCTCTCCATGTTTCAATGGAGCCTAGCTTGGACAAGTGGTGGACCTTTGATTCTCTCTATGTTTCAATAGACTTAGCTTGGACAAGTGGTGGGCCTTGTAACCAAACTCCCATGTAAAACCTATCATGGTAACTCCAAGCGGTGAGAAAGAATAAAGTTTAAGATATAGCCTTATAGGTTGGACAAGTGGTGGACCTTAGCACCAACATATTCTTAATATAATGACATAGAGTGGAAAAGTGGTGAATCTTGAGACCAAACCACTCAGGCTACTACCAATAATAGCTTCGACAAGTGTTGGACCTTGTATGTAAACCCCTCATCTACGACATATCCTGAGTTTAATGTTTTTCGATGGAGCCTAGCATCTTGGAGACATGGTGCAACTTGCTTCTCGTCATGTTTCAATGGAGCCTATCTTGGACAAATGATGGAGCATCCTTTTCTCCATATTTCAATGGATCCTAGCTTGGACAAGTGGTGGACCTTTGCTTCTCTCTCTGTTTCAATAGAGTTAGCTTGGACAAGTGGTGGAGCTTGGAACCAAACCCCCATTTAAAACCTATCATGGTCACTCCAAGTGGTAAGAAAGAATATCCTTTAAGATATAGACTTATAGGTTGGACAAGTGGTGGACCTTAACACCGACATATTCTTAATGTAATGACATAGAGTGGAAAAGTGGTGAATCTTGAGACAAAGCCACTCATGCTACTAACGATAATAGCTTGGATAACTATTGGCCCTTGAATGTAAACCCCCCATGTACAAAATATCATGGGTTTAAGGTATTTCGATGAAGCCTAGTATCTTGGACACATGGTGCAGCTTGATTCTCTTCATTTTTCGATGGAGCCTATCCTGGACGAATGGTGGAGCATCCTTCTCTCTATGTTTCAATGGACCCTAGCTTCGACAAGTGGTGGACCTTTGCTTCTCTGTATGATTGAATAGAGTTTTCTTGGACACGTTGGGGACCTTGGAACCAAACCCCCATGTAAAACCTATCATGGTCACTCCAAGTGGTGAGAAAGAATAACCTTTAAGATATAGCCTTATAGGTTGGACATGTGGTGGACCTTAACACCCAAATATTCTTAATATAATGACATAGAGTGAAAAAGTGTTGAATCTTGAGACAAAACCACTCATGCTACTATCAATAATAGCTTGGACAAGTGGTGGACCTTGAACGTAAACCCCCCATGTTTCAATAGACTTAGCTTCGACAAATGGTGGAGCATCGTTCTCTCCATGTTTCAATGGAGCCTAGCTTGGACAAGTGGTGGACCTTGGTTTCTCTCTATGTTTCAATAGAGTTAGCTTAGACATGTGGTGGACCTTGGAACCAAACCCCCATGTAAAACCTATCATGGTCACTCCAAGTGGTGAGAAAGAATAACCTTAATGATATATCCTTATGGGTTGGACAAGTGGTGGACCTTAACACCCAGATATTCTTAATATAATGGCATAGAGTGGAAAAGTGGTGAATCTTGAGAGCAAACCACTCATGCTACTAGCGATAATAGGTTGGACAAGTGGTGGACCTTGAATGTAAACCCCCCATCTACGAAATATCGTGGGTTCAAGGTATTTAGATAGAGCCTAGCATCTTGGAGACATGGTGCACCTTGCTTCTCTTCATGTTTCAATGGAGCCTATTTTGGACAAATGGTGGAGAATCCTTCTCTCCATGTTTCAATGGACCCTAGCTTGGACAAGTGGTGGACTTTTGCTTCTCTCTATGTCTCAATAGAGTTAGCTTGGACAAGTGGTGGACCTTGGAACCAAACCCCAATGTAAAACCTATCATGGGCACTCCAAGTCATGAGAAAGAATAACCTTTAAGATATAGTCTTATCAGTTTGACAAGTGGTGGACCTTAACACCCAAATATTCTTAACATAATGACAAAGAGTGAAAAAGTGGTGAATCTTGAGACAAAACCACTCATGCTACTAGCCGTAATAGCTTGGAAAAGTGGTGGATCTTGAACGTAAACACCCCATGTTTCAATAGAGTTAGCTTCGACAAATGGTGGAGCATACTTCTCTCCATGTTTCAATGGAGCCTAGCTTGGACAAGTGGTGGACCTTTGCTTCTCTCTATGATTCAATAGAGTTAGCTTGGACAAGTGGTGGACCTTGGAACCAAACCCCCATGTAAAACCTATCATGGTCACTCCAAGTCGTGAGAAAGAATAACCTTTAAGATATAGCCTTATAGGTTGGACAAGTGGTGGACCTTAACACCCACATATCCTTAATATAATGACATAGAGTGATAAAGTGATGAATCTTTAGACAAAACCACTCATGCTACTAGCGGTAATAGCTTGGACAAGTGGTGGACCTTGAATGTAAACCCCCCATGTTTCAATAGAGTTAGCTTCGACAAATGATGGAGCATCCTTCTCTCCATGTTTCAATGGAGCCTAGATTAGACAAGTGGTGGACCTTTGCTTCTCTCTATAATTCAATAGAGTAAGCTTGGACAAGTGGTGGACCTTGGAACCAAACCCCCATGTAAAACCTATTATGGTCACTCCAAGTGGTAAGAAAGAATAACCTTTAAGATGTAGCCTTATAGGTTGTATAAGTGGTGGACCTTAACACCCACATATTCTTAATATAATGACATAGAGTGGAAAAGTGGTGAATCTTGAGACCAAACCACTCAGGCTACTACCAATAATATCTTGGACAAGTGTTGGACCTTGAATGTAAACCCCTCATCTAGGACATATCATGGGTTTAATGTTTTTGGATGGATCCTAGCATGTTGGAGACATGGTGTAGCTTGCTTCTCGTCATGTTTCAATGGAGCCTATCTTGGACAAATGGTGGAGCATCCTTCTCTCCATGTTTCAATGGAGCCTAGCTTGGACAAGTGGTGGACCTTTGCTTCTCTCTTTGTTTCAATAGAGTTAGCTTGGACAAGTGGTGGAGCTTGGAACCAAACCCCCATATAAAACCTATCATGGTCACTCCAAGTGGTAAGAAAGAATAACCTTTAAGATATAGACTTATAGGTTGGACAAGTGGTGGACCTTAACACCCACATATTCTTAATATAATGGCATAGAGCGGAAAAGTGGTGAATCTTGAGACAAAACCACTCATGCTACTAGCGATAATAGCTAGGACAAGTGGTGGCCCTTGAATGTAAACCTCCCAAGTAAAAAATATCTTGGGTTTAAGGTATTTCGATGAAGCCTAGCATCTTGGAGACATGGTGCAGTTTGCTTCTCTTCATGTTTCGATGGAGCCTATCTTGGAGAAATGGTGGAGCATCCTTCTCTAAATGTCTCAATGGTGCCTAGCTTGGACAACTGGTGGACCTTGGAACCAAACCCCCATGTAAAACATATCATGGTCATTCCAAGTGGTGAGAAATATTACCCTTAAGATCTAGCCTTATAGGTTGGACAAGTGGTCGACCTTAAAACCTAGCTCTTATTAATATAACAACATAGAGTGGAAAAGTGGTGAATCTTGAGACCAAACCACTCATGCTACTAAGGATAATAGGTTGGACAAGTGGTGGACCTTGAATGTATACCCCCCATGTACAAAACATCAGTGGTTTAAGGTATTTCAATGGAGCCTAGCATCTTGGAGACATGGTGCAGCTTGCTTCTCTTCATGTTTCAATGGAGCCTATCTTTGACAAATGGTGGAGCATCCTTCTCTCCATGTTTCAATGGAGCCTAGCTTGGACAAGTGGTGAAACTTTGCTTTTCTCTATGTTTCAATAGAGTTAGCTTGGACAAGTGGTGGGCCTTGTAACCAAACTCCCATGTAAAACCTATCAAGGTAACTCCGAGTGGTGAGAAAGAATAAAGTTTAAGATATAGCCTTATAGGTTGGACAAGTGGTGGACCTTGAATGTAAACCCCCCATGTACGAAATATCATGGGTTTAAGGTATTTCAATGGAGCTTAGCATCTTGGAGACATGGTGTAGCTTGCTTCTCTTCATGTTTCAATGGAGCGTATCTTGGACAAATGGTGGAGCATCCTTCTCTCCATGTTTCAATGGACCCTAGCTTGGACAAGTGGTGGACCTTTGCTTCTCTCTTTGTTTCAATAGAGTTATCTTGGACAAGTGATGGACCTTGGAACCAAACCCCCATGTAAAACCTATCATGGTCACTCCAAGTGGTGAGAAAGAATAACCCTTAAGATATAGCCTTATAGGTTGGACAAGTGGTGGATCTTAACACTTAGATATTCTTAATATAATGACATAGAGTGAAAAATTTGTGAATCTTGAAACCAAACCACTCATGCTACTAGCGTTAATAGGTTGGACAAGTGGTGGACCTTGAATGTAAACCCCCCATGTTTCAATAGACTTAGCTTCGACAAATGGTGGAGCATCGTTCTCTCCATGTTTCAATGGAGCCTAGCTTGGACAAGTGGTGGACCTTGGTTTCTCTCTATGTTTCAATAGAGTTAGCTTAGACATGTGGTGGACCTTGGAACCAAACCCCCATGTAAAACCTATCATGGTCACTCCAAGTGGTGAGAAAGAATAACCTTAATGATATATCCTTATGGGTTGGACAAGTGGTGGACCTTAACACCCAGATATTCTTAATATAATGGCATAGAGTGGAAAAGTGGTGAATCTTGAGAGCAAACCACTCATGCTACTAGCGATAATAGGTTGGACAAGTGGTGGACCTTGAATGTAAACCCCCCATCTACGAAATATCGTGGGTTCAAGGTATTTAGATAGAGCCTAGCATCTTGGAGACATGGTGCACCTTGCTTCTCTTCATGTTTCAATGGAGCCTATTTTGGACAAATGGTGGAGAATCCTTCTCTCCATGTTTCAATGGACCCTAGCTTGGACAAGTGGTGGACTTTTGCTTCTCTCTATGTCTCAATAGAGTTAGCTTGGACAAGTGGTGGACCTTGGAACCAAACCCCAATGTAAAACCTATCATGGGCACTCCAAGTCATGAGAAAGAATAACCTTTAAGATATAGTCTTATCAGTTTGACAAGTGGTGGACCTTAACACCCAAATATTCTTAACATAATGACAAAGAGTGAAAAAGTGGTGAATCTTGAGACAAAACCACTCATGCTACTAGCCGTAATAGCTTGGAAAAGTGGTGGATCTTGAACGTAAACACCCCATGTTTCAATAGAGTTAGCTTCGACAAATGGTGGAGCATACTTCTCTCCATGTTTCAATGGAGCCTAGCTTGGACAAGTGGTGGACCTTTGCTTCTCTCTATGATTCAATAGAGTTAGCTTGGACAAGTGGTGGACCTTGGAACCAAACCCCCATGTAAAACCTATCATGGTCACTCCAAGTCGTGAGAAAGAATAACCTTTAAGATATAGCCTTATAGGTTGGACAAGTGGTGGACCTTAACACCCACATATCCTTAATATAATGACATAGAGTGATAAAGTGATGAATCTTTAGACAAAACCACTCATGCTACTAGCGATAATAGCTTGGACAAGTGGTGGACCTTGAATGTAAACCCCCCATGTTTCAATAGAGTTAGCTTCGACAAATGATGGAGCATCCTTCTCTCCATGTTTCAATGGAGCCTAGATTAGACAAGTGGTGGACCTTTGCTTCTCTCTATAATTCAATAGAGTAAGCTTGGACAAGTGGTGGACCTTGGAACCAAACCCCCATGTAAAACCTATTATGGTCACTCCAAGTGGTAAGAAAGAATAACCTTTAAGATGTAGCCTTATAGGTTGTATAAGTGGTGGACCTTAACACCCACATATTCTTAATATAATGACATAGAGTGGAAAAGTGGTGAATCTTGAGACCAAACCACTCAGGCTACTACCAATAATATCTTGGACAAGTGTTGGACCTTGAATGTAAACCCCTCATCTAGGACATATCATGGGTTTAATGTTTTTGGATGGATCCTAGCATGTTGGAGACATGGTGTAGCTTGCTTCTCGTCATGTTTCAATGGAGCCTATCTTGGACAAATGGTGGAGCATCCTTCTCTCCATGTTTCAATGGAGCCTAGCTTGGACAAGTGGTGGACCTTTGCTTCTCTCTTTGTTTCAATAGAGTTAGCTTGGACAAGTGGTGGAGCTTGGAACCAAACCCCCATATAAAACCTATCATGGTCACTCCAAGTGGTAAGAAAGAATAACCTTTAAGATATAGACTTATAGGTTGGACAAGTGGTGGACCTTAACACCCACATATTCTTAATATAATGGCATAGAGCGGAAAAGTGGTGAATCTTGAGACAAAACCACTCATGCTACTAGCGATAATAGCTAGGACAAGTGGTGGCCCTTGAATGTAAACCTCCCATGTAAAAAATATCTTGGGTTTAAGGTATTTCGATGAAGCCTAGCATCTTGGAGACATGGTGCAGTTTGCTTCTCTTCATGTTTCGATGGAGCCTATCTTGGAGAAATGGTGGAGCATCCTTCTCTAAATGTCTCAATGGTGCCTAGCTTGGACAACTGGTGGACCTTGGAACCAAACCCCCATGTAAAACATATCATGGTCATTCCAAGTGGTGAGAAATATTACCCTTAAGATCTAGCCTTATAGGTTGGACAAGTGGTCGACCTTAAAACCTAGATCTTATTAATATAACAACATAGAGTGGAAAAGTGGTGAATCTTGAGACCAAACCACTCATGCTACTAAGGATAATAGGTTGGACAAGTGGTGGACCTTGAATGTATACCCCCCATGTACAAAACATCAGTGGTTTAAGGTATTTCAATGGAGCCTAGCATCTTGGAGACATGGTGCAGCTTGCTTCTCTTCATGTTTCAATGGAGCCTATCTTTGACAAATGGTGGAGCATCCTTCTCTCCATGTTTCAATGGAGCCTAGCTTGGACAAGTGGTGGAACTTTGCTTTTCTCTATGTTTCAATAGAGTTAGCTTGGACAAGTGGTGGGCCTTGTAACCAAACTCCCATGTAAAACCTATCAAGGTAACTCCGAGTGGTGAGAAAGAATAAAGTTTAAGATATAGCCTTATAGGTTGGACAAGTGGTGGACCTTGAATGTAAACCCCCCATGTACGAAATATCATGGGTTTAAGGTATTTCAATGGAGCTTAGCATCTTGGAGACATGGTATAGCTTGCTTCTCTTCATGTTTCAATGGAGCGTATCTTGGACAAATGGTGGAGCATCCTTCTCTCCATGTTTCAATGGACCCTAGCTTGGACAAGTGGTGGACCTTTGCTTCTCTCTTTGTTTCAATAGAGTTATCTTGGACAAGTGATGGACCTTGGAACCAAACCCCCATGTAAAACCTATCATGGTCACTCCAAGTGGTGAGAAAGAATAACCCTTAAGATATAGCCTTATAGGTTGGACAAGTGGTGGACCTTAACACTTAGATATTCTTAATATAATGACATAGAGTGAAAAATTTGTGAATCTTGAAACCAAACCACTCATGCTACTAGCGTTAATAGGTTGGACAAGTGGTGGACCTTGAATGTAAACCCCCCATGTTTCAATAGAGTTAGCTTCGACAAATGGTAGAGCATACTTCTTTCCATGTTTCAATGGAGCCTAGCTTGGACAAGTGGTGGACCTTTGTTTCTCTCTATGTTTCAATAGAGTTAGCTTGGACAAGTGGTGGACCTTGGAACCAAACCCCCATGTAAAACCTATCATGGTCACTCCAAGTGGTGAGAAAGAATAACCTTAATGATATATCCTTATGGGTTGGACAAGTGGTGGACCTTAACACCCAGATATTCTTAATATAATGGAATAGAGTGGAAAAGTGGTGAATCTTGAGAGCAAACCACTCATGCTACTAGCGATAATAGGTTGGACAAGTGGTGGACCTTGAATGTAAACCCCCCATCTACGAAATATCGTGGGTTCAAGGTATTTAGATGGAGCCTAGCATCTTGGAGACATGGTGCACCTTGCTTCTCTTCATGTTTCAATGGAGCCTATTTTGGACAAATGGTGGAGAATCCTTCTCTCCATGTTTCAATGGACCTTAGCTTGGACAAGTGGTGGACTTTTGCTTCTCTCTATGTCTCAATAGAGTTATCTTGGACAAGTGGTGGACCTTGGAACCAAACCCCAATGTAAAACCTATCATGGGCACTCCAAGTCGTGAGAAAGAATAACCGTTAAGATATAGTCTTATCAGTTTGACAAGTGGTGGACCTTAACACCCAAATATTCTTAACATAATGACAAAGAGTGAAAAAGTGGTGAATCTTGAGACAAAACCACTCATGCTACTAGCCGTTATAGCTTGGAAAAGTGGTGGACCTTGAACGTAAACCCCCCATGTTTCAATAGAGTTAGCTTCGACAAATGGTGGAGCATACTTCTCTCCATGTTTCAATGGAGCCTAGCTTGGACAAGTGGTGGACCTTTGCTTCTCTCTATGATTCAATAGAGTTAGCTTGGACAAGTGGTGGACCTTGGAACCAAACCCCCATGTAAAACCTATCATGGTCACTCCAAGTCGTGAGAAAGAATAACCTTTAAGATATAGCCTTATAGGTTGGACAAGTGGTGGACCTTAACACCCACATATCCTTAATATAATGACATAGAGTGATAAAGTGATGAATCTTTAGACAAAAACACTCATGCTACTAGCGGTAATAGCTTGGACAAGTGGTGGACCTTGAATGTAAACCCCCCATGTTTCAATAGAGTTAGCTTCGACAAATGATGGAGCATCCTTCTCTCCATGTTTCAATGGAGCCTAGATTAGACAAGTGGTGGACCTTTGCTTCTCTCTATAATTCAATAGAGTAAGCTTGGACAAGTGGTGGACCTTGGAACCAAACCCCCATGTAAAACCTATTATGGTCACTCCAAGTGGTAAGAAAGAATAACCTTTAAGATGTAGCCTTATAGGTTGTATAAGTGGTGGACCTTAACACCCACATATTCTTAATATAATGACATAGAGTGGAAAAGTGGTGAATCTTGAGACCAAACCACTCAGGCTACTACCAATAATATCTTGGACAAGTGTTGGACCTTGAATGTAAACCCCTCATCTAGGACATATCATGGGTTTAATGTTTTTCGATGGATCCTAGCATGTTGGAGACATGGTGCAGCTTGCTTCTCGTCATGTTTCAATGGAGCCTATCTTGGACAAATGGTGGAGCATCCTTCTCTCCATGTTTCAATGGACCCTAGCTTGGACAAGTGGTGGACCTTTGCTTCTCTCTTTGTTTCAATAGAGTTATCTTGGACAAGTGATGGACCTTGGAACCAAACCCCCATGTAAAACCTATCATGGTCACTCCAAGTGGTGAGAAAGAATAACCCTTAAGATATAGCCTTATAGGTTGGACAAGTGGTGGACCTTAACACTTAGATATTCTTAATATAATGACATAGAGTGAAAAATTTGTGAATCTTGAAACCAAACCACTCATGCTACTAGCGTTAATAGGTTGGACAAGTGGTGGACCTTGAATGTAAACCCCCCATGTTTCAATAGAGTTAGCTTCGACAAATGGTAGAGCATACTTCTTTCCATGTTTCAATGGAGCCTAGCTTGGACAAGTGGTGGACCTTTGTTTCTCTCTATGTTTCAATAGAGTTAGCTTGGACACGTGGTGGACCTTGGAACCAAACCCCCATGTAAAACATATCATGGAAATTTCAAGTGGTGAGAAATAATACCCTTTAAGATATACCCTTATAGGTTGGACAAGTGGTCGACCTTAACACCCAGATCTTCTTAACGTAATGACATAGAGTGTAAAAGTGGTGAGTCTTTAGACCAAACCACTCATGCTACTAGAGATAATAGGTTGGACAAGTGGTGGACCTTGAATGTAAACTCCCCATGCACAAAACATCGTGGGTTTAAGGTATTTCAATGGATCTTATCATCTTGGAGACATGGTGCGACTTGCTTCTCTTCATGTTTCAATGGAGCCTATCTTGGACAAATGGTGGAGCATCCTTCTCTCCATGTTTCAATGGACCCTATCTTGGACAAGTGGTGGACCTTTGCTTCTCTCTATGTTTCAATAGAGTTATCTTGGACAAGTGGTGGACCTTGGAACCAAACCCCCATGTAAAACCTATCATGGTCATTCCAAGTGGTCAGAAAGAATACCCTTTAAGATATAGCCTTATAGGTTGGACAAGTGGTGGACCTTAACACCCAGATCTTCTTAATATAATGACATAGAGTGGAAAAGTGGTGAATCTTGAGACCAAACCACTCATGCTACTAGTGATAATAGGTTGGACAAGTGGTGGACCTTGAATGTAAACCCCCCATGTACGAAATATCATGGGTTTAAGATATTTCAATGGAGCCTAGCATTTTGGAGACATGGTGCATCTTGCTTCTCTTCATGTTTCAATCGAACCTGGCTTGGAAAAATGGTGGAGCATCCTTCTCTCCATGTTTCAATGGAGCCTAGCTTGGACAAGTGGTGGACCTTTGATTCTCTCTATGTTTCAATAGAGTTAGCTTGGACAAGTGGTGGACCTTGGAACCAGATCCCTATGTAAAACCTATCATGTGCATTCCAAGTGGTGGTAAATAATACCATTTTAGATATAGCTTTATAGGTTGGACAAGTGGTGGACCTTAACACCCAGATCTTCTTAATATAATGACATAGAGTGGAAAAGTGGTGAATCTTGAGACCAAACCACTCATGCTACTAGGGAGAATAGGTTGGACAAGTGGTGGACCTTGAATTTAAACCCCACATATACAAAATATCGTGGGTTTAAGGTATTTCAATGGAGCCTAGCATCTCGAAGACATGGTGCATATTGCTTCTTTTCATGTTTCAATGGAGCCTATTTTGGACAAATGGTGGAGCATCCTTCTGTCCATGATTCAATGGACCCTAGATTGGACAAGTGGTGGACCTTTGCTTCTCTCTATGTTTCAATATAGTTAGCCTATATTAGACAATTAGTAGACCTCGAATCTCTCCATGTTGTCTAGAGCTGATCTTGGACAAGTGGTTGACCTTACTTCTCCCTTCCCTTAGTTTACTAGCTTAAAAGATTACTATGTATACTTGCTTAGATCTAACTTGAACAAGTGGTGGACCTTGTATTCACACAAACTTAATTCATTACAAAAAAGTATATGCTAAAATAACATTTGGTTTTTTTTGTTTCAGGAAAGATGGCTCCAAAAAAACAGGTTGCAAGGGTTGTTGTTTTAGTTGACTATACTTGCAATGATCTTAGGAAATGGTATTTTGACATACATGGTATAGAGGGTGCACAATTTCATAAGGTGCATCTATTTATTTCCAAAAAGGAGAATGATAGCTTGTTTGAAGATGTTGGACAAGTTGTGGAAGCATCTGTCTCTGTAGTTGATAGTCATCCGGAGGTGGAATGCATTGACATTCTAGTTCCAATGAATCTAGAATTTCAACTATCTCCAGGAGCATATGCATTGGAGCGCATGTCTAGAAACAAAGAAGAGACAATGTTTTCTTGAGGATGGAAGTTTGCAGAATCAAATCCAAACATCACAGCAGATCAACTTCAAAGCTCTATCATTGCCACACTACAACGAAAAAAGGTGAAAGCTTCACGACCACCATCCACAAAGAAGCAAGCAAAAGTGCAAAAAGTAGCATCTAAGCGAACTAGTTCCATATTGGATGTAGACAAGGCATCTTTGGCATCCTCATCAACAGAGGGTTCAATGTCAAAGATGAGAATTGTGGATCCAGATGTTTTAGAGGCTGAGGCCATGAAAGGACAAGAAAAAGATATAGGTGGAATGAATAAGTACATAAATTATTTTCCTTTCCAATATAGGGAATTTGATATCCCTATTCAAAATTGTTGGCTTGCTCTTGATCACTATAATGCACGTATTATGGATAAAAAACACGCTGAAAGTGTGTTATTTGGATTTTCACGGAGTACGACCAAGCTTGCAGCATGTGCATATTTGATGCCTGATCGAAATGCAAAATCAAAGAAGGGGACTCCTTTGGCAGTAGAAGAGGTAGAGGAGCAAAAAATTAAAGATTATCATTATTGGATTCTTGATGGGTAGCATTCAATCTATGCTGCAAAAGTTTTTCTTCACAATGAACAAAACAACAAAGAGATATTTGAAAGACTGATTAGCGTGTATAAATTTAGAAAGGCTCGCATTGTTGTGAATGCTCTTCCATTTGTTGCAACTGCTATACCTGCCATTGCAAATGAGGAGGCTCAGGCATTGTATGTCAAGCAACCTTACAGCCAAATATTGAGACATTTACGGAGTCAATGGATCTTCTCAGGACGACCACCAAAGGCAGCAAGTGGAATTGCAGAGGGACATGCATCTCGTGCCGAATGGGATGTAAGTTATTTTCTTTGTCTTTTTGATAGTGTTTAATTAACAAATCTTGCTCAATAGTTTAATTATTTCTCTATTTCTTTTTAGGCTTTTCTTCGATTGGCAAGAATGAGTGCAGCAGCAAGTTGGATTGCTAAATAGGCACACATGGTCACGTACTCTGATTTAGTTTATGATTGCTGGATAGAAATCATTGAAAAGCTAGAAGAGGAGAATAAGAAACCCCCAACAACTGTATTTAGATACCTTTGTGGCCTTGAGGAATCAGAGGTAAAGACTATTCAAGAAGAGATTAGAGATGAGAAGATTTTACTGTCAAAGAGTGCAAAGGATGGTGATGCAACTAACATGTATGATCGAATCAAGCAGTTGAAGCAAGACAAATTGATTCAAGATGCACTTCTTGAAGGCTTCAACAATTTGAATGAGTCTTCACCATGTAAAGACTGGGAGGAGGTGGTCAAAATGTATAACATCAATGATGTTGTTTATAAAACAATTTTAATGTTATGCGAGGAATGGATCAAATCTAGTTTGACGCGTGGAACAAAGAAAATGGCTTTTCTAGATGGAGCAATAAAATACATGCAATGGGCAATTCACCTTCAAAAGGAGAAAACTGAGCCTAGAGATTTGCCATGGTCAATCTATGTGGTGAGCCTACAAATGGAAGGCAATCTCTACTTGATGCGCCACTTCAATAATAAAGTGCCTACTGGCTTATGTGTTTTAGATATGACAAAAAACGTTGGAGGCAATTTGAAGTGGAGTGAGGAGACATTTAACAATGCTTTGGATGGGATCTTGGCTATTGCTGGAGGGTCAACATATCCTGGATTTGTCTTTCTTGCATTTGTGGATTTCACTAACTTCACAAAATTGCAATGTGCCTTTCATGCCATGGGAGATAATCTGAGCTACCATTGTTGTGGTGCATTGCATCACTTTCCATCAGCTCCTTGCAAAGGAGCAATTCAATTCCTAACATTTATTGCCTTCTTGGGACAAGGCAATGCATTTGAAGACCTGAGAAGAAGATCAGAGGAACATCCCATGCCAATTGATTGTTCTCTTCTTCAAGTAGCAGATAACGATATGTCAGATTTGCAATATTTGGAGGCCAAAAAAAAAGCTTTGGTCAAGCACTACATTCGTACATATTGTTTTGAAGACCGCAAGCTTGTTGATGTTTTTGGTGATGGCTCCTTGGTTGCACAAGAAGGAATACAACAGAAAAAAGAAGTTATATGCTTAATTGATAGTGTGGAGGAGGCAAAAAACATGGAGACCATGCTGCTAGACTTTGCTAAGTCTCATGAAGATATAGAAAAATGGGCTGGACTTCAACAATCCACTTCACAATCAAATGGCATTGTGCCTGTTACAGAGGAGTGCTCTCCACAAAGAGAAGAAGAAGAACAACAACAACATCCTCTATCAATGGAGGACTTTTTGGAAATGGAGACACGTATGTTTTGAGTTTCTTGTGCATGTTAGTGTTTCTTGTTACTGATTTGATACTCTTAATGTTAGATTTTGCTTTATATAGTATTGATTGAGTTTGTATTTTTTATCTCAAGCATTCAAGGTTTGAATGTAAATAATAAATTACTTGAGTTTTTGAATGGTGGATCTTTAGACTAAACCTATAACATTTAATACTCACAAAGACTTAATTACTTAAGAGATTGAACTCAATAAGTTTTGGACCTTTTATCAATACCCCCTTGATATGATACATTAGATCGTAGCATGGTTAAATGGTGATGCTTCATAAATTGAACCTAGCTTAGACAGGTGCTGGAGCCTAAATTTAAACTAACCTTGCTAGAAGGGAGCTTATGTTTGGACTTTGAGAACTAGCATAAGTAATCAATTAGAGCATAGATTATACATGTGGTGGTGGCCTTAGAGACCAAAATCTTAATGAGCTTGGAAAAGTATTTAAGTACTGCAATTTACTTAGTTTTAGTACTCACTAAAGGCATAGCTTGACAAAAGGTGGACCTTACATGGATCCTAATTTCAAGAGGTGTGGTAGACCTTCAAACCAAGATCATATAGCTTGGACATGTGGTGGACCTTGCATGGAGACTAATTTAGACAAGTGTGGTACACCTTGTAACCAACACCCATTTGTTATATTAGCTTGGACAAGTGGTGGACCTTGCTTTTATGTTTCAATGGAGCATATTTTGGACAGTGGTAGACCTTGTTTCTCTCCATGCTTCAATGGAGAGAAAAATTAGCTTGGACAAGTGGTGGACCTTGCTTTTATGTTTTAAAGGAGCATATTTTGGACAAGTGGTAGACATTGTTTCTCTCCATGGTTCAATGGAACCCACCTTAGACAAGTGAAGTACCTTGAAACCAAACCCCCATAATACAACCTACTAAATAGGTTGGAAAATTGGTGGTATATGAAACCATCCATGATAGAGCATAGTATAGGTGAAAACGTAGTGGTCCTTATATCAATTACCCATACATAGCTTGGACAAGTCGTGGACCTTGATTCTCTCTATGTTTCAATGGATCCTATCTTGGACTATAGATATATCTTACTTATTTCCATGCTTCAATGGATTGTAGCTTGGATAAGGAGTGGACCTTCAAACAAAACTCCACAGCATAGCATATATTAACAATTCATGGGTTTTATAGATATTTTCTTGCCTATTTTGGAGAGTTGGTACACCTTTATTCTCCATTCTTCAATGGATCTGAGGTTGGACAAGCGGAGCTGGAGAAGTGGTCAACCTTAAAATGAAACCTCCCATGCTACAACCCATCATAGATCGTATATGTAGTGGAACTTGAAACTCTTTTATGTCCCTAGCTTAGAGAAGCATTTCACTCTTTATTATCTCCATACATGAAGGCAAGGTTGGACAAGTGGTGGACCTTCAAACCAAAATCTCTATGCAATAATAGGCAAGTGGTGGAGCTTGTTTTCTCCATGTTCCAATGGAGCCTAGCTTAGACAAACAATGGAGCTTGCTTCTCTCCATGTTTCAATGGATCCTAGCTTAGAAAAGTGGTGGAGATTTGATTCTCTCCATGTTCCAATGGACCATAGCTTAGACAAGTGGTAGACCGTGGAAAAACCCCCCGTATACAACATGTGGCTCAACACTCCCCCCCTCCGCGTTCATGTCGTCCCTGACATGACTTTTATGCTTGGTCAATAAAGTCCTGTCGTCTTGAGCATCTGCAAATGTGATTCGTATCGTAGGTTGCCGATGGTCAAGGTTGGGCCGAATATTTTGCTTTCGTGGGTGAAAAAGCCGGTGTAGAAAGCTTCTTCGAATGTTTGCATGTGGAAGCTAGGCAAAAACATAATCCTTTGGTATAGGAGGTGTAACACTTTTGGAGAAGGCTGCAATGAAAGATCGTACATCATATCGGTCACTGTGTCGGCCGTCGATAGAAGACTCGAGGTCGTGGCTTTTTCTGGCGCGAACACTTCAATGCAAGCTAAGAGAGTCCTGCAGATTTTCTTGAGCATCTGACACGAAAGGTCAGGAGAGCCAGTAAAGAGCTTGATGGTGCCCGTTAGGGTTTTCACCATGTAGGCTTTACCTATTCTCTCTCCTGCCTTTGGTCCTGGCATCCTGTGGTAATTAAGCCAATTTGGCTTCTTTTCTGCAATCGTGCCATGCTCTTTCCAGTTTCTGACTCTTGGCACCGGGCAGAAGGTTGCATCCTCCCGAATCTCCTTTGGTGCCTCCACCAAGTAGATGAGGTAGGCTGGGTATTTGTTCAGCCAACCTTTCCTCCATTTAGGTTGTGAATCTACTATTTTCTTTGATTGTTCCTCCTTTGTGATGTCACCTTGGTAAAGAGCAACATACTGCTCCTCCTCTATTCTCTTTTTCGTCTTTAGCACTTCAAATTCATCAAAGGGAAAGGCAGGCTAGGTTGCATCCATTGTTCATGGAGCACTTTTGTGTCTAGTCCCTGAAGTCTAATGGAGATTAGGAGTCTCCTCTCCCATTCCATTTCCGCCTTGGCACTCTCCTCTGCAGACTTTTCTATTTGTTCATGGAGCCTTTGTTCTTCTTCTTCAGAGATTACAGAAGTCGAGACCACCTCTTGAGCTGGGGCTGGATCTTCAATTGTGGTTGCCTCTCCAGTTTCTGGTAGCTCTATGGCTGCTCCACCTGATTCTTCGTGTGGTGTCTCTGTCTCTCTTCTTTGTTGCTCTTGTAGATCTTGGAGTTGTTTGCGGAGGGCCTCATTCTCTGTCCGTAGTGTTTGATTTTCTAATGTGAGCCTCTCCTCTGCGGCCAATGATCCCTCCGCAATGTGCAACCTTTGCACTTGCTCTAATCTCAGCTCTCTTTGTAAGCTTCGGACCTGGTCTTCCAAAGCTGGTATGATAACTCCCTCTTGTTCGGTTCCTGCTCTGCTAGCTCTAGGGGTAGTCCTGAGTCTAGTGATTGTTCTTTCTTGGAGCTCAACTCTCTCCCTTAGCTCAATGAGCTCATCCTTAGCCGCCTCCAAGTTATCCTCTATCCACTCCCTTGCTTCCTGTACACTTGTTACTTCTCTTGAAGCCTCGGCTAGCTGGAGTATCAAGATGTCTCTCTCGTTTTCCGCGTCATAGAGTGATGCTTTATGACTTTCAAATTCAGTCATAGCATTCTATAATTTCCTCTGCAACTCCGATTCCCTTTGTTTGGCTGTCTCCATCTCTACTTCCTTTGCCTTGGATCTTTCTTTTATCTTGCTGAGCAGTTCATGCACCATGTGCATGTCTTTTTCATCTTCATCTGTCAACTCTAAAGCTCTTTCTGCCACCACCTCCATTGGCTTTGGCTCTTCTAGTACGTTCGGTTCGTCCAGTTTCTCTTCACTTTCTTTTTTACTCTCTGTCTTTTCCTCCGTCCCTCTCCGTTCATCTTGTTTTTGTAGTGTGATCCCATAAACTGCCTCAAGGGCCTCTTCTTCAGTGTATCCTATAGCTACCAGATCCTCATAATCATTTCTCTTTTGCTGAACTGGATCTATCTTCTTTTCTTTGGTCTCGGCCTCTGGCTTTTCCAAATCATCTGTGTCCACCTCTACTGTGGTCTCCTCCACAATTTTTTCCGTCTTCTTCGGGCTTGGTACATCAGTCATAGAGGGATATCTGTCCTCAGCTTCCTTGGCTTTCCCTTTGTCGGCTTGCCCATCTATCTCTTGAGGCTTAGTAGACTCATCTACTTTCCTTTTCCCCTTGTCGTCTTTTTTCAGCTCAGCTTTTAATTGCTGTACCTCCTCTTCAGTGTATGGCTCGACAGGTTGTTGCTCCAGAATAGCCTCTGACTCCTCATAAGCTTTAATATATTGATCGTATTGATCAATATGTGGCCTGGCTGAGCTAGTTCCGACTTTAGTGGGGTCTGGCACCCACTTTTCTTCAACGTTACCCTTTAGAGCTCTTTCTGCTCTAAACTGCTCCACTAGTCTTTCCATTCTTGCCGCTTTCTGACTTTTGGTTTGCTTGGGAGCAACCTTCTTCTTTACTTTCTTCTTAAGTGGATCGTCCACATCCTCTGCAGGTTCTGAAACTACTTCTAGTTTCCGGCGTGCTCTTGTGGATGCCCTCTTGGATACTTCGGGCTGTTCTTCCTCCTCGTCGGCTTCTCTAAGCCACTCATTCTGGGAGGGAACCTTTGGGCACTGATCTCTAGCTCCAATAGCTTCATAAGCTATTCTTGTCAGAATTTCCGCTCCTCCTATGTACTTTGGCTTCTCGTTGTGCATGGCAATTACTTGCTCGTGGATGTGTTGAGCGTAATTCACCTCTTTTGGCATATTGCTCTTTAATGCCCATGTGATGGTGGTCGCAATGGCATGGGGTGGTGTCGTATACTTTTGCGGTCTCTTACTGCAAACATGGAGAAACTGGTTGTACAGTCGGCAAAGGGTTGCCGCTCTTGGGTCCGCCATATCTCCATAGGTTGCATTTTGCTTCTTGGGTCCATAGACCTCTATGGCCTCCCTTCTTTCCCTGACCAAGCTCCCTTTGTTGTGCAGCTTCAATGCGTCTGCAATGAGCTGTGGAGTGATCTGTACTTCTACTTTCTCTCCATCCATGGCTGTCAATGTGGCTTTTCCATCCTTCTGAATGGATGTTGCCAACTCGTACACTCTTCTTGTATCCACACCTGATGGTCTCGAGGTGAAGAAACTGTGCAAGTCTGCCCTTTCCAGGTACCTGCTGATGTCTTCTGACCTGCTATAATCTACCAATTCCTGTGGGATCATCGGTACATCCACCGCTTGCCCTTGAGGATCTCTGAAAGTCCCCTGGTAGATCTTTATTCCCTCTTTCTCCAATACTGCTTCCTCCACCCAAGTTTTGGTTGGCTTGAGGGTTTCTGCTGGAATGTCAAAGGGTTCCGCTTCTGCAAGAGCATCTTTGATTGTCGGTCTTTTTCTCTTCGTTGCTGATGACTTGGCGGAATCCATGGATCCTGTAACTCCAATTTCAGAAGTTAGCGTCTTTTTAGTACTGAAAGCCGATTTGAAGCTTTTAACTATTCAAATGACTTGAAAATTGAAACATGAGCTATTCAGGGCCTAAGGATGCAAGGTAGGTGAAAAAATATGCAAAATGGGCTCAAAATCATGCTGAAGACATCATACGCGTATGATGTCTTTTGTGTCAAAATGACTTCATATTGGTTGTGCTTGTAGCTGATAGTGTACATTTGAATATCATATGCTTGGATTTGAGTTTGGATCCCATTTGGTCAAGTTTTGGCCAGTTTAGTCCAGTTCTGGCTCTTGGCAAAATTTTGAAAGGGAATTGGATTTTATGATCCAAATTGGATAAAACTTGGTGGTTCACTTTCAAATGGCATGTAGATCACTTCTGTTTGGTGGTTGAAGCCCTGAGGTGCCAAAATCACATAGTGAGACATCATACGCGTATGATGTCTTTTAGTGTATTTTTGGACCAAATTTCTCTATAAGCTTGGATTTGGCTTTAGATAAGCTTATTCAGTGGATTTATGAAGTTTGGATAGATTTTGGGCTAAAAATGCCTCTGGAGACATCATATGCGTATGATGTCTTTTTCATCAATTTTGCATGGGATTGGTTCTGTGGACTCCCCATGTACTAGTGAAGGATTGTCCCTACTCAAATCTTGGTTTGGACTTGAGTATGTTGGATTTGGGCCAAAAATAGGCTTTAGGTGAAGGATTTTCCCTCAATTGGGCTAATGGGGTGATCCACTTGACCAAATGGTTCCAAATTTCATATGTAGCATGTATTAGATATATATAATGGATGTATGATGACAAATGAGCAGTTTTGGCTCTGTAAGTGCAAATAGACATCATACGCGTATGATGTCTTTTGTGACAAAATGGTGCTTTTTGGTTCCAGATAGCTTGTAGATGTGTTAATCAACAATCCTACAAAGTTTCATTGAGTTTGGAGTTATTTTGACAAAATTAGGACCAAAAATCAATTTTATGGCCTAATTTGCGTCTTTTTGGTTTTCCTTGGGTTTTCTAACTCCAATTCTCATGATACTTGGTTCATAGGATGTGATTAACATGTGGAATGAGTCTATGCACTCAAATGTTGAAATGGATGTGAAATTCATGCTGTGAGACATCATACGCGTATGATGTCTTTTCTTGAAATGTTGGTCTTTTTGTGCAAAGAATGCTTTGTGCTAGTGCCCTAAGACTTGCTAACTAGTTTTCAACTTAAAAAGTCATCAGTTTAGCTAAAAAGCCCCCTTATAGGCATTTCAGTCTCCGAAGTCGTCTCTTTGCCGTGGGGTTGAATTTTTTCAACTTTTCTTCTTGAGAGTTGCATTTCCAGCTCATTGGATATGTTGTGAAGCCATCTATTTGGTTGAACTTGACTTTGGCTCCCCGTTCTCCATGTTTCTCCATTTGGTTGCCCGAAAGCGTCTTTTTCACCATCGGTAAGTGAATCAACTTTCTTTTGGGTTTTGCTTGCAAACATAAGTCATCCATGTATATTTGAAGCTGCTTGTGAAGTTTCATTTCATTCGGTCGTCAATTTCAGCCGTTATGCCAAAATGACACTTTGTGTGTCCGCAGCCGAATCAGTTGTTCCGACCTACTTTTGGTGGTCCCAACCTGGAGATACTCCATGGTTGCATTGCCCTCGATGTTGTTAAGCTTCCTGAGAAGTTTTGTGTCGTTTCGACAACTTTTTCCTGTTTGCCTCTTGCAGGCTCTGTTGACCTAGGGTTTTTCCAGTCGTTCTTTCTCGAGATTTGAGTGTTAGAAACCCATCTTCTATACTAGGGTAACCCACCTATAAGTTCTTGCAAGGTTTGGCTAGGCGTTTGTGCCCCTACCTAGCATTCTTCCCCATTCCCCGTCTGCTCTTGTTTCTTGGTTTTGGTCAGTTTTCGCGACAAAAGTTAACGGTAAGCATCAAAAGCTTATGGCAACGAGTCTACCTCTCATGTCTGGTGTCCTCTGAGCTCTCGTAGCAGTCGTAGAAGGTTGTAGAAGGTTGGATGCTCCTGTGTGCTCTTTGCTCTCTCCAAGAAGATAATAGTGGAAATGAGCTTGAAAGTGATGTGAAAAATACTTAACTTCGGACTTCTCGGATCACTTGTTACCAAATTTGACATGTGCTCCTATCTCGTCGTGAAATGCACTTTAGGATTTGAAATTTCTCAATTTGGACTCCGTTTGACCTGTTTCTGAGAAATCTGTCCACTTTGCCAAAATTCTGTCATTTCGGGCTTCCTGCAACTTTTCCCGAATTGTACTCAATTTTTACCATGGGTTGCCCTTGTCATTAGGATCATCACCATCTATTCTTTTCTTTTTTCTGATCTCGTTTCACCTGCTTTTTTATTTTTATTTTACTTTTATTAAGAAAATCATAAAAAATAAAGAAAAATAGCAAATTGAAGCCAAAAAATTCCAAACATACACAATAAATAGCTGGTAACCCTGTGTATATGAATATACACTTATTTGTGATTTCTGGACTTGGATTACCACTTTTTTCCACTTTTTAGCTCCAAACACACTCTTATATAGTGATATTTACACGTCTAGAGACCCAAATTCATCATTTGATCTCTTCTTGTTGCAAAACAAGGTATATAAGGGCATAAATATTATCAATATCCGCAATCAAACATAAAAATTGCAAAATCATGTAAGACACTGCCCTTGTAATATAATTTTTGTTTTTCTTTGTTTTTGTCGCTTGTAGCTGCTTTGTAGCTCCTGTATACCTGTATACCTCCCCCCCTCCTAGTCTGAGTCCTCCTGTACGACTATGAATTGTCTATGGGCGAAGCATTGTAGTTGTTTTGGTCATAAGTTCCCACTGCAATTGTAGAGCAATGATACAACAGTCTTTCCAATAAAGCTGCTCTTTGTTTGATTGAAGGATTGGTGGTCGGGTTTTGGGTTGGTTTTGGCACTGCGGTAGTAGAATCAGTAGATGGATTCTTCTTTACCTTGTTGTTCTTTTGCACAATCCAAATCTGCTTCCGCTTCGCTTGTGCTTGCCACAAACTCTTTGCGACCCAAACCTGCTTTGTTCTTTGTGTTGATTTCCTCGCCTTGAAATACCTAGGAGTTTTCGTGGATTGTACTGAAGGGAGTTCCTGTTTACAAATCTTTGGGATCCAAATTTGCTTGCTATAGCTTTGTGCCGTCATGAACTTCTTTGGAATCCAGATCTGTTTCACTGTCCTTGATTGTTTGGAATCACTCTGTTGTCTGGTATTGAAGACTCTGTTTTCCACCTTTGTTTCCTCTGTCACAATCTTTTTTGGTCTCCATACTAACTTTGACTCCGTTTTTTCCCAAGGTTGAGCTGTTATATTATTGCTTGTCTTCCTTATCCACTGTTGAGAGTTCCTCGTCGAAGAGCAATCCAGTTGTATAGAAACTTTTGGTTGCCATTGCTTCTTCTTTTTCTCTGGTTGTTTGAAACATGGACCTTAATACCAAATTATTCCTAGTAGCATGAGTGATATTTTGTACATGGGGGGTTTGCATTCAAGGTCCACCACTTGTCCAACCTACTTTTCCTAGTAGGTTTGGTCGCAAGATTCACCACTTGTCCACTCTATGTCATTATATTAATAATAATTGGGTGTTAAGGTCCACCACTTGTCCAACCTATAAGGTTATATATTGAATGGTATTTTTTCTCACCACTTGTAATGTCCATGATATGTTTTACATGGGGATTTTGTTCCAAGGTCCACCACTTGTCCAAGATAAATCTGTTCAAACATAGAGAGAAACAAACGTCCACCACTTGTCCAAGCTAGGCTCTATTGAAACATGGAGAGAATGATGCTCCACCATTTATCCAAGATAGACTCCATTGAAACATGCAGAGAAGTAAGCTCCACCATGTCTCGAAGATGCTAGAGTCGATTGAAATACCCAAAACCCCTGATACTTTGTACATGGGGGGTTTACATTTAAGGTCCACCACTTGTCCAACCTATTATCCCTAGTAGCATGAGTGGTTTGGTCTCAGGATTCACCACTTGTCCACTCTATATCATTATATTAACAAAAATTGGGTTTCCATATCTAAATGATCTTTGCTTGGATAAGTGGTAGACCTTGAGACCTAAATACCCATTCTACACTAGAGCATTGGTTAAGCCTTATGCACCTCAAGCATACCTTTAACAACAAGTAGTAGTTATTAGTTGACCTAAGTCTAGTTGAACTCCATGGTATTGAGACTAAGAGAGAGTGTAGCATAAAAAAGAGTCAGGATTTTAATTTGACTTTCTTTCTATTAATGAGTAGATCATAGATGGATTTTGGTATCTAATAAAACCTTAGGGTAGAAAATGTAAAACTCATGTCTATTGTTGTGTTTGTATTAAGTGTTCTTGTTCTTTAATTTCAGAACCATTACAGAAAAATGGATTGGCTATATGCTGGCATAAATTGAAGAAAACTATTGAATTACCCATCCAACCTCCTCCAAGACCTTGTCCAAGGAATGAATCGCCTCCTTATCACCTACCACTTGCTTTCAAGGACATCAAAAGAGTACTTATCTTGGATCTAGAGGGGTTACTTCTCAAGACAATTGAAATGAAACATGGAGATTCTATGCCATCTTGGGCTCAACACATGCAACTTGTGGAGGATAAAGATGAAGTTTATCATGTGGTGCGACCAGACGCACAAAGTTTTTTGGATTTTTGTGCTGAATACTTTGAGCTATGGATATGGAGTTTCTATAACTCAACAAGGGTGCAACACATCACACAAAAATGTTTTCCTGAGCAGTATACCAAGTTCAAGGTGTTTATGAGTAACAAAAATTGCCAAACTCCAAATATCATGTTAGGATTTACAAGGGTTTATCAAAAACATTTGAGTGATATTTGGAAGATATTTGAGGATTTGGATGCAAAGAATACCTTAATTTTTGATGACACTCCATATAGGGTGATGTGGAACATGCCAGGGACATATCTTATATTTCCAAAGATGTGGACGCAAACTTCCGAGCAACTTCAAAACTTCTTGCAGAGAACCATAATTCCATGGTTGGTAGGATGGTTGTATGCAAGAGATAAGAGAATCTATACATACAACACAATTGTAAATCAGTATAGTGATTCTGAGACAAATTATGTCCTTGGTGTGTACTTGTCAACACGAAAGCATTGAATAAATATGGCCATAAGATGCTTTTTTTATTCTAGTGTGTATCTTTCAACATTTGTATAATTTGATATAGTCTTTTTTATAAAAAAAACAAAGGTGTGTCAATTTTATGAACACTTGAATGGAGTGCACCCTACTCTAAGGGGACTTCAATGTACTATTGGAGTGCATCCTATTGTAAGGGGACTCTGATGTATTGCTAGAGTGCACCCAAATTTTTGGGGACTCATTTTTTATTTGATTGGGGCCTATGTTGGGTCATATAGTAAAAGAAATTCATTTTTTGTCAATTCATATCGAGGTTGCATTTATTTGTAACTATGAGAGAATTGATGTTTAATGTCAAAATAAAACTTGTAAGTATGGATCAGAGAATTCATGGACTTTAAATATGTGAGAGGGATCTTTTTCTTGGGCACAAATGTTTGCTTCAAGAATTTTGTCATTGCATACTTTATGTGAAAGAGTTTTAGAACCTAAAAGACTTTGAAAACAAAACTATGGAATCTAAGTGCATGTATTCTTGAATGGCTTGAAAGTTGATGTAGACATGCATGTAGCCTTGATGAAGATTTAGATCTGACAATATGCAAAGCTAGAATTCTTGGACGTTACCTTTGTCAATTTGGTAATAACATATTTAACTTTCTTTTATTATGGGTGGAAAATATATTATTATGTGCATTTGGAACCTAATTGCTTGACCTTCAAACCAAGATTCCTATGTTATGTTTTCATATACTTTTTTTTAATGAATTAAGATTGTGGATACAAGGTCCACCACTTGCTCAAGCTAGATCTAAGAAAGTATATATACTGAGTCTTCAAACTAGTAAACCAAGGGAAGAGAGAAGCAGGGTCCATCACTTGTCCAAGCTTATCTCTAGACAACATAGAGAGATGTTAGGTCTACTAATTGTCCAATATAGTCATGGAGAAATGATAGAAGGTTGATCCACTTGTCCAACCTATCATCTCTAGAAAAATGGGAGGTTTGTCCTTAAGATTCACCATGTAACCAACCTATACTTCATTGTATTATGAAGAGTAGAAAAGCAAAGCTCCACCACTTGTCTAAGGTAGTTCCAAAATCAACATGGAGAGAAGCAAGCTTCACCATTTGTCCAAGATAGGTTCCATTAAAACATGGAAAACCTCATATATGTTGTACATGGAAGCTTTTTTCCAAGGTCCGCCACTTTTCCAAGCTAGGATCCATTAAAACATGGATAGAAACAAGGCTCCACAACTCGTCCAACCTTTATAGCTGCAAAGTGTACCGGTAGTCTAAACTAGGCATGGGAAAATAATAGAAGGTCCACCACTTATCCAATATATTATCTCTAATAGCATGGGAGGTTTGGTCTCAAGATTTAGGAATTGGCTAACCTGCATTTCATTCTATTATGATGAATTTGGTTTTAAAGTCAACTACTTATCCAAGCTATAAGTTTATATCTTGAATGGTATTCCTTCCCATCACTTAGAAAACCAATGATATGTTGTACATGGGGGGGTTTGTTACAAGGTCCTCCACTTGTCCAAGCTAGTTTCATTGAAACATGGATGAAGACAAGCTCCACCATTTGTTAAATCTAGACTCCATTGAAATCTAGAAAATCCATTCTATGTTGTACATGGGGTTTTTGTTTTAAGGTCCAACACTTGTCCAAGCTAAGATCCATTGAAACATGGAGTAGAGAAACACTCCACCACTTGTCCAAGCTAGGAAACATTGATAGTAGTTGTCTTAGTTTGAAGATCCACCACGTGTCTAAGCTAACTCTATTGAAACATAGAGAGAAGCAAAGTTCCACCAGCTGTTCAAGCTAGGCTCCATTGAAACATGGACAGAAGCAAGCTCCACCATTTCTCCAAGATAGGCTCCATTGAAACATGGAGAGAATCAAAGGTCCACCATTTCTCCAAGCCAAGCTCCATTTGTCCAACCTATAAGGTTATATCTTAAATGGTAATCTTTCTAATCACTTGGAATACCCATGATATGTTTTACATGGGGGTTTTGTTCCAAGATCACCACTTGTCCAAGCTAACTCTATTGAAACATAGAGAGAAGCAAAGGTCCACCACTTGTCCAAGCTAGTCTCCATTGAAACAAGGAGAGAAGCAAGCTCCATCATTTCTCCAAGATAGGCTAGCATGGATAAGTGCACCTTGAAACCAACCTTCCTATGAGGCAATAGATCATATGCTACATATTTTATGTATGCCCCATGCCTCAAATTAAGAAGTTATAGATTAGAAGTGGACCTTGCTTGAATGTCACATGCAATAAATTAAGGAAAAATAGCCAAGTGGATTGTATTCCTCAATGAATCCTTGCTTTCACAAGTTGTGAACCTTGAGTCACTTTTACATTAACTTGGACAAGTGGTGGACCTAGAAACCAAGCTCTCCATGTTGAGATAAGTTGTAGGTAGGACAATAGAACATAGACAACGATAATGGATGCAATATACTCGTCTCCTAATAATCCAATTGATTGAAGCCATGGTATTTTAGTTGTTTTCATTGTGTATTGTATGTGCATAAAGTGGAATGAGACCTTAAGAAAACTCAAATTTTTGACAAAATCTCTATATTTTGTACATGATATATTGAAAGTTGTCCAACCTGGGAATTGGGATTTTCCCACTTTACCTAATATGGTCTTATGGGGAGAAGTTTTTTGAAATCTAGAAAGTATTACAACCGGTATGTGCTTGCATTGACAGCTCCATTCCATGCAATTTTAGTAAATACTTTGTAAGTTGACACGGTACCATATACCTTGATTTGAGTGGCTTCATATCTTGAATAATGGCCCTAGGGACTCATATATAGATGTTGTCCTCGTACTCCTTTCGTAACTCTATTATGAGGGCATATACTATGAATTTTGACAAAAATTTATCACAATCAAACGCAAAAATTCAACATAGCTCACAAAACATTTCCCTCTAATATTCATATATTAGGTTCGCATTTAGAATGCCTCCCCCCCTCCTATTTGGAGTCCTCCTTGAGGATAGGGTATCACCAAGGGTATGTGTTGTGCTCGGTAATCAAAAAATGTGCCTATGTAGGCCTTGTAATGTAGCCCTATTATGCATACACAGTCAATGCATGGAAAAATTATGGTGTGCAAGATGTGGGTATAAGCAATTTGCTTATTAAAATTTGCTAGCGAGGCTTCCTATTCTAAGCAATGTGACTCTCTTTGAAGCTCCCGTGTCATTTTTCTTGAGTGAAGGTTGTAGAGATTTTTCAAATGCTTACTTATCTGTTTTATGCTTCGTTGGAATCCATTTTAGCCTTGTAGTTGTTCGTCGTATTCGGAATTGTTCCTTAGAGTGTGTTCTATTTTTCCTGTACTGTAACCGTAGGAGGAATTGAAAGAATTCAAGTGACAGTGCAATGACAATAGATTTATTGGCTACCTTTGGGACTTTAAATGATTTGGAATCCAAATAAATTCTTGACCTCTTTGTGCTTGAGTCAACTTCTTTGGAACCCAAAATCTGATTTACAAAAGCTTACGACTTTGGGATTTGCTTAGCTGTCCTTGCAGGGTTCGACTGTTTTTCTGTTGGCATTGGATCTTGCAATATTTCATCAGAGATATTTGTCTTCTTGATCCATACCTGTTTTTGGCCAATCTGGATCTTTGGTATCCAGATTTGTCAAATTTTTTTTTCTAACTTGTTGTTCTTTTCTTTTGCCTTCATTGTTTAGTGATGACCTGAGTTTCTAGTAGGGGATGCCATAAGAATCATCATTGTCGTTGCTATCCTCCGCAAGGTTTCATTCTAGTAGTTTCCCTTTGTAGTTTGGCTGGTTATGGAAAGTTGATGTCTGTTTGCTCTTGGAGTTGTCTCTGGGATAACTTTTGTGTCCACTTGATTAGAGCGTTGTTAGCTGGTTGACATGGCTGTGTTCTTCTTGGCCGAGTCTTTTCTTCATGTATGGGAGCCGCATACGAGGGTGCTTAAGTTGTAGTTACGTTTCCACCAAAGATTTTGGAATCCACTTTTGATATTTGTAGCAATGACATTGTTTCTTGGGTCTTTGATCTGGACAATCATGAAACCGTGCATTAGTTAAAATTTTGTTCTTTTCACCTGTTGGGTCGTCTGGATATCCGTTGTTGGTATCTTCTTGAAGCTCCAAGTGTTCTACGGAGTCATAGAACTCATTATCTTCTTTATCTTTGTTTCCCTGGATTACACTCACTGCAAAGTAAGGAACAACATCATAGCCATTTTCATCACAAAACTTCGTTGTTGGATTGTCTTGAATAGCGCACACATCAAGAGTAGCCAAGATGTGTTCCCATTCAAGTGGCTCTAGTTCTTCCTTAGGAAAGGGTTCTGGGATGTAGTCCATATCTTCAATTTCCCTTTCTAGGATGGCTTCCTCTTGCTTTAAACTTCCACATTGCAAAGCTCTACACATCCATAGTTCTTTAGGCTTACCCAACCATGTTGGAAGTTCTGATCCTGCTACAATAGTGAAATCAAATCCTCCAAAGGTGTTCTTTATCACATCCCTGTAACTATGTGTAGAAGGCAAGGACAATCCCAGCAGGTGGGAAATGCCCCTTAGAAGGCCAACTAGTGAGAAGCGAGAACAGCTACACTGGCAATAATTACCACAGACAGTTACTGCTGTAACTCTTGAGAGCTATAAATAGGACCCTCTACAATGTAACCGAGCTTCTTGTCATTTTGGCTTTTGTCTTTCTAAGCACTTTTGGTTTATGAGCTCTTAGCCTCTAGATTCACCTCTGTGATCATTACTCTTGTAATCATTTGAGCTTAACCCATTGTACTATTAATCTAAATCTGCAAATACCATTTCCAGTTTCGAGTTCTATCTATCTCAGTCTAGTACTCTGTTCCAGTCTCACTAACTGAATTGATGAGATAACCAGTAGCTCTAAATTCCAACACTTGAATAAGTTGTCTTAAGAGACCAACTCCCATTCCATTTTGGTGATTACGGTGGTTAGAGATGATCTCTCTTCAACCAAAACACTCTATCTCCTAATTAGAATATCTAGCTATACACATGGCACCCAAATTCAGTGGTGATCGCAAATCATCAACCCTTTTGGGCACTAATTCTACCCATGTAGACCCTATTCTTGAAGTATCAGAAAGAGATTTTGATACTAAGAAGGACCCTGAGAGTGAGACCGAGGCTCAGGAGGAGAACAGTAATGCTGAAGAGGCCAGAGACTCTCAGCATTCTAGTCACTCAAGAACGGGAAGAGCTGAGCGGGAGGAACGCAAAACTAGGAGTTCTCGGTCCACACACAAGGCATCTAAGGCCAAGGGCAGTCGTCACAGTTCTAGTAGGAAAGCTAAAGAAGAGACAGAGACTGAAACTAAAGAGAAAGTTGACTAGGATGCTGACACAGATCACTACAGGAAGTCTTCACGATGCAGTCAGTCTCCTAAGGTCAGAAGAAGTAGAGACGATACTGACCACATCATTATAATTTTTCATTAAAGATCTCTTTTACTGTGTTCAAAGGCGAAAAGAAAGATGACCCTTATGTTCATATTCAAGCTTTTGAGCAGTATGTTGGGTTGAAGAATATTGATGAAGATGACTAGGGAGAATATTTTCCTCACACTAAAAGATGCGTCAAGGAAATGGTATTACCATTACCCAGCTTGCCAGCTCAGTTCATACAACAAACTGCTCAAGGCTTTTAGACTTGAGTATTCAGACAACAAAGGTGATGAAGACATCCTCTGCAAGCTAGACAAGATCAGACAAGGGAAATTGTTTGTGAGAAGTTATGTTGAAAAAATCAAGGAGTTAACCAGACAGTTGCAGGAGACACATTCAGAAAAGAGGCTATGTGCATGGTTTCTGAATGAGTTCTACAACAAGAAGCTGAGAGAGCAAGAGGTACCAGCACGAACAAAGAAGTTTAATAATTTGGTGCAGAGAGCATTGAAGCTTGAGTAGCAAGCTAAGAAGGAGAGAAGCCACAAGAAGCAGAGGTCCAGCAGTAGTAGTTCTTCCATTGAGAATTCCAATTCTAGTGATACCTCCAGTAGATCTAGCAACAACTCATATGAAAAGAGCAAGGACAAGGCTAAGAAAGGGTCTTGGTCCAAGAAGCTTGATGAAATGGACAATTGGTTAGGAGAATGGAAACCTGATGCTCCAAGTGTAAATCTAAAGATCATGTTTCCAATGAATGCCCACACTATACCTATTGCAAAGCATATGGCCATTTATGGAACAACTATGGCATTTGAATTTATCACGTCAAGAAGGGAAAAAATTTGTCTCTAGTAGCATTTATCAACGCTGAACCAGCTAAGCTAGAGACAACCAGTGTACCTCAAGAGGAGAAATCAGGTACCAGTGGCACTGGTACTAGGCGCAATAGATACCAAGGGGGTACTGCCGAGGCCGAGGTTGTGGTAATTTTTCAAAAATGAAGCCTTAAATACTATACTTGTGGACAATATGGGCACTTTGCAGCTCAATTTTTAGAAGCCACCCAGTACTACGGCTCTACTGAGGTGAAAGCCCTAGAACCAGTTCCAATACGGGTAGTCACACGCAGTAAAGGGGTAGTCATTGAAGAAATCCTAGATGAGCCTGTGAAACTAGTCAGTCCTAAAACTAGCAAATGGACTCAACAGAGAGAGGTCTGGAAGGCAAAGGGCAAGGAGAAGGTAGTCGACAAATGGCAAGAGTAGAGAAAACTGGCAGCTAAGATGATAGAAGATCTCGCTAAGAAGCTACCAGAGCAGCCATAAAGTTCTGATGCTTGAGTCATTTACAAGAGACTAGCCCAGTCCTTTGAGAAAAGACATCCAGATTAGTCAAGATCTAGTATCTCTGAGACTATGCTTGCTGTAGTACAAGGACTGGTGGAAGATCTAGGGAACGTCAAATTAGATTTGAATGCAACAGGAAACACTGGATTGGGGAAAGCAGACACCAAAACAGAGGATTGGCACTGTGAAGACAGTTCTAATTCCTCGAGTTCTGATAATAACTTTGATCAAGAGAGAGAAGAAATTCATGTCAAAATCTGTGAAAGAATTCAAAAACTGGCAGTTGAATTAGAAGACATCAGGAAGACTTTGCCTGAAGCAGCAAAATTCACTAGACAACGAAGAAAGACTGAGGCTGATGCCAGAGTAGTTGACTTGGCACCTGTCAGAGATGATAAAGTGACGATAATCTAGGTAGACTACAAGGTCAAGAAACAATGGGAGCCACTATCCGGTGTCATACTGGATGGATGGGCAGTTGTAAATATCCTGGGGATACATCTTCAGCAAAGGCTGGGCATCACAGATTTGAAACCAACACCCTTTCAAAGGTTCATATGGCCAATCGTAGAGTTGTTCAGGCAATTGGTATGATCGAGAATATGCAGGTAAGGGTAGGAAAAGAAAAAATTCAAAACCAGCTTTCTTGTACTAGATGTTCAAGGAGCATATGGAATGCTACTGGGACGCCCATGGCTGCGGACGGCACATGCTATTCATGATTATGTCAGTCAGACTTTGACAATACAAGGCACCGGTAGGAGAGTTCAAATTTAGACAAATAGCACCACAAGCTAGAAGAAGGCACTGCGACCAAAAGAGCTTTGCTAGAAGTATGGGGTAAAGAAGATTGAGAGGATGTTGGCAGCAGTGAATATTTTCCATTGGGGCTGAAATAGATTTGAATGTAGTATTATTCGTCGACAAGGATCGGACTGAAAATCTGTTAGAAGCTGGACACACCCCACAACATCTAACTACTCGGCGGACTATTATTTTTGTAATTATTCATTCATTGAGGAAAACACGATCTTTCACCTTGTAAATATTGGGACTTACAGAAGTTTTCGGATTGTATCCCAGTTTTGATAGTTAGATTGAGTAGATAGTTGATTTTCGAACTTTAGGGTTTGAGAAGTTGTAAGGTATATATACCACTTTTTGACCTTAATGAAAAAAACGTTTTGTCATTTTAAAAAACAAGTTTGTAGTCTGTGAGTGAGCGTACTGTGTACGAGAGAGAGAGTGTGAGCTTCGTCTTGACTCTACGAGTGCTACAGTGGTCGGAATCGAGTGCGGAGAAGTGCAGCATGTTGCCCTCGACTAGAGCTACGCGCCGATACCAACATTGCGCGCGTACGGTCCGGCTTTGTGAGCTCCTTCTACGAGCTTCATCGGTTGTTTGGGCGAGCATACGTTTTCCGATTTTGCTTTGCAGCATATCCACGCGTTCACATTGAGTAGAACTATACATTAGGCACTTTAGATTTTGGAAACGAAGACCTGTAGATTTCGGCCAGACATCCTACGTGTTTTTGCACGGGTTTTTTTGGGTCGTGATTTTGGTTCATAGACCTTAGGGAAAGCGGCCTATTGGTATTAGTAGGGTCTCCTTCAAGTTCTATGGTGTTTCGAGATTGTTTGATGGGTGTTCGGCTCTAGAAAGCGTTGTAGGAAGTTTCCTCTTTTGCACTCTTGAAGGCTGTGACTTAGACAATTGGTAGAGACCTCTGTAGGAATTAGTTAGGAGTCGGTCGAGTGTAGGTTGACACCTTATGCTTGCTTCCACGCGCCTGCGGGTCGAGCTTCATCCTTAGCTGGCATTACATGTTAGGTGAGTTCTCGTTGTGCTGACGTCCGTCCGGCGTATCCGTCCAACATTGGCGCCGTTGCCGGGGACGAAAACCTTAGGTAGGTGACCGAGACTAATCCTTTAGGATTGGGATTTTTGGCTTGCCAAGAGTCTCTCTTTACATTTAGATAGGATCAAAGGGTGGAGGACTCTCTAGGTCTTAGAGGGAGTCTAGGAAGCATGTGTCTGGCCTAGATCCTTCGACTTAGGTAGAGGAGGTAGACTTAGGTAGTAGTCGAGTTCTAGAGTAGGAGTCGGAGTGGTAGAAGCGGTGAGAGGAGAGCTTGAGAGTCCAGAGAGGCCAAAAAGCAACCAAAAACACCATTATCACCATTTCACATGATAGGTAGGAGTAGAGTAAGTAAGACATCATGATTCAGGATCTAGAGCATTTCATGCATGTACACTTGCTTGGTAGAATCATTACAAGTTTGTAAAAGACGCAAAAAGATGCAAAAGTGTGGTTGAAAGCCTAATTGAAGTCCAAAAAATTAATGTGAGTGTTTCTGATAGACCTACAGAGCATCAAGAGCACTTCTGTCAGAAAAAACTTTAATTTTAAGCCAGGAGACATTCTACGCGTAGGATGTCTACAGGCTAATCTGGGAGGAATTTTGGGATTTTTAGTTGACCAGTGTGTTCAGGAGGTAGGGTTTACCCTAATTTCAACTGGAAAGTGGAAATTTGGCCATATCTTGACAGGATAAGGCCAGGTAGACTGAAATGCTCGACTCCTACCCAAATAGTGCCAAAACATTATTTTGAGACCAAAACCATAAGATGGCTACATGGGCATGTCTTGCATGATATATTGAGTGACTGAAAGGGGTTTCACCTCATTTGGGTAAAAAAATTGGGTTCAAAGCGGACTTTAGCACTTTTGACTAAAAAAAGCAAAAACAACTAAAATTTGAGACTTTTGACATCCAAATCAAAATCTAAGCATACCACTGGGTTACTGACATGAAGGGGAAGTTGTGGGACAAATCTGGGGTCAAACAGGCCAAATAGACATCCTACGCATAGGATGTCTTCTGAGTGATTTGGGACTCCAAACTGAATTCTGAGTATACCCAAGTGATTAGAAACTCAAGGGGATCCTGGGCTTTGAGTTTGAAGCCATTCTGATGAAAAAGACATCCTACGTGTAGGATGTCTAATGCAAGAAAATGAAGCCAGACTTTGACTTTGAGCATAATAGGGTGTTATATAGCCTAAGGCAAGCCTCCTAGTCAGTTTTGGTCCAATTTGGAGTTGATTAGACTGATCAATACCATCAACAGGCAGTCGGAACAGATTTCTGACTCATTCACCACCTAATACGAGTCCAAATCAAAAAGTAAAAGCAGTTGTAAGCTCATCACAACAAGAGGAGACAACAGTGCAAAAATCTAGGCAAAACACAGTAGGAGACATCCTACGCTTAGGATGTCTATTGGGGTATACTGCAAAGAAAATTTGACCTGGCATAGATAGTGAGATTCCATTTGGCTTAAGGGTTCCAGAACTTCTTTCAGAAGTGAATTTGGACCTTGTTTGCCCATTTGACTAAGTAAAGACTCAATTCAGACTTTTTCGCGTAAATTGACTAACATCTGAGGGAAGTACTGTTTCAGATTAGCAAACCTAATCCAGAACATCAGCAGTGTATAAAATACAGTAGTGGTTGAGATTAAATCTCTAGTTATACCAATCATTACTAAGATAACCTCTAGCAGATAAATGCTTTGATTCAATTGCCGAAATTAAAACGCTTGTGTATAGGTATATTCAGCAACAAAGCAAGAAGTTGTGCAGAGACTGACCCATTGCCAGGTGAGTGGTTGAAATTGTGATAAATTGCGTTGATAAGTTTGATGAATTTAAGATCAGGAAGATACATTGTTAGAGACCAGAAAATGGCAGGTGACCAAGGTAGCTTAGTGTCCACCGAGGAGAGTGTAACTCAGGCAAGGCTAGATCCGCTAGCACCGATTATAGAGGAAGGTAGTGATACTGACACTTCGTCAGATAAATCTTTCTTCATGATGGGTAGTCAAAAGCCAAGAGGTTTCACCTATTATGGACCTATGCTAGGAGGAAGCACCTCCCAAAATCCTTTGAATGATTCCAGGCTCACGGTGATCTTCTTAGAGGGAACAAACTCGAGAGGAGCCCTAGTCTATTCTGACTATCGAGGCCGCAAGTGCATTTGTATCGAAGAGAGACCAACTCAAAGATTGGAGATAATCCGAGTGTATGATGATGGAGATAGATTCCGAGATGAAAAGGGAAACCACTATTTAATAGTTAGTAACCCTGAAGATTACAATAGATATGGAGATAACGTGGCGAAAGGGAAAATGGTTTCAGAAACTCAAGAAACGCCACCAAACATTGATCGGCCCGGAGCTATTTTTATGTATGATAAGAAAACAACTAGGGTTCCAACTTATAACGAGAATGTGGGAATCTACAAGCATGAGAGTGAGGGTATTGTCTCTTACTTTCGTAGCAAAGAACCATACGTAAACAAACTAAGCAAAGACAAGGTTCTTTACTTATTCTCTTATGAAACTGCTACGGGGAAAGGCATAGTTTTTGTTGATCGATATGGGCAAGAATACCAACGTATTCTCCCAGAGGAAGTAGAAAGAGCAACAAGTCTAGGAGCATCAGCATATGCCCCTGAGGAAGTGCCAAGAGCAGCCCACACCCCAAGAAAGTCAACGAATCCTTTTTTCGACGAGTATGACACTACCTCACATTCCACCCGACCGCAAGCATTCAACAACCAAGACCAACCAGCAAACCAGCCATCATTACAGGCATGGCTTCGACAGAGTGCAACAATGGAACAAACCAAAACCGAGATGGTTATCAAGCCGCACGAGGGCTCAGGGATTTGCAAGAACCACCACACTATTGAAGGTATCAAGTAGAGAGTAAGCCAAAGACACAAGGGTTGACAGAGCCTGGAGGACCACCCATAGAACGAGTTCGAAGAGAAGCACCACCTCCAGCGAGAACTGCTAAAAATTATGGCTTAGGAGCACCATTGGGAGAAGAACCAGCCTATTACAGAAGGCCTGAGGTGTATCGACTTGGATGGGGCGATCCAATGATGAGATTTGTAGACCATCGAAGAATTAGAGCTTCTCAAGTGCAAAAATGGGTAAACAAGAAATACACAGGAAACAGAGACCTAAGAGATCATGTAGCAGCCTTTGTGCGTGTAATTAGAGCCGAAGAGGTGTTAGATTTTCCAACCCAGTTCGCAAGGTTTGGACTAACCCTAGAGGATGATGCTGCAACTTGGTTTGACTCTGTGGAGCGTAGAGACTTTGAGTCGATGGAGGAAGTTTTTGACGAGTTTATTGAGGAATTCTCTCAAAGGGGAATAGCTCATAATACCGTCTCACAAATCCATAAATTCAAACAGAAAGATGGAGAATCTGTACGAAAGGCAGCCCTAAGACTAAAAAGATATGTTAAGCTCTATCCTGTGGAAGAACTACCAACTCAGTCCAGACTTATGCTGATATTCATCCAAGGACTAAGGAATGCAGATCTCCAGAAAGACTTACATATGAAGAGGAGCACGGCGTTGAATGAGTTGACCAAGGAGGCTCTGTACCTTGTGGACAATTGTGCAGTCTACAAAGAAGGGGAGTTCAAGGACCTTGATGAAGATTCATCTTCGCAGCAAAGTGGAAGAAAGTCTTCTAAGACAGCACTGAAAGGAGAAATAGCGGTAAACCAGGATCAGCTCGTAGATGAAGTGCTAAAAAAGATCAACTTGTACGCCAAACCCCAGGCTAAACAGCCCAAGTGGTGTGCTATTGAACAAAAATGGACAAACCATGGGACCGAGGAATGTTATTATAACAAGGGATATGTGAGGGAGAGACCTTACTCTCCCCAAGCTCCAGTAGCTTCCCCTCAAGTTCCACCGATGCCCAGATATCAAGCAGGCAACTTACCAGGACCTGTAGGTGTAGAAAGATCACAACCGCTGTTGGGGCAACAACCAACCCTACCAGGATTACGACCAACTGGTATTAGATACACACCAACAGTAACTGAATCAGAAGAAAAGGCTTTGGTGCCTATGCATGCTTATTATGAAGATCCCAATGGATATGCGGCAAACCATGTTTATTATCCACCGGAAGAACCCTCGACACCAGAACCATGGAGCATGATAGGGAATCAAGGACCACCAACTGCTGCACAGGCTGCAGGAGAAGGAAGATATAGATTAGATGAACGAACACTGATGTTCATAGCCAATGGAGGCATGGGCGGACAGAGACATGCTTACCAACAAAGAGGGGCTCAAGGAGCACCTCAACAACCCAAGGGACCCTGTTACAAGTGTGGAGGAGACCATTGGCTGAGAGACTGTACTCATGATGAAATCATTAGAGTCAATGCGTATTTCCCAGAATGTGGAATTGCTCACTTGATTCCCGATTGCCCTAAAAACCCGAGCAAAGGAGCAAAAACCACCTTGAACATGTTAGAAACAGTACCTTCCAGTGGAGGATCGGAAAATGAAACAATCATACCTATTCAGGCGGTAACACGAGCCCAAGCCCAAAGAAGGATGAACGAACCCATAGTTGAAGAACCAAAAACCGATGCCCAAAGTTGAGAAAACACCATACTAAAGAGTTTGAGACTTTAGATCCATTTGGGAAATCACCAATGTCGTGAAGATTTGTCCATATGGACAAATCTCAAACTATTTTTGAACACCAAAGACTTTCACAATGTAGTACTTGAAACGGTCTTCTGAGCCATGCTCTCAAAACTCTTGCTAAGATTTGTCCTTATGGTCTAATCTTAAACTCAATTTGAAAGTGGAAATTGGGAAATTCCAAAATTCACTAATATGGTGTTAGAAATGAAAAATCAGAGAAGCACTTGGAAAGCTAGAAAGGCACGTAGGAAAGCCAGGAAAAAACGAGAGCAAACAGCCCTATCCGAGGAGTTGAAACATACAAAGAACAGATTGGAGCGGTTAGAGGATCTAGCTAGCTTAAGCTCACACACCACAGTAGCCATAGCACCCAAGGAAATAGCAGAACCCAAAAGTGCAGGATCAGGAGGATCTGTACTGGCAGACAAGGTAAACGAGCACTTAGATGTGCTTCTAAAAGCTAATGAAGCTCGACTTAAAAAGAACCAAACCCAAAAGCAAAGGTGGATGACTTATCCATATGTAGAAATAGAAAAACAGAGGTTGGATATGTGTAAAAAGATGATTGAGACGGCTCAATCATTGATGGAAGAACCGCTGGGTCACGAAGCACCAGCTCCAACCCCTATCCAACCAACATTAGAGAAACATGAGGGAACAAAGGAAAGAATCACTAATGAATATGAGTCCAGAGGAGAGCCTATCATAGTGCCCAATACCACTGATGGGGCAAGTGACGGGTTCCAGTCTAAAATATTGGCAGAAATGGGTAAGGACAGTAACGGTCTATGTGGAAGCAAATCTGTGAGGCCAACGAGGCTAATAGGATGAGTAACCCCATGAATAGCACGAGAAAAGAAAAGAATGTGATCTTACCTCCTATTGAAGAATTTGAGGCAAGATCGCAGATGGGGGACCTTGAGATACATTCACAAGGGGGATCTATTAGTTCGGGGCACAGCCAACCAGACTCTTTGAGAACTTTACCCTCTTACCTGGGAGAGTACGAAGCTAAGTCGGAAGTGAGAGAAATTCCATCTCAAGGACTTTCTTCTAACAAGGTGATGGATTCACAACAATTGATTGAGTTGTTATCCACCCCGGTGGCATGCACAATCATGTTAGCAGAACTCCTAAGGTTAAGGCCAAACATGTGGACCACAATGGGAAAATGCCTAGAAAAATTTGGAGTGAAAGACCTCACTTTGAAGCTACAAGAAGGGATCAGGGAGTTGGACATGCCTAATCTAAACACTAGGCCAGTACCACTGAATAAGGTTGGAGAATATTGCGAGGGAGAAGACGAAAACACCACGCTACCGGTAGAATTCCAAGGAGTAGTTTCCAAGGCTATTCTTGATAGTGGAGCGGGGGTTGCTTCGCCACCAAAGAAATCTGGAAAAAATGGGGAAAACTAGCTTTGAGGGCTACCAGAATGAAACTGCAATTGGTAGATGGGTTCATGGAAAAGCCTCTAGGACTCTTAAAAAAAGTAATTGTCACTTCGTGCGAAATCGGTATGAGCATACATTTGCAATAGTCGATTTCGACAAAAAGAACAATTATGAGATCATCTTGGGACGACCATTCATGCGACAACTGAAGATGGTCCAAGATTGGGGTTATGACCACATATACCTCAGACATAGCAAGACAACAACTAAAATACACCTTAAAGACCATAGTTACAAAGATGTAAACCAAACACCAGTGGAAGAGTTTGATTCGGCTACAGTAGCAAGATCGGAACTACCAGCATGGTTAGGGCAACCAAAAGAGCTATGGATGTGCGGATCTTCACATTGTGGAAGATTAAGAAAAGAGGAATGCGTCTTAGAAAGAGCAATTGAGGACAAGGAGTATATTCTGGAACCTTTCCCTGAAGATGCCTTGGAACCTCTAGAATGGGAACACATACTGGCAACATTGGATGTCTGTACCATTACCGACAGTCCAACAACAAAATTTTGCGATAAGGAGGGCTATGATGTGCTACCCTATTACATGGTAAGCGTTGTACCAGAAAAAGAGACCGCAGAACCTCCGAAACAAGAAGAGTGTTACAACTCCTCTGAACATTTGGAAGTAAATGATGATGCAGATAATTAGTGTTCAGACACCTCAAGTGAGCGTGGGAATGAAGCCGAGAATATCAAGTTTTATGATATTGCTAATCAACACCCTAGACGCCAAGAACGCCATAGGAGGAAAAGAGCACGAAACAAAGTGAGAGAGAACCTGATGCCAAGGATAAAAGGTAAAACTCACTATTTGATGCTTGTAAAAGCAGAGGATTGTGTGAAAGATCAAATATCAGGAAAATTCTCAAAAAATCAAAAAGAAAGAACGTGAGAGAAAACAAAACAGGTACGAAAAGCTAAAACCGAAACAAAATCACAAGAATATGAAAAATCAAAAAGAGAAACAACAAAAGACCAAGAGTGGACCGAGGAGTGTGAAATTTCATTCCAAAAGCTGAAGGAAAACCTTATATCAGCACCTGTACTAAAGGCACCAGATTGGGAAAAGATATTCCATGTGCACATTGATGCTTCAGCATATGCCATTGGAAGTATTCTAGCTCAACCTGGAGACGAAATAATGGATTTTCTGATTTGCTATGCGAACCAACAGTTAAACAGTGAAGAAAAGAACTACACAACCACCGAGAGGGAAGGGTTAGGAATGATTTATGCTGTAAAAAAATTTCGGCATTATTTGCTTGCAAACAAATTTGTGTTCTTCACGGATCATCAAGCTCTTTTGTACCTAGTAAATAAACCTTGCAATACAAGGAGAATTGTACGCTGTTTTATTATATTGCTAGAATTTGACTTCACAGTGGTGGTCAAAAAGGGTAAAACCCATCTGCGAGCAGATCATCTTTCAAGGATACACAATGGGGAAGCTCCTGAAGGAGTAGATGATGACATACCAGATGCTTATCTTTTCAACATTGAAATGGTACCCAAATGGTCTCAGGAAATTGTTAGCATTCTTTCCTTCAGAAGTGAGTTTGATAATACGGAATGCAGATCCAAACAGCAAACAATTTGACAAACAAAAAACTTCGAGTTGATAGCAGGACGGCTGTATCATCTTGAATCGGACCTAATCCTACGATTATGTATAAATCCGGAAGAATGCGAGTGCTACCTTGAAGAGGCACATGTCCAAGGTTGTGCATTTCATTGTTCAACAGTGAAAACACACCAGAGACTGAAACAGTTAGGGGTTTATTGGCCAACTATGTATGCGGACACACATTCCTATGTTACAAGTTGTATAGTATGTAGTGCCAAACCACCAGTGGACCACACAACTTTGTTTCAAGTAAACATAGCACCTGCATGGAGTCAATATATCATTGACTTCTTACCCACCATGACGTTTCCTGAGAACATCACGAGAGCACGGGAAAAAGCTATAAAGCTGGAAGCTCGTGACTTTCAGTTAATTGGGAATCAACTCTATAAGCGGGGGAAGGACAATCAACTTAGAATCTGTGCAAGTGAAAGTGAATACCTGCTGATTCTAGAACATGCACATAGCGAAATACGTGGAGGCCATTTTTCAGGTGATAAGACGGCAAAAATTGTCTTAACCGCAGGAATTTGGTGGTCTACATTGCACATGGATGCCGAAGAGTTTGTAAAGCGTTGTGATGCATGTCAACGCACAAAGATACCAATAAAAAGAGACGAGATGCCATTACGGCCAATGATGGGGGCAAGAGCATTTGCAAAGTGGGGCATTGATTTTGTGCGACCTATATCACCCCCTGCATATCTCACCCATACCCAATATATCATTGTGGCCACGGACTAACTCACAAAATGGGTCGAAGCCAAAGTAACACAAAAAGCTGATGCACGCACCACGGCACAATTTTTGTATGAGAATGTTTTTGTGCGTTACGAGTTACCAATAGAAATTGTCAGCGACCGTGGAATACATTTTCTCAATGAAGTCATTGAATATCTGCTAGAGGAATTCATGGTCATACATAGGAAATCAGCACCATACCATCCACAGGCCAATGGGCAAGCTGAGGCCACAAATAAAACACTATGCACGGTTCTCACCAAAATAGTGTCAGAATTAAGAACAGATTGGGATCAGCAGCTACACTCAACACTATGGGCATACAGGGTAGCTTACAAAACATCAATAGGAACAACACCATACAACATGGTGTTTGGCCTAAATGCTATACTACCCATAGAGTTTTTAATCTTGACTCTATGAGTAGCAACAAGCTTGGAATGGACAGGGCATGAGCTCTCTTCAAGAATTGATGATCTTGAAAATATAGATGAACTCCGCTTACGAGTTGTCGCGTCAATCTATGCTAAAAAGAGAAGACAAAAGGAATTTTTTGACAAGCATGTTCGTACCAAAGAGTTTAAAACAGGTGATTACGTACTTGTTTATACCTTAAAACAACATGCCAAGAAACTTAAGAAGCGAGGACTGGGACCATTTGTGATTAGTGATCTATCACAAAGTGGAGCTGTCAAGCTTGCTACATTAGCAGGTGAAGAAATGTCAAACTGGATTAGTGGATGTCGACTGAGGAGGTATCATCTACCACTCACACAGGAGATGCTCCAGCAAATTCATCAAGGAAAACAACCAATGAAGGAAAAAGAGAGAGTACGGGAGGAAGCTCAAGACGAAGCACAAGAACGCATTGCAAAAAGACGGCTTCTGCGACAACAACAAAAAAGTGGAGCACCATTGCGAATCAATGCCATTCGACTGACTGAGTTGGAGGAGGAAACAATGGAGCCAATAATTGCGGTCAAAGTGGGCAACAATCAAGTGGGATCAACAGCTTTTCTTGATTTGGGCGCTCAAGAAAATTTGATCTCTTACGGATTATACCAACAGCTCACAGTCATAGATCAACTTCATCCTACTCCCCAAGTGCTGGAAAGTAGCACATCACACCCATTGACAACATTGGGATGGACTATATTGCATGTACAGCTACATCAATATATTTATCCACACAAATTCTATGTGGTGACAGATGAAAGCACACAACACCCAATGATGCTAGGGCAACCTTGGCAAAAAGCATACAATGTGCAGATAGATTGGAAAGCAAAGGCGGTCAAAATTCAACATGAAAATGAACAACAGGTGATAGCTTTTGCTCAGCAATACCATCATGATCAACTGCAAGCCATGCAATCACTGGCAACAGAGCCAAAAACACGAATTCCATCAATGAACAACAGGAAACCCGAGACCAAATATCAGGTAAAAGACAACCATGCTAATTACAGACAGATGAGGTCACCGGCCACAATGCAAAAATCTAGGCTACCAAAACAAGGTAAACAAGTACGGATGCAGAAGGATAGAAATGCAATGGCATAAAAACAACAATGTAATAAACGGATTCCAACAAAGCAGACGGTTCAACCCCAAACCAAAGGCATAAAATGAATGTGGATCCCAAAGAAAATGCTTCGCCATAACCCAAATGTCACTCACATTTGGATACCAAAGCAAAAGCAACTACCTGCAGTACAAGCAACAATGGAAGGCCGACAGCTGCATTTCAAAAAGGAGAACCGACATATGTGGATGCCGATGAAAGACAAACCAGTGGCAAACAAGAAAGAGCCAAACCATCTACAAAAATCGACAGCAACAAAATACCAGTGGAAAGCCATAGCCATAAGGCTCATAGCCATTACATCCCAGCCAATTCTATCTTTAGACACAGCTACGACTCCATCAACAGTGTCGGCAAAGCAATTGCTTCATGCCAAAAAGACAATTAAACAGAGAGCAGTAGAGTTACAGATGTTACTTGCAAAGAAAGCAGGAAACCTCGACGACGAATGCCAATAAGCATTTTGCTTATTCCCTTCTCTTGCACAACATCAATTTTTCCATGCATTGATCGAGTATGCATAAAATAGGGCCACATTAATCGGCCAAGCATTACCACAACTTTTTCAACCTATGCACGGCACATACTCCGAGGTGAAACCTTGTCGTCCGGGAGGACTCCGGCTAAGAGGGGGGGAGGCATTCTAGAGACACTCTCAAATGCAGAACCAATGACAGAAACAACAAAAAAGGGCATGATTTTTGACTATTTTAAGGGTTGTTGTTTGATTGCAAAATTTTCTGGAGTAACCCAAGCACATATGCCCTTATACAGCATGTATCTATAGGTATATGGGGCCAAATGCCAAATCAAGCCCCTAGGTGTGTGTATATAAGTAGAAATAGCCATTTTTCGGGCAAAATATTGGTAAAACGGAGAAATCCGTCCATAAAAATTGCATGTGAGTGTATATAATGTGTTGCGGTGATGTTTGTGATTTATTATGATTTTTGGGGATTTTTTGGCTTTGATTTTCTTTTTTCCTTTTAATTTTGCTAATTTTTGGTAGAAAAACTTCAAAAATACAAAAAGCAGGTGAAAAACAGTCGTAATGAGAAACAAAAAATATGGTGATGATCAGTGACTATAGGACAACCTATGGTACAGTGGGGGTGCAATTATGAGACTGGAGCGGAAAGCGTGTTTTGGCTAGGTTTTGATCGAAATGCCAAATTTTTGGTAAATAGAGAAAACGGAGTCCAAATCAAGAAATTTTTGAGCCGAAACCGCATCTTGCAAGAAGATGGGAGCACATGTCAAATTTCATGAAAAGTGGTTTGGGGACCTCCATTATAAGAAATTTTCACCCCATTTTTCACTATTGACTTTGTGGAGAAAGCTTCTGCCACCTAGAGCGGATCGACTTTCCAGCAGCTTCTACGACGCACACGACTACCCGACGAGCTCCAGACATGAGAGGTAGGCTCACCACCTTGAGCTTTTCGCACATGTTTGTCGTTATGTCGCGAAAACTAGCGTAGGGGTCACACACAAAGCGAGCGGTAGAGACCTGCAAGTAGAGACGGCGGCCTAACGCCCAACCCGAAAGCAACAAGACTTCATCGGCAGCTTACCCTAGTCTAGGAGACTAGTTCTGGATAGCCAAAGGCAGTGGGAAACCATCGGGAAAAACCCTAATTCCCAGAAACCAGCAGGAGGCCACCAAATGGGAAATCGGGGAAACGGCGACCAAATGCTACCAAAATTCATGGGTAGGAGCATTTCAACATGCTCGACAAGTATATATGACCTGCATGACCAAAAAGTGACCCGAAGCGGCACTAAACCTCAGAAACGGCATCAGACACATAAAGCGTCAAAATGCACTTGCGGCCAAACCGCAAGTCCGTTAGCCACCAAACTTCACGAGCGGCTTTCCTAGACCATCAACAACCAAGTCCTATGGTGGAAGACCACCACAAATCATCAAAGGTATGTAAACGCAACCACGGGTACTTCTAGAGCAACAAATTGCCAAATGGAGCTCCGGTGAAGCCAAAGTCGACAAAAACCATACGGCAAGGATCCCCAAGGGATTGGGAAGCTATGGAGACCAACATCGAGAAATTTCATCGCCAAAAAGCACTCCAAAAGTCAGAAAATGGCTTCGGAGGATCTGAAGTCCACACAGGGAGTTATACTCTATCCATTTGACTTTTTTGTTGAAATTAGGCTCAAAAGGGATTTAGGGGGGCAAAGGGCAAGCACTGGGAGCACTAGCACTGAAAAAATCACCAATAGACATCCTACGCGTAGGATGTCTCAAGGGCACTTTTTGGCACAAACCTCAACAATTTTTGTCATGCACATGTTCTGAATGACATTTACAAGCCATACACCAAGTTTCATCACATTTGGACCAGAATTGACCTCATATGCATGAAAAAATGCAAAGTTAGGGCATAGAGGCAATAATGGGCCATTGACCTACCAAATCTTGTCCAAATCTCATGAAACTTGCACAACACACTCACATACACATCAGCAAACAATTTGTGTGGTCAGGGAGAAAAAAGGATGAAATAGACATCCTCCGCGTAGGATGTCTAATGGACCTTTTTGGCATGGAAGGGATGTTTTATGATTCCAGATCTAATTAACTCAGCATCAACAGCCCATATGACAAGTTTGAAGCCATTCTAATCACTTTTGACCCCCAACGCTTCAAGATACACTTTTTCAGCCCAAAAACACCTCACAAAGCCTTACAAGCATCAAATCTTGTCCAAATTCAAATCCAAGAACAGGGCCATGTTCCATAGGCCAAGGACAACCAACAGAACAAGTTTCATGCAATTCAGATGAAAAAGACATCCTACGCGTAGGATGTCTCCAGCATAAATTTAGCCTTCTGTGCAAGGAATGACATCATGGGAGCCAATACCATGGTGCATTGAGCCCATATACCAATTTTCAACCCATTTGGTCATCAATTGCTACCTATGATGGACATTCTACCCAAAATGTGACCTAAAGCCTGAATAAGCCCCAAAAATCCACTTTTTGATATCCAAATTCAAATCCAAGCATATAGCCATGTTTCATGAGCCTTACACTACCTGCATGTCAAGTATGAACCAATTCTCATGAATAAGACATCCTACGCGTAGGATGTCTAAATGGAAGTTTTTGGCCAGATTTGCACTGTGAGCACATGCACAGCTTCACAAGCTCCTTTTAAGCTATAATTTCAATTTTCAAGTCATTTGGATAAGTAAAACTCAGTTTTGCAGCTAATATGGAAAAAACGCTAACTTTGGATTACTGAGTGCAACAGGATCTATGGCAGACTCGAAGTCACCGGCAAAGAAGAAAAGAATGACAATCAAAGATTATCTGAACGAGGTGGAACCCTTTGTCATTCCAAAAGTAACATTAAAGCCCACCAGCACCTGGATACAAGAGAATCTGTTAGAGTCCAATGACCTAAAGATCTACCAGGGAGTGTTTAAAGACAATGAAGGCAATGTAATAGAGCTGCCAATGCTGCCAAGAGAGCTCAATGAATTTGTACGAAGAAAAATGGCTGGATACTTGGAGAAAATTGACCTCCATAACTACTTCGAGGCGATACCAGTAGGGGTGGACATCAAAAGAGTATGGGAGTTTGTAACAAGCATCAAAGAGGATGGAGTGGCCAAGGTGACAGATTTACAAGGTAGACCAGATACAAAGATCATAATCATGGAGAGGGTTGTAGCCCATGCACTAGACCTCTCCAATCAAGGAGACAGTGTAACAAAAAGAAGTGACGAAGTCAAGGTGTACAAAGAGAAAAAGGCCAATTACACCTTTGAAGACATTGCCAACCCAAAAGTGGAAATTATGTGCCAGTTGTACAACCAGTACTTCCACATGTGCACTAAGAGGCCACAGAAGTACAGGATTCCGCCAGGTGAAATCGCCACGACGTTTACTTGGGCAATGACAAAAGGCACCCCAAAGATAATCAACTATGCGGCATACATACATGACAGCTTGGTAAAGATGGCAACAAAAAGCCAACCTACATAGTGCTAGGAGAACTGATACCCAAGGTGGTTTATGCAGCACTACACGCTAAAGGAAGGTGACCTGACCCACCATCTCAGAATGATTGGCTAAGGGTAAAAGAAGACAAGGAAGATGAGCCACAATGAGCACCAAGGATGGCTACGAGATTGAAGAGACGGTTAGAGCCAGTTGAAGAGGAGCAACCTGAGCAAAAGAAAGGAAAGAAGGATTCTGCTCAAGTGCTGGCCAAAGAAACCAGGTCTCAAAAAGTGGCAAGACTCGAGAGGCTGATGGAGAGTTTCCGAGCAGAAAGAGCCCTCAAGGGTGATTTAAACCAACTCTGGAAGCCATCTCTCAAATCTATGTCCGGATCATCCAGAAGAGTGTAGAGGGACCGCTTTGAAGATTATATCAAGAATTTCGAGATTCTTGATGCTGCAACGGAAAACATTCCCCATGTCCCTTTCACCGAGGAGGAAGTGGAGCAGATAAGGCAGACATTGCTAGATGAACAAGAAAGACAAGAAAGGGAAAGAAAAACGAAAGCAGACAGGGACTTAAAGAGCAAACCAGAAGCTTTACCAGATAGCCCTAAACCCAACCCACAGCCATCTCCACCGCCCTCACCACCTCCTAGCAGCCCTCCACCAGAAGACAAGGAGGCTGAGGACAAACAAGAAGAAAGGCAAGCTGAGGAGCAAGAGCAAAGGCAAGAACTTGAGCCAAAGGAAGAGGCCAAGCCTGAGTCTGAGCAAAAAGGATTAGACGAGGCCTATTATGCATTTTTGGACCTGCTAGCTGCAGGCTATACAAAGGAAGAAGCCGCCATAGTCGTATTCGACTTGGCGAGAACTTGGCATAAAGATCAGATGCAAGGCATCCGGCTAGTGGAACTTAAAGAAATTGCTACAGACACTGTAGACCTGCAGCCGCCCTCCAATGACTGGGACGTGGTGATGACAAAGCTAGCCGGATTGCGAGCACAATCCATGACTTCAGAGGAAGAAATGATGACTCTCAAAGCCACTAAAGAATAGATAAAAAAGGAAGTGGATTCTCTGCAGGCACAAAGGCAAAGGCAAAAAGAGAGAGAAGATGATCTACAGGCCAACTTGGCAACGGCTCTACAAAACTTCCAAGCAATGGAAGAAGCAAATGAGGAAGCAGCAAAAAGAATACAAGCAGTTGAAGAAGAGTGTTTGCAGCTCAGCAAGTCATTGCGAGATGCTGAAAAAGAACAAGATAATCTAACACTACAGCTAACAGAAGAAACAAAAGAAGTAGAGGCCATGAGAAATGCCAAGGAAAAGGCAGAGATAGAACAAGAAGCAAGCCTGGATGAAGTCCTTGAGCTCAAGGACCAATTAAAAGTCAAAGATCAAACCATCCAGAGGCTACGAGCATCACCTGCTAGAGTTAGAGCTACGAGCTCGACTCAAATCATTTCCGAGAGTCAAATATATGAAGAGCAAATGCAGGAACTTCAGAAGGAGCTGACTCTCCAGAAAAAGCAAAGGTTAATGATGGCTGAAGGTTCTATCACAATGCAAACAAGAATGGAGGACAGCCAAAAATCCCTACAAGAAGAAGTGGAGAGCATGATAAACCTCAAGGAGGCGGAAAGAGTAAACGCTGAACTTAATGACCTCCTCGTGAATATGGGCGGAGAAGCTGAAGCGGAAAAGCAGACACTCCTCACGCAAATTGAGGAGTTGAAAGGCCAGCGACAAGCAGAGGTAGAAAGCTCAGGGCCAGCCGCCAATGAGGGCATCGACCTCAAAAATGTGGCAGATCCTGTGGACACACCCATGCAAGAGGAAAGCATAGCAGGATCCTCTCAAGAGCCACACGATCTAACACAAGAAGAGGAGGAAAAATTGCGTAAGGCAATAGAGGCAGAGCTAAGAGAAAGCACAAAGGAAGCCTTGAAATGGGAGCAGAGGGTCTTCAAATCTATGACAATTCAGAAGATCGACGCCATCAATCTCAGGCGCGAGTGGCTTCAACCCTCTCTCCCATATCCATTGCTGAAGTATGAAGCAGCAACAATAAATAGGCGAATCAGAGAAGAGCCAACGGTACCTCTCTACAATGCAGACACCTTGAGGCCAGAAGGAGTTAATCTCATAGTGGATTCTCAGCCAAAGTGGAGGAAGTCTTGGCTTACCAAGTACCCTCAATACCTAATCCACTTGATAGAGGCACCTAAACATATCAGAGACAACCTCAGCTTCTGTCCTCTACCAAGGGTTAGGACGTGGAAGGCACAAGAAATTTTGCAAAGAAGCCAACCCACTTGGCTGAATTACCCAAAGCTGCCGGGCGTGAAGGCAGGTGAGAGAATAAGTGTCCAATACATGGTGAAAACCCTAACGGGCTCCATAAAATTGTTCACTGGCTCACCTGACCTTACATGCATTATGATGAGAAAAATCTGCAGAACCATCCTAGCAGTGTTCGAGACCTTCAAGCCGGGTGAGGTGACCGCCAGCATATGCTTCTTCCAAGATACATACAGATGTGCTTACGATCTGTCAGGTCAGCCTTCCAAGGAGGTGATACATGCGCTGTACCAAAGAATCATGCTTCTACCATCCTATCACCTCCAGGCTTTTGAAGAAGAATTCTATACGAGGTTCTTCACCATGAATAAAAATATCTTTGGCCCGACAATGATGAACCTACATGCAAGGTACGAATCACTGCTAAAGATGCGGGGAACGATAAGATGAAGCAGTTGATCAAGGCCATGTCGGGGACGACATGAACAAGGAGGGGGGGGGTGTTAGAAGCTGGACACACCCCATAGCATCTAACTACTCGGCGGACTATTATTTTTGTAATTATTCATTCATTGAGGAAAACCCGATCTTTCACCTTGTAAATATTGGGACTTACAGAAGTTTCCGGATTGTATCCCAGTTTTGATAGCTAGATTGAGTAGATGGTTGATTTTGGAACTTTAGGGTTTGAGAAGTTGTAAGGTATATATACCACTTTTTGACCTTAATGAAAAAAACATTTTGTCATTTAAAAAAACAAGTTTGAAGTCTGTGAGTGAGCGTACTGTGTATGAGAGAGAGAGTGTGTGAGGTTCGTCTTGACGCTACGAGTGCTACGGTGGTCGGAATCGAGTGAGGAGAAGTGCAGCGTGTTGCCCTCGACTAGAGCTACGCGTCGATACCAACATTGCGTGTGTACGGTCTGGCTTTGTGAGCTCCTTCTACGAGCTTCATCGGTTGTTTGGGTGAGCATACGTTGTCCGATTTTGCATTGCAGCATCCACGCGTTCACATTGAGTAGAACTACACATTAGACACTTTAGATTTCGAAAACGAAGACCCGCAGATTTCGGCCAGACATCCTACGTGTTTCTGCACCGGGTGTTTTGGGTCGTGATTTTGGTTCATAGACCTTAGGGAGAGCGGCCTATTGGTATTAGTAGGGTCTCCTTCAAGTTCTATGGTGTTTCAAGATTGTTTGATGGGTGTTCGGCTCTAGAAAGCGTTGTAGGAAGTTTCCTCTTTTGCACTCTTGAAGGTTGTGACTTAGACAATTGGTAGAGACCTCTGTAGGAATTAGTTAGGAGTCGGTCGAGTGTAGACACCTTATGCTTGCTTCCACGTGCCTACGGGTCGAGCTTCGTCCTTAGCTGACATTACATGTTAGGTGAGTTCTCGCTGTGCTGAAGTCCGTCGCGGCGTATCCGCCCAACAAAATCAGAGGAAGCAATTTCCAAATTTGTTCACTGAACTAAATCTTGGAGAAAGACCAGTTCAGTTAACTAGACGGCCAAAAAAATGAGCTGACTCCAAATATGAATGTTCAGATTCCACTACACCCACTGAAGAGGTGCACTTTGAAGAAGCTACTGGAGTTCAGAATGACAATCCAAAACTAACATGACCGTCCTCGGACTATGCTGAGGATTCAACCAAAAGGAAGGGAGGTGGGCCGAATTGGTTTCTTCCAGATGATCAAGAAATTGAAGAATGGAATCTGGGTTCTGAGGAAAGTCCTCCACTGATCAAAGTAAATAAGCATCTAAATCCAGGAATGAAAGAAAAAGCCCGACCTATGTTCCAAAAATAAAAAAACAAATTTGCATGGAAACATATTGATTTAAAAGGTGTAGATCCAAAAGTTTGCCAGCACAGAAAACCTCTAAAGCCAGATGCCAGACCAATGCATCTACAAAGGTACAAAATGAATCCAAACTATGCTAAGAAGCTCAAAGAAGAAATTGACAACCTTCTGAAGGCTCGATTCATCACAGAAGTTTCCAGTAGTGAGACTGGCTAAATTTCTCTCATCTTCTCTCGCTTTGAAGAACAGTACCCACTTTGGTTGTTTTAATACATGGTAGCTGGTACTAGTGCTTGTTTATTGGATGGTTCCATATCTGCATGTATCTCATTTCTATAGGCATTCTAGCACTTGGCAGTGTAGGTTGTTGTTTGAAGACTAGCTATGGTCTTGCAACTCCTACTGGCCCCGGCACATTCCCCATAGCATATCTAGGTGGAGTAGGTGCTACTGGAACAGGTTATACATACTTGTCCCTAGCATTTTCCATGCTATAGTAACACTCTTTCCTCGTATGGTTTGTCCATTTTCTCTCAATTTTGCACCATAGAGGTTCTTGGAGGTCTTATTTGACTAGAGGAGCAAGTCTTTGAGCTAATCCTTCTAGAACCTTCATTTGATCACTAGATATCTCTCGCTTTATTGTGGGCTAGGTTCTTGGTAAATCACTCCTCTGAGAAGATGTGTCACTCTCACTCTCAGTATCATATCTTCTCAAGCATCTGCTCTGATTTGGATAGGAGTAAGTTATAGGGGGTGGTGATGGTACATATGCATTAGGTGAAATTTGGACTCACAAAGGGGCCCTTTAAGGAGTTTGACTTTACCTCTCTCTACCAAAACAGGGGCATGGATAATTTTTTGCAAACAAACTCCAAAGTTGGTGGAGGTTTGACAGAATGTCCTCTTCAAGATCTATCTAATTTTGATATATATCACGCCATGAGATTCCTCATATTTTAGAAGATTCTTTTTTTATTCACTTAGATTCCGACAGAGTTGTCACATCATAGGTGAATCAAAAAAGGAATCTTCTAAAATATGAGGAATCTCATGGCGTGCTATATATCTGCAGATAGAGCTTGAAGAGGACATTGTAGCTGTCAAAACTTTGTCAACTTTGGAGTTTGTTTGCAAACATTTATCCTTGCACCTGTTTTGGTAGAGAGAGGTAAAGTCAAAGTCCTTAAAGGGTTTCTTTGTGAGTCCAAATCACCTAATGGTCCTAATGTGACCGTAATTTCACCTCTATAAAAATCATGTTCTATGGCTGCATCGGGCTACAGCCATGGTGGCAATGTAGCTGGGCTTGTGTCAAAATGTGGATAGATTGGCATTTTCGCACTTTTAGCTTGGCTTGCCATACCTCAGGTCATATCTACAAAAGGATTGGTAGATTGGCTTTCCATCCTGATGATCCTAGCTTTCTTAATGTCAGGCCCACTCAATACTCTCAAGATAGTACTTAACAATCCCACCTTGGCTTAGTGCAACTTATCCCATTTTTCCCTTGATCAGGTCTCTCAGAATTCAGGAATTTGTGACTCTTTTGGTCTCTGGAAACTAGTTATGGGTACCCTAAAAGTTTGGATTTTGAAAACTTGGGAACATTCAGCTCTAAAACCTGGGTCTAGGTGTGTCCTATTGCTCGCAAGCTTTTTTCGTGTCTATACCTGATTCAATGGGGAATTTCAAACTCCAAGCAAAACTTTTCGAGCAATCATAAAACCGAGCAGAGCCAAACATGATTGTTATAAAGGAAAATCATAAAAGGCATTTGCATAGCAAAATACATACAATAGTTTAGCTATCCCTAAACACCCCCCCCCCCCCCCCTGCCCTTCTCTCTCTGTCCATCCCGTAACTTATTTGAAATTTTCTCTACTCTCAGGTATCCCTACATCATCATTTTAGATTGGCCATCATAGTTGTCGATTCATTAGTCCTGAGCTTCCCCACTGCTGTTACCCATCCACAAGTATCAATGCTAGTAATAATGGCTAAAGGCTAATAGAACTCACCACTTTATGATACTCTTTGTAGAGAGACATATTTGTGAATATTTTAAGGGCAGTCAATAGCATATGAGGTGACTGTGATGTTCAAAGAAGCACCGTGGTCCTCTATGGAGGGTGGTAGGTTAGGCATCTTTTACTAGAGGAAAGTGAAGGGTGTCATGCAAGCACCCTAGTCCTTTTCAAGAATCAGAAGGTGGTAGGTCTTACTAGAGGAAAGCAAAGGGTGTTAGGAAAGCATCATGGATGCCAAGTTGGTCACGGTTGTAGCTTCACATCTAAAGCACCCACCACCTTGAGTTAAGCTTTATGTAGGATGTATACCTATATTAGCTCTTTTGATGCCTTTGGTAGGACAAACAAGGAGCTCAATTCTTTTGAATCTTTATGGTATTGCAATCAATCTTGGGACGTTATTTGAAGCCTTCTGGTATTGTAGTCTACCTTGGGACATCTTTGTAGAAGAGCTTCCCTTCCTCATGTCTCAGAAGCTTGACACTATCTGTGGCATCCAATTGTGTTGGAGTGGTGCTACAAGCTAGCAATGAGTTTCAAGGCTGTTGAATTGCAATGTAGTGTACGTTGGTTGATGCCATTCATAACATCAACAAGAGTTGTGTATGGTTGTCTGTAAGAGATTTACTTAGTGCCTTTGAGGGTTTTTTAAAAGTTTTGGAGGTCTCCACCATGTTGGCTCTCTCTCTCTCTCTCTCTCTCTCTCTCTCTCTCTCTCACACACACACACACACACACACACACACACACACTCACTCACTCACTCACTCAAATGCATTTCTTCAGTAGTCTTATGTTTACAAGTGTTTACAAGTATGCTAGGAAATGTTTACAAGTATGGATGCTAACCAACCAACTGCAAAATTTTACAATTAGGTGTTCTTGAAATGATGCACCTAGGTATGTAGACCAGGACGGGAGAGAGATACATATTCAAACCCTTATTTGGGTATTCTCATAACATCGCCCGCATAAATATATTTATCATTGTATCCATTTGCAACTTTTGAATCATGCACTAAAACACTAAAACCCCATTATAGTGTGCAATGGAGTAGAGAGCATCCCCTCTTTCGATGTTGTACTTAGGCGGCATACTTGCGTTTGCTTGGGTTTGCAAAGAAATGGCTTTACCATCTAGTAGACGCTCTGTGCAGTGCCACAATGACACTTTCCGTCTTTGCCACCACTCCGGCGTTACTCCCATTCTCGTGTGGCTTAGCAGACGACATGCTCTTGGGTCTCTTCTAAGCTGCAAGCAGGTAGTAACCAACCCCACATGCATTATTCACAATTGGCTATAGTTGAAAGCCTCTCTCTCTCTCTCTCTCTCTCTCTCTCTCTCTCTCTCTCTCTCTCTCTCTCTCTCTCTCTCTCTCTCTCTCTAAAATTAAAAAAAAACCTCCTGAAACAGTCCGCGTTGGCGCAGACTCTTTCAAGAGGGTTTTTTCAAAGGTTTTGAACATGCTGCCGACACCCCTTTTGTCTCTCGTGCTCGCGTATCTTGCTAGCAAGAGCCCCATGATCCACTGGAGCTGCACCGCCGAGAGCTGCAAAAGAAACCTATGAGTAGTGGAGTGGCCTCAATGATGGAAACTGCTGCAAAAGATGATGATGGTGTCGACAGGAAGGAGAATCTTATTATGGTTGTGAATGACGTCAAGGCGGAGAGAGAGAGAGAGAGAGAGAGAGAGAGAGAGAGAGAGAGAGAGAGAGAGAGAGAGAGAGAGAGAGTTGTGTCAAAGAGACAGAGAAAGAAATCTGCAGACTGCAGCACTGAGAGAGCCTCGGGCTCCAAAGGGTTTTCCTCTGGATTCCTCAGCTCGTTCAAATCCCGCTTCTCACCCTGTCCAACATTAAGAGAAATATGAACCTTGCATGGGCCTTGTAAGGAATCCTAATTTTTAGGGATTAAGGCTAATGTTGTGTGGGGTTTAGGGGGCAAGGGCATTGAAGAAGGTAGTTTTGAGTAGGCTTTTCTTGCCTTTTTTTTAGACAAATATAGGATGTGGACCTAAAGGGTTGCTTTCTCTCTCTAGCTTTTTTTTAAGTGAAGGAAGCATAGGGGTGTGTCCACATCAGCAATTCCGTGGGTCAAAAAGAGTCAAAATTTGACTTTTTTTTTAAATTTTCATTTTTATTTGTTTTTTACTTAAAACTCCCTCCCAACATATATACATATCCAAAAATCATTTTTTGACTCATTTTTTAACCCACAAGCTTAGAAAGTCCATTTTTTCAAAAATCTTTTCCCCCAAAAAGTAATAAATATTTTGTTCTCTCATCCTCCTCCCTCCTCCCTCCTCCCTCCTCTCTCCCTCTCCCTCTCCTCTCCCTCTCTACCCCTACCTTCCTCCTCCTCCCCAATCTCTCCCTCCCCTCCCTCCCTCCTTCTCGGCCTCTCTACCCTTCCCCCTCTATCTTTTCATCATTTGCTTCCTCACGCAACACCTTCCATGGTGCTCACGGACATCACAAATGGTTTGCTTCCACCACCACGTACTCCGCACACCAAAAGCATACATATTCGCTTACCCACGGCATTTGCACCGAAGACCACTAGTGAAGGTGATCAAAGGTCATCACAGGAACGTCACACTGCTTGTGAGACCAATGTTGACATTTGGGTGGATGGCCATTTTTACCCTTACGATCCTATAAGCCGCTTCCATCCACCGTTTAATAGCCTTTCCACATTTCTTCAATTTCTTGGGAGGGGAGAAGTAGGCTTGTTAGGCTATTGCAAGCGGCTGTGTATGGGTGCAGGTGCTTCTTTGCATATGTGGATGCACGAATGTCAAGCTCTTCACCTCAAGACGACGGCATTACAAGAGAGTGTTACCTCTTCGGAGAGGGTAGTTAAAAGTCTTGAACAACAAATGCAAGAAAAGGAGTCCCACATCCAGAAGCTTACCAACACCATCACATACTTGAAAGAAACACCCCTTGGTGCAAGGGAACGCAAACGCCCGTATTCATCCATTGAAACTCTTGCACATTCCGGAGGAGCACGCAAACGAAGAGTTACAGCCACAAGGTGATTTGGTCTTTACTTGCATGCTGCATTCTTACTTCACACTATTTTCTAACATTTATGTTTATTTGTTGCTAGAAACTTCATCCAGGAGGCATGCGGTGGAACAAGCCAAGATAATCGAGTCAACCTTCTCACTAGTTGTCTCAATACCGAGGACGCTATTTCTATCTTACAATCACCTGGAGGTAAGCACATTAAGGATGTAGTCACCAAGGACCTTGTGCGTAAATTAAGAAATGTGGTTAATGATGATGACGTTCAACAAGCTTGTGATGAGGCTGGAATCACCACGAAAGCCTACCAGGCTATTTTTCAACTCCTAAAGGATGCCCTCAAAGAACATGGCATTGTGGAAAACCTATTTCCCGTTCCTCACAAGGTCAAGCTCGCAAAGAAGGCCACAAACGAAGATGTGTTCTCCCGCATTGGGACATACCTACACATTGAGGACACAATGCCAACTTCCCTTTATGCTTCGTGCGCAACAAAGACAAGGGGAAAAGGTAAGAAACAATCCATAAGACCTTCGAATAAGGGCTTTCCTTACACAATGTGGAACAATATTTTCGTGGATCTTAGAAGGCTTCAAGAAGCCATGCTTAGATTTTACGAGTTACCTGAAGAAGGTGACACACTTTACTTTTTTCTTTGGTATTATTCTTTTCATAGAAGCTGAAGTTTAAGGTCTTAGCATTATTTATTTTGTAGTGCTTGGCACAAAAGTTGCTTTTGTGCTGAAACTCGATGAGTGTCAAATAGTGAAAGGCCAAAGGTTAGAGAGGCTAAGTGTCACTCTAATGAACGAGGCCCTTCTGCAAACCAAGCAAAGGGATTCAGTCGAGCCATATCCCACCCTATATTTTAGCGTGCAATCAGAGAAAGACATTTGGTGGTTGGGTGCTATTGAGGTGCCCAAAGAGACCAATGGAGTACTTTCGTGGATTTTTGAGAGAACTCCATGGATCACAGAAGTAATACACTCCCAAATTGCAGGTCAGAAGTTGGAGATTGAGGGCTTTGGTAGTTATGATGTGGAGTGGCACTTAGGTGGGGATTTGAAGACCATAAAGTGTTTGCTTGGCTGTAAACAAGGGGCTTCTTCTCTCATGCCTTGTCTATTTTGCACTCGAGGGTACAAACCTAATGGACAAAAATCACATAAGAGCACTGCAAAGGCCAGTTACATGCTTCCGTGGCAAGGGCATGGAGAACAAGGGTTAGATTGTCATGATGTCGGAGATGAAGGTAGAGAATGGGAAGCGTCTATTCTGAGATGTCCCATGCTCAATGCCCCAGACCGTGATCAAAAGGACCACACTTGGAATCCAATCTTTCAATTTCCTCTATCGAATGTACATTTTTGTACATTACACGCATTCATGCGTATTTTTGATAGGCTATTGAAGCTCCACATTGACTATGCTTTCACAATGAAACCGTTGGAAAAGTCCCAGGAAGCGATCGAAAGAGTGGAGGTACTCTTGAATTCCATTGGCTGTCACGGTGGAAATGTGTCTACAGTTGCTGCAAAGAACACAGGGGAGGCCCATGAAATTGCTCAACAAGTGTCAATGAGTGGACAAAAAGCTAGACACTTTTTGAAGAAAGTTTCCCAAGGAAATCCAAGTCGATATGATGCTCAAAGCAGCTCCAACCAGCAGGCAGGTAACCTTTGGGAGCTTTGGAAGGAGTTATGCAAAGCTACTACTGACAATGATTCAAATGGCGAGCTTGCAAACAAGCGCAAGCAAGTTTGGGCCCATTTTGATAAAATGGTCAAGCTTATGAGCCTTAACAGCACAACAGAAGAACAATGGCAATCATTTCAAGAAGCTTTGGCGGATTTTACCAAGGTCTTCATCCTTTCTTGGGGTGAAAATAACATCACACATTATATGGTAAATCATTCATGGTGTATTCATTACAAGGGATTGTTTTTATTTACTAATGTGGATCGTTTGCTCATGTGAACAGCATATCTTGTTTGCGCATGGTGCATTTTTTATGCACAAGTATGGATCGCTTGAAATTTTTAGCACTCAAGGCATGGAGAAGTCCCATTATCGAGCAAGGGGAGTGTACTTCAAAAATACTCGACATGGTGGTGGAATGGTGCAATCCAATTATTTGGAGGAGATGTTTAACTGGTTTTTTCGCACAACATTTGCTCGTAAGCTCACAATGGAGCGTGCGCGACAATCCAAGATTGCTATTGAAGTGCGCAAATGGAGTCATCAAGAGCATAGCAACAAGTGGCAAATGTCGCAAGGTCCCACCAAGCATGCTGCATGGCGGCGATGCAGAGTGCGACGAGGATCAAAGTGGATACTGCGCGAGTCACTAAACGTGAACGCAGGGTCCAACTCTTAGCGACATGTTTATTTAAAAAATAATACTTCTTTTAAAAAAATTAGTGTGAACAGGGCCCTTTTTAAATGGGCCCTTATAAATATTGCATGCTCTCATAAATCACTCATTTCTTAAGAACAGGTGAGCTCTTACCAACGAAATGGCGCGCACCAAACAAACCGCGAAAGAGCATCCGCCTGCCAACAAAAACACCCTCCAAGGATGTGAGAAGCCGTCATGGCTTAAAGGCACAAGAAAACGGCCACGAACACCTGGCCGTTCCAGGAACTCTTCTGGTAGTGGGCATGGTGGTAGGGCACGAGAGTCATCAAGGACTGTTGAATCTCCACCTCCTCAAGATATAACACCTAGAAAGAGAATGAAGCATACTGCATTGTTATTTTGAAATTTACATAACATTTTTGGGCAAGCAAGGCTGCATGCAATCGAGGGGAGTGCACTTTAGGCACTCCAAGCACAAGCACGACTTGTGACATTTATTTTTTAAGCATTACAATTTTGTTGGCATCGACCCAATGCTTAACCTGCCAACATGACTCAAGCATGGCTTGAGTACCTGCAGCCCTGATCTGCTACACGGATCATTAGCAGTTCAATTTTGATGCCCATGGAATCTCAAGGAGATCGGTACACCCTGTGGCTCGACTTCATGAAGGGTGCACAGAGCTCGGCATGGCCAACTTCTTGTCACTGGTTCCAGAAGCCGGCAAATATGCTCGCCACATGGCACTAGCCAATTTCAATCTAAATTGCTTGACAAGGTCAATTCTTGACCAGATGAGCGTATATGATATACGAGGGTGTATATGATACACTCGATAATTCTCTCTCATGCGACAGATAGGGCTATGAGCTGAATTTGAGCGAGTTTTCCCTTGACATATCAAGACAACTTGTTACAATAGGATGACCAGGTTAGACCATGTTCACTTTTGTTTATTTTTCCATGTTTACACCTTTGATTGGAAACTACTGCTTTTGTGCAGAGCAACATGCTTTGACAATTTTACAGGAAGCAAGGCTTCTCCCTGGTGCCAAGGTACTGCGCAATGACTTGGCATCAAGGGCATTGGCACACAATTTCAGAAAACTGGCAAGATAGGAAACCACAACTTACAGAATCCCTACCAGTCTAAACTGTGCAAGGCACTTATGGTTTTTTCTCTCACGTTTGAGGCCATCACTTTTGCCAAGGGCTTAAGATTATGTATGCATGGCATGCTAGCTATGTGGATTCAATTCTACCACCTCCTGAAACATGCTTCCGCTATAACACCAGACACTTTGTCAAGGACAAGCTAAGTTCTGGATTGTTTCACATCATTTTGGTTGTTGTTTTTTTTTTACCTCTCTCTCGATGAGAGAGTCATATTAGAAAACTGTTGCACGCTTATACGATAAGCTGCACGCTACACATAAGATTCACACGAGAATGGGCATAGCATATACAAAGTAGTCACTTAAGGAAAGTTCCTCAGCCCAAAATTCTCTCTCTCTCTCTTTCTTATTTCTCTCAAAGAATAAAGAAAACTTGTTAAGAATCTTTTGATACATGTTTTTCTCGTGAGTCAACCTGAGCCAAGGTGCTCTAACTCTCAGCTAGTGGGTGTTTACTCAATCATCCCATAGGCATTGAGGATCACAGTTTGATCTATCCCAGTTGTAGTTTCAGGGAAAGAAGTCCGCAATCTACCAGGGGGTAGTGGACAAACTCAACTTTTCAAGTTGATTCCAATCATTTTTATACACGGTCGACTATGTTGGTTACCATTACCTGCTAGTTGAGAAGATTCTATAAAGGGTCTTACCAAGGGGTTTGACTACGTAGATTATAAACAAAGGGTTTGGATTGTGACGGCAACACCCAGGATACCCAGTGCAATGTTGCTTGTTTTTTTTCACAGGTGGGAGACGTGCTCGTGTGCCTTTGAATATGGGTAAGTGAACATATAGTTCAATCCCCAGGTACACATCTATTGATTTGGTGTTATTCCATTTTTGAATTTGATTTGTTTGACCTTTTTAACTCGTATAAATACGATTGAATGTTTTAGAGACATACATGCCAAGGGCATGCTGAAACAAAGTATTTTGGGCCGTAGTGTCCAATATACATTTCTGCATTATGCTATTATGAACCCACTTGTAGGGTTCACTTGGGCACATGTTGTCACATGGGATACAACATGGTCTAGGAACTCAAGGAGTTTGGTTTAGCTAGTGTGGAGCAATGGTAATGAGGGTCCCTCTCACTCTTGTCGTGGAGTGTTTTGCAGTTACCACCACACACAAGTACACCTTGTACTTGATGGATATCACTTTTTCGACCATCCTTATTTGAGACATATTCCGATGTGGAGAATATGAGTCTCTGGGACTGACACTGGAACCTAATTCCTAATGATGTGTCACGTGACGACGTCTCTACGTACTGGTTGCATTTGTTTATTCGACCATTTGGAGCACACCGTATGAGGAACAATTTCAATGGCCAGAAATTGTCAGGTAGTACAGACTTGTTCCGATTACAAGTGGTATGAAACCACCTTAACAGAGGGTCGTTTCTACATATAGCCAAGTATGCTAAGTTCATGAGAATGTCCCATGGTTGGTACCTAGGTGTGACTGGGTTGTCACATTCTATTATGGTCCAACTTTTGTTGCCAGGCTTTCCCGTATGTACCGCGGAAAGTCTCGTCATGGAATTGCGGTTTGGATAAGTTTGTGTTAAATGCATGCACACTAGGTGTTATGGGCCCTAGTGTTTAGCACTGATTTATTTGGAGTGGCATGCAAATTCATGGACTTTATTCTTTCTGCACCTTTTTGCATTGCAAGTGCAATCTCTACTGTAGATTTATTATGAGTTTACACCCTGCCATACAAGGTACTGATTCAGGATGGGTGTATGTGGTTGGATGGTCTAAACTCTATGACCTTACTCTAGTCCAACCCGCTTTCAACCTAGTTGGTTGTCTCCACTCCATATCAAATATATGGCTGTATTTTATCGTCAATCATGGAAGATTGTCTGTAAGTAGTTGGGGGAAAGCACCTCACTCTTACTGCTGCTATTCATTTTGTGTTGCATGGGTAGCTTACACGTATTCTTTGCTAAAGGATCTGCTAAGCGCATATGTTAGCACAACACATTCTGAATGGTTGATTATCTCCCTATTCTAGAATTTGCTTAGGTTAGGTTTTTAGCTTTGAACACCTGTTGTGGTGGGGTTGGATACCGTTTCAATAGTTTCATATGTCAAGGACTTAGTAGGTGTGCTGACAAAGTATGTTATCATGTAACCTTCATTAGGGGTGAACATGTACTTCTGTGTGTTCCAAAATGTTCAGAAGTCTAACATGAGGACACTCCCTATTCTATCCCTTAGTAGCTATGAGATTTTCAAGATACTCACGCGAGTTGGAAATCTGGCGCACTACTGTTTGGAAAGTTGCGCCAAGGTTTTCTTGCATTTTTTGGTATTTTCAAAAAGTCTGAAACATGGGTTTGTAATTAGACACCTCTTAGTTGTGATAACTCGTTTAGCATTCTCAAGTGAGTTCTATATGGAGTCTTCATGCTATGTTGGTTATGCGTCCGTTAACCAAGACGGTTTCACAAAGACAACAATGTGGAGAATCAAAATCTTATTCTTGCTTTCATTGAACCTCCTACTGAACCGGGTTCCGCCCGCTCTAAGGAACCGTTGAATCCATGTGGGATGCCACGGTGAAAAACATTAGTGTTCTTATGAAGATACAACACTTGTGTTTTCGAGGACAAAAACGTTTCTCCAAGGGGAGAGTAATGTCAAGCTAATGGTAGGACCGAGTAGCATACCAAGGGCCAGGGGCTGAATGGCTCAGTACGTCTAGGAGCCGAGGGCCAGGCATGAGTTAAGGGGACCTTCTTGCAAGGTCCAAGGGCTATAAGTAGGGAGGTTTGGAGGAGAACCACATGCGAGTCCATCCTTTGGTCTTTCATAGGAGGCACATCAGTGGAAAGAGGTGCCAACCTTTATTGAGCACAATTGAGCAGCATAAGGAATCCTAGCCTAATTATTTGCACTCCCCTTAGAGAGTGAAGGGAATAGGATATTGTAGAGATTGGGGGAAAACCCTAAGGCTAAACCCCTACCCTCGTCGTCGAGAAAAACAAAGTCATCATTTGTGAGACCATATGTGCCATCCGTGTAATTATGTAAATCGTCTTCATCATTAGAGGCACCAATGTTTACTAAGAAGGTCACTAGACACCTATAGTCATCTTAGTCAAGAGTGTAGTCTTGTGCAATCGGGGTGACATCCTCTACTAAGTATGGATCAGTTTTGGTCAAGAGACGTATCAACCATTCTAATTCCTCGAAATTCCTCTCACATGCTAGTGTACCTACCAAATCCCATTCACATGCAAGCACCGGGTAGACTATGTGAAACACTTGTGCAAAGTAAAGAGGGTACCTCTCACCCAAGGCAGAGTGAATGACTCTAGCGTACTATCCATATCTGTACACACAGATAGATGATGGTTAGAGTGTTCGTTTCAAAAGGTCGTATCCTTGTGCAGAATGTTTTTTTATGATTTTGTGTTATGTATAGAACTTGTAAGTTTCCAGATTATTGTTTGATGGCTCTTGATCTTTTAATTTTTTATCTTGTTTTTGTGAGTATAAGGATTTATATATACATTCCCTAAGATTGGAGATTGAGAGGTGAGGGAGGAAGAATGAGAGGGGAGTGATAAAATGATGACTATTAGCAAAAACTCCCCCCTTCCTTGGGTAGATCATACCTTTTGGAATGATGTCATCACCTTTTGAAACCAATTGTTCCAAGTTGTTATGGGTGAAGGATTTAACTAATAGTTTTTGAATGCCCTATGCGTTTCATCTAGTTGCAAGGGTGGTAAGGTACTCTCCCATGATTTTGTTTGTAACGTTGTTATAGCTGGTGAACTTACAGCAGAAGGTGCAAACTCTTCCTTGTTTGTATGGATATGTACAATGGTAGGTGGAGGTTGTATCGAAGCTTCTATATTTGTATAGGAACTACATGAAGAGCAAGAAGCTTCATTTGACTTCCCTGTTCCTGAGCTAGGTGGAATAAATCGTTCTTTCTTCGGTACCCAAACTAGCTCTGGAGCGGGTGTTAGCATTCCGTGATTTTTTTCTTTCTGTGATTGTCAATTTGCTTGGAGCTGCAGGATTGGGCTCACATGGGTCAGGTGACAAATAAGAGCACAATTTACATTTTGGCACCCATATTTGATCTTTTTCTTCATAGTAGCCTTGGGCTTCCAATAGTTTTTTGGGAATCCAAAGCAATGTTTCTTTACATTTCTTGGGGCAAGTGGGACGTCTCTTACCAGGCTTGAATCATTGAGCACTAGCTATGGTCGCTAAAGAAGCTTTAGGGACCCACTTGTATGTTTTCTTTGTTATATTAGGATGGGTCTTGTGTGTCTCAAGATTTATTTCAACTACAGCAGTTGAAGCTCTAGAGAGTTGGGCTATGGGGACATATGGTTCAACCTCTTGGACATGCAATGTTTTGGGTTTTATTTCCTTAAGAGGCAATATCTCAGGGACTATGGCTTGAGTGGTAGGGCTAAGAGTTGGTTTTTGCATTGTGACACCCTCAGTCCCCCAATCAATAGTGCATTTGGTGGCTATCATCCATGTGCGTCCTAGGTTTATATTACCCTCCAAAGTTCTATCAGGCATGACCAAAAACTCTTGAGCTACAACCCCATTTTCATAACTGACAGAAGTATGCGAGATTCCAAAAACCACAATTTTTTTCTTGTTGACACCCATGACTTGGATAATACTCTCAGATAGAGGTGGCTTTCCCAACTGACACCACACTCCATATGAAAACAGATTATATTTAGCACCCGTGTCTAACAAGGCGTTATATAGCACTTTCCCATAGGTGCTATTTAGTTCAATAGGGTATCGTAGAGGTGTGTCAGAGTCCAGCCAATCATCCTCTGTTTCAACGTGGAATGCATGTGTAACTCCAAGGTTAGCCTCTCGTTGGCGTCTTATGCGTTGTTTTCACTCTTTAGCATCAGCTTGAGCTTGTATCTTCTTCAATTCTTGTTTGTGCCTTGGTTGCCTTTTTTTGATGGATAGCACATAGCTCCTGTTGGCTTAAAGGATCATAGTATCTTTTAAATTTGCTCCCATTGAAGAATCCAATGGTTTCAATTTCATCAAGAGTCTCCACATGAATGGTACCTTGTGGGGTGATTTCACATACTCTATATGGTCCTTTTCCCACATATTTCAACTTTTTCTTTTTGTTGCGCACTCCATACATAAGGAAGTTATCACCAACATTGATATCTTTGTTCTTTAGATGACAATCAAACCATTTCTTCCTTCTATCTTTCTCCACAAGTGCATTTTGCACAGCCAATTGTCTTTCTTCATTTAATCTCTCAAGGATATATAAGCGCTCAACTAAAGGGCTACCATCCCAACCTTCTTGTGAATCTACGTGAAGATTAGGAATTACAAACTCCCATGTCATATCTGCTTCTTGGCCATATACCATTTTAAATGGTGTACAATTAATAGCCACTTTGTAAGAAGTAGGATAAGCCCATAGAGCTAAAGTCAGCTTCAAATCCCAATCTTTGCGATGAGCTTCCACCATTTTGGTCAAGATAGAGATTAAGGTATTTTTGGTACTCTCACCTTGGCCACTTGCCTGTGGATAATAAGGTGTGGACTTATGGTGAGCTATCATGAAGTTGGTAGTGAGATCTTTTATCACTCCATTTATAAACTGAGTGCCATTGTCACTCACAATCTCAAAGGGACAACCAAATCTTGTAATAATGTTCTCAAAGAGAAACTTGGCAGTTGACCTTGCATCAGCCTTATGTGTCACCCTGGCTTTCGTCCACTTTGTCACATAGTCAGTGGAAATGATAATATATCAAGATTGAGTGCTACGAGCTGCTGGACTAATTGGGCCTACAAAGTCCAAACCCCATTTTTCAAATGGTTGAGTCACTTTAACAGGATGTAATGGAATCTTATCCTTTCGTTATGTGATCTTGTAACATTGGTATTCATCACATACTTTTGCAAAAAGGTATGCATCCTTGAATAAGGTAGGCCACCAATAGCCTAATTGCAACACCTTTCTAGCTGTTAGTTCCCCTGAGAAATGTCCTCCGGCTATACCCATGTGGGCTTCTTGAAGTATGTATAAATACTCATCCTCATGGGCACAATGTCTAAAAATATCATCCTTTCCTAGCCTATAGAGAGTTCTTGCAATGAGAGAATAAGATTCACATTATTTTAACAGTTTTGGAGCTATGTCCTTACGAAGCTCTTTGGGTGGACAACCATTAACTAGAAAGTTCACAATCTTCTCACTCCATTCAGGCATGGTCTTGACTAGAAATAAGGAAGTATCGGGCAATTCATCATCAACTTAAGTAGGGGCTTCACCATTAGGTATGTGAGACAAATGATTTACCATGACATGTCTTCTACTAGGTCTCACCACAACGGTAAAATCAAACTCAAGGAGAATTAACAACCATCGTGTAATCCTTCCCGTGGAACAAGGTTTATTTACTAGATACAACAAGGCTTGATGATCCACATAGAAAAAAAACTTGTTGGCAAGAAAGTAGTAGCGGAATTTCTTTACTGCATAAATCATAGCTAAACTTTCTCGCTTTGTAGTGGTGTAGTTTCTCTCGGCATCATTCAATTGACGACTTGCAAAGCTAATGGGGTAGTTCAGTTTATGTTCTCCTGATTGAGCTAGAACACACCCAATAGCAAAGTTTGATGCATCAATATCCACATGGAAAATTACATTCCAATCAGGCACTCGTAGAATAAGAGTGCTAGTGAAGGTCTTTTTTCATGACTCATAAGCATGGTCACACTCTGCGGTCCAGTGAAATTCAATAAGAAGTTTGTACGATGGACGAGATATCTTGGCAAAGTTTAACATAAATCGTCGGTAATAACCAACATGGCCCATGAACCTTTGAACTCATTCATAGTTTGTAGGTGGTGGCAATTTAGCAATGGCTTTAATTTTGCTCTCATATGTGGAAAGCCCATTTTTGGACACTATATGCCCTAAAATGACTCCATGTTTAACCCAAAATTGGCATTTGAAAGGGTTTAAGGAGATGCGATACAATCTGCACTTCTTAAACACTTTTTGTAAGCATGATAGATGTTCTTTCCAAGAGGAATAAACACAAAGGTCATTTAAGAAAGCTTTGCAAAACTTCCTCAAATATTCTCTAAAAGCAGTGTTTATTAATCTTTGAAAGATAGCAGGGGCATTGGTTAAGCCAAAAGCCATAACACAAAATGCGAACACTCCAAATTTGATTATAAAGGTTGTTTTAGCTTGGTCCTCTATCGCAATTGTGATTTGATTGTAGCCAGAGTACCCATCTAAAAAGCTATAAGCTTCCTTTTTGGCAACTCTTTCAAGCACATGTTCTAAATATGGCAAGGGATAACTTGGTCCCTCCTAGTGGTGGCATTGAACTTCTTGATATCCACGGAGACTCTGAGTTTCCCATTATTTTTTGGCACAATCACTATTGGAGACACCCATTTTGAGTGCTCAATAAGTATATGAATCCTCATTTCACAAGCTTTTCAATATCTTCTTGAACGATCTTTGCATATTTAGGATTCATCGGGTAGGGTCATTGCTGAAGTGGTTTAGCCATGCTATTCATGGGGATTGTGTGTTGCACCACAAAAGATGGAACACCTTTCAAATCATGATATGTCCAAGAAAATTTATCCCTAAATTCCTTGAGAAGTTCTTTAAGTACACACTCCTAAGTCTCTGTCAGATCTTGGGCAATGAAAATAGATTTGGACTCTTCTCCTGGGTCTGCTAACTCTATAGCTATCATTGGGCCGTCATAAACTCCATTGCTTCCATTGATAGGTTTTCTTTAAGCCTTTGTATACACAACCTTACATTCCTCTGTGGTGTAGGATTTGAAATGTTCAAGTGCAGGGTGTAAGTTTGTGGGGTCCCGTTGTTCTGTGGACTCGATTTTGTCGACTCCTTATGGTACAACTCAACTTTGGATTTTCTATAGCCTGTAGTTGTGCGATGTCAATGGGTTGTGGACTACACCACATAACGCTTTGAATGTATTCACGCCAGTTATCTACCAGATTTCGATGAGCATCACATGCCCCTATATAATTACTGCGGTAGATTTCTTTTCATTTATTCTAGCATGCATTTGCTCGATATCATCGTCTTTTATATCTCTTACTCTTCTTGTCTAATTTTTGAGTACGAACGATCTCTAGTAAAGAGTCACTTGATGAATCACAACTTGTGTCTTCTGCTCCCTTGGATAGATTGTCATCTAGGGTACCACTAGGACATGAATGGTTTGTCCCCACATTTTCACTAAGATTTAACTCAGATTCTTCATCCTCATAGTCAATTTCAATTGATGATTCTGACCCCAAATCGTGTGGGCTATAGTCTTGTGAGATGCTACTGGTTCCAATACCAGTCAAACCTTCATCTTGTAGGTCATCAGAAGCTATATGCATTTCTTCTAGCATATTTAAGGGTATGAGTGGTGGCATTGCATCCCCCTCAGGTGTTACTTAGGTTGTCCCCCTGTTTCCTCAATTGTCTATGGTTGTTGCTAAGTGGACTAATCCACATTTTTTGACTCAGTCATCCCAAGTAGTACATCCATATAAGGAGAATATTTTCCAACATCAGTGTCCATTTTACATGTGTAACAATACTGCAATGGGGCCGAGTGAACTATGGTGTCAGATCTATGATCAATTATAAATCTATTTCCTAGAGAATGTGCTCGACCAGTTATAAAATCCACTTGAATGATAGAATCTTGGAACTGCAAGTAGACAAGGTTTTTAGACCAGTCATGCACCATTTTTGCTTCCCTCATGAAAGGACTAAGATTATCTCAGATGCCATAGTGTACTTGGAGAAATCTATAACAATGAAGGTATTTCTTATTTTATGTCCAAAGACCTTGATCTTGAGATCTTCTAGCATCCCAATAGGTTTAACAATAGACCCATTGATCCATCTTTACTACTACTATGGTTGTGGTCCCAAGGTGAGGTCTTCCCATAGTTTCCCATCATTTTTAGTCACAATTCTAACCCCAGTGCCACCATCAAGGATTCCCTTCCTAGTTAATCCCTTGGTAGTGATTGGTATGGTTGCATTGGATTCATCGCCCTCAAAGTATTATCCCAACTTGTTAACAGGTATTTCTACAACAAGGTTCTCATCTAGGTTGGGTTGTGGATCTAAGTGTTCCTCCTCTATTGGAATCTCCCTAGCTCCATCCATCTGTGAAAATTATGGTAGCTTGACCTTCAGTTCTCCATTGAGGAAAGCTCGAAGAGCTAAGAATAGCTCAAGATCTCCATATAGTTTGGACATGATGGTGGTTCTAACTTCTGAAGCCATGAAATCCATCAATTTGGAAATATTTAGCGGCACCTTTTGGGCTTTAGTCCCTTGATGTGGGAAATGTGGGATCTCCATTTCTTCAATAGGGTCAGGTAGTTCCTCTGTAAACATTCTTTCCAACGAGAAGTGAGTCCGGACACTTTCTCATGACTTTAAGTCACTTTCTTCTTGGATGACACTAGGTATGGTTAGGGGTCTATGGACTTTGTGAGGTTGTTGTTGCATAGGGAACAATGTGTCTGTAATCTGGATCTGCCTAGGTGCTGGTTCTAGATCCTGTTGAATATCTTCTACCAAACTCCTTAATTGCTTGACTCGCTCGATCTCCTCTGTAGGGTTTGGACAAGTTCCTATCTTCTTCTTGGATCCTGGCCATTGTGGCTCATGAAAATATTCCTTGTTGGTTTCTTTCTTAGTGGTTGTTTTGGTGTCCATGGTTTCACCTGAATCAGAATCCTCTTCAGCGTCATTCATATATATGGGGTCGTCACCAGTCCCTATGTTGGTCTTTGAACTGGGGTCTGACTTTGCTGCTTTTTCCAATATCTTCCTTTGTGTTTGAGATTGGGCAATTGATGCCGTGTCTCTTTCTTCAAGAATATAATTTTGTTATTGGAGCATCGATCATGTGCATACATTTAATGGTACTGGAGGTGTACTTTGTGATGGCTCCTCGGTAACCTCAATCAAGTTTAATGGCGTGATCTTCGGCACATTTGGATTATTCGGACATTGGGCAATCAAATGATCTATGCCACATCAATTAAACATGAGTATCGGCATTGTAGACGTGCTCGCTTGATTGGTTTGCATTAGTATGGCGTTCTTTTGTAGCCCTACTAGGACACTCGGACACACAATGTGGACCTCCACACTCATAGCATTGAAGAGGTGGTCTCCTGGCAGTGTAATTGATATTTTGGCCTCTTGCAGTAAGAGCAGCTACTTGATAGACAGGTTTGACTTGTCCCCAATAGTCCTCCATGTAGTATTGTGGACTTTCTTCAAGCGTGTCAATCCCATAGGCAAGATTACGGTCTATATCTTCCTCACAGCCTTCCAAACAAGAAGTAGATGACTCACAACCCACTTGATTCATAGAAGTGATTCTTGGATGAGGTGGTTGCGATCCTAGCATTGGAGGTGGTAAGGGTGTTGTTTGAACAATATTTTGGACCCTAGGGACCATGTGCTTGACGTTTGTTCAAGAGGTGGGGCCGGCATCAATGTTGGTCTATCTGCCATCGCTCGCTTAAATACTATACAATCCTTAGCTTGATGACCATACCTCCCACAGGCATTGCGATTCCCATTGAATTTTACTCTAAAAGTAGGGCATTCACTTGTACTATGTGGACCATAGCATACTGAGCACCATTGTTGCTCCCTTCTTGGATACATATGATTGTTTTGTGGAGCACAATTGTCTCTAAGACTCTCTTGAATGGCCTTGGTGAGATCTACTAAAGTCATCTCAGATATCTTTGGCTCCTTAGCAATAGGCTTTAGGGTCATTGGCTGATGCCTTGATGCTTGCGAGATAGTAGATTTAGGCTCAATAGACACTCTTTCTCCTTGAATCATTAAATTATCCTCCAATTGGATCGCATTGTTGGTGACTGCTTCCCAAGTGGTGATACCTCTAATGACTAGGCCATTGTAGATATCCTCATGTCGTAATCCCCTAATGAACCTATCAAGTTAATGATTATTATTGAAGCGCTCATTTGGATTACAACAAGAATTCAAATGCTTCAAGCGACTAATAAAGTCTCTCACCAACTCTTCTTCCTCCCATTGGGCTTTCTCGATCTGAGAGGCTACACCCCAAAGCACTCCCTCTCGTATGTATTCTTTTAAGAATAGTCTTCTAAGAGTAGGGTAAATCGTTTTTTCTTCCACCCTTAGGGTTCTATACCAATCCCTAGCCTTCCCACTTAAGGTTAGGCTTAAAGCATTACTCTTATGCAGGTCATTGTGTTCTCATAGAGAATCGCATATTTGTTCAAACACTTCATTATGCTTTCTCACATCCCCATTTCCACTAAATTTAGTGTGAGCTTGGCTATTTGTACTACCTACTTCTAGGCTCTCTATCAGGCGTGTTACGCATATTCTTAGCAATAGATCAACCGATAGCTTCAGAAAATGTTGCCAAGTCACCTAAGTGAGCAGGCACCGTGGGTGAAGGCGCTCGAGAGACTACAGGTGGAGTAGGTATTGGCATTGGGCTTGGCGCATAGGAAGACCTTGGGTTCCAAGTTTGGTACGGTGTTGTGCCATGTGGTGGCCCAAAGTTCATATGTGTGGTCCTAGGCATAGTAGACATTGAATGTGACATGCTAATGCTAGCCGGTATGGTTCCATTGAAATAAGAGCTTGGGTGTTGTGGTTGTGGAGTATATGTTGTTGAAATAATGAGAGGGGTAGGGGCTACATGAGTACAAAGACCCATAGGTGTATATGATTGGTACTCACTTGTAGGTATTGTTGCAGGCATTGAGCTACCATGTAGTGATGCTTTACTAATAAATGAGGTCAATGGAGTGTTTCTTGGCATGCCCATCATTGGGGTAGGCATGGTAGCCATGGTGTCATCAAGGGAAAGATGAGCTAGATTTGGAAAAGTAAAACTACTACTTGTGGGTTCAGACTGTACCGAAACTCCAGGCGACACAATATATGAAGGGTCCTTTGGACTCATTGTAGGAGTTTCCATCTGTGATAGTGTCGGTTGTGTGGCCCGTCGGTTGTGAAGGAATGTGGAGTAGGTATTGGCATTGGGCTTGGCTCATAGGAAGCCCTTGGGTTCCAAGTTTGGTACGGTGTTGTGCCATGTGGTGGCCCAAAGTTCATATGTGTGGTCCTAGGCATAGTAGACATTGAATGTGACATGCTAATGCTAGCCGGTATGGTTCCATTGAAATAAGAGCTTGGGTGTTGTGGTTGTGGAGCATATGTTGTTGAAATAATAGGAGGGGTAGGGGCTACATGAGTACAAAGACCCATAGGTGTATATGATTGGTACTCACTTGTAGGTATTGTTGCAGGCATTGAGGTACCATGTAGTGATGATTTACTAATAAATGAGGTCAATGGAGTGTTTCTTGGCATGCCCATCATTGGGGTAGGCATGGTAGCCATGGTGTCATCAAGGGAAAGATGAGCTAGATTTGGAAAAGTAAAACTACTACTTGTGGGTTCAGACTGTACCAAAACTCCAGGCGACACAATATATGAAGGGTCCTTTGGACTCACTATATCTCATAAGGCCCGTTGAAGGAATATTAATCCCTCCATTTTGCCTCTCCGATTGGATGATGCTATGCATGACATTGCAGACCATCTGTTGCTACTCCTCTAGACTTGTGGTACTAGAAGTCAATTGTACAACTCCTAAATAACCTATATGGTATGTGTAACCCATGTACATGTCAGTCAAGGTTTCAATTTGAAGGTCATATTCCCAATTTTTGTTGAGAAATAACCCTTCTAGGTCCGGCATAGTGGAGGTTTCCGTTGAGGTGGAAGGATTGTTGTTCCCCACAGTTTGCCACCCAAATTTCCTACTAACTCAAGAGCACCCAATTGCTCAATTGCTATGCCTGTTGTCCCAGTGTCTTTCCCTTCATGGCTCAGCATTGTTCTAGAAAACTCTCCATTTTCCTCTCCCTAGCCGCTTGCATATAACGCTCAACTTCTTACACCTCCGCCAGACTCTTACCATTCGGTAGTAGAACTCCTGGGAGTGATTGCTTGGCAGGGTTTTCCATGAAAGCAGGGGGCAGGATATCAATGTGGACACTCTTGGGGAGTATAGGCTCTCCCTGATATACAAAAGATAAATCTACCTCTCCCCCACCTTCGTTAACTTCGCTAGCCGCAGGTCCAGAGCGATTAGCTCTACTAAAGGTTTTATAAAGTGACTTAACAGGCTGTGGGGCCCAGACAGGTACGTTTTTGTTTACTTGCGTGGGGTTTGGTGTAGGATGCCCTTCCATAATATCATAATCAGATAAAGAGTCACTAGCCGCTATGTTTGGGTCTTAGGTTGTACTATCTTGGATCCCCGCCGAGGGCCCGAAACCTAAGGCAGGTGGGTATTGAGAACCCGCGTAAGTCGAAGTGCTCGCTAGTTGCTCGGCCTCTAGCAACACAATCAGAGCATAGATGTATCTACCGTTGGCACCCTACAAGCGTCTATGAATACCTTCAAGGTTAACTGCTTGATTTTTTGGGAATTTTGCACCCCGTTTTCACTCGTTTTTTTATGTTTTTGAATTTTTTTTACGATCAGTTTTAGGATTAGAGTGTGTGATAGCTCGAAACAACCATATCGCTAAGGGGGTTGTGGTGTGATTTAAAGCACAATGTTCGGTTACCTGAGGCTCCGATGGTCCTCAAAAGGGTCCATTTTTACTTAGGCTAAGTACAAAGGGTGGCTGAGGCCTGAGCCCGGGCTTGGGCTTGGGCTTGGGGAATGTTCCCGATCTCGGTTCTCCCTTTTAATTTTTTTTTAAAAGATAAGGTCACTGCGGCCGCGCCACATGCGTGCGTGCACACACACCTAACCTACCTACTTACAACTAACAGAGCTACTGTTACACACTAACACAATACTACAACAACTAATTAACTAATAGATCTAATTACTGCACCTTACATATCTAACATTATAGATCTAATACCTTAATTCTAACACCTTATCAATAGAAAATATTACATTGCAACACCTCATTAACAAAAACAGGACATTGTAGCAAAAACAAAGTTCACAAATCCTTCTCAACAGTCACACACCTTCTTTCTCTACCTTTCCTACATCTCAAATTGCACCACAACATAGAGTGTTATTTGAGCTTAATGCAGGGCATCTCCCCGCCAGCAGCGCCAAAAATGTGTGCATCTATCGCATGTGTCAAAGCAAGGGACTTGCCGTACAATGTGTGCGAGCCACAAATGGCTGCAAGCACACAACAAGACTAATCTAGCAAGCTCAAGAGAGCAAGGGTGTGTCACTCACCGCCCTACGCTTGCCTTCGTGGAGGATTTCTCGCCGCAAACAAGAGGGAGCTACCACCGTGCCATGCTCAACCACCTCGCCGCCGTCGTGCTGTTGCAATGTTCGATCACACACACACACTCTCTCTCTCTCACGCATATACACACACACAAGGAGATGAAGAAGAAGATGGAGATGGAGCAAGAGCACTTTTTAGATTTTTAGATGAGAGAATGAGAGAATGAGTGATTTTTAGATTTAGGTGACTTTTATATGAGCTCGCCCATTCACACTTGGGTGCCCATGCTTAGCCAATTAACCCTTGAATGTTCCAGTTAGAGTGCATCTCTCATCGGCGATCACTCTTACCCTTTTCCTACTGGACCAACAAGCCCGGTCCCTTTCTCTACCAAATAAATAATACGACGTCTGTCGTAGGTGACAAGGTGTGGTGAGGGTTAACACTTTCAGATCTTGGCATGAGACATTATACGCATGCTCAGATTTTGACAAAATTTGCTCTGTGAGCTTGTCTTGTGGTGCTTAACACCTTGGTATGCTCAGATTTCAACTTTGGTCTCTAAAAGTGCCCTTTAGTCGTCATACGTGTATGATGTCTAACTGGTCAGAATGAAGTGAGTTTTACTCTAGAGGTTCCTCACTACATTGGCAACTCACAACAAGTTTCAGAATTCAATTTGGACATTTTTTGGGTAAGTTATGGCCAATACAAGCATTCACTTGCCTGATGTGTCTTACGGTCTTTGCAAGCCCAAAAATGCTTCAAATTGGATGAAATTTGGCCTATATGCTTCCTAAATGCTATAGATCACAAGGGTGCACTCAGATGTAACTTTTGACCTCACATCTGACCTCTAAGACATCATACGCGTTGATGTCCAAGTGGTCAAAATTCAGTTCTGTTTCTACCCAAGGTGCCCCTTGATGTGTACAACAAGAATATGTGCTCACAACAAATTTTGGATGTCAAAATTTCTCAAAATCATTAGTTTCTGACAAGGAAATCCCCTGAAAGATTAAAATCCCCTTAACTCTCAATCTATAAGCCCAAATGAAATGAGATTTGGTGTATGTGCTCAACACAACATGCATAAGATGGGTATAATGTCAAAAGTTCAAATTTGTTGTCAGAATCACCCTTCAGACATCATACGCGTATGATGTCTGCTGATGAATTTTAGGATAGAATTCATTCACAGGCATCCCCAAGTCTCAAGCACTGGTTTTCAAGCACTTCTATCAATTTTCATGCAAAAATGTGCTCAGAATCTCAAGTTTTTCTATTTTTCGTTTCAGACACTCCATCTTTTGTCTTTTGGGTGTCAAGTGTTGGTCAAAACTTTAGTTTCAAGGTGTACTTTGGGTAAAATTCCCCTTCCAAATACTCTGGTGCAGTCAAATTTTCAAATTTGGTCTCAAAATGCCCCTTGAGACATCATACAAATATAATGTCCAAGTTTACAGAATTTCAATTTTTGTACGCAGAACTCTTGCACATGCCCTCTTATATGCTCAGCATCAATCAGTCATGAAACTTATCCACAGAAAGTTATTTTTTGCATTTTTACTCTCAAAAGAAGACTTTTCAATGATTCTAAATGCAAACAAGCACTTAGAAAATAGATCAATGATGGTGTATAGCTCTAGATCAAAATCAAATTACTTACCTAAAGCTACTCCTACAAATCATATGGGGTTTTGTATCTTTGATTAGAAAAACGCTTCAATGCCACACACGGACTAGCAAACGCTTTTATCACCTCACAAATCACTCGACCACCAGAAACTACTCTAATCTACAGATCCTAACTAAATCTACCTAGCCGCCGACCCTCGACAAGACACACGCTTCTTGGCTATCCACTTGAAATCGGAATGACCTCTTCTGGATCCACTTAAGAAAATTTCTTTCTTTAGCCAAAACTAAAGCAAGCAACCATCACACGAGTGTTAGTAGGGATACCTACGTAAGTCCTTGTATCCCTGGCAATGGCGCCAATGTTGTGGGAATGAATCACACCACCCATAAAGTGCATGTTACACAACCTAGATCAGCATAATGTCAATCGAGGACACAGATCACACGATAGGCACACAGAGGAAATCTCTTTAGCTTGTCAGGCTGAGACCATCCTACACATACAGCACTATGGAAGGCCAACTAAACCATAATCTAGAATCTCACTGGTCTCAACTACACCACCTACTCACATACACACAAACAGAAGGAAACCCATCAAATCATGCCAGAATCGTACGAAACTTAAGGAACAACATCCCCTCACTAGGATACACATGTCCCAAAGTCTCTACACCCTAAACCCTAGCTCTAAACCCATCTGCGGGAAATGTGTACAAAGACATAGCAAAATTTTAAAAGTGTCCAAAACTGAAATATATGAGTACCTATGCGTAGCTTATGTCGCTACAGTTCTAACAACTACTTTCAGGCTGAAAATAGACATCATTTGATATACTTACGATGGCAAATAGCTCGTAGATACGCGAGCACGTTTGCTCCATTCCGTGAGGAATTCTTGGCGTTGTTGCGTAGCTCTTCTAGAGGCTAGCGTGATGGTGAAGTCGGATCTACAATGTGATAAACGAGTGGGGAGTAGCGCCAAGATGAAGCTCACACACTCTCTCTTCCTCTCTCACACACAATCGACGACAGCTTGAAACTTATGATTATGATAAAGTGTTCTTACAAAAGTGACCTAGGTACCTTATATACTAAGGCTACCTTAGGTTAACCAAAAATAGAGTTTGAGGGGTCAAATGGTTTGGTATTTACAATTTGGAAGTGCCATTGCACCCCGGATTCTTCTGCAACTAGACTACCTACTTATTACAAATGATGTTACAACCAAATCCTCAGCATTCCATAACTCTCAGAGAATAAGGCTTTGTTGAGTTATGTCGTGTTGTTGACCGAGCAGTCAACATCCACCCAAGCCTTCTTAGCATGGAGCCAACATAGCAACACATGGCATGAAATTTGTTTCCAATTTCCATTATTATGAAGCCTCAAGTTCTTGTTGGGACTTATCTATGACCAAATCATTGGGTCAAACACTACCCATTTGAAAGAAAATTATTTGGAGTGTCATCACTAAAGCAATGACCTCATGATGGGATCTCAAATCACATGTACACATCATGAATCATATTGGCATACCAGCTCCATGTGTGATTGGGCAAAACAATTGCAAAAAGGGGTAGTTCATAGTTTTTTTTTCTTGAATACCATCAATTTCCTAAGCATTATTATGAGAAAACCATATAGAAATTTATAGAGTCCATTCATCCTGAATGACATAAAAAATGTCTTGTCTCTATTATTCTCTACATTGGAATTATATGGCTGGCAATGAACAACCTACAAGATGTCATATCAAAAAGGTTATATGTATCATATATAAATAGTGAAGTTCTTGGGCTTATTTGCATGGGAGTCAGTGTCACACCTTGTTTTGGATTGATGTCAAAATCATGCGTAAAAAAAAGTTAGTTGCATTGTTTTTACCAACATATTTACCCCATTTTGCAACATATTATCTTCTTTTCTAAAAGCTAAAGCAACATGATATTTCCTTCATGGAATATTTGATATGACAAGAAGGATATTTATTTGGGAATAATGAAGAACCTATAGATAACATAGTAAAGAAGGAAAGCGTTCTCCACATGAAGTTTCTCCTTAGACAAGGATATCTGAGCTACATGTTTAGAGCTTCCCACATCAAATAAATCTTATATGCAACACTTGGGTGAGCAGAAAGGTGATAAAGGTCGCTCCTTGAGCTTGGTATATCACTTGCATGTAAAGGATGCACAAACAAATGGATTTTTGCAAAGACTTCTTTGTACTCCATTGCTATTTGAATGTGCAACCGCATTCTTTGATGTTCTTAGAGTCTCCTCGTTTCCACTTTGTTGGGCCTCACCATCTCTTTGACATGTAGTCAACTATGGTCTTGAAAAGACCATAGGTTGTTATTGAATGCACACAAACTTATATAACCTTATACTCAATCATGATTCTCTTAAGTTGCTCCTCTACATCAGCCTTGGTTGTAGTTATTACATTTGGGGGATTCTTGTTGAGATCCATGTTGTGATGCCAAGAGGGTTGAAGAACTTGTTTGCTTGATTGCTTGCATCCACATGCATTGATGAAGTCCTTAATGTAGGTAAGGGGGATACCATGATTTTGACCACCAATAAACCAAGTTTCCTTGATCTCCTCAATTGTGTTGTTTCCATTGCAATGTGAACATGTGCTCTTCTCAATGTGGGCTCCTTTGACAATGCTTTCCCAGTTCTTGATATAAGCAATTTGTAGATTTGTATTTTCCTTGATACAAAGACATGGACTATCGGCTTGTTTTCTTCCCAAAAGTATCTCATCTTTTAGTCTTTGCCACTTCTTCAAGTCAACTGGCTTGCTATAAAGTTTGAGATGCTCCATGGATATAGACATATCTACTTACAATGCTCTTCTCATTATGTTGTATGAATCTCTTTTGAAGCAAAAATAAACACGCCATATGTAAGAAAATGGATCAATATTTGACTCTTTGATCGTTCAAGATTGCATCGTTCTAAGGTTGGATTTTCATCAAAATTCAACCCATCATCACTTAACTTACAAATAGAATAAGAACCCAAAAAATTACTACACTCATCTGAAGAAAAAGAATCCATTTCCCCTAAGGAGCAAAGCAATAAAAATGAAACCCTAAAATGGAGTACCTTAGCATGTCATAGAGGCAATAGAATGCCTTCTTGTGCATTAAATCGGCTGTATGGAGCTCATCATGGAGTCCCTAATCCGCTAAACCATTCTCCTTGCCAATCAATCCACAAGTGAAGCCGAGAATCCATTTTCCCCCTTGTGACCACATATTGACGCTCCCCTTTCCACACAACCCACCTCAAAAATGTTGAGAACCCCCTTCAACCTCCCAAAAATCTTCTCTCTAAAAAAGTAACGTTGGGATCCCAAGATTAGTATTCATCGTGAGGTTAGGTTTGAATTTCCAACACTCTAGATCATCTGCCAACAACCCTCCATTCACACTCCTCCATAGATCCCATCAACATAACCTTGTTGTAGATAAACCTGAGGGAAGGGGATTGGGTGGAGGCACATAGAGAGGACGCGAGAAGTGTACAGGAAAATGGAGAAAGAGGGGTGGAGACAACTTACTAATTAATATATTTTATTTACATCAAAGCCAGACAAGTATGGCTATAGTGTTTTGGAAAAAGACAAATTAGTAAGAATCTCAATGAGATTCTTTCTAACTAAGACAAAGGGTGATAAAAATTGAAGTGTCGGCTTGAGTCTGTGTGTGTGTGTCCATGCTAACTCTTGATGAAGAGTCAAGATGCTTTGTGATCTCTCTCTCTCTCTCTCTCACACACACACACACACACACACACACACACACAGCTAGTGGAGGGTTAGATCCTAGTAATCGCTCTCTCTCTCTCTCTCTGTCTCTCTCTCTCTCTCTCTCTCTCTCTCTCTCTCTCTCTCACACACACACACACACACACACACACACAACTAGGTGGAGGGTTAGATCCTAGTAATTGCTTTATTAACTATGGTGTGCAATTATGAACGTGGCATTAACTCTCATAAGGAGTACCCAAGGCATGATGATGAGGATCTTTCATGAGTGGGATAGTTGTGATAAAGGACGGTAGTCCATTAACTATCACACGTGTGAAGCCAAGACCCTATGCGTGGTGTTTCGTTTGGACATGCAAAAAGGATAATATATAAAAGCATTGATTTTTTTGGTCCCTTTTTAAAATTTTAATTTTCTTCTATGCTACATGATTGCATGCTTTGCTTAGCTCTATGCATGTCTCTTCATTGCCAAGCTTTGCCAAGTTTATTGCCTTCTTTGTATGTATTCTCAAGCTCTCTACATACAATCAAAGGATGGCACCAACTATGGGTTCTGCAAGCATGAAGGCTATCACCTCCCTCAATCATCCGATGAAGGAATCAATGAAGGTGTGGTTGGAGCGCAGAGGTTTGCTTGAATATCACTCATTGATTGGACACAAGTATAGCCCCAGCTCTACACTCTCTTGATTTTGCACGAGTTAGAGCAAAAGATAGCCAAGGTATTGTTCACCTGCATGGCAAGCCCAAGCAGTTGTTGGCACAATTAGTGCAAGAAAAGGTTGCCTACCATGCACATGTGAGACTTTCCCTGTAGAGAAGATGACCATGTAGGATATGGTTATAGGTTATGAAAACCCAACCAATTTAATAAGTTTTGACACACAAATGCTTCAATATCAAAGTACGTTCACTGGGTGTTGGAAAATGGTTTTGGTTTATGGCAAAGGTGTTTAATATATCCTTTGTTGCTCATGCCATGAATTTTTCTGCTAAGATGTCAGGTGTTGTCAACTAGGCTAAGGTACTCATCCGTCACTGGTAGTTGACATGATGGATAAAGGGCAGGTATTGAATACAAACATAGGAAAAATATTGCGGCTTCTTTTTTCAGAGCTAGGTTTTGAGGGCCCCACCTTTCAAGTTTATACCCCTGCTATGCAATATGTGCACGTATCCCCTTTTGATGGTCCAATGAACTCAATGTTGATTACGTCTTGATAGAAAGAGTCTAGCTCTATTGTTGCTACTAGTTCTTTTGGTTCTAGTTCTATTGTTGCTACTAGTATTTTTGTTTTTGGTCCACCTACATCCAAGATGGTGGTAGTGTCCAGTGCAGAGGAGGGCACACAATAGTCTTCGAAAAAAAGGTGGAAAAAAGAGATGTTATAGAGGAGCCTGCAAGCTTTATTAGCAAGTCAGATGTGACTCTACATGTACTTGTCAGACCACTGACATGGGTTGGATGATGTACATACCAGTCTCTGTGCCTGTATCTACACCTTTCGTGACCATACTAGTTATAGTCGGCCCCATGCAAATGTATGCTATTTTGGTCTCTATTCAATTCGCATCTAACAAAGCAATAAGACAACAAGGATGTGTACACAGTAGTCAAGAGGCTACAACTTTCTTAGAATTAAAAAGAATTGCCCTCCGACTCTGGTAACAATGTGGAATATCCTTGGATGCAGCCAAGATACTAGCTCCAAGAGCACCACATTACTCAATATTTGCAATTTATGTATCAACTAAATGGGAACTTTCATGAGAAAAAATAGTATTACAAGTTATTGCAGTCCAATAGAAACAAATTTCTAAGCTAACAGCTCAAAATCGGTCTTGAATGGAGAGACGTGTTGAACTAGAGGGGCGGCTACATTGAGCTGAAACATGTGCCTTCTCTGTCTTAATGGGCTGAAGCTTAGGGTCTTTAGAGCCCATTATTGCACATTGCTCTTTTGTAGATGCCCCCCCCCTTCCCCCCCCTTTTGGATCCCTATTTTCCCTCCTTTGGATCCCTACTATGGCCGATCTGCCAGCTTAACCAATATTCTAGCTTTTTCTCCCCTGGCATTTAGGAGAATTAGATATTAGTTATTATGACATTAACTCTCTCTTGAAATCATAGTCGTCCTTAACTATGGGGTAGAGAAGATAAAGCATATTCATTAGTCCTTTTTTCTAGCGGGTAGAGGATCCTTATCTTACCCTACGACATTGTTCCAAAATGGATGACTAATCCATTTGGCGCTTGAGAGCCTAGGCCTGCTGCAAGCATGTGTGCACATTAGTCCTATCAATCTTCCATAGTAGAGTGACAAGCTCTACTTGGTGTTTGGAAGGCGTAGTCTCCACAAACCGTTGATTCTAAGCATGCATACTACTTAACATTTGTGCACAATAAAGAAAAAGAGAGTCTTATAAGACAAAAGCTTTGTTCATTTTAAACATTTGTACATTTGCTTACTCTAGGGAAGCATTGTAAGCATTGACAAGGTTTAGGTTATCCTTTAATTGTATACCTTGCATCCATCTAGCATCTTCAAAAGGATAATTCTTAAACTTAATAAGATATCATCAGATAGTCTTACCACCTCTTAGTATCTTGTCTTCATGTTAGAGAATGGACTCGGGCTGCAACATCTCTTCTTGGTCCTCAACCTACAGTGGGTCTTCAATAGCTGGTACTTGAGGTGGCTTTCCTTTGTAAGGCTTTAGTAGGCTCACATGAAAAGCATTTTGTATGAGCCAATGGTTGGGCAACTTGAGTTGATAGGCCATCTCATTGATTAGTCTAAGAATCTGGAAGGGACCATAGTACGTTTTTGCTAACTTAGTATAGTACTTTTGGTGTCCCGTAGGATTCTTGCCCATCGTGTGCCTTAATAAAGCCTTGAGAAATTTGAGTAAGACCCAATCATTTTCTTTAAAGGCTTGGGCTCATCGGTGCTTATCAGGAGCAGCCTTTTGCCTTTGCTGTGAGATAGAGATAGCATCTTTAATCTTTTGGAAAGATTCTTGTAGGTCTCGGCAATACTCATCTGCAACAAAGATCTTCCCATGTACCGTAAGTAGCAGGGGACTTTTTGATCTTTCCTCAATTATCTTGAAAGGTGCTTTTCCCGTGGAAGCATGTACAGTGTTGTTGTAAGCATCCTCCACTAAGGGTAAGTACTTCTCCCATTGGGATCTTTGATCTACTTCTGTTACATAGGCTTTTAGTATATCAACACTTGTAAGGTTAGTTATTTCACTTTGACCATCCGTTTGCGGATGATAGGCCGAAGAGAAATTTAGCCTTGTTCCTAAATTCTCAAAGAGACCCTTCCAAAAATTACTGGTCATTGTAGGATCTCTATCCGACACTATGGACATTGGCAAGCCATGGTACTTGAAGATTTGTGATATGAAGAGGGTTGCCATTTGATGGGCTTTGATAGTCTTTTCGATAGGTATATAATGAGATTGTTTATTGAACCTATCTACTATCGTCCATATTCCCGTATTCCCATGGATAGACTTAGGCAATCCAAAGGTTAAATCCATGGATATTCTCTCCCATGGTGAATTATGGATTGGCAAAGGTTGAAGCAATTCAGGTTGCTTCCCTCTATCAAACTTTGTCTTTTGGCATACCACACATTTAGAAACATACTCTTGTATGTTTTGTTAAGGGAGCCTGATTTACCCCTTGTAATTTTCTATGGTAAAAATGCACATTTTTAAGGCCCCTATTAGGAGGAGAAGCCATCGTGTTGAAGAAAAATAACTTGCCAAAAAATAAAATCACTCACCAGAAACCAAAATTTTCACGCTCAAAATTTCAAAATTCTGGAAATGAAAGCAAAAGCAAAAAACTTGAGTTTGTTCATTCTGGCATTTGGGGTCTTACAAGTACACCATCACTTGATGGCTCATTGTACTATGTAACAATTCATATATGATGCGACTAGAAAAACATGGGTTTATGTCATGAAGAATAAGTTCGATGTGTTTTCCATATTTCAAAGGTGAAAAGCCTTTGTGGAGAATGAAGCAGGTATCAAGGTTAAGTGCCTCAGATCCGACAATGGAGGCGAATATTGCAGCCAAGCTTTTGAAAGCTTTTATGCTACAAATGGTATTCAGAGGCAAAGGACAACCCCAAGAACACCCCAACAGAATGGGATTTTGGAAAGTATGAACAGGACAATCATGGAGAGAGCACAAAGCATGCGGCTATAGGCAGGCCTACCGCTTGAGCTTTGGGTGGAAGCAGTAAGTACGTCTGTGTACTTAATCAATCGGTCACCCTCAACGGCATTGGATGGGGGAGTTCCAGAGGAGGCATGGATAGGTAAACCGATGAACTGTTCATTTCTCAAAGTGTTTGGGTGCGAGGCTTTCATGCACATAGATAGAAGTCTAAGGTCAAAGCTAGATGCAAAGTCCAAAAAGTGTTTCTTCATTGGCTATGGAGAAGGTGACTTTGGGTATAGCCTATGGAATACTGAAGATGGTAAAATCTTTAGAAGTAGGGATGTAATTTTTACGGAACAAAATATGTACAAAGATTACTTGGAAAGAAAACAAACAAAAGAAACAGGTGATGAGTACATGGAGCTTGAGGTGAAGACTCAAGGACTACAAACGGTGACAGTGTGCAACAACATCAACCAAATAAGGAGCCTCAACCTATTCCCCAAAGATCTACAAGAGCAATTAGACCTCTAGAAAGGTTTGTTCCTTCCTTCAACCATCTCTTGATCTCAGATTTGGAGAGCCGGAATCATACGAAGAAGCTATGCAACACAAATCCAAAGAAGAATGGACGAAGACCATGCAAGTGGAGATGGACTCACTGCATTGCAACCAAACATGGGATTTGCCTAAAGGTAAGCGGGAACTTCAAAACAAATGGGTGTACAAGCTGAAGGAAGAAGAAGGTGGGAAGAAAAGGTACAAGTCTAGTCTTGTGGTAAAAGGGTTTTCTCAAAAGAAAGGTATTGACTTCAATGAAATATTTTCTCCTGTTGTAAAAATAAACTCAATTAGGCTTGTCTTAAGCCTTGTGTCTGCTCATGATCTAAATCTTGAGCAAATGAATATAAATACGGTATTCCCTCACGGTGACTTAGAGGAGGAAATTTACATGCTTCAACCAAAGGGGTATGAAGTAAAAGGTAAGGAGAAAATGGTTTGCAAATTAAAGAAAATCTTGTATGGTTTAAAGCAAGCATCAAGACAATGGTACTTGAAGTTTAATCAATGGATGTTAGATCATGGATTCAGAAGATGCAACTCGGATCACTGTGTCTACACAAAGAATTTGGGAAATAGGAAGTTCATCATCCTAATGTTGTATGTTGATGACATGCTGATTGCAAGTGCTAACATGCAAGACATCAAAGACCTAAAAGAGGAGCTGTCTAAATCTTTTTCAATGAAAGATATAGTTGCTGCAAAGAGGATACTTGGTATGAAGATATCAAGGGATAGGACAAAGAAGACAAGAAAGCTACCTCAAGAGGATTACATCAAGAAGGTACTAGAAAGGTTTGCAATGCAAAACACAAAAACTGTTTCTACACCTTTGGCTAGTCACTTTAAACTAACCAAGGATATGTGTCCAAAGACACAAGAGGAGAGAGCCTATATGTCTAAAGTTCCATATGCTGCAGCGGTGGATTCTCTTGTGTATGCTATGGTCTAAACAAGGCCAGACAATGCACATGCAGTGGGAGTTATAAGTAGGTTCATGGAAAACCCAAGTAAAGAGCATTGGCAAGCTGTGAAGTGGATACTTAGGTATCTAAAAGGGACAACAACAAATGCTTTGTATTTTGGAGGAACTGATATTTTTCTAAAAGGGTATGCTGATGCAGATATGGCATGAGACAAAGATACTCAAAGGAGCACTAATGGATATGTCTTCAAGGTTGAAGGCACATCAGTAAGCCGGGCTTCAAAGCTGTAGAAATTAAAGTGGTCTCACTTTCTGCCACGGAAGCAGAGTAAGTAGCCATGACGGAGGCAAGCAAAGAAATTTTGTGGCTTCACAGATTCTTATAAGAGCTTGGATTCAAACAAGACAATTATGTATTGTAGAGTGATAGCCAAAGCGCTATCTATCTTGCAAAGAACTCAGTCTTTCATTCAAGGACAAAGCACATTGAGGTGAGATATCACTTCATACACACTCTTTTGGAAGAGGGACAACTAAAGCTAGGAAAGGTGCATACAAGTGAAAATCCTGCAGGCATGTTTACAAAGGAGGTCAACAAGGAGAAGTTGAGCTTTTTCTCATCTTCAATCGGCATTCAAGGATAAGAAGCCACGATGGAAAGCAGTCACAGGTTTGGTTTGGAGATGAGTCTCCAAGTGGGAGTATTTTTGAAGTATGGAACCTGATCTATCCCTTGTAATTTTCTATGGTAAAAATGCACATTTGTAAGGCCCCCATTATGAGGAGAAGCCATTGTGCATGAAGAAAAATAACTTGCCAGAAAATAAAATCACTCACCGGTTGGCTGGTGGCCAGTTGTCAATGACCAGTGGCCGGTGGCCGAATTCAAAAGCGAACTCGTCTACACAAGGGTGGCCACACATGGGCGGATTTGAGGGTCCGATTTGGACTTATCTACACAAGGACGGCTACACATGGCTGCCTCTCATGAGAGAAGGTAGCCCCTTTGGCCTATAAAAGTCATGAGAGGCAGCCCCTTTGACCTCTAAAAGGAGGTCATTTCTACACACATTTCATAGTGTGAAGTTGATGCAACAAGGTGGGTGTGAGGTGGTGAGTGTGAAGCAAGGTGGGAGCTGTATCAAGGGTATAATCCAGTTGTAACCTACTTCTTGTTTTGAAGTAATAAATCCATTGAGTGTCTAATTTCCCGTGGACGTAGCCCACATTGGGTGACCCACATATATCGTGTGTACTCTCTCTCCCTCTCTCTCTCTCTCTCTCTCTCTCTCTCTCTCTCCTCTATAATCTCTTGTGTGTGAAAATTATCCTCCATTAAGTAGTCTACCCAATTATCTACTTAGCTACATAATATTTCCTAGCATGTTTGCTTTCATAGTAGGCCAATAGAAATATATTTCAATCCCTTTTAGGGTAGACTCAATCCCTCTATACCCCGCATAACGAGGAGCATGAGATTCATACATTACTTTCCACGTAGTGAGCTAGTAATGCATAGTCTATTGCCATAGAGAAGATAAGGTCATCTTAATGGGTCCTCTTTCATCCCTACTGCAAGGGATGAAATCACATCTCTAAAATTGGGATCAATAGCATACTCATCTATCATACAAGATAGATCATTGTGAGTTGCTATGGAAACCGCATTCACTCTTGGCTCTCTTGAGAGTGCATCGTCTACTTGATTATTCTTGCCAGCAATGTGAGCAATATGAAAATGAAATTGCAAAAGGAAATTTGTCCACCTCATTTGTTTGTCGGAGAGCTTGGTCTACATCATGAAGTACTTAAGGCTTTGGTGATCCGTCCGCAGAATGAAAGGAGTCCCCAATAAATATTGCTTCCATGAGTCTAAGGCATGTAGAACTGCGAGGAGTTCCTTTTCATATATGCCTAGAGCTTGCTCAATAGGGTTGAGCCTTCAACTTTCATAGGCTATGGCGTGCCTTCTTGGAGAAAAACAGCTCGAAGGCAATCACCACAAGCGTCACATTGGACCTCAAATGGGTTTGAGATATCCGGCAGTGTAAGCACAGGTTGAGAGATAATCTTTTCAAAAGAATTTTTCCCCTTGGTAGACCATGTATACCTAACCTTTTTCTTTGTTAGGTTATGTAATGGTCCTGCTATTCGTGAGAACTTTTCTATGAAGCGTCTATAGTATGCACACATACCTATAAAGCTTCTTAGTTCATGAAGATTCCTTGGTTTAGGCCATCCTTTTATTACCTCTAACTTTGATGGATCCATTTGGATGCCATCTTGAGAGATAATGTGATCTAAATAGTGAATCTCTTGTAATTTCGATTAACATAAATTTTACTCTCTCTTAAGACTTCAAATGTTACCTGGAGGTGTTGCTTGTGTTCGTCTAATAAATTAGAGTAGATGATGATATCATCAAAGAACACTCCAGTAAAGGTTCAGTGAGGCCTGAATAGCTTCTCCATCACCAAGCGGTTGAATGTGGCTGGTGCATTGGTCAAGCCAAAAGGCATGACGATATATTTGTAAAGACCAAACGTAGTGCAAAATACAGTCTTTACAATATCTTGATCAACTATCTTTACTTGATGGTAGCCACTTTTTAGGTCAATCCTACTGAAGTAGGTCAACCCTTGTAGCTTATCAAATAGCTCTTCTACACGTGGAAGGGGAAACCTATTCTTGATAGTGATCCTATCCGACACACATACGATATGTGTCATCTTTCTTTTGCACTAATAACACGGGTGAACAAAATGGAGATGAGCTAGGCCAAACCATGCCCTTCTCAACTAACTCATGCACTTGCCACATAATCTCCTCTTGTTGAGCTTGGGAAACTCTACAAGGAGGTTTATTAGGCGGTGAACTTCTTGGAAGAAGTTAAATTGCATGGTCATCATTGCCTTGTTTAGAAGGTAGTTCACAAGGGATGTCATCAATAAAGATATCTTGAAACCCCTTGAGAAAATTGGATAACTCTAATTCCTTGTGATTGTTTATATTTTCTTTTGCTAAAGCATTAGGTTCCTCTTGAGAATCTTTAACAAAAATCATGTACACAAAAATAGAGCTCTTTGTTGACTTATTGAAAGCTTTCATATGTACAATGGGTATGGTGTTACCCATTTCCTTAGCATCTATGTACATATCTTTTTCCATGTACTTAAAGTAGATTTTCCTTTCAGGGAATTTAACATTGGTAGCCATGCAATCAAACCATGGTGCCCCTAGGATTACATCCTCATGCTTGAGAGGAATAAGAAGTCCTCTTTGTCCACATAGATTTGGACATGGAGCCTCAATTTCCTGATTAAGGGAGTGATGGAAGATTCTTGCCCCTTGAAAGCACCACCTACGAATAGAACATGTCCCATGTCATAGGCTTGGATGCTTAGCTTGGTGGCCAACTCTGTGGATATGAAATTATGAGTAGAACCAGGGTCAAAGAGAATAAAAGCATCATGTTCTATTACCTTTACCCAAGCATGGCATAGAGGAGATCCTTTGTGGTGAGCTTCCTCTTCTTGGATTTCAACCAAGGTAGCTCTAGGAGGCTCATGGCAGGTGTTCTTTTGGGGACAAGCGTGGTACACATGCCCTTGCTTGTTGCACTTGAAAGAGCGGTTATCCTTGCGATAACGCTCAAGCTCTTCAATAGAGAGTTTATTGTTGCCTTTGTAAACTCCCTTCTCCTTAGCTTTGTTGTTATTGGAATTGCCCTTAGGAGACTTTTGGACATTGTCCTTACTCGTAGGCTCATTGGAGCCCTTGTTTTTCGTGGGCTTAGGATTTCTCTTAGCCCGTGTTTGGAAATTGATTCGAGAAGCCACCATAGTATGGTGTATAACCGCAGATATGTTGGTGCGTGGCCTTTGGGAGTTGGCATACTCTGCCATTTCTTCAGTTAAGACCGCACAAATTATTTTTTGGTGCGTGGATATGTTGGTGCGTGGCCTTTGGGAGTTGACATACTCCGCCATTTCTTCAGTTAAGACCGCACAGATGTAAGTTCAAAAACTTGTCTACATATTTGTGAATGGATTTGTCGGGAGAGAACTTCAAGCTTCACCATTCGGTGAGTACTTTGTCTTTGGTATCGGTGGCCAAAAATTGCTTCATGATCAAAGCTCCTAAATCTTTCCATGTTTGTGGAGCTTCACTGTTTGCCCGTAGTCTAGACCACCATTGCCTGGCGGACTTTTGAAAATGCATAGCTACATGGTGTAGCTTAGAGGAATCCATGAAGCCCTCATCTCCAAACGCCGCATTGAACTGTTGGATAAAGGCCAAGACTTTGTCCGTAGCACCAAAGGTGCCATTGTAGGTAAGGAAAGAGAATCTCTTTCCTCCCTCGTTGAACTTCTTGAGCTTGGACAACCTCTTCCACCGTTCCACACGGCATAGGATTTCCTATGGTCTCTTCTTTTTGATGGTTCAAAAGTTGCACCATCGCTTTCTTCTGAAGATGAAGAATTTGAGGAAGGAGAAGAGGGTGACCTCTTTCTCACCTTTTTCTTGCCTTGGTCTTCCTTTTCGGCACCATCACTTTCTTCATAAGAGGAAGAGGACGAAGAAGATGGAGAAGGGGGTGACCTCTTTCTCGCCTTTTTCTTCTCTTGCTTTTTGTCATCCCTATTTGAATTATGGTGTGGAAAAGTGTGCGATGGTCTTCTCCATTTAGGAGGTGATGGAGAGAATTTTGCCCGCCGTCTTCGTGGAGCCATCTCCGCCGAGGTGGCAGGAGACTCACTTCTTTCTCATTCCTTTGGTGGGGGCTCTTGAGTTCTCCTTGGAGAAGCAGATGCGTCATCAAGAAGTAAATTTTTGAGCCCTTTGTATGGATCCTCTTCTTCTTCCCTAATCGGAGAGAGGACTCTTTTGGAAGTCTCACAAGGAGGCTTCTTAGGTACTCTGTCGTCATGGTGGGGAGCTTGGAGAATGCCATGAGCACAAAGCTACTGTTGTACTTCACTTTGGAGGGATGGATTGCCTATGGCTTGTTGAAGCCTAGAAACAAGGTAGTTAACAAGCATAGGGGCATCATTAGTAGCATGCTCATTAGAAAAATCAAAGCTATCAGCATTAATTTCACTCTCTTTACTATTGTCAGCCATTCTAAAAAAATTTAGGTGTACTTTGGCACTTCAAGCCTTAGTTGATACTAGAAAAACACTCAAGCTACAGTACTCGTGGCTCAAATACCATTAATTGCAAGGAATAGAAGAGAGGGTCTTTCAACATCAAAATAACACCGGCTCTTGTCAAGCTTCTAATAGATCAATAGTGGTTAAGCCATAGGCAAGCCCTGTAGGACTCCAGTATTAAGACCATAGCTCTTGCCGGTGATGCCCCGTTATCTATACGAAGGCAGCGCATTGCAAGTTTGAAAAATCCCTATTCTACTTACTCAATTGCAATTAATAATACCAACCATTTATCGCTAGCTTGAGGACCTCCCTTCTTGAGCAAGAAAAGAAACCTTGTGCTTTGATTCCAATGTAACATTTAATGGCCTAGTAACTTGTGTGTAGCGGAAAATAGCATGAACATAGTGAGCATTTCATTAGAATAGATTCCTAATGGCACAACAAGAGTGCATGCTTGGGTAGAGAGAGCAACAAAAAGCATAACACCTACTTAGATAGAAATGAACAATTCTTCAAAAGAGAGAGAAATTAAGCTATTGACAACACTTGAGGACCAGATTTACATGGAGCCGGTCCCCCTTCCAAAAGGCTTTGTATTATAGGTTTCCCCCATCAAGAGAGACATTTTACAATACAATTCTTTGTGTTCCTTCAATAATTAGCTAGTGCAATGAAGATGGAAGCTTCAAGCACTAAGAAAAACAATTATAAAACACAACATCATTTCCCTCACGGTCTCAGACCCAAGACCTCACACACCTTTGAAGATGGTGAGAGCTAGCGGGGTATGAGAGTAGATTGAGAGGAAGAAGGAGTAGTCTTACGAGAAAGATGTACATCTCCTCACATAATCACTCATATTAGCATAGAATAGCTTAGTAATTAGCATGGTAGAGGAGATGAGCATACATTTAATCTTGGCTCTTGGTTGGATTTGCATCACAAAGCCAAGAGTTGTTGGTGTAGGCCTCCCTTCTCACAAGCTTAGAGTAGGTGATAAGCTTTCCATTAAATCTTGAGAAGGAGAGAGAGAGTCTTCTTGCTTCACACGTGAGCTAGTGTGAGTGTGTGTGGAATAATTCCTTTGAAAAATCAGCCCCCTCTCTCTCTTGGTCGACCCCTCATGCAAATTACTCATGTTGACACCCCATCGGACCTCTCCAAGCTTAGCCAATGAGAATTAAGTAGCATTAGTGATAGCCTTTTGACATATGTCCCCTTTCCCCTTTTGTGAGATATTTAGGTAATTAATTAATGCAACTAAACTCTCATTGGACCCCTTTGTCTCTTAGCCAATAGGAATCAGGCAAGCCATTGGGTTGCTCAATGCTCATTGGACCCCTTGGGAGGCTGTCCAATAGTCTTCTAGAGAGATTAATTCTTATTGGTTCTTTTATTAAGTGTTTTTAAATGAATTAAACTAGATTTACTCTAGCCTAATTCTCATTAGTCCACCTCCATGACCATCCAATAGGATTTGAGTGCACCTTGTGGGAATCTGGGCTAGGGAGCTGACATGTGTCCCTCCTTCGCTTTGTGTAAAGGAAGCTTGTGAGTGTGTGTGTGTGTGTGTGTGTGTGTGTGTGTGTATTTCTCTCTCATCCCCTACTTACAGGGCACCCCCTCCTATGTAGGAATCGTGAAGACTTTTTTGTACACACACAAAGCATCCAATTTTTCTAAGCTTTGACCATTGGACACAAGCTTTGATTTTTGAAACCTTAGCATTTTGGAAGTCTTAATGGGCTGAACCTTAGGGTCTTTAAAAAGCCCATTGTTGCGCATTGCTCTTTTGAAGATGGACCCCCCTTTGGATCCCTATTTTCCCTCCTTTGGATCCCTACTGTGGCCGTTCTACCAGCTTAACCAATATTCTAGCTTTTTCTCCCTTCGCACTTCCCCATATTAAATGATCAGTTTAGCATGAGAAAATCATTTAGGAGAATTAGATATTAGTTATTATGACACATTGCACATTTGATTTTTATGTCTTTCACCTCCAAATATAGTGATGGCATCCAATTGTATGTGAACTCGAGGTTTCACTAAACAATCTATGAGCTCTTACGTACTTGTATTGATCCAAATTTGTGTGTATCATCTGGGTTAAATGTCTTTCATTTTGATGTGATATACATGTTCTCTAGGATGTTGATATCAGATAGTGTCTATGCTCATTGTATATCAAAATGATTGCATCATTTGTGGATTGTCCCTTTATGATATGATTGATCGCAACTTTTTGAAGTAGTGTTGCACATGCAAACTTCATTCAATGGTTGTTGCTCGATTGTTTTTGATGCGAATCAACTAAAAGCTAAAAATATTGTAGTTTGCAAAAATCCATATTTGCATCATCAATTCTAAAGAACTTTATCCATTGATCAAATATTTTGTTCCATGAGAAACGCCATTGGTTGGAGTTGTAATTTCCCTCTTTTGGAGGCTTTCTCTTTTGCATGTTGTCTATGTCTCTTGTGTTTTGCATGGTTTGATTGCAACCCCCATGCTTTCCACAAGTAGTATAAGCTACAAAAAATTAATCACCAAAATTGAAATAAGCATGAAAATTAACAAAACAAATAAGCATGATTGATTAGACATATATCATATGACATGATGCACAATCCTTAAATGCATATGCATGATTTGATGAGACATTTACCATATGAAAATTTTATATAAATATTAGATTCCTTCAAGTTTATTTGAGGATATTCGATATGCCATGGTCATAACAAATGAGAATGCAATAGTATTTGGCCAAAGAGAATTCCCAAAATGCTAAAAATGTATTCCTTTGTAAATGACCCCCTAGCTACTGTGCAACACTATGTGAATTAACATAGAAGGAATCTACCTAGGTTGTTGGAGAAAATGGTGTGCTTGGTACCATCAAGATGAATATAGGCACCAAATAATCATATCGAGATGTGCTAATCCCAACCTTATTTTTGCTGGCGTTGATGATCTCAATAAAAGATGCTTTGTCAAAGTGCATGAACCTCTTCACCCATAGATTTGTAAACATTGCTCAGTGTGTCAAGGATGAAAACAAACTAGTGACAAGAATCTAGTAGTTTGGCAAAAAGAAAAAATCACAATGGCAATGTCTTCACAATGGCAAAATCCATCAAGGCCTATGATAGATTCCTTGCCATATCTTTGTTGCAATTCATAGAGGCTTCTATCAACCAATACATCCTTAATGTCTTCACAATGGCAAAAGCTATCAAGGCCTATGATAGCTTCCTTGCCATAGATTCCTTGCAATTCATACAAGTTTCTATCAACCAATACATCCTTAAAGTATTAGAACTCATTACGACAGTTAAAGCTTTCTATTTTATGCATCAAGCTAGCAGCTATGATGATTGAAAAATCCACACAAATAGATGTAGATATTTGTTTTTGCATCGATGGACCAGATTTTTGTGACATTTAGATTGATCTCCTTCAACCCTTGGTTCATGGATTTAAGCCACATTTGCATATGAAAGACACTCCACAAGAGGCCTTCGACTTCCACATGGCACAGATATGGGCACTCACCCCCGCATTGGGCATTTCCACACACATAGACACATAGCACGTGTTTAGAGATTACTTGGCCACAGCCATGTTTGGCATAGCCTATAACCAATGGTGTGAATCATATGCTTTACATGATTGCTCAACATCTACAACCTTGCTTCAGCTCTACAACATAATATCATTTTTGCCATGGATGCCCAAAAATAGATTCTATCTAATCAAGGTACACAATTTAAGAGTGAAGTTGTGGAAATACTCACTAAATGCTTAGGCATTGGCCATTTTTTTCTTTTCCATACCATCCATAGACTAATGGACTTATAGAAAGACTCAATTGGAGAATCAAACAGATTATTGTTGCCTATGTTGATCTTTCACATCAGAATTGGGATGAAATTTTTCCTATGCTATTCATGTCTACAACACCTCAACTTAGGCATCAAGGAGGATAAGCTCCTTCAGAGATTTGTATGGCACAAAACATAGATTCCCCCCAGCTTAACAAAAATGGTAGTAGCACCCACTAGAAAAGATGTTTGCATAGATTGGTATTCTTACATGAGAGAAACTCAACCTTTACTACGTATTTCCCTTACTAGCAACTTGCACACAACACAAGCCAATCACAAGAATGCATGCAATGAAGGTAGAGGTCTATGAATACTTCTTAAGAGAAGCTAGTAGGCTAGACAAATTATTGGAACCATTTCCTTAGACATGATCTCGGTAGATACTTTGGCAAGGGTAGTGAATGAAATCAAAAGGGCAACATAAAGGAAAGGGGGGAAAATGGTTGCGTGGAGGCGGGATGAAGCAAGGGAGACCAAAGACGTGCACTTGGGAAGGGTGGCACACTTTATTGGAGAGCCCAGAGAGAGACGCACCATAGCATGACACATGGCCAGAGGAGGGGGTGGGGTTTGATGGAACAGAGCCCAAATTTCCTTGTTTTTAGCATAAGGGTGACTGGCTAGGCATCGTCATGACCATGGCGGATGGGTAAGCCCGAACAAAAGAGGGTTATTGCCAATAAGGTATGGATTCAAAGGTTGACCTTGCCTAGTGATTTTATCAAGAGGAAAGGGAAGCATGTTCAAGAATGTGAGAAGATTTTGCATAATGAAATTGGTGTAGACCAGTATTTTAACCCGTATGTTAGAAGATGCCAAGGAGATGTCATGAGGGTGATAAGGCACAAGGCAAAGGACAAGGGATGTGGTGGGAGAGTAGTAGAAGGCAGCCACATGATGGGATGGGGGGGGGTACCCAAGCGAGGAACACATGGAGTAGGGCATAGGTGAGCGTAGGGAGCATATGGAAACTCTTTTTTTAATAAGAAATAGGCAACAAGGTAGCACTGTGAGGCCCATGGTGGAGTGGTTATCTCACATGTCTTAGACCCGTTGATTGAGCTCCCAATTCCATTCTAGGGGCCTTTTAGACCCTACATGTGTAAGGCTCTAGAAAACTTGAATCCATGGCGGTATCTAGTGAAGATTTTGTGTAATGAAAGTGTGTGGAGCCAGTAGTGGGACCTGGTAGGTGAAGGGTGGGCCAGCCTTGTTACAAATTGGTAGGCGTGAGAAAGCGAATAAGGACCGTGGGATGCAGAATTGTGAGGGACTTTGGGGGAAAAAGATGAATGTAGTAAACCTCATATGCATCCGTGACTCCATTAATGAGCTATAAGAATATTAATAACAACTAGTTAGTATGCTAACCATGCTTAGAGCTTGCTCACTGTACAAAATGTAGTAATTCTTATTATCCTATTTGTGTAGCCTTCTCTCATAACAATTTGATGAAAGATTACCATGTATCTAGAATTATTCAACGTCAATAAGAAATACAACAATAAAAATAAAATTTTGGGAGTGTAATTTTCTTTGATACATGAAAGTGGACATACAAGAGTATGTTTCAAAATGTGTAGTATGCCAAAAGACCAAGTATGATAGAGGGAAGCAACCTGGATTACTCCAGCCATTGCCTATTCCAAATTCACCATGGGAGAGTGTATCCATGGATTTCATCTTTGGATTACCCAAGTCTATCCATGGGAATACAGGAATATGGACAATAGTCCACAGGTTTAGCAAGCAAGCACATTTTATTCCTGCCAAAAAGACTATTAAGGCACATCAAATGGAAACTCTCTTCATATCTCAGATTTTCAAGCACCATGGATTATCCACATCCATTGTGTCAGATAGAGATCCTAGAATGACCAGTAATTTCTGGAAAGGTCTCTTTGAAAATCTAGGAACAAGATTGAATTTCTCTTCGGCCTATCACCCACAAACGGATGGCGAAAGTGAGATAGCCAATCTTACGATACTTGATCTACTCAAGACTTATGTTACCGAAGTAGATCAACGCTCACAATGGGAAAAGTATTTACCTCTAGTAGAGTATGCCCTACTTTCGAACTCTTCCAGTAGAAATCTATGATGGTATCCTAGGAATGGATTGGCTAATCAAAAATCAAGCCCAAATTCACTTTGCTCAAGGGAACTTAACCTTCAAAAATCACTTAGGAGAAGAAACATTAGTACAAGGAATATATGGGAAACCTAAGGCTCATTTAGTCAAGGCTAGTCGACTTCTGAAGGGGTTACGTAAAGGGCAACAGATCTTTGTAGTAAAACTTAATAAGGCAGATGATTCAAGGGACAACCCAACTCCAGAATGGATTGAATAATTTTCAGATATATTTCCGGAAGATCTTTCAAATTTACCTCCTCCCAGAGATATGGACCACGAAATTGAAACCTTTCCAGGTAGTGAACCAATTTCAAAAAGACCCTACAAAATGTCCCTCCCTGAAGCTATTGAATTAAAAGAACAGTTTCGTCAGCTTATTGAGCAGGGATTCACTGAGACCAAGCATTTCACCTTGGGGAGCACCTATTCTATTCCAAAAGAAGAAGGACGGATCCTTACATCTTTGCATTGATTATAGGGGGCTTAACCAGGTATCAGCAAAGAATAAGTACCCCATTCCTCGCATCGATGAATTGCTTGATAGGTTACATGGAGCCAAGGTATTCACAAAAATTGATCTCAGATTAGGTTACCACCAAATCCGTATTAAGGAGGCAGATATTTGCAAAACTTCTTTCAACACCCAGTATGGGCATTATGAATTCATAGTGATGCCTTTTGGTCTTACGATTGCTCCAGCCACTTTTAACCGTCTCATGCAGGATATATTCACAGAATATCTGGATGATTTTGTGTTGGTGTTTTTCGATGATATCCTGGTATATTCTAAGGATGAAAAAGAGCATGAAGACCATGTATGTAAAGTACTCCATCTTCTACGCCAACATCAGTTATATGCCAAGATGAGTAAATGTGTGTTTTCCACGCCAGAAGTTAGTTATCTTGGTTTTATAATAAATCCTGAAGGAATTTCAGTAGACCCCTCAAAGATTAAAGATATAATAGACTGGCCACAACCCAAAACGGTCAGTGAGATTCGAGGATTTTTGGGCATTATAAGATGGTATAGAATCTTCGTCAAAGATTATGCAGTTATTGCCACACCCTTGACGGAACTTCTTAAAAATATAGCCAAACTTACATGGGGAAAAGAACAGGAGGATTGCTTCTTCAAATTAAAACAAAATCTCACATCAGCTCCTATACTCAAACTTCCTGACTTCACTCAAGAGTTTGAAGTAGTAACAGATGCCAGCGGTCTTGCTATAGGAGGAGTCTTAAACCAAGAAGGAAGACCATTCGCCTTTACTTCGCAAAAATTAAGAATCCACGAGCTGAACTATCCAACTCATGATCTGGAACTTCTAGCTGTCGTCCATGCTCTAAAACTCTAGAGGCACTATCTTCTAGGAGGAAAGTTTGAATTGATCACCGATCATCAGAGTTTAAAATGGATTTTCTCACAAGCAACACTCAACATGAGGCAGAGAAGATGGATAGAACTCTTACAGGAATATGACTTTGAGATAAAATATAAACCAGGGAAAGAGAATGTGGTTGCTAACGCTCTTAGCCGTAAGGTTTTTCTTGGGGCTATTTCCACAGTTGACAATCCTATCCTCAACAACGTTAAGGAAGCTTCCCTGGAAGATAAGGATTATCAAAAACTTCTACAGGTTATCAATCAACAGAACCTAAAAGAGAAAGAGAAAGACAGAATCAAGGATTATTCACTTGAGGAGGGGCTTCTCTATTATAAGTATTGGCTTTACATTCCTAAAAATCCAACATTAAAGGAGTTAATCCTTTATGAAGGACATAACGCTCCAGTTGCCGACCATCCTGGCTATGCAAAGACCCTTAATTCCATAAGGAAAAGCTATTTCTGGCCAGGAATGAAAGGAGATATGCTTCGCTACATCAGACAATGTCTTTCTTGTCAAAGGATTAAGGCTAAACGAGTAATGATGCCAGGAAAATTTCAACCTCTGGAAATTCCTCAAATGAAGTGGGAACTCATTAGCATGGACTTTGTAACAGGCCTTCCCACTGTTCAAGGGGGTTACGACTCCATTATGGTGGTAGTAGATATGTTGACTAAAGTCTCCCACTCGATGCCTGTAAAAACAACTTACACTGCATCAGACATAAGCCGTCTCTTTAACAAAGAGATCTTCAGATTACACGGGCTTCCTAAGAGAATAGTCAGTGACAAAGACACAAAATTCACTTCAAAATTCTGGAAAGCTTTGAATCCTTAGGTACTCAGCTAGTTTCAGTACATCCTATCACCCCCAGACAAACGGCCAGACAGAAAGAGTGAACCAAGTTATTGAAGACATCCTTAGAGCCTACTGTGGTAGGGAACCCCGGAAATGGATCCAATTTCTTCCTCTGGTGGAATTCGCCTATAACTCTTCCTTTCATCAAAGCATTGGGATGTCACCAATCAATGCTCTTTATGGGCATGAGTGTATATCACCTCTAAATTTTTCTGACCCTACTACAAGAGTAGAAGCTTCAAAGCAAATTTTGGAGGAGATGGATGCCCAAACCAAAGCCATAAGACAAGACATTCAGGCAGCCAAGGATCGCCAGAAACAGTATACTGATAAAAAACGATCTGATCGGGTTTTCAAACAAGGAGATAAAGTATTCCTAAGGGTTCGGCCAAAAAGAAGCACTCTGTCCTTGGGAAAATACAAAAAAACTAAGCCCCAGATATTGTGGACCGTATGAAGTGATTAAAGTAATCAGCGATCAAGCTTATAAACTAAAATTTCCTGAGCACCTCAAGGTCCATAATGTATTCCATATCAGTCTGCTAAAACCTTACATCCCAAATCCAAATCATACTCTAGATGACGAACAAATTGTGATGCAGAAGCAAGGAATTCTTTAACTCCAACCAGATTGTATTCTAGACACTAGGGAAAGGAGTCTGAGAAACAGGGTTATCAGAGAATATTTGGTTAAATGGAAGGACTACCCTACCGAGGACGCCACCTGGGAGGATGAAGTATCCCTTCACAAGGATTTTCCCAATTTTGGTTGAGATGAGGACATCTCAAATCCTTAAGTTGGGGTGATTGTAAGGTTTCCAGTTTTTGAAACCCTAAAAATTGTACAAAGCTTGCAAAACTTAATAAAAAACACTATTGAAGGATTCCAAACACTATTAATTTTGGTATTTTTGGAATCATAAGCAGAGCTTTACTATGTTTAGAAATTTTCAGAATCTGAATCCGATAAAAACTGGAACAGCTACGGGTCCTGGAAAAATCACAATAGAAATTCAATTAGTAACAAAAATTGGATGGTTCCAGTATTAATCATTAGCAAAGACTCTTAACACTAAGGTTCTAGAATTAGCTAGAAAATTCCAATTTTCATCATTAAGGGTCTGCAAAAATCAACCAAGTAAATTCTGGAAGGTATGGGGGGAGTGTGGAAGCTGGGGAAACTCGCCAAGGACAATGATAGCTGAAAATGGCGCAAAATGCAAGCTGGGGGGCTGCTTGGAATGTGGGAAAACTGCCAAAAACTGCTAGGTGCCCAGAAAAAGCTATAAAAGGACCCCTTCTCTTCATAATTTCTCAGACTCGGAGCCTTGATACTTTCTCTCTCCTCTAGAGAGAACACTATGCAGAAATCATTAGAGATTAATCTCTAATTGATTAACCCTAACGATAATTAGCCTAATCCTTCAATGTTAGATTAAGCTATTTGTCAATAAATCAAAGATTAGGCCTATGTATACTCATAAAACCTCTCTTAATTGATTAATCTCTGCTAATTATTATAATTAAGCTTAGTAATATTAAGCTAATTAGTTATTCTATCATATTAGGACTGAAATTAGCCAAATTAACCATGAATTAATGGTAAATATATTAATTAAGATTAGATTTAGTTGAAGTAATTATAAGAGTTGCATTAGACATTCATCAATATAGAAAAATTATCCTATAATTCTTTGAGTAATTTTCCTAATTAATTAGGCAGAATTACTCTATTTTTGAGTAATTTAAATAGGGTAAATTAGTAAATGGATTTCAAATGCTGTGATATATTTATCAGTGGTTAACTAGGTGTTCAAGAACTCGTGATAATTAGGAGAAGCTCAGAAAATTAATCTAGCTGATTACTTTAGCAGAAATACTCTGTTTTTTGAGCAATTTAAATAGGGGAAACTAGTAGATGGATTTCAACTGCTGTGATATATTTATCAGTGCTAAAACAGGTGTTCAAGAACGTGTGATAATTAGGAGAAGCTTAGATAATTAATCTAGCTAATTACTTTAGCAGAAATACTCTTTTTTTTGAGCAATTTAAATAGGGGAAATTAGTAGATGGATTTCAAATGCTGTGATATATTTATGAGTGGTTAATTAGGTGTTCAAGAGCCCTTAATAATTAGGAAAAGCTCAGAAAATTAATCTAGCTAATTACTTTAGCAGAAATACTCTATTTTTTGAGAAATTTAAATAGGAGAAATTAGTAGATGGATTTCAAATGCTGTGATATAATTATCAGTACTTAATTAGGTAGTCAAAAACCTATGATAATTAGGAGAAGCTTAGAATGTTAATCTAAAGCTAATCAATTTAGCACAAATACTCTGGTTTTTGAGCAATTTAAATAGGGGAAATACGTAGATGGATTTCAAATGCTGTGATATAATTAGCAGTGGTTAATTATGGATTCAAGAACCGGTGATAATTAGGAGAAGCTCAGATACTTATTCTAGCTAATTACTTTAGCAGAAATACTCTATTTTTTGAGTAATTTAAATAGGGGAAATTAGTAAATGGATTTCAAATGGTGTGATATATTTATCAGTGGTTAATTAGGTGTTCAAGAACCCGTGAAAATTAGGAGAAGCTCAGAAAGGTAATCTAGCTAGTTACTTTAGCAGAAATACTCATTTTTTTGAGCAATTTAAATAGGGACAATTAGTAAAAGGATTTCAAATGCTATGATATATTTATAAGTGTTTAACTGGGTAAGAAGAAACCTGTGATAATTAGAAGAAGATTAAAGAACAAATATAGCTAATTAATTAAGTAGAATTACTCTGTTTTTTGAGTATTTAAATAGGGGAAATTAGTAGATTGAATTCAAATACTGGGATATATTTTTCAGGGGTTAATTAGGTGTTAAGAAATGTGTGATAATTAAGGGAAGTTCAGATAACTAATCTAGATAATTATTTTAGTAGAAAAACTCTGTTTTTTAGACAAATTAAATAGGGGAAATTTACAAATAGATGTCAATTGAATTGAGATATCATCAGAGGCTTATTAGACCTTAGGGAACCCATAGTAATTATTCTACCCTTAGAAAATTAGTTTAACTATATATCCCAGTAAAATTACTCAATTATTGAAAAAAATAAAAAGGGAAATATAGTAAAATAAACCGAAAACCTTTGATATCAATACCAGAGAAGGAATATACCTCGAGGAATATATGATAATTATCCTAACCTTAGATAAATAGTTTAGGTACATATTTTGGTCAAAAGTAATCGATTTTTGTATATAATGGACAAGAAAAATTAGGAATTAAATTTATCTAATTGCCAAATAAATAACCGAGGTACAAAATCCTTACTGAAGGGTGGGAAGAAAATTACTTATAGCATAATTAAGTTAAATATTAATTACTTATATCGACTATTAAAGATCCCTATTTATTCCAAAAATCCTTATTTTTGGGTAAACAAGGAAAATAAAGGTTATTCAATTAATCTTCTAATGGATTAAGTCTTTTTATAAAGCTGTCGAAATGGCTCCCAAGAGAACTAGGGGGAATCCTTTGACTGAAGAAGAGGATGTTAGTAATAAGCGCAACAAAGCAACTAATGACCATGAAGCCGGGCCTAGCCATAGGCCAACAGAGGAGAGTCTACGGGCACCTACCCCACAGCACATGGACGAGTAGTCCCAGGTGGATTTCTATTATGTCATTAATAGCTTTTAGAGTTCATTTTAAGTTAAGCATTGCATACGTAAGGTTAGGAAGAAAAAAACTGGCTGTAAATGGAAGGTAACTTCTACGAGACCCACGAGCAATGATTATAACTAGGAAAGAAATGATTGGGTTATGACTGATTGACCTAAGAAAGAAATGTTTAACCATCCTTAAGACAGCTTTTCTCAAGACACCTCTGATTCCTTGGAAATATTTTTACTCCAGGTAATGAGTAACGATGGAGATACCATCATGGAGGAGTCGGTTACCTCGGCACATGTGGAGTCTTTACCCCGTGCTTGTTTATGTTTATGGATAGTACTTTTAAGTTTATCCTAGAGGAACCGCCCGGTTGTATGGGCAACTGGTTTTGGCGTATGGGCGCCCGGACTTTGGGTGAATTTTTTTTTTTAAACCCCGGTTTATATACATAAGGAATGGGTGCTTTTTTTCACCCCTGTATAGGTGGTCTTGAGACAAGTTAGTACTGGTCAATGATACTTTAAAATGAAAGTACCTTGTCTTAAGTTTAAAGATGTTTGTTTTCTGAAAGAATATCTTCAATATTGTTTTCAAAGGTTGTCTTAAGGAAATGCAGTTTGAAAAGTTAAAAAGGAATCATTGTTTTTAATTGTGAAAAGAATGTGGTAGTGTTGGACGGGAGCGACTCACACACCCATGAAGTACATGTAAACACTACCTAGATCAACATAATGTCAATCGAGGACACAGATGACACGATAGGCACACATAGGAAATCTCTTAAGCTTGTCAGGTTGAGACCATCCTACACATACAACACTCTAGAAGGCCAACTAAGCCACAATCAAGAACCTCACTGCTCTCAACTACACCACCTAGCCACATACACACATACGGAAGTTAACTCACCTAATCATGCCAGATTCGTACGAAACTTAAGGAACACCATCCCCTCACTAGGATACACCTGTCCCTAAGCTTCTACACTCAAAACCCTCACTCTAAACCCGTCTGCGGAAAACGCGTAGGATGACAGAGCAAAATTTTAAGGTGCCCAAAACTGAAATTTATGAGTACCTATGCGTAGCTTATGTCGCCACGATTCTATAGACTACTAGCACGCAGAAAATAGACATCGGTTGATACACTTACGGCCACAAATAGCTCGTAGATGCATCGGCGTGTGCACTTTGTCTCACGTGGAATGCTTGGCGTTGTCGCGTAGCTCTCCTCGAGCCTACAGCAATGGTGCAGTCGAATCTCCAATGTGTTAAGCGATCCGGGCGTAGCGAGAGGATGAAGCTCACGCTCACTCTCTTTCTCTCTCACACACAGTAGACGGCAGCGCTAAGTTTTTGATTATGAAAAAGTATTTTTTACAAAATGACCTAGGTACCTTATATACTAAGGCTACCTTAGGTTTAACCAAAAATGGGGTTGAAAGGGTCAAATGGCTCTGTATTTACAATTTGGAAGTGCCATTGCACCGCGGCTTCTGAAACTAGAATAACTACTCATTACAAATGACGTTTATAGCCATAATCCGTAGCATTTCATAACTCGCAAAAGATAAGACTTTGGTACGAAACTTGAGTTATGTTGTGTTGTTGACCCAGCGGTCAACAGATAGTAGTTAAACAACGATAGAATTATGTGTAAGTGCGGGGTGGTAAGTGGGGATTGACTAAGGTTGTCAATCATGGACGGGTGGACCTGATTAGTCAGGTAACTATCCATCCCCACACACTAAGACGTTTAGAAATTTATTCACTTGGACGAAGAATCCACCAACGGCTGTGCCCTCACATATGTTAGGGGGAAAAAAACGTTGTCTAAGGAAACCTTAATCTAAAGGATGAAGATATAGGGCCGGAAATTTTTTATAGGGTCCCGTTTCCACTGCGAGACAGGATTGGGTCTCTTCTACGGCTATAAACCTAAACCATTTCCAATGGTAAGGGTGAATTCCCTAGAATTTTTCTTGTTTAAAGACTTTGACTTTAGTAGGCCTAGAGACCTGTCAATGGTACCCTCCCGCTTTTGGTGTCGGCGGGATTGGGGACCTTACAGTTAAGCATTATCTTGACACACACAATGTTCATCAGTCAAAAATGACTTTCAATTTCATTCCAAGTAAATCAAATTAGCTGCAAAGTGTAGGCCAATTGATTTACACACCTGATTTCAGCAAGTGATTAGCACACATTGAACCACATTAATCAATCAAGATTAAAATGAGAAAGTAAGTGCACTTATATTGTAATCACACTCCAAGCTATTCCTTTGCTCCACGCGAAGACGCATCATTGCAGACACAAGTGTGTGAACTACCAAATCGGCTCCAAATTGACCAATGTAGGTCAAAAATCAAAGACTCAAATCATCAAATTAGGCACAAATTAGCACAATTAACTTGATTAGAGTGACAATTCCACCTCTTAAGGGGATTAAAAATACATTACACATCAAAGGTTAGTGGTTAGGTTAGCAAAATTAGTCAAATATTAGTAGAAATTAGTGATTGTTAGCGTGAAATTAGCATGAAATTAGTCAAAATTAGCATGGAAATGAAGCAAGATTAGTAATGGTTAGCATGAAATTAGTGAAATTGGGGGTGGAATTAGGGGTTTTGGGTAGTCATAAGTCAAAAATTAGCTTCCATTAATTGCACACACAATCATATTAAACTAAAATTGAGTTACACACACTCAAAACCGATGAGATTCATAGTGAAATTACTCTTATCAAAGAATTCTCTACTCCTCTAGCATAGCCTCAACTGCTCCCCGGCAACGATGCCAAATGTAAGGAGGTAGTCATAGCATAGGATGACTCTGAAAAAATCATCAATCCGAAAAGATCATCACCCAGCTAGGGCATGGAAACATCACACAACAAAGTGTGAGAGCGTCATCGGACACAAGAATAAAAGGATTCAAGGGGTCCTTCTTCCCATCATAGAGAGAAGCCATGGAAGGGGATTTCTCTAATCAAACACACAGTCTTAATCATTTATCACCTTGCAAATAATCATGTGATTGAAATTAGTCTTTCACATCAATCACCCTTATCACAACTCTTAACCACACACCTACACAAGTATGCAATTAATACCTACTTTGCGTTAGTGTGGCCATTCCGGTCCATCCCCTCAATGCTACCACACATGCACTCACACGAATCACACACTTTTTATAGAGAGAGATAGAGGAAGAGAAGGAAAGGGTAGCCTTCAAATGGTGTGGATAGAAGAGGTTGACTTAAAAAGGGATTAGAGATCTAGAATCACACTAATACAATCTCACGTAGCATAATCAAGAGCAAAGAAGACTAATAAGAAAGAAAATGCATTTGATTAGTAGGAATCAAGAGCTACATGGCCATAAAAAGCCCATGAGGGGCCTCATGACCATCGACTCTTCAAAGAGGAAAGCTCACCCAAGAATGACTTATCCTTTAGTATAGGGCTCTTTTATAAGCATGGATCTCAAATCGCTATGCATTACAATGAAATGAAGCCCTTAGGCTTAGTCCATACAAATTGGAACTCTTAAATGAGTCCAAGACTTTATACAATGTGAATTGGAAACATTGTGCACATGCATCAAAAGCACATCCTTAGCTTGGTGCATAATGTGTTACCCACTACTAATATCTTTCCTCTTAGATGTTTCCAAGAAACAAGCCATATACTAACAACGTGACACTATTTATCTCAACAGTTTGGCATCCTATTTCTTTTGCGGGACCTTAAAGCTCCACCTATGAACTGGAATCGCTACAAAATAATGAAAAATAGCTAAGTACCCTACAAAAATATGGAGCAAAAATAAAACATAAATAATGCATGACAATTTCTATATCTATGTGTTCACTTCCACATACCTCTAAAACAATTCATTATATGCTTGTGAAGATGATAGGATGCTAAGATAATTGAAGAGGAGAAAGTGAAGTGCTTTTGGGAAAGACCAAAAAGTTGCAAGAGACACGGGTTATACAGAACAATAAGCATCCAATGGGACATACGAACATAAACATATCCAGATTAATAGCTTTTAAGGGAATTATGTCTGTAGTTTAGGGTTGAAATATTTGTCAACAATGGAAAAAAACGTTACGTAAACACATTTTGACCACCTGGCTGAAAGCAAGGGATGGTGGTACAAAATTGGTTGTCATTGACACCACCTAGGCTTGGTGGGTGTGGTAAGGAGAATCAGACCAAAGTAAAAGATGCAAAATTGAACAAAAAGGAGAAAAAATAAAATCAATTTCTTGGAGGCTTTATAATTTACTCTACTTTATTCTTTTTTCCCAAAATGGGTTATAACAGATAAACGACGTGGGTGCAAGAAGTAGGGAAGGAGATTCGGCTAGCTCTCTCTCTGTCTCTCTCTCTCTCTCTCTCTCTCTCTCTCTCTCTCTCTCTCTCTCTCTCTCTCTCTCTCTCTCTCTCTCTCTCTCTCTCTCTGTCTCTCTCTCACACTCAGACACACACATTCTCTGTTTTGTTCTCTGTGGAGCACCCACCCTTCCCGCCCACCCTCTCTCTCTCTCTCTCTCTCTCTCTCTCTCTCTCTCTCTCTCTCTCTCTCTGTCTCTCTCTCACACTCAGACACACACATTCTCTATTTTGTTCTCTGTGGAGCACCCACCCTTCCCGCCCACCTCTCTCTCTCTCTCTCTCTCTCTCTCTCTCTCTCTCTCTCTCTCTCTCTCTCTCTCTCTCTCTCTCTCTCTCTCTCTCTCTCTCTCTGTCTCTCTCTCACACTCAGACACACACATTCTCTATTTTGTTCTCTGTGGAGCACCCACCCTTCCCGCCCACCCTCTCTCTCTCTCTCTCTCTCTCTCTCTCTCTCTCTCTCTCTCTCTCTCTCTCTCTCTCTCTCTCTCTCTCTCTCTCTCTCTCCCACCATACAGCCATGGCAGCTCAGGCCAGTACCATATCTTCAGAGATGACGATGGATACTGAGTGTGATTCCTTCACCTATCTCGAGTCAGGGGTACCTGTATCTATAGAGGGTGCTATGATGGAAACCACGAGCATTCATGAACATGTCAGCAACAAAGTATTTTTGCGGGACTATTGGGCACAAAAGAAGTGTGAGCAACGACAAAAAGAGCACAACCCTGCTAAGAGAGCTGAACTTGCTACAACCAGATCAAGGAACAATATATGCAAAGCCATGGCTAGATGCTGGCGTCGGTAGACCCAAGGACTAACAAAACTAGAACAACAAGAAATTCTACAGCAGCTCATGCATCATCAACCATTTTCCAAGTTGAGGAGTTCGGATGTGCAATCGAGTCTTCTTTCCGGTGTTCACAACACATTGATTCAGCTGAAAGTGCCCCACTCTTCAACTGAGATTTTTGTGAAGAGAACCTCTTTGACGATGATACTGAACAATGGTGATCAGAGCATAACCACTGTGAACCAGTCCAAAATTGTTGCTGCCTTGGATGTTTATCGACGTAATATAGCAGCAGCAAGTAGTCGATTGGGAATGAAAGATGAGGATGAAGTGTTGCCACTTAGTGCTTGTCACAAACAGTTGCCTCTACATAAAAGTATCACAATCGAAACTAGAGATTTGGTGGCCATTTTCTAGAAATCCGAGACAAGAGTTTCTCCTAACAAAAAGGATGTCTGTAAGCACAGGATCAAGGCAAAATGTGTCATCAAACATCCCATACATCTTCTAGATGATTCTCAGGTAATATGTGTTGCCCGCACTATAATCCTTGCTCGCCTTTTTACTCTTGGATTAACATAGAATACCACAACTTGTTAGCCAACAATCATTGTACGAATACTCAACTCCATAGTACCATTTCTAGCATGCCAAAATTTGACCAATTCCCACCATGCCAAACCTGGTATCATTCTGGTACCAATTCCTACCTCAGTAGTACCCAATTTGAAGCTTCTCTAGATTCTGAATAGTACCAAACAGATGCATAGTACCATTGTTTGGTAGAAATGCTCCAAAGTAAAGATGCACAATCCTAATTAGGTACTTTTTTGTATCTGGAAAGTTGTTATTTTGGAACTATGGATCCATTTTGTAGCTTTGCAGTATACAAAAAAGTACCCAAATTGGTACTAGGTTTCCAAATTGGTACTATGCAAGGTACAGACATGTACCCACTTTAGCACTAGGGATCCTATTTGATACTGTGAATTTAGGCTGGTACCATGCAATGTACAGAATTTGGTACTAGGGATACTGTTTGATACATGAATTTAGGTTGGTACTATGCAATGTACAGGATTTGGTACTGGGGATCCTTTTTGGTACTATGAATTCAAGCTAGTATTATGCAATGTACAGGATTTGGTACTAGGGATCCTTTTTGGTACTATGAATTCAAGCTAGTACTATGCATGTACAGGATTTGGTACTTTTTGGTACTATGAATTCAAGCTAGTACTATGAAATGTACAGTATTTGGTAATAATGATCCTTTTGGGTACTATGAATTTAGGTTGGTACCATGCAATGTAGAGAATTTGGTACTGGGGATCATGTTTGGTACTATGAATTCAGGCTGGTACCATGCAATGTACAGAATTTGGTATTAGGGATCCTGTTTGGTACTATGAATTCAGGTTGGTACCATGCAACGTACAGAATTTGGTTCTAGAGATCCTGCTTGGTACTATGAACTCAGGCTAGTACCATGCAGTGTACGAAACTTTGTACTAGGGATCCTGTTTGGTACTCTGAATTCAGGCTGGTACCATGCAATGTACAGAATTTGGTAGTAGGGACCCTGTTTTGTATAAGTCTTACCACGCACCGAGCGAGTTTTTCCAAGCAAAGACAAACCCGAGCAAGTGTTTGTACATAATATAGTAAATTTTATCATCAACATAATATTTATTGTTTGTTATATATTGATGCACCTACAACAAAAAGAGTTTTCAATGGCTAAACTTGGAGGATTTTAGTGTAAAAGTAATTAAAAATCCAAAAAAAATTTGATAAGATATTCAATGTTCTTTTTTCCATTGGTTCCTACAAAAGGTTTTGCTGAACACTTTAATAGGATCCTCTCACTCTCTCTCTTTTTTAGTTAAGAGGATAGAGGATCCTTGGAACACCATTACTTTTCAAGTCATAACCAAAACTCCTATTAACTATTTTAGTATTCAGACCTCCACTCACAATTTTAATTGGCCTGGATCTTTCAATCATTCAAATTGTCTTGCTAGAAAGTGAATATTTACAACGTGACTCCATCAATGCTGATGACTAGCCTCTCGTACGGATATGGCAAACTATAAACTATTAGATAATGGCTCGACTTAAAACACCAATTAGCAGGCATCATGGGCATTTTTTTTCCCCAACGCAACAATTTAAGTCTTCTCGTGAAAATTGGCTTAGACAAAGCAGACAGCTCCATCAAACCAGACCTTTAGCATGGTTAATAATTGAGCCACTTGCAAGACAGTGCGACAAGCCCTATAATTATCCATTGCATGTACATCATTCCTCGAAATTGCATTGGTATGATTAACAAACTTTTGGAGGCACATTTGCTTCATAGAGCCAGGTATGTCTATGGCAGTGAGTTTTCTCTGCTGCATAAAATCTTTAACATACCAATCCAACTTATCGGATGAGATAGCATAGAGAAAAGGAGAAAGTGGGCACCCTTGTCTTATGGATTTATGCAATGGAGTAACATCGGTAAGAGTACCATTAACTGAAATTCTAGTTGACACATTCCGAAAAAGGAATGTGAAAAAGTGTCTGTCCAAACCCATATCATATATAATTTCAAGTATGAACTCCCATTCCATTCTATCATAGGCCTTATCACACGCTCTATGGCCGATTGTTTGTGAGAAGATCTTTTAGAAGAGAGTTTTTTGCAATTTTGCAGTGGAGTGATGAGCATCATATCTAATAAGCAATGAATTATTATGCTCTTTGAATGTTGTACACTGGTGCTAGTACTACTACTTGTAATCAGCTGAAATATTGGCACCTATAGGAATCATAACATAGTAGTGCAAGCTCATGCTCATGCCTCTTGCTTCTTCCCAATATTGGATGGCCAATTAGCTCTCGCTTCCTAATTGCACTTGCATGATTTACTACTTGATTTCCGCTGCAATGCTGCTTCATCTCCTTGGAGCTACGTCACATTAACCAATTCTTGCGGACCATATTTTGTGTTGAATCAATCATGAGAGATGAGAGGCCAACAGCCTGATAGCGTCAGCAAGAAAATGTGCTGACAAGTGGGGACTCAAGTACTTGAGCACTTATGACACCTTAACATTGTCTCGCCCAAATGCCTCTTTAAGGGGAGGATCACATAAGATCTGCGATTTCTCAGTACTACTCTGAAGCTTGTGAGCCTTGATATAGTCCCATACTCTCTTGAGGGCATCAGGCCTCATGGTCTCCGAGGTTTGCAAGATGGGAGCCAGGCTGGAGGAGACCCTATAGAGGATTTGAGCGCCACCTCTGGGCTTGGGCTTGGGGTTGGGCTCGAGAGTGGTTTTGAGTTTGACCTTGGGAACTTTCTTACTCATCTATTCACCAACTCATGCAAAACGCAGAGCAGTCACACACTAGACCAAGGGCAAGATTCCAATCGATGGGAAGAAGAAGGATCACGATCGATGGCAAGAAGACAAATTGGGATTGGGTGGGGTTGAGCGATCGAGGCTGACACTTGCAAGTACAACACCCCATACTGTAGCAACAAGGCTGCATGGTACAGCCGAGCATTGGACGGCATGTACCGAAAAGCACCTGCATGGACCAGAAGAGAGAGGTTTTGGTGATGGCGAGGCAACTTTACACAGCTTGGGAGTGAGAGAGGAAAGTGCTGACAAGATGGGATGGCTGCAACATCACACATAGAAACCCGCACTTCTCCTCTCTCTCTCTCTCTCTCTCTCTCTCTCTCTCTCTCTCTCTCTCTCTCTCTCTCTCTCTCTCTCTCTCTCTCTTTGAGGAGTGCCAATAGCCTGCATGAATTGAAATGAGCTAAAAAGTTCAACAGTATGACAAAAATCCACAACCTGCGAGTAACAAGCTGACTCAATAAGTCGGACGATTCAAATGCTTGAGAGACCACAATTCTAAATATTGCACAATAAACATATGACAAAAAGCCACAATTACAAGGTCCAGTGAATTGCAAGAATTCTATAATATATTGGGTACTTTAATGTGTAAGTTCTGCACAAAACTCATGAAGGTTTTACCAACTATGAGAGCTCTGCCTTCAGCTCACCGCTTGCTTTTAGCTCCAAGATGATATGTCACACCCTCCTATTAGTTCACCAAGCTGTGGATAAGTCGGCCAGTTGGCATACTTCTTTAGACCTTCTCGAACCTCATTATCACTAAGAATATGAAAGGTACCAAAAGATATACCCTCCTCTGTAGTATGCTCACCACCTTGGAGTTGAAGCCACAACGCGCCGCATTAGAAGAACCTTTCATGAAAAGCATAGCGGGCGATGAATTTATCAAACTCTTTACTCTACTTTCAAGACTTTCTTTATGGACCACGCCTTTCTCCATCAGTAACTCCTTCAGTTCCCCGCTCGTCTACATCTTAGTATCTTAGTGACAATATCACAGCCACCGATGAGTTCACCAGCAATATACAAATGAGGGTATGTTGGCCAGTTAGAAAAAGATTTGAGACCTTGCATGACCGCCTCATTCTCTAGAATATCAAAGCTTCCAATTTCAATGCTAGTATCTTTCAGAATCTCTACAACCTTGCGGTTGAATCCACACTTTGGCTCATTAAGTGAGCCCTTCATGAAAAAAATTACTAGCTTGGAGGCAACAAGACTCTTCATCTTTTCTTGCAAAAGCTCACCCTTGCCTGCCTGCCTCGGAGTCATTTGCAGACATAACAGAACCATTCATCTTACTTGCATCTCTAATTTCCTCTATTTCCGTTGTCCTCTTCTGACCACCTCCAGGGCCTGTAAGCTCAGATACCTTTTGAGCCAATTCAACTGGGTTGGCGCCCTCCAATTTATTTACCAAGACGCCATTCTTGAACAAAACAAAGAAGGGAACAGCTGACACATTGTAAGCCTCTGAGAAATCCTTTGTCTCTGGTGCTTCAACCTAATTTTGAAGAAGTGGACGGTGGGATTGTCGGAGCAAAGAGAGAGAGAGAGAGAGAGAGAGAGAGAGAGAGAGAGAGAGAGAGAGAGAGAGAGAGAGAGAGAGAGAGAGAGAGAGAGAGAGAGAGAGAGAGAGAGAGAGAGAGTTTTCTTTGATTTCTGTTTGCTTTAGGAAAGGTTAGCATGATCGGCCAAAAAGCAAGCAAGCCTTACCTAAGGCGGGTGTGGGCTGTGAGTACGAGGATTTTAAAGCTTGGGTGGGAAGTGTTGCATTGCTCACAAAACATCACCCCGCAATCCCCCCCCCCGACTTGACGGTGTTGCTACGTAAATCCTTGAGTGCTGCAGCCATCTTCGAGCTACGTCAACTTCTCAGGATCGCCCTCCTTTCTCTCTCTCTCTCTCTCTCTCTCTCTCTCTCTCTCTCTCTCTGAGAGAGAGAGAGAGAGAGAGAGAGAGAGAGAGAGAGAGAGAGAGAGAGACAGAGAGAGAAAGGAGGGCGATAGTGATAGTGATGCTCGTGATAGTGATGGTGATGCTGGTGGCATACATGAGTAGCGTTGCTAATGCTAAGGCGGAGGAAGTGGGGCGCAAATTAGCAGCTAGGGCAGAAGCAGGTGAGGAGGCAAGCACAGAACGACGAGTACAGTACTACGGAGGGAAATCCTTCGTTTTTGCAGACGATTCTGCTGCTCCCTACTTGCGACGATGAGCATCAACACACAGACAAAGCGGGTGGCGCACCCCAAGGAGAAAGGTAAGCAAGAAAGGAAATCACCCTTACAAGAAAGGGTACAAGAAGAAGGGCACAGGAAGGCATGGGTGGCCTGGGCCACCCTCACTAACTCAGCCAGCTACTTCGTCCGAGCACGTCTTCTGTCCGATTTTTGGTTTTGAATAAATAATAGGGAAAATTACCAAAATACCCCCAATATTTTGTCATAAATCCCAAAACGCCCTTCAAATTCTCCAAAATTCCTAAAATACCCCTATTGTGAGATAAAATTTCTATAAAGATGAAAAAATTTGTAGCTTTTCATAAGAACTCTAGTTGTCTGTCAATACCGGATGCTAAAACTAGAATTGAGTTGGTAATGTAGGGTTCGGAGATTATTTTCTTCATTATTTTTTGACATAATTTCTCTTTTCTACGAGGTAAGTTGTGAAAATAATATTATAAGCACTCAAAAAAAGATCTCAATTGTCAACAGGGGATAAAGACTAGGAAACCTTGAACAATCCAGCCAAAAAAGTAACAAAGGCATTTTGGGAATTTCCACAAATTAGAGGGGTCTTTTGGTAATTTTCCCTAAATAATACGGTGTCTGCACTTGGGTGTCAAAACGTGTTCTTTGTTGTAACCTTTTTACCTTGTAAGTTTTGTCTATCTTGCCTTTTTGTAAAGACAAATGTTCATCTTAAGGGTGTTAATGCTCCTTCTTTAAAAAACAAAATGAGAGAGAGAGAGAGGGAGAGGGAGAGAGCTCTTTTTAACCCTAAATCACCGGCAATCACCGGACATGGTTCGGGATAGGCTTACAATGCAGACAGAGGATTCACCAATGCTCTATAGAGGAATGTTCCATGGAGCGTCAACGATAATGAAAGAGGAAGGAATATTAGCGGTCTACAAAGGTTGGTTGCCATTTGTTATGATAAGTATGGAGCCTGATTTACCCCTTGTAATTTTCTCTGGTAAAAGCGCACATTTGTAAGGCCCCCATTATGAGCAGAAGCCATCGTGCGTGAAGGAAAATCACTCACCGGAAACCAAAATTTTCACGGCCAAGAATCAGGGGAAACTTTTTTTTGCTTCGCCAGAATATTATGGCCGGACGACGGCCGGAAAGCGGTCGGTTGGCCGGTAGTCAATGGCCGGTGGCCGGTGGTCGGAAGAAGTCAACGGCCGGTGGCCGGTGGCCGAATCCAATGGCCAGTGGCCGAATTCAAAAGCGGATTTGTCTACACAAGGGCGGATTGGAGGGTCCGATTTGGACTTATTCACACAAGGGCGGCTACACATGGCTGCCTCTCATAAGAGAGGGCAGCCCTTTTGGCCTATAAAAGGAGTCCATTTCTACACACATTTCATAGTGTAAAGTTGATGCAACAAGGTGAGTGTGAGGTGGTGAGAGTGAAGCAAGGCAGGAGCTCCATTAAGGGTATAATCCCTTTGTACAATACTTCTTGTTTTGAAGTACTAAAGCCATTGAGTGGCTGCTTTCCCGTGGACGTAGCCCACATTGGGTGAACCACGTATATCGTGTATACTCTCTCTCTCTCTCTCTCTCTCTCTCTCTCTCTCTCTCTCTCTCTCTACTCTATAATCTCGTGTATGTAAATCTGTCTCTCTCGATTAAGTAATCTACTCAATTATCTATTTAGCTACGTCTTATTTCCTAACATGTTATTGGTGTGATCCCGTATGTGGGTTTGAATATTGCGGTATATGAATCACTCAAAGACTGGTTGTTGAAGAGGAACATAGCAAGCAAGCGAGAAAAGAATGCTGATTTGAACGTCTTTGCAAAACTTGGATGTGGAGCAGTAGCACGTACAGTGGGCCAGACTGTGGCATATCCATTTGATGTGCTACTGAGGAGGATGCAGATGGTGGGATGGAAGGATGCCTCCTCTATCATCATTGTGAATGGTCAAAAGAAGGCACCGGTTCAATACACTGGGATGATTGATGCTTTTTAGAAGACTGTTTGCAATGAAGGCATTGGAGCCTTGTATAAAGGCCTGATTCCCAATTCTGTCAAGGTTATTCCTTCTATTGCTTTGGCATTTGTGACATATGAGGTGATGAAGGATCTTCTTGGAGTCAAATTCCAAATATCAAATTAAGTGATTGTAAATGGACAAATGATTTCAAAGCACATTGGCCGTAGTACTGATTTGTAAGAGTCTCTAATTTTTTAAAGAAGGAAAATTTAAATGATAAGTCCGGGTGTGCGCTAATAGGGGGGGGGGCAATCACTTTTACTCTTTTATTACTGAGAATCCAGAAAGATACCGCCAATTGCACGAGCTACCATTCGTTGAAGCCGTTAGGGCTACCAATTGCAGAAGCCGATAGCTGCCAGAAGAACACGTAAAGAGGCGGTATCAAAGACATGTGTAGAGGAGCTTTGCGGCCCTTCGTGGACAGATCTCAAAGTGTGGCTGTGCTCTACAAGGACAAAGCCACAGGTGCTCTTATGGTCTACAAGATGAACTGGGTCCATGCCTCTGCAAGTAGACGACTGAAGAGTACAAAGTCTGCGGTGAAACCAGCTGCTCTCACGTTCATGCCACACTAGAAGGCCACAAAAGAGGGCTTTAAGCCTCAAACAGCAAGTTGCGGGTGGTGGTGGGACGGTTAGCCCATGCTTCTTGGTTCTAGTCGGGACAGCCAGAGAGCCATTCTTGCGTAGTTTTGCTTCGTGTCATGAGGTAGTACTACTTCAAGTATCCTATCTGGAAGAATCTGCAAAGTATCTACGTAATAAAAAGAGAAACGACCCAGTAGATAAGTGTGGGTGTGCGCTAGTCTGATGCTTTCATATCAAGAGAGAGAGAGAGAGAGAGAGAGAGAGAGAGAGAGAGAGAGAGAAGTTCGATTTAGCAGCAACGCCTCTCCGGAGGTCTCCTTTTGCTGCCTCTACCCATCCCCAACAGAAGTTCTGAACTCTTGCCTCACAGGAGCACGTGCTCCTCCAACAGTCACGACAATTCTTCACACTAGATGCTTAATTGGGTTGGGGAAAACCTACTCAAGGCGCAACACCAAAAATTATTGTGTGACAAGAGATTAGGTCGGGCTGCATCAACATCCGGCAGCTCTCCTTGTGATAGAGTACAAGGTCGCGTGGTGCACGTCAGCACATATATGCTGATCATACAACAGGCACAATCTCCGCCTCCTCACCCTCTTCCCTTTGAGCCTTCCCTGCCCATATATGATCCCCTCCTCCTCCTCTCTCTCTCTCTCTCTCCCCTCCATCTCTCTCAATCTCTCTAAAAAAAATTCCACACCGGCGCAGGCTCTTTCAAAGACTTTTTTTTAAAGAGATTGAGAGAGAGCAAGGAGACAGAAAGAGAGGGGGAGGGGTTGAAAAAAAAAAAAACCTAAGTTTAGTGTAATCCCACCTACAAATTTTGAGATTTACCTCTAAATTTTAAATTTAAAAAGTGAGGAAACCTACGAAAAAATTAGAGAAATTTAGCGTCATTTGGTGTAAAAACCTTCAAATTTAGTCAATTTACCACTAAAATTCTGATAGCTAGGTTTGCCAAGTTTTCTCAACATTTTTTTTTCGAGCATTGGCCCTGCACCTACGTGAAAGAGTCCGCGTCTCTTTCAAAGAGATTTTTTGAAGGGTTTTGTTAATACTATATAGTTGTTGAAAGTGACGACGATTGAACTTTCCTTGCCCAACTCCTTCAAAACCAAATTTGTCAATGATTAGGGACCCTGAGATTTACCTTTCCTAGCCAACACAGTTTTTTGAACATGGCACAATGTTGTTTGTTGTAGCACAACCAACCTCCCGATTACCCCTTGGAGGGGGTTACCATATGGGGTGCTAAGGACCGAGGCCTGGGCCACATCATTCTGCAAGAGGACAGATGCAATGCTAGACTACCATCCATTTGAATTGTTATGAAGCATTGATGGACGTACAACTCTCAAACAATAGATAGAGTACAAAAAAAATGGAGGGCTAAGCCACATTAAGAAAATCATTTCAAAGGAATACAATGACAATCATACACCATGGCGCTAAGAAGTGTATTCAGCATAGGGGCATCACATGTTGGGTGAGCAATCTGGGTCGAGGCATAACGGACAACTCAGAAGACTAGGAACCCCAAGCAGTCTAGGAGCTTTGAGCTATGCTTATATAAACATGGAAAATTTAAGAGAAGGTTTTTACACTAAATTTCTCTAAAGTTTGTAGGTTTATTCACCTTCTACTTTGAATTTTGAAGATAAACTCTCAAAATTTGTAAGTGAAATTACACTAAACCTAGCCTTTTATCGATATGGGTAGGTGAAAGAGAACTAGCATGTGAAAAAAGTTGTCATAAGAAAATTGTTCGTAGCTTTATCAACCTTGCATACTCTTCTATCAAAGCACTCTGTATAATCCCCCACCATTACCACTTGCCTTGACACGTTTGCCGCCACCACCTTTGGCAACACCACTAACTCCCCCCCCCCCTCCCGATAGAAGGCTACCTATGACGGTGTGATCCAAACTTTAATATATACCATGATGTGGATTTTCTCAAAAGAATAGTCTCATTTCAATAATAGAAGTATTTTCAAGTTTCCACTGTTTTCTCTAGAGTAACTTAGAATGCATAATATGTTATCGTACATCAACCCACAATAACTTGAGGTAGAGCAAGAGAGAGAAGAAGAAGAAGCATAAGAAGAAGTGAAGAGAAGCTCGAGCTCCCAGACTCTCCTTATTCATAATATTTGATTGAGTGGCAACCACCTTACTCTTTTAGTGTAAGTCCCATGGTCCTACATGTAGGGAGGTAGGAATAGGAGATCTATATCCATTGGAATCATGGTGCCACTATTCCCAACAAGGATCAATGGTGGTAGAAATGAGCTTCCAATATATGAGGGCAACTAGACAAATATCAACATGGCATTGTATGGGTTCCAATTGTTCTACCCCATCAAAGGAAACATTCTACCAAACCCTTGTTCAAGGGGTTTTTTTGGTCAAAAAATTGTGGTCGTTTTACCATTAAAATTAGGTGTAATCTTGTTTTAGTTTTTTTTTGTTGTGCTTGAAGTCACCTAAAAAATCTTGTTTGGTTTTTGTTTTGTATTGTGTGCCTTGGCCATTCTTGCTCGTTTTAGGGATTTCTCGGAAAATCTCGCTCGATATTTGAGATTCCTCGTTTTGTACTATGGATTCGGTTGGTACTATACAATGTACATAATTTGGTACTATGGACCCTGCTTGGTCCTATGAATACAGGCTAGTTCTATGCAATGTACAAAAATGTACCCACTTTGGTACTATGAATCCAGTTTGGTACTATCAATCCAGTTTGGTGCTTTTCTGCACTTAATTTGGTACTATAGCCTGAAATCTGGCAATACAATGCCAAATTTGGTATTTTAGAATGATTTGGTGGTTTACATTGTTAATTTTGGTACTGTAAACTACTTTGGTGCTTTCTTGTTTTATAGTAATATTATGAGCTCTAATGTGGATTAAATTTTATATATAGGTGGATCTCTACAGAAGATTCAAAAGCACGTATCCTGCGGTAGAGTTGTCACTTAGGTCCTTTCAGACACTCAAGCCATTCTTTGTCCAAAAATTAAAGGAGCACTAAACTTGCTGCTGTATTTACCATATCCAGATGGTATACTTCAAGGATGCTTTCAATCAAATGTGCCAGAACAATTTTGGGCATCACGCAAAGGAACATCCATGTACATACTCCATTTGTGGTACACAGTGTGAAGTAGGTGAGTGTTCTGCAAACCAGGCAGTTTTTTAGCACATAAGTATCTTGTTGGATTTCATATTGTGCCCTCACCCTAAGGATCATGAATATCATGCACAGAGATGCTTGCTAGGAGAGTGCCCTAGATGTGGTGTAAGGAAGTTGTCATTCTGCCCAGACGAGATTGCAGCAAATAGCAGGGAGGTGATTGTTAAGATATTTAAGGATGTGGGTATTGGACAGGTTAATGCTGAAGGAAATGAGAAGAAGAGAAAGGCGTTAGTTGTGGAAAGGATGAAAAGTGCAACTTTCATTCATCTTTTTTCAGATCATCTGAAAATCTTTGTTAAGCACAACTTTGTTTTTAGGTGGCAGGCCCAGAAATTTAAAGACTGCTTTCTAAAGTTTCCAAGCGATGTTGTGGTTTTTGTTGTTGATTTTGTAGAGAAATACAGCTTTAAAGTGCAGAATGAGATTCAGCCCATGCTTTGGTGGTCAGCACAGGTCACAATACTGGTGCACATCTCTTATACTAGAAATTCAGTAGGAGCCATTGAGAAGACTCTGCATTTTTACATATCAGACGATAAGCTCCATGACACGCTCTTTGTTCAGCATTGTTTTCTCTTGCATGACAGCTGGATGAAACAACAAGGACAGTGTTTCCGTTATCATTGAGTTTGGTCAGATGGTGCTGCTTCACAGTTCAAGGCACGACGACCATACTATTTTGTAGCCAGGTATTATCAGGTGTTGACAGGATTTCATATGATGCACAACTTCTCCGCTTCAAGACATGGAAAAGGAGAGCATGATGGTGCAGATGCTGTTATCAAGAGAACCTTGACGCATGAGGAGCTAAAGCCAGATGGCTGGCCCATGAAGTGTGCGGCTGATGTGGTCAATTTTCTAAACGCGAGGTTTAACACAGCGAGGGAAGGTGGGGGTGCCAGCACAAGAAGGGTCTTCTGGTTGGTTTCATCAAATGATGTGTTGCGTTCTCCACTATGGGATTGCAAACCAATTGCAGGGTCTCGCTCATTCCATTGTGTTGACGGCTACTCAACACACAATCCATGTGATGTGCGTTTTCGGACGCTGTCTTGCTTTTGTGATCCTTGTGTGCATGGGCAATGGAGGAGATGCAATAATAAATAGCGCACTGAAGAATGGAAATATCTCTCCATTGAGCCATTGACAGAGTCTGTACAAGTAGGCAGTGATGAGGATGAGGATGATGAGGAGAACTACAATGATCTTCTTTCCTCCCAAGTGAGTGTAGATTTAACCATGCCTATGTATGAAGGAGACCCTAAGGTGCTGAGCCAATTACTGTCCATTGGGGATAACTTTGCAGTGAAAGCAGCTGAGGAGAAAGAGGACTTCTACCTTCTAAAGTGCACCAAAACCATGTACCAGGCACCAAGAGTATTGAAGGACCTTTGGCATAACAAGATTGTAAAGGGTGGAATTCTGCTTGAGGGTTTGTACTATGCCCTGGTTGAGGGCAAAGTTGATCTTATACCCTATTGAATGAGAAACCATCAGTCATGATCTACTCCCATCTTGTTAGAGCTATACAGTTCTCCATGGAGGTTAAACCGGGCCTGCATAACCATTTTAAACTATCCTCAGAGATATATGAAATATCTACAACAGTATGCCATATGACGAAGGGAGTGACCACGAGGGGAGCCATACATCGTAAACCCCAACATACTACAAGTCTAGCCACTGGCAACAACAGTTGTAATTCTCTTTAATAGAATCTTACTTGTGATCAGTAGTGTGTACTTGCTAATTTGTTTTCAGTTGACTCTTGTAGTACCAAATTTGATAGCCAGACTGCCTAATCCTTGTTTGATAGTAGGATACTTTAATATGGTTGAAAATATCTTAGGAAAGTGCAAGAATCCGGGTTTAGTTATCAATGGGACAAAAATTAAAGTGGGAAGGATTAATCAATGCTCGTGGGTTATTTGACATTTCTGATGATTCAGGCTTCACATGCAAATAGCAACAAAAAAAATACCAAAGAAGTGGCAAGAAAAAGATCATGTGCATAAAAATTAAGTGCATGTGTAAAACTTTTGCAGACGAAGGTTCATGTTCAGCAATAATTTCTTTTTACACAAAAATGCCAGTCTTTTACAGAATCTTTTACACATAATGGGGGTCAAACCGATACGAGTACCCTTCCAAAGATACAAAGTAGTCAGCAACATACTGGGAGATGTCGTCCTCTACATCAAACAGGGGTGCGTGCTGGCTATAAGCGGTGGGGAACTTCTCATCTAGCCATCCTGTGATCCATGGAAAAATGACATCCATGAGATACTTCGGCTTGTTCGGATTGTAATAGTTTGGCTCATATGTCCGAATGCAGCAGCACGACTCATAATCGTTCTTCAATGATTTGTATCTTGTGTCGTCCACAAGGAGCGTACTAGCTTCATTAAATTGAGGATGCTTGCTCCAAACTGTTCGCAGGAGCTTCAGGAAAATGGGCTTGTCACCGAACTGCCCCAAAAGGCCTGCCACATCCTTCATAGAGGAAGCCCATTTTTCACAATGGGACTGGTCAAAAATATCTGTTTTAATTAAACTAAGTTGTTAGAGCAGGTATACAGTTCAGAGTACCAAAGTCTGAAAACAGCAACAAGTTTAGTACATAACAGTACCAAAGTACCAAAAGTACCAAAGGACTTAATCACCAAAGTCTGAAAAACAGCAAGTTCTGTACATAAAAATACCAAAGTACCAAAGGACTTAAATCACCAAAAAAAGAAAAACAACAAGTTCTGTACATATCAGTATCAAAGTACCAAAGTACCAAAGGACTTAAATCACCAAAAATAGCAAGTTATGTACATAACAGTACCAAAGTACCAAAGTAAGCTGTGCAAATAGTACCAGGTTGTATGGACAGTATCAAGTTGTGCAAACAGTACCAAAAGTACCAAATATACCAAATGTACCAAAGGACCAAAATGAATAAAAATAACCAAAAAGAACCAAAAGAAACAAATAGTACCCAATTGTGCAAATAGTACCAAATTGTGCTAACATTACCAAAATTGTGTGGACAGTATCAATTTGTACAAACAGTACCAAATCCTATACACGATAGTACCAAATAGTACAAAAAGAACCAATAGTACCAGAATATGTACAAATCAGTAGCAAAGGTAGATACAGTACCAAAATCAGCCAAACCAGTTTGGAAGTTAAGGAATTCAAACCTAAAAAGAGACTTTGCATCTTCATCAACTTAGGGAAGCAAGCATGCAGTATGGTCATCGGATTGTGTCTTTGGCTGCAGGACCAAAGCATCACGTAGCATTGCCTCCTCAAGCTAAGGATGAAATCCTCCGCATCAGGTCTGACCACGCAGTATTTGTGCCGGGATACCTGCACACATCGGGGCCTACCTCCCTCTGGCAATGGGATACACCAAAAATCTTTGGGTTCTTTATGATAATCCTTCAATAGAACTCCATTCACATCCAAAATGACAAGGTGCTTAGTGATCGCCTTTATGTCCAGCGGCATTGATGTATCCGGTCGCTTTTCATTCAGCCACCACCTGTCCCTCATTGAAGTACCACGAAGCAAAATGAGTAAAGGAACACCCAGCCTTTTGGAAATAGAAAGTGTGGACATTTAGCACCATTAAAGGTTACCAATTGTTGACAGCATGACATAACAAGGAACAGACACATTAACATCTGACTGACATGACACCAAACATTGACAAATGCAAAATGGGATTGTATTTCATGATAAGCCAAAAGCAAGTAAAAATTTTTGTTAAATAGCTAATTCTTGGAGGTTCGTGGCTTGAGACCACGACCTTTGGGGCGCTTTTTACATTTCATAAGGAAGAGTTCGGAGAGTGTGGCACAGTCAATGCTATAATCTGCTTCTAAGGTTTTCACCTGCCCTACACCTTTGTCCTCCTCCATGGCTTTCATCTCCTCCACAAAATAAGCACCCTCCTTCGCACCCTCAGCAGGTTCCGCCTCCTTTGCACTATCAGCAAGTTCCGCCTCACTCTTTGCCTACTGCCTCGTCTTTCTGCGTGCCTTCTCCTCTACATACTTTGGAGTTGCATCCAAACACTCGGCCGCTGAGAGAACTTCCACTGCCACCTCCTCATCAGCCTGAATTTATGTGTTGTTCTTCTTGCCTAGCTCTATCTCTATGTCATTAATTTCCTCAATCGGTTCGCTTTCCTGTTTATCCTTCTCCTGCACTTCAGTTTTCAGTTTAGCTTCTGCCATACCAGAGCCCACACCAACCTCAGACCCTTTCCCTTCCACTGTGCTAGCATTAGGGCCTTGCTGGCTTTCCTGCACTTCGGCTTTAGTGTTATCTTCCTCCAAACTGGAGTCTAGAGCAGGCTCACCCTTTTTGCCTTCCATCGTGTTGGCACCAATGTCATGCAGTACTTCATGCACTGACTTATAAGGATCTTCCTGGAACATGTGACTGGCATCTGACTTGCCGTATCCAGGAAGATCCTTCCGATCCACAGGGGTGTTGGTGTTGTCATGGGTGTCCGCACCAAAAGATCCTCTCCCTACATATACACAAAGATGAAAGAGAATTTTAGATCAAAAATTCAACTGATATTATAAGCATGTAGTGTCCAACACAAACACCCCACTTACTCTTCAATAATGACCTCCTTGAAATCCAGGCCTTTGCCTCCGAAGGGATTGCAGTGTTGCAAAGTGCCTTCACGCAGGTATCTTCCATTCTCAATACACCTGCAAAACACAGTGGATGGTAGAGATGCCTATAGGGAAGCATGAAGGTACCAACCACGTAATAAGCCTCCAAAGCCTCCCCACAGGCAACACAGAACCAAACACATGTATTGTGTTTTCAGGGTCCACAACATGAGGCCTTGGAGTCAGCGTGTGAGTCATCCCTCTCTTCACATCAGCAGAGAGCTTGCTTAAAAATTCGTACTGGTCTTGGGTTTGCAGGGACTCGTTGTAGAGCCTGGCATACTCTCTCTGCAAAACAGAATGCTCTCGTAATTTACTTACCAAAACAACCAAGATGCATGGAAGAACACATGCAATAGAAAAAAATTATTGAAAGAGTACCAAAATAGAACAAAACAGTACCTAATAGGCACCAAAACAGTACCAAATTGACTGCTAGCAAGGAATAACACATGCAGTACCAAAATACTATTGCAACAGTTACAAAATAGAACAAGACAGTACCAAATCAAACAATTAGCAAAGAAAACATTATTAGAAGAAAATACCAATGTAGTATCAAGGTACTAGAAGTACCAAAAGTACCAAAAGTTTCAATAGTACCAGAGCAGTTTCAAGCACCAAAAGTACCCAAGTCATACTCAACATTACAGTATAAGACAGTAACTAGAAAGTACCAAAATAAGTAATCAGACTACCCAAAGAGCAGATAAATACTCAGAGTACCAAGGATTGTGCCACATAGCACCCAAGGCAAATTTGTAAACTATATGAGTACCAAAATTCTCAAGGCAGTGCCAAAATGGTCAAAGAGAGTAAAATAAATAAGCACAAAAGGTTACAAGGAAAGTACCAAAATAGGTTGAAGTACCAAATGTTTCAACAGTACCAAATCAGTATCAAGCACCAAAAGTACCCAGATCATCCTCACCATTACAGTATAAAACTGTAACTAGAAAGTACCAAAATAAGTAATCAAACTACCCAATGAACAGATAAGCACCCAGAGTACCAAAGATTGTGCCACATAGCACCCAAGGCAAATATGTAGACTATATGAGTACCAAAAATTCTCAAGGCAGTACCAAAATGGTCAAAGAGAGAACCAAATAAAATAAAGAAGCACAAAAGGTTACAAGGGAAGTACCAAAAGTACCAAAATAGGTTGAAGTACCAAAGCAGTACCAAGCACCAAAAGTACCCAAGTCAAACTCAACATTACAGTATAAGACTGTAACTAGAAAGTTCCAAAATAAGTAATAAGAGTACCCAATGAACAGAAAATCACCCAGAGTACCAAAGATTGTGCCACATAGCACCCAAGACAATATCTGTAAACTATATGAGTACCAAAAATTCTCGAGCCAATACCAGAATTATCAAAGAGAGAACCAATTAAAATAACTAAGCACCAAAAGGTTACAAGGGAAGTACGAATATAGCAGTTAGTGTTCGATTAAATACCCAAATCAGTTTAAAAAGTACCAAAACAGTCCAAAAACAAGCAAACCACTTTCAAAAAAAACTGGAAAGTACCAAGACATTTAAAGAAGATACCAAAGCACTAAGCAGCATGTACCATAGCAGTCCCAAAATAGAATTGAAAAAGACCAAATGATCAGAAAAGAACCAAAAGTACCATGGATTGTGTCATTATAGAATCCAAAACAAAACAAATAGTACAATGTAAGACTCAAAAATTAGAAACAAGGAAGTACCAATATAGTACCAAGTAGTTCAAATGAGTACCAAATGAAATGAAGCAGTAGCATAAAGTACTAAGGAAAGTTCCAGCACTGCCCTTAGTGTTAAATAAAAGTACCAAAATAGTTAGAGAGAATACCAAACCAGTCCAAGATAGTACTAAAACCCATAAAAATGTCAGCAAATAAACCAGTTAAGAAGTGAAACATGCCAAATCACCAAACCTTGTTCTTAATATTTTCAAAAACCTCGTGCCGTCGTAACAAGCGCGGACTTGCTCCAAGCTCAGCCTCCACCTCTCTAATCTCTTCATCAGGGATAGGTATTTGTTGCCGCAGTACACCGATGCGCGCCTCCACGGTATCAATATCCTCCATCAAACTTTTCACCACGCCCTCTTTACCCTCATATACCAGTAGCTGGTCCTTGTTTGCTTGTAGAGGCCTTCAAGTCTGTTAGTTTTGATGACCGTGGATGTGACACCTGCTTTTGGAGTCTTTGGAGCAATGCCTCTAAGTCAGGTGGGTAGTCAGCCACCACTGCCCCTCTAACACCTTGCTCTGGTTCTGTGCAGATGTTGCTACCACTTTGAGTCATGCGGGCCTTCTTAACTGACTGCAGGACAGTTCCAGGGGAGGAAGCACTTTGCTTCCTCCATGTCTCAACTTTACGGCCAAGACCGCCAGTCCTAAATGATATCATCTGCAACACTCCTTCCCCAAACCGGGCCCATGCTATTCTATGCCCTGTTGGGTCTTTTCTCACTGCATCACATTTCTCGAACTTATAACCCTTAGCAAATTTGGTGGTCAGTTCACCGCATGAAGGGGGTCCCTGATAAACTTTGGAGAATAGAAATCTGCAGTCATCCACCAAATGTGGCTGCAAATGATTTAAATAAATTTTGTTGTTCTTTTGGAACATGTACTTGAAAACAGATAACCACTACTCGGTCAGCAAGTCCTCATCAGTCAGGTCCTTAGGGAGTTTTCCTTTTAGACTAAGGCCATACTCCTCATGCAAGTCCTCTACTATATAACAAAACCTGGTTTGTTGAGGATACCTATCCATTTTATTCTTACCTGAAATGTCAAACAAATCAAAAATTACTGTGAAACAAATCCAAAGTACCACATTTGTTACTGTACATTTAATAACTAATAACTAATGTGTTTACAATATGATTTATCCATACTCTATTTCCAAAAAACTTCAACAACTTTAGTTTTAATCCTTAGCATATGATATACAAAGCTCTAACATAAAGCAGGGAAACTATAGAATCATGTACATTGTCTCAGCTAAACCTTTCTATCCACAAACATTGAAGCTCCACAACCACTTTTCTAGAATATCCTAGAAAAATACACTTAACACTATATAGCAAGCTGGATAATTAGCATGGTCTAAGTCAATTTTCTAATTTTTCTCTCATATGCATATGGATTACCAAAGCGATGCTCCAAGGTATCAAATTTTACACTGAACATTTAAATTCAAAATTTTACACCATCTAATTAACACAAGCCTGATTCCAATGAATAGCTTACCACGTCTTGACTTGTTGGCAGATTTTGATTCATCCTCATCGACACGGTGTGAGGTCCGTTCGGAGTCGATTTCAGAAGCCTTGAACTGTTTTGCACTAGCCCTTGTGTTGGGGATGCTTTTGTTCTCTAGCTCTGTTTGTTGAGAGGCGGGGGTGGAAGAACCTTTGTTGTTGCTTCTCCCATCGGTGGGCATTCCCTCCTTGGCCTTCCCTTGGCAAAACTTTTGGGCCTCAAAACTTTCCCTCCAAAGGACCAAACAGGTGGAAAAAAAATTGGCCCTTTTTTTGTACCACCATCCTTTGCTTTCAACCACCTATAGAAAATTTGCATGGAAACCTTGTTATCTTTACCTCGACAAAAAAATGGCAACCATAGCCCATCAGCAAACCATATCTACTAAAGAATATCAGTAGACAAAGTATTTTCCATCTATCTATACCAAAAATAATTGACATAATTAACATTTATGAAAACAAAAAAATGAAGCAGGTATATTATAATCACTAAAACATGGATTCGTGGTGTTTATCTCGATCGCTATATCAAGAAAATTGAGTTTGACGGAGCCACGCAAATAAATCCCGAACTTGAAGAGACTAGACTTCATATGAAATACTATTGATCTATTGGGAGCTCAATTAGTAGCAATAATTAGACTCTAGTAGTAGTTGCCATGACATACCAAAAAAAAAAATTTAAAAAAAAATGAATTGCCTTTTTCTTTTACTCTCGGGTGATGGCATGTATAGGTGGTACCGAAAAGGAGTGTCTTGGACATCTCTTTTGGGAGGAGAGAGAGGGGACTATATTGTTTAATTGAAAATGCTATAAGAGAAACAACTTGGCATAGAGGGAGGGAATAAGGCGAACTATCAAAAGTATTTTATAAACAAATGGATCAACCTCTTGTAATTAACTCCAACTCAACATTATAATTTCATTCTGCTCCACTCCTGGTACATGCCTCAGCTGCCGTCAATATTGTGGCTCTCTCTCTCTCTCTCTCTCTCTCTCTCTCTCTCTCTCTCTCTCTCTCTCTTATTTGAGAACATGTGCAATGCAGGAGAGATCAAGTGTTGGGCTCTCAAAAAGTACCTCTTTGACACATTGGTGACACCGGTGCTTCTTTATGGAGTGGAGGTGTGGGGTGGAAGCATCGGGAAGTCTACTTGGAAAGAGTTTGAGAATGTCCAAAAGCGTTTTCTCACCAACTTTCTCCAAGTCAAGACACAAACACCCTACATGCTCTTACTTCTTGAGTCCGGATCGCTTCCCATTGAGGTCTTGGGCATGGAAAGGGTTGTGGAGTACATGCGTAAGACACAACGTAGCCCTTTGCATCGACTTCCTAGAATCGCATATGAAGCAAGTCAAAAGGTTCAAAAGACATGCAAGAGCAAAATACTAAGTTCGGGGTGGATGCTTGATATCAAGAAATGGTTTGGAAGATGGGATGCATGTCACTTGGTCAAGGATGCGTCGATCGACTCCCAAGTTAATGAGGCCTTCTTACAACGCCAATGTATCATGGCTTGGGAGAAATCCGGAGGTTCTCGCTTCAGCCATTACACCACACACGTTGCCCCAAACTACAAATCTCTCTTCTTCTCGGAACGAGGTAACCGAACCCATTCCTACATCCTTGAGCCCATCCCGTTGAGTGCGATCCGCACCATTGCCTCCATTCGTCTTAGCTCCCATTCTCTACGCTGCGAGACAGGACGTTGGGGCACTGGCGAGGAGTGTCATCGACTTTGCACCTTATGCCCTCGTCAAGTGCGAGAGAGTGAGTACCACACACTACTTGAGTGCTCAGCTTTTGACCACATTAGGTCCTCTTTTCCCCATATATTCAGCCATGAGCTCTCCCTACATACCTTCCTCTCCCAACCACGATGTGGACTCTCTATTGCGACGCTCATTTCAGCCATTTTTGAGCATCGAGAGTCACTTATGAACTCCACTCACACCACGTGACATGTTCATTTGGTCCCATAGGTCATATTTGACCTCCCAGGATGATAATAGAACTATCTATCTATCTATCTTTCTCTCTCTCTCTCTCTCTCTCTCTCTCTCTCTCTCTCTCTCTCTCTCTCTCTCTCTCTCTCTCTCTCTCTCACACACACACACACACACACACACACACACACACACACACACACACACACACACACACACACACAAACACACAATAACCTCTACTTCTGAATTTCACAGCTCCATGCTTGGCTTCCGTCTTAGGCATTGAAGGATGTTGTTTTTTATGAAGTCCATTCGACCATGACTGTTGCATCTTCTTCAATAGCAGCTCAACACCTTCTATGCTCTCTCTCTCTCTCTCTCTCTCTCTCTCTCTCTCTCTCTCTCTCTCTCTCTCTCTCTCTCTCTCTCTCTCTCTCTCTCTCTCTCTCTCTCTCTCTCTCTCTCTCTCTCTCTCTCTCTCTCTCTCTCTCTCTCTCATGAGTACTATGGCTATGTTTTCATGGTCTTCTATGCTATATCATCAGCATCAAAACTTGCTACACATGGAACCTCATAGTTTTCAGAATGGCAGTACAGGCACCCATCTTCGTTCAGTATCTATTAGACAACACATCCTAGGGTATCTTTTTCACGGTCTACAAAACTATTGGGCTGCAAAGAAGAGAGAACAAAGAAGCATTGAGAAGAGGATGGCACAAATGCGTGAGGATGATGACATTGATTTGCGAGAGGAAAATAAAATGGACAAGGCGGGTGCTAAGTGTTGGTGTAAACAAACAAACGGGCTTTCCGAGCCTCTTCAAATGAGGATTCTACAGAAATTCCTCCTTCATCCAATGTTCTCAGTTCAATGCAACACCCATCGAAGATAGCTGAGAGAGTCCCATTTTCTTTAACATTTGTCATACATTATCTAAGGTGAAGACACCCCATTCAAATAGTGAGTTGTTTTTTAAATGGGATACCATCATGGCATTCCTAAATGGAGTGGGTGTTGGTGATGATTAAATGATCACTAGAGATGTTGCCAAGGCTTTAGGACTGCACCGAACAAATGTCATTGTTGCAAATTTTATGGCTTCATCATGAAGCAAAGGAAGGACAACTTCCCTATGACGCTTGTCATTCTCAAGTGCATAGAGAAAGAATCATAACGACCGAAGTTAGGGAAGTTGCATTTCCATTTTGGATGGTGGAAACCCGCATCTCCCCAAACAAGGAAGATGTTGTTCAAAAGAGAATAGGCAAGAGTGTGCATGTACTACATCTAGTGCATCTACTCAATTTGCCTCAAGTATATCACCCCAAACATGTGTAAGAGTGTGTCATAATGCTTTACTATGTGCTTGTAATCCCTTCCAAATGCTTTATCAACTTTGAAGGTGCCTCCAACTGCTTAACTGCTTTCATGTGTATGTTGGTCCATTTTACTTTGTTATACTTTCAAGTGCTTCTGAGTCTTTGAGTGCTTACAACTGCCTCCAAACGAACCCAGAGAGTCTTTTTAGTGCATTACAATACTTTACCAATCTTTATGTTTTTTGATAGAGAACTTTAATGCTTGTCCGTGCATTAAAGTTCTTGACCTTGCTCTATGGTTCTTGAGAGATTTTTGTAGGTCTTAACATATGTCTCTCAAGGCTTGTACGTGCTTTATGGTTTTTGAGAGGTTTACAAGTGTTTACATGTGTCTCTAAGATCTTGTAAGTGCTTTTGAGTGCCTCCAAGTTCTTTAAGGATATTCATATTTTAGAATGCTTCTAAGTGCTTTCCACATCTTTCAAGTGCTTCAAAGTGCTTAAAAATGCTTCTGAGTGCTCTCAAGTGCTTCCAAAGGCTTGCTTCAGAATACTTATGAGTGCTTTCAAGAGTTCATAAGTGATCTCAAGTGCTTTAGAGTGCTTGTATGTGCTCATGGGTGATTCTGAGTCAGTCAACTGCTTCAAATTAGTGATCCCAAGTGTTTCCAAGTTCTTTAGAACGCTTTAGACTACTTCCACGTGCTTTGTGGTGCACTCCAAGTGTAGTCTACAAGAACCATGACTTTATTCTACATGTAAGATGGTCATTGTTAAGGCATCTAATCCATACTTGCATCTATTATAGGAACTTAAGGAGAAGTACATTAACTTTTGTCTTTGCAAGTGGCTCGAAAACACTTTGTCCCAGGAAACATTGGATAAATTTTGGTTCTGTGATAGTTTATGGTCTGATTTTTTACTTCGGGTCTCAAGATAGTGGAAAGGCACATAATTACTTTGGGACTATAGATGCGTCCAATCACTTGTTTATTTTCTTGTCTATCATAGACAGGTAGTAATGACGGATGTGCCATGCGAGGTAAATGTTTCTATTCAATTGAATGCCACTTATCATCAATTTCTATTTGAAGGAACCATTGGATTTTGTTCATGTTATACAGTAGGGGGATGGCATGTATAGGTGGTACCAAAAAGGAGTGTCTTTCACACCTCTTTTGGGAGGAGAGAGAGGACACTATATAGTTTAATCTCAAATGTTAAAAGAGAAACAAATTGGCATAGAGGGAGGGAACAAGGTAGGCTCGTAAAAGAGATTTTAAATTCAAATACAAGAAAATGGCTCAAGCTCATTTCATTAACTTCAACTGAACATTCTAATTTCATTCTGCTCTAGTCTTGGTACATGCCTCAGATGCCGTCAATACTACCTCACATGCAGTCAATACTATGGCTCTCTCTCTCTCTCTCTCTCTCTCTCTCTCTCTCTCTCTCTCTCTCTCTCTCTCTCAATAGCCTCTGCTTCTGAATTTCACAACTCCATGCTTGTCTTCCCACCTTAGGCATGGAAGGATGATGTTTTTAATGAAGTCCATTCGACCATGACTATTGCATCTTCTTCAGTAGTAGCAGCTGAGCACCTTCTATGCTCTCTCTCTCTCTCTCTCTCTCTCTCTCTCTCTCTCTCTCTCTCTCTCTCTCTCTCTCTCTCTCGCGTCATGAGTACTATGGGTGTGTTTTGATGGTCTTCTATGCTATATCATCAGCATCATAACTTGTTCCACATGGAACCTCATAGTGTTTAAAATGGTACTAGATGCACCCATCTTCCTCCAGTGTCTATTACACAACACATCTTGGGGTTTCTTCTGCCAGGTCTACAAAACTATTGGTCTGCAAAGAAGAGGGAACAAAGAAGAATTGAGAAGACGATGGCACAAAAGCGTGAGGATGATGACATTGATGAGAGAGGCAAAGAAAATCTGCAGGGTGGTTGCTAAGTGATGGTATAAACAAATAAACTGGCTTTCTTAGCCTCTTCAAATGAGGATTCTATAACAACTCCTTCTTCATCCAACATTGGTAAAACTAAGGATGGTCAGCCTATGGAACGTGCAAGAAACCAAGGCATGCCAATTTGTAGGCAAATAGCAAGGACATTGAGAAGATATTTGATGCAACTAGGAGACAGGTACACAGGGATGAAGCACTCGCTAGTAGAAGTTGCAAGTGGTTTTTGCTATCACAAGAAACAGGAGCAAATGTTTATATCAGAAGGTTGCGAACGAGACAAGGGATGTTGGATACAGGGGCTATGAGGTTTATGATATGGGATTTTGATCAAGATGTCTGCAGGACACTCTACTTTAGAGGGTTTTTTCTATGCTTGAAGCCACATATCTCATAGCTCACCAATCGGACACTATGGTAGATTTGTGACTCGGGATTGATGGTGATCAAAGTAGTTGTAGTCTTTCTCGGCAAGTTCTCCATACCTAATTTCATTTATTTGTGGCCATGTGACCATTGGCAGGTGAAATAGCTCTCTTTACATATGTTGCGGCATGTGAAGCAGTGAGTCCGGACATGCAGCGATCGTGAACGTGGGACAGATCGCCAAGCAAGAGCTAAGCTAGAAAAATAGCTTTGAGATAAAAAAAGAGAGCAGAACAACTACTGTGCATGGGGACGGGCCACTACAGTGGGCTCGAAGGAAAGAACAGAGGCACGTGAGTCTGCATGAGCAGGAGCAGCTGCATGTCATGGCGAGCAGAAGTTGCGGGCACGTAGGGGCTGCATATAGTAGGGTTGCAGGCCCGAAGGACTGGGTGATCGGGTGTAGTTAATTACGACCAGAGAGGAGGCAGCGCATGGAGAGGCCGTTTTTGCTTGCGAAGCGGCCAGTGGAGGGCCGCCGTCAGTTGCAGAGAAGGGAGAGGAGTGTCAAGGACTGGCTCTAACAAAAGAGGGATGCCTGCAGGTTGGCAAGTGGCGGGAGAAGAAAAGCTGAAAGAGAACCGCCATTTGTGAGGAGTTGGTAGAAAGTGTGCGTGTGTGAGAGATTCTGTGTAGTTAGGGGTGTGGATTTTATCCTTGGCTCTAAAGGGGCAAGCTTGGAGTGTGCTCGGTGTGTACTTTCGAAACCCTTCTCCCTTTCCATCAGTGGTACCCCCACTGAGGATCTAGTGATTGCTCCTCCGTGAAGATTTAAAGCTGGAAGATGATACCGGATATCGAATTGGTGCTTGTTGGAGAACAAGAGTCTGCAGATTGGTTCTTCAATCTGGAGCTATATCTATTGCAGATGAGAATTTGTGGAGATGAAGCCAAATTGAAGGCACTACCATTGGTTCTACAAGGATGAGCCAAAGCCTGGTTTGAAGGATTGAAGGTTGTAGATCGTCAATCGCTGAGCGAGATTTGCAAGCGATTTGTTGAAGCTTTTCAGAAGCGGGTTTCTCCATCTGACTTGGGTGAACAATTGAGCAAGCTGAAGTAGGATGTAAGTGAAGATTTTGCTTTGTTTTTTGATAAATTTGAGTCTATTTGGGAGAGACTAGCTAGTTTCAAGCGAGAGCAGTTTCTAGCCTGCTTGCATCCAAAAATCAAGGAGAAAGTTGAGTGTGGTGGTGTAGAGGACTATGCGCAAATGGTTTGCTTGGCGAAGGTAAAGAGCAGGAAAGCGAAGAGAAAGATGGAGATGGGCTTGTTGAAGCCTGCAATTTATGGGTATAGCTCGACAAGGGAGCTTCATCATGTACCAAAAGAAAGTTTTAGCATCAAAGAGGTATCTACTTTGCCACTGGTAAGCCATTCTGGTCATTCGTTTCAATTTGTAACCCCCGTTTGGTATGCTGTTGTACAAGAGTCTGTTAGCCCGGCTAGCAAGGATAGGGTCCTAGCCAAAGTGTGTGTGCATGAAAAAGAAAATGAAGATGTGAAAAGCTCACAGGACAAGTTTAAAGATGTTGGCAAAGCGATGGTCGAAGCTATGCAAGAAGAAGCTAGCCAGGAGGTTGGGCAACCTTGTCCTACCGATTGTGTTGAAGAGCGACACTGCATTTCAGAAGGTGTGGAGGATGTCAATATACAAGAGAATGAGGTAATAGATCATGGCTTTCTTTCTCACTTAGCAGATGATATGGTCGTAGAAGAAGTCCTTGAAGAGCAGGCAAAGGTGGTCCAGCAATCCGATTTGCTCTTGCATGAAGTGGTTGAACATGTAGCCTCAAAGGCTATGGTAGACGAAGACTTGCATCGTGATTCAAGTATGAGGTGTATATTGTCATTCGAGGGACCTACAATAGAGCGTATGCTTGAGAAGCAGGTAGCTTAGTTCTCCAAGAAGAAGCTCCATTGAAAGACAGGTTTCCAGAGGTTTGTGCCATGCTGTTGATGGGCATGTTGCTGACGGTTGCATTGCAAGCAACTGTGTACCAATTGCAAAGTTCTTTGGGAGAAAATTATGCTATGGAGGGCTCTTTAGCAAGTGAGAGGATAATGCTGTATTGTGTAGATGCTTCACAACTTGGTTTACAGGCTTATTTTGTGTACGAAGCCGGCGTATGGATACAAGTTGTTGAAGATCGGTGTTATGCAAAGCTATACGAGATGTTGTTTTTGGGCTTGCAGGTGCAAAGGAAGGGTGGAATATGCATGTAGTACAGACGGATGGCGATGCTCCGTACCGCGAATTCGATCCACGAGGATTTGTAATCATGCTTGGAAAAGCTTTCAACTTTCCATTTGACCCTAGAGGGTTGTACAACAGATGAACCTTTCTCTCTATCTACTTTTATCTAGCCTATGTACATATCTATATTGTAGTTCTCTTATCATGCAGTTCTATTTTACCTAAGTAATGCTATGGTTGAGCATGAATGCTCAACTATGGGTTGGGCAATGATGGTACAGTTCAAGATGGTTAGCCTATGGAAGTGCAAGAAGCCCAGGCATGGCCGTTTTGCAGGCAAATGACAGGGACATTGAGAGTATTTGATGCAGCTAGGAGACAGGTACACAGGGATGGAGCACTCTCTAGTAGAAGTTGCAAGTGTTTTTTGCTATCACAGGTGACAAGAGCAAATTCTGATATCACAAGATTGGGAACGAGACAAGGGATGTTGGAATATACAGGGGCTATGAGATTTATGATATGAGATTTTGATCGGGATGTCTACAGGACATTCTACTTGACAAGCTATTTCTATGCTCGAAGGCACATATCTAATAGCTCAGCAATCGGACGCTATAGCGGTTTTATGACTCAAGATTAATGGTGATTGAAGTGGTCAAGTAGTCTTTCTTCTCGACAAGATCAATACCTGAGAAGTCCTTCTACAAAGTGGATTCCATTTGTTTGTAGATCGTGGAATAGTGGATATGTTGCCCTTTAAGGTAAGCTGGCACAAAGTGAAGTATAATGGACATGCCACAACGGTGGTTCTCTTCCCGGTGTGGTATGCGGCATTGGCTATGGCTCGTTTCTAAAACCATCTAGTTATCCACACTATGATGTCTCCTATGAAGTGTTTTATGATGCAATGTAGCTTCACAATTGAAGGCATGTGGAGAAAGGAATTGAGGGGTGCCAAAATGGAGTTATTTTGGCATCAACAATCGAGCACAATCAAGGGCATGGGACTCTGTTGGCAACCGAAGTCATAGTGGAACATGAAAAGCTAGCATTTTTGTTTTTTTTCAAAAGAATCGAAGCTGTTGAAGGCGGCACTGCAGATTGCATGGGAAAAAACCGCCATCTGGTGGAGCGAAGGACTCGGTCTTTGGCGGCATAAGGGAGTAAGAGGGGCTGTCGTGAGGGGATGAGAAGGCCTTTGCAAGGCACAGGGAAGCTAGGTCGGGTGTTGTTTGTGAGGGGCTTCCAAGACATGAAAAGTAGAAGACGCCAGTGGTTGGAGAAGCTAAGCACGGCGAAGGCTGCCATTTGTTGGGTGGTGGGAGCAAGTGAGCATGGGGGGATGCTGTAACATTTAATGGCCTAGTAACTTGTGTGTAGCGGAAAATAGCATGAACATAGTGAGCATTTTATTAGAATAGATTCCTAATGAGAATAACAAGAGTGCTTGGGTAGAGAGAGCAAAAAAAATCATAGCACCTAGCTAGATACCATGAACAATACTTCAAAAGAGAGAGAAATTAAGCAATTGACAAAAGTTGAGGACCGGATTTGCATGGAGCCGGTCTCCCCTCCAAAAGGCTTTGTATTATGGTTTCTCCCATCAAGAGAGACATTTTACAATACAATTGTTTGTGTTCCTTCAATACTAGCTAGTGCAATGAAGATGAAAATTTCAAGCACTAAGCAATACACTTGTCAAACACAGCATCAATTTCCTCACGGTCTCAGACCAAAGACCTCACACACCTTCGAAGATGGTGAGAGTTAGCAGGGTATGAGTGTAGATTGAGAGGAAGAAGGAGTTACATCTCCTCATATTAGCATAGCTTAGCTTAGTAATTAGCATGCTAGAGGAGATGAGCATGCATTGAAGCTTGGCTCTTGGTTGGATTTGCATCACAAAGCCAAGAGTTATTGGTGTAGGCCTCCATTCTCACAAGCTTGGAGTAGGTGAGAAGCTTTTCATTAAAGCTTGAGAACAGAGAGAGAGTGAGTCTAACTCTACACATGAGCTTGTGTGAGTGTGTGTGGATAATTTCCTTTGAAAAATCAGCCCCCTCTCTCTCTTGGTCGACCCCTCTTGCTAATTTCTCTTGCTAGCACCTTATTGGACCTCCCCAGGCTTAGCCAGTAGAATTTCAGGAGCATGCGTGATAGCCTTGTGACATGTGTCCCTCTTTTTCCTTTTGTAAGAGCTTTAGGTAATTAATAAATGCAATTAAACTCTCATTGGATCCTTTTGTCTCCTGGCCAATAGGAATCACATTGGACTGTTGAATGCTCATTGGACCCCTTGGGAGACTGTTCTATAGTCTTCTAAAGAGATTAATTCCTATTGGTTCTTTTGTTAGGTGTTTTTTAATTAATTAAATTAGATTTACTCTAGCCTAATTCTCAATGGTCCACCTCTATGGCCATCCAAACAAGATTTGAGTACTCCTTGTGGGCATCTCACCAAGGGAGCTGACATGTGTCCCTCTTTCCCCTTGTTTTCAAAGGAAGCTTGTGTGTGTGTGTGTGTGTGTGCGCGTGTGTGTGTTTCTCTCTCATCCCCTACTTCTTGGGCTCGTCCCCTCCTATGTAGGAGTTTGTGAAGACTTTTTGGGAGACACACAAAGCATCCAATTTCCTATGCCTTTGATCATTGGACACAACCTTTAATTTTGGAACCTTAGCATTTTGGAAGTCTTAATGGTCTGAACCCGAAGGTCTTTGAAGCCCATTGTTGCACATATCTCTTTTTCAGATAGCCCCCCCTTTGGATTCCTATTTTCCCTCCTTTCGAGAAAATCGACTAGGAGAATTAGATCTTAGTTATTATGACATTACCTCTCTCTTGAAATCATAGTCGTCCTCGACTATGGGGTAGAGAAGATAAAGCATATTCATTAGTCCTTTTTCTAGCAGGTAAATGATCCCTATGTTACCCTACGATATCGTTCCAGAATGGATGACTAGTCCATTTGGTGCTTGAGAGCCTAAGCTTCCACAAGCATGTCTACACATTAGTCCTATCAATCTTCCATAGTAGAGTGACAAACTCTACTTGGTGTTTGGGAGACGTCGTCTCCACAAACTTGATCTAAGCATGCATACTACTTCACATTTGTACACAATAAAGAAAAAAAGAGTTTTATAAGACAAAAACTTTGTTCATTTTTAACATTTGTACATTTGCTTACTTTTGGGAAGCATTGTAAGCATTGACAAGGTTTAGGTTATCCTTTATTTGTATGCCTTGCATCCATCTAGCATCTTCACACTACAACAAAAAAAGGTGTTATCGACGTATATAGCGATGCTTAACATCATTATACGTGTCGCTATATGCGTCCCTGTGAAACTGTCGCAAAGAGCGTCGATATACACGTGGAAAGGGTTTATTGGCGACGCTGATAGCGACGCGTATATAGACGCTGATATAGACGCGGATATCGACGACCATAACAAAAGAAAAATCTTGGACAGAGGTCAGGTAGCCTAGCCTGTGTCCAGTGAAAAGATGGACACGCCACCACAGCCAGACTTCCTGCCCTCTGCCCAAGAAAGCGAGCAGCACCAAAATCAACCGTGCTCCCGCAGAAATTTTGGCAGAGTTCCCTTCGTTTTTATATAAACTTTTCAAAAAAAAAAATCATGTATACACCTCCTACATGCTATCCATGTAGGATCTCACATGAGATTTAAGGCCAATGACCATAACGAACCATAACCATAACTTAAAAGCATAACCATAACGAACCATAACCATAACTTAAAAGCATAACCATAACGAACCATAACTATAACTTAAAAGCATAACCATAACTTAAAACCATAACCGACCATAACCACTTTGATCATAACCAGAAACAAAATTAACAATAACCATAAGCATAACCAGAAAGTTAAACATAACCATAAACAAAACCTGAACCATAACTATGTCTATACAAGAATAGGAGAAATAACCATGTCTATACAATGACATTGACAATAACCATAACCATAAAGAAAAAAATAATTGTCTGAACAATAATCATAACCATATATATATGTCTATACAAAAGGAGACGCAGAAGCGTGTCTGTGTCTCACAAAGCATATATATGAAATCCGGTCCACTGATGACTAGGCGTCACAACCTGCACATAGGACAACTCACAAAATTAGTATTGATATTAATTCACATATACTTACTTAATTAAATCAACTCACACATATTAACATCTCACCTCAAGCGATCAGCGAGAGTGTAAGGCCTCCCAGTCTACAGGCTCTCCTAAAGAATCAAGATCATTCAATACTTTATAGATACCTCTGCGATATCCATCTGACTCCTCCTAACGTGTCGGGGCTCGATGCATCGCAAGATTCTGCGTTTATACAAAAATCAAAGTAATAAGAATACATGATTCATCGCGTTTTAAAAAATGCCATAGTTAAGATTGGATTAGAAACTCACAAACTCATAGCGAAAGGTGTCGAAGCCTCCGCTGCCAAGATGAGTTGTCCCCCTGGTTATCTGTCGTATCTGCGCGGCCTCACGCTGCTGTCTGAACGGTGTGGCTGCTGTCCGCTCATCCTCCCTTATCTGCAGTCACATCTCGTATGGGATGCCCGAAGGCTTCGGCGAGCCGGTCTTGAAAGCCTTCCGAGCTGCATCTCGTCGATGTTTCACGGTGTCCCGTGCAACACCCTTGATCCACCTCTTCGGAACAACGTCAGAACCCGGAGCAGGCTGCTACTCTCTCAGGATGGTCTCCACTATGTAAGCGACTTTGTCCTTTTCCTTCTCACCCCAAGATGTCAGAATGTTGGTCGAAAACTGTTGCTCCGCGAGCTGGCGAATCCGCTGTCTCATCTCAGTCCCGACTCTATCCATGTCAACAGAACCATCTGCCCCTACAGTATAGAGCTTGGAGACACTAGGATCGTGTGCCCCCCAACGTGTCTGAGGTGTGCCAAGAGGTGTGTCGAGAGGTGTGCCAGGATAGGACGGGGGTCATGAGCGAGAAGGGGTCGAAGCATCTGTGGACCCTCCTCCACAGCAACCACCACTTCCACCCGACAATCGTCGAGATCGGCGAGTGCGCCTGTGCTGCGGAGATGAGGACGTACCCGCCTCTGTCCCACCCCTAGGTGTCGAAGCGGCCGTGATGGGAGAAGCAGGCATCGTACCCATAGGCATCCCCCCCCCCCCCCCTAGGCGTCCCCCCCCCCCCATAGGTGTCCCCCCCTAGGTGTCGGACCCTCGGGTGTGAAGCCCGAAGGCGTAGTACCCGTGCCTCTGGCTACCTAGTACTGAGAACCTTCTACCATCTGAGCAGGCGTCATCCGTGTAACGAAGCCCATGAATGCATCTGCACTCATAGAAGCGGGATCTGGAAACTGGTCTACCATACTAAAGTCCTACACAAAGAAAGTAAAATAAAGCGTCAGAACACAGTTGTTTAAATTAACTTTAAGCTTAATTTTAAATCAACGTCTTCACACAAACACTTATAGGCCTAGTCCTCGACGAGTGAGGCATCATCGATAAGATCTTGCACCGTATCATCGTCTATCTCTAATTGCAAACATAACTCTGCCCTAACTCGTTCTGGCAGATTGTCTTCATCCATTGCATCTTCATCTACAAGTGTCAATTCTAGCTCGTCTGCGTCATCCCTCGTGTATCTGTCAGCTTCCTCTTCCATACCTTCGTCCATCTCATCTAATGTCACAGTAGTATGGACGTCGTTTGACTGACTTTCCTCCAGGAGATCTTGCCCTTCAAATACTTGTTTATTTCTTGGAGCAACCTGAACCACAAACCACCATCGTCACTCTTGAGGGTCCGGTACAAAGACCACTTGATTGAAATGTTCGGGAAGAGCAAATGTGTCGCTCGCATCTGTCCAAACCTTTGTAGAATCTATTTGCACAAGTTTGTTTCCATCTCTGCGTACTGTTGCATTGCAACCAGAAGTAATCACCTTGAACCACTTCACATCCAACAAAAACATCTCAAACCGCCTGAAGCTTACTTTCAGGATATCTGACACCAGACCACAGTAATCTAGGTTGCTAGTGCTCTCATTCGTGTCTCTGGCACTGGCCCTGCTCTTTTACATGAAACTAACCATTACCTCACTGTCAAACGTGTTTCTTCTGCTATCAATTTTTTGTGTTCTGAAATGCTTTCCATGCAACCACATTGCCATGTATGTATGATACTTCCAGTCACATCCAATAGACAACTCTTCCTCTTCTAGAGATATGGGTTCTCCGATCTGTCAAGCTGCTTTCACTGTCTTTTCCAACCATGCCATTGTAGGGAATTCAGGTAGAGGAGCGAGATAGTCTGGCAAGGGTAAACCTCTAGTCATTCGGCTTCGCCTAAAATCCTGTCGCTCCCTATTGCATCTCTCTTTCTCTTATTCGTACCTTTCAAGCTATTTTTGCATCGGCGCTGAATTTAGTATACAAAACTTCATGATCTTTTCTCGCATGACGTCATCCATTTTCTTCGGCACCCCTTGCCCTTGCGGCTCCTCTCCCATCAGTCTTGCATCCTCCTCATTACTCCACAGTCGAGGCATTTCTGGGTCAGAAACGGATAGAAATTCGGTCGTCAATACAAGAGACTCTTGCACCAGCCATCCTTCTGCCATGCTCCCCTCTGGACGCACTTTTTGGCGAACAAAACCCTTAAGTGTTTTCATGAACTGCTCTAGAAAGAACATCCAACGGCTGTGGAATGTACCTGCCCCACTGCAACCTCATCTACTACATGGACGAGCAAGTGCATTTGGATAGTTAGGCAGCTCGTGGGTAGATACTTCTCAATCATGCAAACTACCTCAATGGAGTAAGCCCTTGCGTCTGCAATAGATTCCTCCCGTATCTCCTTGGAAGAGATCCACCACACTAGCTCTGAAATCTTGTATATGCAGGTCTGCACTTCCTCCGTTAAACACCCCTTGATCGCAATTGGAAGAATGAATTGCAAGAACTTATGCTAGTCATGCAATTTCAGTCCTGACAGTTGATCGTCACGGGTGAATTGTTATAGAATTGACATTTTATTATTTATTGCAGCTGACAGGTGGAAAAAACTAGACCTAGCTTGGCCTATGCAAATGTATTTGTATATCATGTACATTGTATTATTCAATGCTCTTTTATGAGCTTTGGCCATTTATGACTGGCTAGCCAGTTTTTGTACTCACTTTGACCATTCAAGAATCTATAAATTAAATACGTGCAAGAGGGAAATGGTCACTCTTGCACGGGGGGAGATTGCACCCAGTGTCTGTGTTATTCTCCTCTCCTCTCCCTTCTCTCTCGTCGTGCCGGGGTAGCACTCCGCTCTAGGAGGTGCGCCTGCACGTGCCTGCACGTGCTATCACGCTCTCTTTCTCTCTCTGCTCTTGTACAATGTGGATTAGACATCGTGTGATTCAAGGTATGCAGATTTAGTCGTTTATGTCTCGCTATGTGCTATTTTTGAGTATTTTTACAGGGCAGCCAGGCTTCCGACTGTAGCAGTGGTATCAGAGCTAAAGGAGACGGTCTTGTATGCTGTGGCGAACTTCATTCATCAAAGCTAAGTGTTGCATCATTTTTATATATATATTATATTATGTCTCATCTTTGACATTAAACGCCTATGCTTCATCTATACATGTTTGATTTCCAATTAATAGCTAGATATGGCTAATTGAATAGCATAATATTGCGATTAAATTACATATAAAAAGTAAATTATAAAGTACTTATTAGGCATTTGTGTGCAATTGATTGCACTATGAGTAGAATGTACATGAATTGTCATGCTCGGAATCGATGAATAAAGAGTTGGGTACGATTGAGAGGATAGTATAGGACAAGAAAAACAACCGACGAAGGTAGGAGAAGCTTCAATGTTGAAGAAATGACTTTGAGTCATGGCGGGAACCAACCTCGACAAAGCTTCAGCAATTCAACGAAGGAAACAAAATAAATAATAATAATGATGATGAATTAAATCTACTGCTCACGCTAGCATAAGATATCATATGAGGTTTCGCTACCTGTGCTAGAAACTCGGCAACATGCAGTAACCAAAGCGCCTAATCAGCTCCCTACATCATCGTTATTGTTGTGCCACAGTAAGTACACCAAACCAGTGCTCATCGCTCCCAACTGCCGTTCGATGCCGTCATAGCTAGCGGTTGTGAGTAGCATGCAGGGCAACGGCTACCAGCAAACAATACTAAACAGCTAGTGGCGTCCATTTTTTATTTTTATTTTTAATGGTATTTTGTTTCCTTTTTCATGTTCAGGAAGCATGCGGCCAATTGTTTGCAGTGCACTTAGCCGCCCCACGTCTCCGCCTTTATCCCTCACTCTTTCCACTAGATGCATTGCATGACAGGCACCGAAAAGGCCAACCCTGACAACCACTCGACCCTCAACCACTAGGAGGCATCTACTGGAACAAAACAACTTTACTACCATGCTGAGCCACACACGCAGTCGAACTCTCTCTCTCTCTCTCTCTCTCTCTCTCTCTCTCTCTCTCTCTCTCTCTCTCTCTCTCTCTCTCTCTCTCTCTCTCTCTCTCTCTCTCTCTCTCTCTCTCTCTCTCTCTCTCTCTCTCTCTCTCTCCCCACTTCTCCTTCGCTAGTTGCCATGAAGCATGCGGATGTAATCCGTTAACGAGCAGCAACCATCCCTCTTTTTCGTACACACAGTACAGGCGTAGTCCAATTCTCTCTCACTCTCTTCTTAGCAGCCATTACATACCGCACCATGCAGCCCAACAGTTGTCCCTATATCTCTGTTGACACTCACTTCGACCAACCTCAACCACTCTCACTCTCTCACAAGAACCAGAACTAGAGTCTAGCACCTAATAAACCACTCGGCCACCCTGACTCCTCCAACTTCATGCAGCCGCTCTGTTTCTCTCTCTTTCGAACTGTTTAGCCGCCAAGAACTTTCAGTCGATCTCGTTGTCCACTGGCGGCTGTAGTACACACTAATCCCTCCAGCTCACACAAGCCATGCAAAGACGTGGGAGATACTCCCCCCCCTCGTTTACTGTTCGCGCCAATACCCCATCCGATCTCTCTCTAAATCTCCCTCTCTCTCAGTCGCCTGCATGGCATCACCTATCCAGCATCCAGTGGGGCATTAGACCAACTTAGATAGTTGATTCATGCCCGCCTTTGGTATGTCCGTTGGCTGCATGCACTCCACGACAATCAACTCGACATCAACACTCCTCTAGGTGTGCTGCAGTAGGTCACGAGTCATTCAGCATCCCATGCTGCAGCAGGCTACTACAAACTTGCACTACTAGCATATTCCAATCACGATGCGCTTGTGGATTTTATTGACCATCACCAGGTACAAAGTGTGCAACTATGACAAGCTTGTGCTTTTTTGGAAGGTGCAACTAGCCGCCTTCTGTGAGGCGCTATTGGCAACTTGTGAGGCATGCAAAGATAGCTACGAAGAAGCACAAACTCTGCGGGCAAGGAGTATGGGAGGGCCTCAAGAATATTAGGGAGCCAATGCTAACCTCTGCCATGATGCAGACAGCATGGGAAAGGGCCTGCATGGCCTAGTCTAAAGGGTGTAAAAGAGTAGAAGAGGAAACGTGGCCCAAGACACAAGTCGGGATAATCTACCATCTGTGTGAAGAAATGCGATGCCGAGGAGACAAAAAAAGCCCGTGCTCGAGGACATGAATAGCATGGGACTGAGCTGGGGTGTTGTTTTGCATTGCCACAGTAACATCTCTCTCTCCCTCTCTACTCTCTGTGAGGCCAACTGGTTGCCAAGACCAAGCTCAAATAGTCACATCAAACACTCTCTGTCTCTCTCTCTCGTGCTGAGACACACCCTCTCGTCTGGTGTATCTGCGACCCTCACAATGGTGCCCTCCTCTTCCCTCCTTTGACTACGTACCGAGGCGGAGATTGACTCTTCAGTGGACCTGTGCATCTCGCTCTCCGACAACGGCCGCTACAGAGCATGTATGGGAATTGACAACGACAATGATTTTAGTCTGACATTGTTAGACTTTTCCTCTTAAAATTTTCACCTTCCTTAATTTTCTTTTAACTACCTAGGCATTGATTAAATCATTCAGGATTGTATCAGTTTGGTCTCATAGGCTTTTTGAAGACGAGTGATAGTATTTCTTTTCATTTCACTCTCCCTCTTTCCCCTCCCAATATGCCTACTTACAGAGGCGGGTATTGATGATGCTAACGACACCTTTTCTTTATTTTTTTTAATTTCCTATAATATGCTAGAGACGACCACAATCAAGCTTCATAAAGTGATCATAAGACTTAGGTTTATATAACTCTAATATCTTCTATGGATTTTTATGGCATGATTTGCATGATCTTTTTTCGGTACGTAGCACAATATTTTAAATCCTTTGCAATATCTAGCAATGTTGTTAGCATTCTATTTTCAGTTGGTTAATGTTTTAATTAGCACAAGCTGGTACAAAATGTTCTATGCTCATACTCCTACTGCCAGCTTGCTCGGTGACCACTTTTTACAACTTCATATAATTCCGGCTAAGCTATATTGCATGCTCTTTCTGCAATTCCTTGTATCAATCAACATTATCAAATGTCATGCATTCTTAATTGGTGACTTACAATTGGTTGCACTTTTGAAACTTTGAAGATTTTCTAGGTTTCCTCTTCTTTGAATGACACATTGCTATATTTTTCTAGTTGTTGTACAGTAGCACTGCTCAACACCAATACCTTTATTTGGTTTACCACAATTTTAAGGAAAGTAAAGTATATGTCTTACTTGACCTTAATCAAATGATTTTTATCATGATCCTCATTTGTTTTGTTACATTTCTCTAACTCATTTAAGGATTCTTTAAAAAAATTAAAAAAACTATGCAGACCATAATGTGAGGACGTGAGATAAGTAATCTCTTTACTTTATTTTGCAAACTCATTTTTATAGCTTTTGTACTAATCTCCTAACCATATTTTATTCGATTTTACGATACCCTCTTACACTGCTAAGGTCATGCCCTCTAATTGTATTGAAAATAAATTTTTGTTGAGATGATTTATCATTAAGCTATGCAGCTACTCATGCGAGCTAAGGTGCTCAGAGATAGTGCACAACCATTTGTAAGTCCTTTGGTGATATACTACACTGTGATGTCGACAACATAGTAAATATACTTTTTTCTCCTTTATGTCTTGTCTAGTCCATTGGTCACAAGCACACATATTCGCCGGTTTAGGCAATGTGTAAATGCTCATTCTAGTGCAGATTCGCCGATTTAGGCAGCACATTGATAACTTGCAAATTCATGATTTTTAAACAACTTGCAGAGTCATGATTTTTACACTTATACAAAATACAGATTCGCTGATTTAGGCAGCATTAGTGTAGATTCGCCGATTTAGGCAGCACGTCTTATTGGTGAAGATTCGCCGATTTAGGCAACACCGATCACAAAATCATGCTGCAGTGACTGGCCACCACTGTAACAGGTATGATTTTGTTACCTGGGTACATAATGAAAGTGATTTGAATTTGGACTTATATTGTGGAATTGAAATTGGAATTGGATTGGATTTGGTATCTGGTGATTATTATGGAAATGTTTATGTGATGAGACTTGACATTATGAGATTGATGATGAGTGTGACCAATGATATCTTGATTAATTGAGGTATGACATATATTGCTTATTCTAGTGGTATGGGACACTAGAATAGGTAGTATGTGGATGACGGCAGGCATAAGCAATGTTGTCTAATTTTATGAATTTTTTACTATTTGATACGTATTTCTTATCATTGTTTTTTGACAAGTATTGTTTGCAGATTTTTATCTTCGCAACTGAGGACAGTTGCTTTCCAACGGAGAGGTATGTTATAGAATTGACATTTTATTATTATTGCAGCTGAAAGGTGGAAAAGACCAGACCTAGCTTGGCCTATGCAAATGTATTTGTATGTCATGTACATTGTATTATTCAATGCTCTTTTATGAGCTTTGGCCATTTATGACCGGCCGGCTAGTTTGTACTCACTTTGACCATTCAAGAATCTAGTCTCATAACTGGCCAAAGCTCATTAAAGAGCATTAAATAATACAATGTACATGATATACAAATACATTTTCATAGGCCAAGCTAGGTCTAGTCTTTTCTACCTGTCAGCTGCAATAAATAATAAAATGTCAATTTTATAACATGAATGTTGTCTTGAGACATCGCATATATCCTGTTGGCGTTTTGAACTCTAAAATCACCCTTTTAACTTGTCGATCTTCGTTTTTTTAGCAATACCCATGGCGCTCTTGGAAGTTTTGTTTGGCCAGCTGCATTGGTGAAAGGCCACAGCTCTGGCATCTTTCCAACTGACTGCAAATCATCTCGTGAAGCTCGATTGTCTTTCATTTCCATGATTGTCTTCCAGAGGAGCTCTCCCACATTCTTGAATATATGCATTGGATCTAGCAAATGGTTAATTAGTAGATCACCCCAGTACGACAACGTATGGAGAATGGACAAACGTTTCATTCCTGGAATAGGTTGCCCCTCATGTTGCTCCCATCAGCGACGCCACTATTGTACATGTATAGGACGATATTCGATGCGACCAAGCTAACCTTCGTGCAAGTGATGGCCATATGGAAGATAAAGGTGGTGGCCTTGATAAATTGTCTTTCGTAGAGAGGCAGAATAGCGCACATCCAAAGACTGCTGCCCGCAAATTGGACATGCATTGTATCCCGAAGTTGGCCTACGGCTTGTGTATTTGGCGTTAATTCAAACCCATTGACGTACGGCTTGTCATACACTCTCTTGACATTTCTTTAAGACTAATTAATGGACTACGGATGGTTTCAGTAGGCATAGAAGCCATTTCCGAAGTCCGTTTACGTTTTTTCGTAGAAAAACGCAACCAGATTTGACCTACGGCTTGTGTATTTCGTGTTTCTTCTATCTGTTTGACCAACGGCTTGCCATACGCGCTCTTGACATTGCCTAAAGACTACCTAATGGACTACGGATGGTTTTAGTAGGCATAGAAGTCATTTCCGAAGTCCGTTTGCGTTTTTTCGTAGAAAAACACAACCGGATTTGACCTACGGCTTGTGTATTTGATGTTTCTTCTGTCCGTTTAACCTACGGCTTACCATACACGATCTTGACATTGCCTTAAGACTACTTAATGGACTACGGATGGTTTCGGTAGGCGTAGAATCAGTTTTCAAAGTCCATCTGCGTTTTTTCGTAGAAAAACGCAATCGGATTTGACCTAGCCTACGGCTTGTGTATTTGGCGTTTCTTCTATCCGTTTGACCTACGGCTTGCCATACGCGCTCTTGACATTGGTTTAAGACTACCTAATGGACTACGGATGGTTTCAATAGGCATAGAAGTAATTTCCAAAATCCGTTTGCGTTTTTTCGTAGAAAAACGCAACCGGATTTGACATATGGCTTGTGTATTTGGCGTTAATTCAAACCCATTGACCTACGGCTTTCCATACACGCTCTTGACATTGCTTTAAGACTACTTAATGAACTACGGATGGTTTCGGTAGGCATAGAAGCCATTTCCGAAGTCTGTTTGCGTTTTTCCGTAGAAAAACGCAACCAGATTTGACCTACGACTTGTGTATTTCGCGTTTCTTCTATCCGTTCGACCTACGGCTTGCCATACGCGCTCTTGACATTTCCTAAAGACTACCTAATGGACTACGGATGGTTTCAGTAGGCATAGAAGCCATTTCCGAAGTTCGTTTGCGTTTTTTCATAGAAAAACGCAATCGAATTTGACCTACGGCTTGTGTATTTGACGTTTCTTCTGTCCGTTTAGCCTACGGCTTTCCTACACGGTCTTGACATTGCCTTAAGACTACTTAATGGACTACGGATGGTTTCGGTAGGCGTAGAATGAGTTTTCGAAGTCTGTCTGCGTTTTTCCGTAGAAAAATGCAATCGGATTTGACCTAGCCTACGGCTTGTGTATTTGGCGTTTCTTCTATCCGTTTGACCTACGGCTTGCCATACACGCTCTTGACATTTCCTAAATACTACCTAATGGACTACGGATGGTTTTGGTAGGCATAGAATCAGTTTTCGAAGACCGTCTACGTTTTTTCGTAGAAAAACGCAAGCGGATTTGACCAACGGCTTGTGTATTTGATGTTTCTTCTGTCTGTTTGACCTACGGCTTGCCATACACGCTCTTGAAATTTTCTTAAGACTACCTAATGGTCTATGGATGGTTTCGGTAGGCATAGAATCCATTTTTTGTAGAGTGCGCATGTGATGGAGAAGGTAGGAAAGAAGACTACACACACACACCAACACACATCGAGACACACACACACAATCGTTACCCTATAGCAGCCATTCAACGAGCTGCTCTTCTCTTCTTCTCTTTTGAACTATTATCCAAAGTATATTTACAACATAGTATAGTCAGTGTCCAGCCGCCCATAGCACAATGGACATATTCTTTAACATCATATTCTTTAACACTCCCCCTCAAGCTCAGAGTAAGCTTGCATATGATGGATTCCCAATGCTTCACGAAAGTAACAAAACTTCTCCTTTCCAAGAGCTTTTGTGAATATATCCGCAACTTGATCATTTGTCTTCACATACACCAAATCAATCTCATTTGCCAAAACTTTTACTCTAATGAAGTGATAATGTACCTCAATGTGTTTAGTGCGAGCATGGTAGACTAGATTCTTTGCCAACATGATGCTGCTAATATTGTCACAATATATAATGACACTGTCAAGATAGTCAAAACCAAATTCTACCATAAGCACTCTCAACCATGACTCTTCACATGCTGCCAAAGCTGCTCCACGATATTCAGCTTCTGTACTTGATAATGCTACAGTTGATTGCTTCTTGCTACTCCAACTTATCATACCATTGACAATGGAAAATGCATAACCACTTGTAGATCTTCTATCCATAAAATCTCCTGCCCAATCTGCATATGTGTAACCATAAAGACAAAGCTTCCCATTCTTTTCATAAAACATTCCATAACTGACAGACGCTTTCACATATCTCATAATCCGTCTCACTGCATCAAGATGACTTTTACATGGATTTTGCATGAATTGACTCACAACACCCACTGCATAACTCAAATCTGGCCTTGTTATTGTCAAGTAAATAAGGCTTCCAACCATCTTGCGATACATAGTGACATCCTCAATGTAATGTCTATCATCAAACAACTTCACATTTTGATCAAGAGGTGTATCAACCGGTTTGCACGCTATCATTCCATACTTCTCAAGCATATCCAACACGTATTGTCTTTGTATCATCCAAATTCCTGATAAAGTATTGACAATTTCAATTCCCAAGAAATATCTCAACTCACCAAGGTCCTTCATGTTGAATTCTCTCAACAAACTCTTCTTGACATGCAAAATTTACTCAGCATGACTTCCAGTGAGAATCAAATCATCAACATAGATAACAATAACGACGATCTCTCCATCAACATGCTTCAAAAATAATGAGTGATCAGCAGTAGATTGTTTAAATCCAATCTTCTTCAAGAATCTGGTTATCTTTTCACACCAAGCTCTAGATGCTTGCTTCAAACCTTACAATGATTTCTTCAACTTACACACATAATATGGAAACTCTGGCTGTATCATATAAACTTCTTCTTCCAAGTCACCATTCAAGAATGCATTATCCACATCCATTTGCCGTAACTTCCAACCGAACATACTTTCCATTGCTATCACCAATCTGACTATTGTCATCTTTGCAACTGGACTAAATGTCTCATCATAATCAAGACCTTTTGTTTGTGCATAACCTTTAGCAACAAGCCTCGCTTTGTATCTTTCCACACTACCATCTGATTTGCACTTGACTTTGTATACCCATTTTGAACCAATTGCTTTCTTTCCACTTGGCAAGCGAACCAAATCCCAAGTGTCATTCTTCACAAGAGCATCCATCTCATCATCCATAGCTGACTCCCATTCTGATTTTCCAATTGCCTCTTGAAAACATGTAGGCTCTTTATGTTGCACACGTGAAACCATGTATGCATAATGTGTACGCATGTAACCGTTGTATGTCAATCTATCAACTGGATAACGCACCCTCTCTGATCTTCTCAATTGTGGTGCACTCTTCTCTTCAACTCTTGCATATGGGGGTACATATTTCTCAATATGCTTACTGCCAGGTGTCCTCAAATGTGGTAAATCATGATCTTCATTGAGGCTTTCATCTCCAGAACTCTCTTCAACCACTTTCTTCTTGCCTTTCTCGTCTTGCTTCTTATCTCGCAAACGACCGCTCCATGGGTTGACACTTCATGTACTCTCCTCTGCCATATGTGGTCCTGAAATAGTTCTTTTTGATGGTCCTGGCTTATCAACAACATGATACACATGCTCTTTCTCTTCATACTCATCTTCTATCATCACTGGATTTGGTTTATACCATGGTTCATGCTCACAAAATCTGACATCTCTACTGACATAAACTTTTCTTGTTGTAGGATCATAGCACTTGTAACCTTTCTTTTCAACTGGGTAGCCCAAGAATATACACTTCACTGCCTTTGGCTCCATCTTCTTTCTTGCTTCATTTGGCACATGAACATAGCAAACACATCCAAAAACTTTCATGTAGGAAATTGTTGGCTTGATCCCATAAAGTCTCTCATAAGGTGAAATCTCATGAATGGAAGCTGTTGGTGTTCGATTCATAATGTGTACAGCTGTATGAACTGCTTCAGCCCAATATGTTAATGGCATATTCATCTCATTCATCATGGCTCTTGAAATCTCTGCTATGACTCTATTCTTTCTCTCAGCAACTCCATTTTGTTGTGGTGTGTATCTACAAGTAATCTGTCTTCTTATGCCTTGTTCACGTAAGTAATCATCAAAACTGTGTGACATGTACTCTCCCCCTCCATCTATACGTAGGCATTTAATTTGGCAACCATTCTCTTTCTCAACCATAACTTTGAACTCCAAAAATACCTCAAATGCCTTTGACTTTGCCTTTAGAAAGTAAACCCATGTCATTCTGCTGTAATCATCCGTAAATGTGATAAAATATCGACAACCATTTGGTGTAGCATGATCACAAGGTCCCCAAATATCTGAATGAACAATTTCCAAAAGACTTTGGCTAATTCTCCCCCTCTTTGGAAATGGTAAACGAGATTGCTTTCCAAATTGACAAGCTTCACAAACATGATCAAAATTCAATCTGCCAAACTTTGGTAATCCACGTACAATTTGATTTAATTGCATATGCTTTAGTCTTCTAAAATTGACATGACCAATCCTCTTATGCCATAAATTTGCCCAATCATCTTGAGTGCCTGATTTGTTTGCATACATACCACTGTGTAAACATGGATCTCCAGCTTCCAATGAGAACAAGCGACCTTTCTTTCTTCCACGTGCCAATATCTTGCCTGGTCTGCCTTTGTGAAACTCCTCTATGAAGCATCCATAACGATTAAAACGGACTTACAACCCTTGATCTGTCATTTGTCCAATTGATGCTAAATTCTTTGTGATTGAAGGCACATATAGAACATCTCCCAATGTGTTGTATGTCCCGTCTTTTTCTAGCAATGGAATTGAACCAACATGTGTAATCCGCCGATGCATAGTATCATCACCTGTAGCGACAAACTCATCCTCTTCTAATTTCTCTTTTCTGTCAAACCATTCACCATGATATGTCATATGATTTGTGGCACCACTATCTAAATACCAATCATCTGTATGATGTGGCTCCACCATGCTTCCAACAACATGCTCCATAGGAAATAAATGTCCACTCGATCTATTGTCATATATATTTTGATCATGAGGATTGTATCCAACAAAGTTTCCTCCATGTCTGCCATAACCTCGGCCTCTTCCACCACGATCACGATTTTGATTTAGCCTTGTGTAACATTCTCTTTCAAAGTGACCATAAATGCCACATCTGTTACAATATCCATCTCTTTGAGGATGTACAAATCGTCCACCTCCACGTCCACGAGTTCGGGCTCTCCCCCTGCCTCTTTGGCTATAATCTTGTAACTTTGACTTTGTTGGTTTTTCCATTGACCTCTTCTAACATTGTTTCCACGACCATAGTTTCCTCTTCCACCTCTATTGTTTCCACGACCTCTAGAGTAAAATACCTGATCTCTGGAATTGTTATTTGATGTAGAAGGACCTGACTTGCCTAACTTCACCTCTTCTTGCAAACAAAGGTTTACTAACTCTTCAAAATCAGGCATGTGTCCTCAAACAGATATAGATGTATCCAATGACTTGTATTCCGGTCCCAAACCATTCAATGTCACTGAAACTAAGTCATCATCTGGAACTTCAACATTAATGCTTGCAAGATCTTCCTGTATTTGCTTTATCTCTGTCACATAATCTGATATGGATCTATTTCCTCGCCATACACAATGTAACCTTTGCTTCAAGTGAACTTTTCGTGGTTCTGTATTGGAGTTGTTCATTCTTGCTAGTATCTCCCATGCTTCCTTTGGCGATATTTGAGCCTTCTTCACATAGGCCAAGTGCCAAGAAGAAGAAGGAGAAGGTCGAAACCATGTCCGCAACCTACAACCAACCCACAACAACAAAATGGAAGGAGCTCTACACAATAGAGAATCAACACTATTCTACTTTGAGAATCGGGTAACTCAAGTCACCGAGGTAATTATCACAGTCAGTTTTCAAGTCGCACCTGATGCTGTAGCACAGATAACGGAAGCATTGGCTCACACTCTCACTAGAGAAACTAGGGATCTACTGAGTTTGTTTCAGGAAAGAACACCACCCTCTCCCACAAGCTTGGACAGTGACTAAGCACCTCTAAGCTTCACATGAATCAGTACAACCTACCCCAAGACAGATCACACATACCAACACGTGTACGCTCAATCAAGGTAATACTGGATTTGAAGGCTCACTACCAGCACGTCATTCATGACACCATGCTGGGTGGGGAGCGATTTTTTGAGGTTTTGGCATCAGATCAACCATTTGTCTTACCTTTGATACAAGGCAATGTACCGTTTGAAGTTTTAATCTATGTCCTAGTATAAGAGGGTATACACGCCTCCTTGTAAAGAAGGAAAAAAATTTTGCAAGTTAAGCAGTGTGTCTTTCTAGCTCTCTCTCAGTAATCATGGCAAGTGTAGCATTTCCAACATTTAAAGGAAAGAAGGGGGAGGATTTGGTAACAGAATTCCTAGATGACTTTGAAGTAGCATGTGTAGTGAGCAACAAAGATACGGATGAATCCCGGGTTAAAATCTTTAAGCATCTCATGAAGCTAGAAGCTAGATCATGGTACAATGCACTTCCACAAGCAACCAAGGATGACTGGGAACCCTTAAAAACCGCTTTTAAGAGGCGCTTTGGAGGAGGTACCACTTCAGAAAAGTTGTGGGACAAGTTGAGAGACTTGAAGCAGGAGGGTCTTTTAGAATATGCCACCTATGAGTCCAAATTTGTGGATTTGTGGGAACGGTGGGTTGAGTCACTGGCTAGGGGGGAAGTTGCACCCAATTTCCTAAAAAAAGATCGGTTCACGCATGGCTTATGGCCGCTTCTCAAGGAGAAGGTGAAAGGTAGATTCCCGGCTACGTACGAGTTAGCCGTTGAGATTGCTCGCCTTAAGGACAAGAAGCTGCGAATGAAAGCCAAAGAAACTGAGTCAACAGAAGCAGGAACATCACGTCGACCAGCAACTACGACAACCACCATACCACCACCACCAGCTCTTGGGGTAGGAGATGACCAACAAGATATGTTGGCCCATATTACTGACCAACTGCAAAATTTGTTTGTCCACTTAATACAGCAAGGGAGGAGTCAAGAAAGAGATCAAGACCCTGGAAGAGCACGACGACAAAATAGGGAGTATCATTGCTACAACTACGGAGAAGACGGTCACGGTATGTACTACTGTCCCAAACCACGACAAAACTATAATAGAGGAGGTAGGAGGAACCAATTGTCACCCCCTGGAGAAAGAACACCCCCACCCAGAGCACCACCCCCACCAACACAAATTCTACGTCCACCCCAGACACCACTACAAGCATCCATCCCACCTCTTCCACCAGCCCCACCACATGATCGCCCTGTAAACATCATAAGGCTAGAAGAGAAAGGAAAAGCCGTAGTAGTGGATCCACCCAGAGCAAAGGAGAGGGACAAGAATAAGGAGAAGGTAACCTTTTTAGAACCACTTGAAGCCATGACTGTGAAAAGAGCTAGGAGGGAGAAAGCTACACAATCAGATGATGAGAGAAGCAGGAGAAACTAGCAAGAGGCCATCCAGGCCACGACGAAAATTGGGCATCACCGACTTCCAGCTAGGGGAAAGTTCTAAGCCCTATGATCTAACATTGGATGTGGCAGAGCAAGGACCGAAGATTACATGGCCACAGCTGCTACATCTTGTACCTAAAGTAAGGCGACAATGGTCTAAAATGGTAAGTACAAGACGCTCCAAAACAAAGGTAGCCGGAGCAATTTCGGGATGCAACATGGATGACATCCTTCCAATTGTCGACGTAAACATAAAAGAAAAGAGGGTTGGAAACACCTACATTGATGGAGGTGCACAAATCTGTGTAATGAGCGAAGCTATGATGCTTCGATTAGGGCTCGAGGTTGAGAGGCCTTCTCCATGCAAGGCAAAGATGGCAAACAACGCAAAAGTAAAGTGTTTGGGTGTGGTAAGTGCCGTGAAAATCAAAGCTTTCAACACTGAGGTAGAGGTAGATGTTTTTGTAATGCCTACTAAGGGGGAGGGCTATCCACTAATTTTGGGAAGGCCATGTTTGATGGCCATGAAGGCAAAACAGGACTGGGGTACTGGCCTTCTACGCATGACCGGTAAGAAAGGGGAGACAATCTACTACGACATGAGGATTGGCAAGCAGAAGCAAATGAATCTGGAAACATCGGCAGATGAAACCACTAGCGAATCATCCAGTTCTGAGGAGGAGACCACATCCACCGACGAAAGTGACAGTTCCATTGATGTGATGGGTATCATTATGAAGGATCCACAAAGGGTAAGCACAACTGGTGATCCATCACCAAAAGGGCAACCCAATGAAGAGGAGAGCAAATCACCTGGCCTAGGAGGAAGTAGGTTGAAGGGTATGTTGTCTACGGAATTAACACTTGAGGAGAAAGATAGTTTTTTGCAAATGTTGATGGGATTTCCTAACCTGTTCATTGACAACTATGAAAGAATCACAGGCATTACAATGGTGGAACATCATATTAAGCTGAAGGAAGGGGTAAAACCAGTTGTGCAAAAGCTACGACGATTGGGGGTCATACAAGAAAAGGCACTCTTGGCCGAGGTAAGGAAACTGCTGGAGGCGGGATTCATCTATCCTGTAGAAAACTCAGAATGGGTGTCACCCGTAGTGGTGATGCCTAAAAATAATGGTAAGTGGAGGTTCTGTGTTGACTACAAACCACTAAATGCAGCTACAAAGAGAGACCACTTTCCTCTCCCTTTCTTGGATGAAATTCTGAATGAAGTAGCGGGTTTTGAATGCTATACCATCTGTGATGGTTATTCTGGATACTTTCAAATACGCATAGCCTTGGAAGATCAGCTAAAAACCACTTTTATCACACCATGGGGTTGTTTTTCATACAGGGTTATGCCATTTGGTCTCACAAATGCACCTGCCACATTCCAAAGATATGTCACATATGTTTTTCAACCGTTCTTTGGAACATCCATAAGAGTGTTCATTGATGATTTTTGTATATATAGCTCCCGTATTTCACATTTAGAAAAGGTAACTGAAGGTTTGGCCAGGTTGCAGAGCCTAGGTGGGCAATTAAATGTGGATAAATGCCATATTGGGGAGAGTAAAGTCATTCTACTAGGCCATGAAATTTCAGCAAAAGGTATCAACGCCGACCCAAGTAAGGTGTCCGCACTCATAGCCCTACCTTCACCAACGACCGCACATCAACTGGTCTCATTTCTACAGAAGGTGAGGTACTTAAGTAGATTCATACATCTACTATCACAACTTGTTCTACCACTGCAACAACTCACTCAAAGATCAACTTTCACTTGGGACGAGGAAAGCGAACATCACTACAACAAGGTAAAGGAGGTCTTAGCCACTCTGCCAACTATCTCACCACCTAAGTGGGATGAAAAATTCTATGTCACCTCAAGTGTTGGTGATGACTCATTGGGGGCTGTGCTACTCCAAAAGGATACGACGACATCTTTCATGAGGCCAATCTACTTCTCTAGTCGAATGATGACAGCAGGAGAGAAAGGTTTCACCCATGTGGAACACTTAGTCCTAGCTCTTAGATTTGCAACTACAAAGTTTAGGTCATATTTGTTGCCTAAGCAATTTGTGATTCTAACCACGGATGAAATATTTCCCTATGTTGTACAACACATGGATGTGTCTGCTAGAATTACTAAATGGCTAGTTCGTCTGCAAGAGTTTGACTACACGGTACAGGTAGAAAGCACGACAAGGGCAAGTTTGGGGGGACTCATGACCTACCAAGTCTTTGAAAGGAAGGAGAAGCAATCTAAGGAAGGAGAAGTCTGATTACCTCTAGTACAACCGATGGTAGAAGGAGCATACTCTCTCTACTTTGATGGATCCTACAAGCGAGCGTCCGACAAAGCAGCTGCAGGCATAGTGGTCTTTGATGACAAAGGGACAAAGGTATTTTTGTTGGGCCAATTGTTCGATTCACATTCTAACAATGAAGCTGAGTATGCAGCACTAACCAAGGGTCTACAATGGTGCGTCTCGCAAGGTGTACAATGCCTTAATGTATTTGGAGATGCTCTACTTCTGGTAAGGCAAGTAAATGGAGCATGGACATGCAAGAATCCTAGTTTAAGGACTCACTTAAGTGGTGTAAAAACCTTGTTGGGTAAGTTTGAAGAAGTTCAAATACACCATATCCCAAGGGCTCAAAACCAAGAAGCAGATGCCCTAGCAAGTGAAAGACTACAGGAAGTGGTGGTTGGAGCAATAAAACTAAAGCTCCCTCTATTTCAAGGAAGTGATGCCTTGCCTGACATCATGCATTTTTTGGAAACAGGGGAATGCCCATCAGATTTAACAAAGGGACAGAAGCAATGGCTGACGCGGAAGGCCACAAGGTATCGACTCATCAATGACGGTTTGTACTATAAGGGTAAGGACCAAATACTCAGGAAGGTCCCTCTCTCTTAGGAAATCACGGGAGTAATTGCTAGTTGTCACGACGGGGTTTGTGGTGGTCACTTTGCCCTAGACATAACAAGTAGGAAAATCTTGCAGGCAGGCTTCATATGGCCTAGCCTCAACCGTGATGTACACCATTGGTGCAAAACGTGTAAGTTGTGTCAAAAGGCCGGCACTAGGTCACTTATGCCTGAACCACAGACACCTATTCTCTCATATGGCCCATTTGAAAAATGGGGTATCGATGCCATTGGGCCATTACCTAGGGCCAACTCAGGAAAATTCTACATTATCATGGGGGTCGACTACATGACTAGATGGGCAGAGGCTACAGCCACCACTAGAATCACAGCGGTAGAGGTAGCTAAATTTATCTACGAGCACATATGTTGTAGGTTTGGCACACCTTTAGAGATCATCTCTGATAGAGGGCCAGGTTTCAGAGCAGACTTGGTAGGAGAATTAATGCAGAAACTGGGCATTATAAGGAGGCACTCTTCACCATATTACCCTCAATGTAATGGCCTAGTTGAAAAGGTAAATGGAATGGTTTCTAAAATTATTACCAAGCAAGTAAAAAATCATCCTGGAGACTGGGATAAGTATCTACTACCAGCTTTATGCGCCTACAGAACTTCATTTTGTACATCCTTGGGATTCACACCGTATCATCTAGTATTTGGTAAGGAAGCAATCTTGCCCATTAAAGTGCAACTACAAAGTCTCAGAGTAATGGCAAGCCAGCTTCAACAGCCCAACATGCATTTGAGAGATCACATCATCAACTTGGAAAGACTGCAGCTAGACAGAGAAGAAGCAATAAATTATTATGCAGCACAAGCAGAGCATAGACGGCTTAGCTTTAACGAGCCTCTCCGGAAAAAAGAATTGAAGAAAGGAATGTTGGTGCTCCGCTACGACAATCGCTTCGACACGCGCAAGGATAAGAAACTCCTACTCCGATGGGAAGGCCCTTTCATCATCAGGAAAAAGTATGCCAATGGAAGCTACCAGCTTATTGAGGCTAATGGAAAACTTCATAAAACCAGGGTAAATGGTTGGCGACTTAAACCTTATTTTCTTTGATTTGACCAGGCTCCACCAATTGACATTCCAGATGAGAACACACCATCAGCCACCACCTCGGACGATAATGATCAAACAGATGAGCTAGAGACATGAATGCCTCTAGCCAAAAGGGGAGGGCTAATGATGGGGGCTTTTCACAAGCCAAGCTCCCATATCCCTCTTCTCTCGTCCCCACCCCATGAAAACCCCCTCTTAGGGAGGGAGTGATAAAAAGCATTGGAAAAAGTAAGAAAAAAATAAAGTATGATTATGTAAATATATAAGAAAGGTAAAATAGGCCACCTCATGCCTGCGGGGTAGCCCATCCCCACCTTGCCTCCTTTTTCTTCACTGTTGCCCCGCCGTGTGTCCCTTTTCCTCTCCTCCACTCAAAAGGTCAACCCCCTCTCTCTTCCCCTTGTCCTTTCTCCTTTCTCTCTCCCCTCAAGCTACCCCACCTCTCACCAATAATGCATTATAACTCACCAATAATGCACCCTAACTCACATGCAACTTACCCTATCTTCCAAAATAGTATACCCCACCCCCTCTCTCTCTCTCCTATCATATCCCATGACCCAAATACCCCCCTCTCTCTCTAAAGGGCGCCATGTCTCTTGTCTTGTAGCTAAATAACCTCCCCCACACTCACACACACTCAGTTTCACTGAAAAAGGTGCCCACAGACCCATCCCCACCCGGTGGTTACCTGATTTTTCTTGTGTTCACACACATCTGCACACAGATTCACCTCTGAACACACTCCCCTCTCTCCCCTCTTGTAATTACTTTATTCTCCATGTCACCTCTCACTTTTTTTCATCAACGCATCTCTCTCTCTTAGTCTCTCTCTCATGAAACTGTTGTTCTGGCATATATACACACAGCCAGACAAGTGGGGCCCACAGTCACATGGCCTATGTAGATAATGATTTCTTCATTTCTAAATTCTAGAATTTCTCCCCCCTCCTCCCCTATATAAAGAGGGGTCACCATCACACTAAACACACACACAACATCACCAAAGAACACACTATGCACTGTGTGTGCCTAGTGCACACACACACACCCACACCATCACCATCACCGCAATCACCATGCTTGTCTTGAGCATGACCTCTACACCCTTGGCTATGGAAGATGAAGGGCAACTAAATGAAGGATGATGGCCATAATCCTCGTGCGAGTCTTCTCCATCAACTCCCACCTATCCGCCATGTGCTCTACCACTCTCTCCCTTCTCATTCTCCTACCCTATGCTCCCCATTTCATCTCCTAATTCTCTAAATAAAGCTTGAGGTTTTGTGAGTATGTTTTCTTGCAATGTTTTGCCCATGTGAGGTGTGCGGAATCGCCACCTAGTCTTGTGTTTCGGAGTGAGCTTGTGTATGTGTGAAGGGTGTGCGGATTCGCCATCCTTTTGTGGTGCCTAAGTACTAAGCCGCTATACCCCCTCCCTCTCTCTCTCTCTCTCTCTCTCTCTCTCTCTCTCTCTCTCTCACTTGATCTCATTCCCTTTCCTCTTCATCATTACTCCCAAGCATCCATCTCTCTTGCATGAAAAATTTGTTATGGTGGTGTGTTGTATGCGTCCTAGCCGCTGAAGCTAGGTGGTGCCCCCTGTTTGCTTTACCATGATAGGCTCGAGGCGCGCCATTTGGTCCCCGGTGTTTTAGAGGCCGTCGGGGTTCGGGGTTTGCTTTGCTCCCGTCACTGCTACTAGTGAGAATTTTTCTATAAAGTGTCTATAGTATGCACACATACCTATAAATCTTATTAGCTCATAAAGATTCCTTGGTTTAGGCCATCCTTTTATTACCTCTAACTTTGATGGATCCATTTGGATGCCATCTTGAGAGATAATGTGACCTAAATAGTGAATCTCTTGTAAGAAAATTCACTTTTCTTTTGATTAACATAAAGTTTATTCTCTCTTAAAACTTGAAATATTACTTGGAGTTTTGCTTGTGTTCGACTAATGAATTAGAGTAGATGATGATATTATCAAAGAGCACTCCAGTAAAGGTTCGGTGAGGCCTGAAAAGCTTCTCCATCAAGCGGTTGAATGTGGATGGTGCATTGGTCAAGCCAAAATGCATGACGATGTATTTGTAAAGACCAAAAGTAGTGTGAAATGTGGTCTTTACAATGTCTTGATCAACATGGGTGAGCAAAATGGAGATGAGCTAGGCCTGACCATGCCCTTCTCAACTAACTCATGTACTTGCCGCATAATCTCTTCTTGTTGAGCTTGAGAAACTCTATAAGGATTTTTGTTAGGTGGTGAACGTTTTGGAAGAAGTTCACTTGTCACTATAAAAATCTCCAAGTGTTTACCGTGCTGTTTTATCGCGTTTTGTAGAGAGAAGGTGTAAATTCAATGAGAGAAACAGGAGAGAGGAGGGCGGGGTTTTTTTTGTGTTTAAAGTATTACCACGACTTTATCCACTGTTATTACCGCTATTATTACTGCTTTTATTACCGCGCTCATTACCGTCGTTATATCCGCTGCCCAAATTTATCTCATTACCGTCGTTATATCTGGATTAACTCCCCCCTCCCCCCTTCAAATTTTGGTGTTTCCCTCCTCTCAATAAAAATTAAAGAGTATTGTATATAATTTTCAAATATAAAAAAGAAGAGAATGAAAGAGAGAGAGAGAAAGAGAAAGAGGGGGGAGAAGGAGGCGGGGGATATAAGGCCCGGTTCAGACGCTGCGGCGGAAATGCTTCTCAAAGGGACGTCTAAGTTGGGTGGCAAAATCCTATTTTCTGTAGCAGGTATCATCTTCCTCCAGGCCCGCCATTTTTCTTCCAGCACCCCCCCCCCCCCCCCCCCCCCTCGGAAGAGCTGCTGGCCTCTCTCCACCTCTCTCTGTTTTTTACTCTTCTTCCTCCAACACCGCTCAGACGAGGTGGCGATAGACCTACAAAAAGCCTTTCTTCCTCTAGCCTCGTCTGAACCCAGCCTAAGATTACCCCTGGTTACAACTAAAATAATCATTGTCAAATGATTAACATAATTGAGCATATTCTCACATCTAAAGAGAGGAAGAGGAGGGAGAGAGAGGTGAATGGATTACACGATCAAAAAACTTCATAACTGCAAAATATTTATGAATCATCTTTCAAAAGATTTCTACATGAAGCATCATCCAATTCTAAGCCCATGGCTCCTAAATCAATAAAGAGAGAAACGGAATTGTCATTTGTGGATGCATTGCCAGCTTCATCATCTTCGAGTTCGTCATCCTCCATCTCATCATCTTCATCATCATGACAATCATCCTCGCTAAGACTTGCTGCCGCCGGACTTGATTCATCAACCTCCCTCTCCTCTGTTTCCACCTCATCCAAAGTCGGAGGTGGAAGAGGGTCGAAGATAGTCTCCACTTCATTAGTGAAAAAAATGGTTCTCCCTTGAGGTGTTATGGGAATTACGAACCAAAGTTTTGGTTGGTGGATTGTTGGGATATAGATGACCTATAAAATACAAGCTCAAAGTGAGTAACATTGGTATAACTAACGCTACAACAACTAAATAAGAATAAAAAAAGGTACATGTCATTCACCTGCTCAGAATTGCGTGGTAAAACTAAATTGTCAGACCTCCCTGTGTGATGCAGACTAGAGTCCACCATGTAGAGGCCATTCTCATGTCGTCTAGACACATTTGCAAACCACTTGCACTAAAAGATGAAGCTATGAAAGGTTCTAAAATTAACCTTCAATATCCTTTCAATAGTTTCGTAGTACGTGGCTTCATCACCGTCTGTGTCCAAGTTGCCCATGATGGCACAATCCATGGTGGTTCTACGCTCGTCAATGTGGCGCGTACGGAAGTGATGACCCTTTGACCACATGGAGTTAAAGGAAAGGCACTACAAAATAGAAAAATATATTAATTTATCAAATACATATTAAAGATAATTTCAAGAAATAGTGAGACAATATGGTTTAGGTATATGAGTACTCTACCTTTGGTACGCAGCCTCGTGCATACTCCCATTCTTTGTTGGTGATGTCTTCTCCGTGCACTTTTGCCTCGGTCATTCTCTCATGAATCCACTCTGCACTAATGAGATCTGAGAAACATGCAAGGTGTCTAGGCACTGGGGGTACCCTCCTTCCTCCATGTGCTTGTTTCCATGCTTCCCTCTCTTGCAAACGCCTGGACTTTGCCACTGTCAACAAGTCCACCCACTTGGTCATAATCTTTGCATTGAGAATGCAAAAGTTATCGACCACTCGGGATAGATTCATATCCATGTTAAGTAGTTTCCCCTTTCCACTTGTCAAGTGTGAAGTCATCCTTGAATCTTCCTCGTCTGACCACATGCGAGGCATTGAAGGATCAACTTGTTCCAAATACTCTGATATGTAAACAAATGCCTCTTGAACAATCCACCCTTCGGCCATACATGCCTCTGGTTGAGACCGTAGCCGCACAAAATCTTTGAGAGTCTTTAAAAACTTCTCTAAGAAGAACATCCATCATGCGTGCACTACTCCACATATAGCTATCTCCTCCACCACGTGAACCAAGAGGTGAATTTGACTAAGAAGGACCAATCGAGGAAATGCATCTTCAATGGCACACACAGTTTCTGTTGCAAGTGTTTGAGCAGCAGGGATAGCATCTATTTTGATTTCCTTGGAGCTCACAAATCTGCAAGAAAACACACAAGGATACACTAAGTGCTACTTGAAATTATTGTGTACATAAAAAAGGTGTAGTTGAGTGGAGTCTTGTGGTGTACCTGACTAGCTTTTCTAATTTGAAAATAGCATCCCTGACTTTCTTGTCCCGACATATACACATACTCACCGGCAGAATGAACTACAATCTAAATCACAAAAAGGAAAAGTGAGTGATAGTCATACACACAAACTATAAATAGAATAGGGAGTATGAATATTACCTGAAGCATCTTGTGCCAATCGTGGGACTTCAACCCATACAATTGAACGCTTCCACCCTTCTTCGCTTTTGTGAAATCTCCCTTTAGCGACCTCATGTATCCTGTTAGTGTGCGAATAGAGGCGATGGTACTCTTCACCTTGTCTAATTCTTCTTTTTCTAGCATCCATAGTGCTCTTTAGGAAGCACAATCTTTCCATTTGGGACACGCCGTGGAGTGGCAAAGGTGGGGAGACGTTTTAAAAGCCTCAAGTCCTTCCTCGCACCCAAAGAGTCCTTCTTGCCAATAATGTGGTCCCATAGTGTTTGGTCTACATTCTTGAATATGTGCATGGGATCCAAGAGGTGTTGTATTTTTAAGTCCTTCCAATATGGAAGCCTTAAAAATATGGAATACCTTGACATACCTTTTGGTGGAGGACACGGAGCCGGATTGTTGTTGTGGTGTTCCTCCCAAATGGTTGCCCAATCTACCATTGTGAGCTTTAGAGGAGCCTTCCCATTTGTTGGAGCCTTGTGCTTGATATGCCCTTGGGGTAAGAAACGATGGTTGTTTGGATAGATTACCTTGCGCAAGGAATCTGGCCTCTCCGTCACCAATGATGGCCCGCAAGTAGGACATGCATTGTGGCCCGATGTGGACAATCCTGCATACATATCATATGGTTAGAGAGATGAGTGAACTAAAGTGAGCTAAAGGGAGCTAAAGGGAGAGAGGGAATGAGGGAAAGAGAGATAGAGGGCAGGGGGTTACCAGAAATCTCTCCAAGCCCAGGATAGTCGTGCATAGTCCACATAAGGATTCCCCTCACTTGAGCCTCTCTCCCCCCCTTTGGAAGTGAGACATCAACAACAGGAATGCCTCTCCATAACTCCTCCAACTCCTCGATGAGGGGCTTGAGGTAAATGTCAATATTTGACACTTTGTACTTCCTTGGCACAAGCAAGGAAAGAAGTATATTGCCCTTCTTGGTTGTCTCCCTGGTTGCGGGTCGCCGCGATGGACGTCCATAGCATAGCCTTCAGGCATCAACATAAATATCAATCCCAGGGAAGCGACTCGGATGAGGCATGGAAACTCACTAGGGTGTCAATCCTAATGATGTGAACTCAAAGAGATGCAACTACTAACTCTACAAGCAAATCAAACGCACTAAATCCAAGTAATTTGCCTATGTCCTTCTACACAGCTCTACAGTCATCATGCCTGTTTACCATGCAAATCATATCGAATTCGCACGAAACTTGAAGGGAAGCTACAGGGGACTATCAGAAGCATATCCTATCACTATCACAGCATTCTGGGGAGGTACATGGATCGCGATCGTTCGTCCCAAAGTACGCAAAAACAGTAAACGGATGACCCTAAAGGGTCCTTTTTGGGTCCCTTAAGCCTCTCCTAGGGTCAAAACAACATAAAATAAGCATATAACACTCAAAACAACGATTTAAGGCCTAAATGGATGCGTTTGAAACCTTCACCGAATCTTGAATGCTTACACTTGAATGAAAGAGCAGAGTAAGAGGAACACAATGCAAGAAACAAAACTGAATTTGGATTACCGTAGCCATAGAAGCGACGATTACAAGTTGGAGCAAAGAGGTAGCTCTCTATGCGTAACACAATAGTCACTTATCTTCAAAAAATAATCTCCCCTTCACACTAACCTTAGTGTATTATATACCTAGGGCTCTCTAAAGTGGCCGGTGGCCAACTTCTCATGGACCTTTACACACATCACTAGAAAAATTACATCTTTGACTTAGACTTGACATAGACAATTGTCATTAGGCTTTTACAGGGTTTGATGTATTGAACATCGGAAAAATAATGTGACCACATCAAAACTTTGGCCGGCTGACCCAACTGGCGCCTTGGCTAGGTGGGCACTTGTATGTTGTTATCAGCTCCAAACACTCCCCTCTTCCTAGCTCGTGTCATCCCTTGATATGACCATTTGTAGTCTAGTCTTCTTGTTGATGAGACTCCCCCCTTCCTTGATTGAGTTATATCTGGCATGTTGTGCTTGGTCAAATATGGTGCCCATTTGCCTTTGATTGATGAACATGTGTTCTTTGTGATTTGGATGTTGCGGACGAGGCATTTGTGCATGTTGTTGCACATCTTGCTCTACCTTTCCATTTGTGCAGTTGGTCGATGATACCTGCTTCTTTGAATACTTCCTGGTGCAGTTGACCTTTTATTGGAGCGCGTATCTCAAAATGTTTGAGACTTTGACATGTGTGCACTGGCATCTCCAATTTGATTTTCTTTTCCACTTTGTCAATAGAGCTTTGTTGGTATCTTTGAAGATAAGAGTTGCTCTTGTCGAAGCGTAGTTGAGAACAATGTGACCCCACTTTATCTCTTTGAAGATCGTGTAACAAATTCTTTATTGGTTTCATTTGATGGTGGAAGGAATATATACAATAGAATAGTGATGGGTGTTTCTAAATTAGGGTCTAGAACCTGACTGACCAAAGGGAAAAACCCAGTGGGAAAAATGCCTTTCGTATATGCTCTTATTGGGTTTGAACACTTGGAAGTTGAGTACCTGTTCATGCAAGGTGAGTGCTTGGGAGAAATAAAGTAAGAGTGCGTAATGCAAGTGCCAATTATGGGACACTCTATATGCACACAAGAGTTCTTTCAAGAAAATCATGCGCGGTGTGAAAATCATGAGTTATTGGGTGCTTCAAGGAACAAATATAGCACATGTGATATCCGAGGACATCTCAATAGCTTCCACATTTCCAAGAAGGATTTTTGATGTTGAAGCTTCTCCACTCATTACTCACTATGCATAGTGCGTGAGTGTATTTTGGACTCTTTCTTCACTTTACCAAACTTAAAATACATAGACTTGGACTCTTATGCTCACCTATACCAGCATGAGTGACACAACATAAATATGCTCAACTCCTCCACCTTGAGCAGTACCTAGAATAGCTAAGACTCTTAGAGCATAGAGAATATTACTTGAAGCTTTGGGACTAATGCCTTGCTCATTTAGTGGCTCAGCTACCCGACTCTTGACTTTTATGCCATGTATTTTTAATGGCAACTTGGACTTACCTGTTCATGGCCTGAAATCCAATGCCATAAGTTCTTGAGATTAAGGCCTCTATCATTGCTTTGGTCTTTGGATGCCACCATCTTTTCAAGTAAGTTGGCATGCTTTGACTCCTTTACCTTCTTTTGTTGCATGGGATGTTCCGTAAGGAGGCCGCATTGTTGTACCTTTACTTTTTCTTCTTTGTGAGGAGCTTGAGTTTTCAACAGTGGTTTTGGGACCCACTTTGTTCTTGCTTCATGAGTGATAGACACTAGGCTTTTGTATCCATACTTGGCTATTACCATTGTAAAAGCCTCGCTTTTGTAGCAGAAGACGAGGGATCCATTTTGAGATTGTTTCTCCCTTGGTTGTGCTTAGTCTCCATTGGCTCTTTGTTAATGTTGATTGTCTTTGTGTGGGGTCCTTTGCTACTTGGTTGGTCTTAGTGGCTCTAGGTTGAGCAACTACTTTGGGTAACCATATTTGGGTGTTACCTTCATAGAATCCTTGTGCTTCAAGTAGCTTGACGGGAACCATTCTATTCTTTGTCTTCATTTGGACTTGTTGGGTAGCTTGATAAATCTCTGACTTTGGTACCCACATTTGCTGTATTGTTTTCTTCTTTGAAGCTCTTTTCTTTTGCTTCTTCTTTCTCCTAGTTGAGTTGGTTGTCTTGCATTGAATCCTCGGCTTGTTCTTCGTGGGGTTTCTTTGTAAGGGTAAGAAGTTCCATGCCGTTACCTTGGGCTTTTTGGCCCAAACATCATTTGAGACCACCCACCCTATCACCTTTTGTTGTTGAGATTGCTCTTGAGAGTGTACCCAAATTGAATCTTTGACTTTAATGTCTTCCTTGGATACCAACACCTGCCTGACCTCTTTTTTCTTCTTTTGGAGGCTTTGCTACGATGGAGATTTAGGTTGTAAAACCTTTTGTTTAGGGATCCATTGCATTGTTGAAGCTTTGGTTCTTGACGTAGAGGCTTTGCTCGAGCTTTGATGTGGGCTTGTCGAAGGTAAAACTGACTTGCGAGGATGATTTTCTTCAATTTTTAGTTTGGACTTACCTTTCTCTGCTGCAGACAGTTGTGTCTTTTTTGTCGATGTCTCTTGGACAATCTTTGTTGTTGTTGTTGATGCTTTTTGTTGTTGCCCGAAGAAGATATTCTTCCAACTCTTTGTTAGGACTAGACTTTCTTTGATGTGATGTGAGTCAACTATGTTGAAGTTGTCTTTGAACTCCCCATGACTCAACTTGAGTATTGCCTCTACTATGCCAAAACCTGGGATTGGTGTTTTGGCACTGGTGTATACTCTTTCCTACACTTCTTTAATTGTCAATGACTCTTTAAGTATGTCAATGATGACATCTCCACCTGGTTGTATTGCTCTCCTAGTTTGTGTTTGTGCAGCATCCTCCTTGACATAGCTATTTGTCCCTCTATTTTCATTTTCACAATTCTCATTAGCATGTCTCATCACTTTCAACATAAAACATGAAACTAGGTCGTAGCCTTCTTCATCACAAAACTTGGTTGGAGTTACCTCATTTACAAACACATCCAATGTTGCCAGTATTTGAGTCCATCTAAATGGCTCAAATAATTGCTCTGGAAAGTGTTCGAGTATGTAAGCTTCATTGTCCATTGATCGTTCTAGGATGCAATCCTCCTTCACTAAGCTTCCACACTTCGAAGCACCACACATCCAAAGTTTTTGTTTGGTTTGTAGCCACGCAGGTATCTCTTTCCCATTGACTATAGTAGAGTCAATTTCTTCTAAAGGAGTTCTATTCACATCTCTATAGCTATGGTCTTTCATGCTTATTTTTGTGGTGATCTTTTTATGTCTCAAGTAGATATAGTCATAGCCCCAATCTTGAACCATCTTAAGTTGACGCATGAAAGGTCTTCCTAAAATGATATCAAAATTGTTCCCTTTTTCAAAATCTACTATTGCAAATGTATGTTCATATTCAATTCCACAAGAAGTCACAATAATTTGCTCTAGGATACCCAGAGGCTTTTCCATGTATCGATCAGCAAGTTTCAGCTTCATTCTAGTTTTCCTAAGGGCTGGTCTACCCCATTTTTCCCAAATGTCTTTTGTGGCTATGGCTACTCCATCTCCACTATCAAGTATAGCCAATGTTTTAACTCCTTTGTATTCCACAGGTAAGGTGGTGTTTCCTTCTTCTCCTTCGCAATATTCCCCCACCTTGTTTATTGGCACAGGTTTAGCGTTTGCACTTTCTTGTTGAGTTTTGTTTGACTGTTCATTTGAGGGTAGATCTTGAAGAGATATCTTTAATCCCATCTTTCCCAAATTTTTGCCTACTTCATCCCATACATGTGGTCTAATCTTAAGCAGTTCAGATAGAGTAATGGTGCACTGTATTGGAGCTGACATCAACTCTTGCATACTCTTTGTATCCATCATCTTGGATATGGCTTTCCTCTGAGATGGCACCACTCTAGTCTTTGAGTCTGCCTCATGTTCTCCTATGTATGAGGGTAAGGTCTTCAAGGACTCTGGTTTGCTTTCAGTTGAAACTTTTGTCCTTGCATCTCCATTTAGAGATTGAATGTCTCCCTGATAGACTTCATGCCCTGTATTGACCTCAGTTATGGGTGCAGATTGGAAAGTCGCACTTCCATCTTTTGCACTTCTAATTGCTTCCCACAATTCATTTGGCCATGGCTCATCTATCTCTGGGATAGGTGCCATAAATTGTGATCTTGACCTTGCATCATTAGTGGTGTTGGCCACTACTTGATCATCTAGTTGAATTTCTAGGTTGTTGGTTTCTTGTGTTGCAGTCTTTGCTTGCACATCCTTTTGTGATTCTAGCTCAATGTTTCTTTGAGTTAATGTTTCAACAACCTTTGCCTTAGGCATTTCAAATTTAACACTTTTTGGTTTTGTTTCTGGAGCTGGAATTGGTGCATCAGGCTCCATCATTGCCTATGCAGTTTTTACCAATTCCTTACACATTTTCAACCTCTCAGTCTCTACCTCAGCATGAGGATATATCATCCCTCATTGCTCTAGGGTTTGGTTGGGTTTCAATCTAGCCTCATATGCTTCCAGTGCAGCATATAATGGCTCTAGGACTTTGTCTACCAACACAGATCCTCCGGAAGACGCCTTCCTTGGTTTCTTATCGCTCACCACCGTTTTGTTTTCCCGTTCTTGTTTTAACTGCTCCTTTTTCTCTTGTAATTCTGTTTGTAGTGCAGTTTGATTTGTAATTGTTTTTGCTTTAATTTTGTCTCTTTTGGCTTTCCAGGATTTTCTCACAATCCTTACTGACACACTAGTTGTTCCCCTTGTTTGGGTTGTTGATCTTTCTCCTCATTAGCTTGGTCCTCAGCATTTTCTTTTTCTTGGGCTCTAGTCACTACCTTCACAGGAATTTTGGGTTCTATCTATGATCCACTTGGAGAAGGTAACACTCCCACAACATTCATTGTCGTTTTCCCTTGTTTGTTTGGGTGTTTTGAACAATTAGGAACAACGTGTGTAATGGCACACTCCAAACAATATCCAATTATCTCTACACGAGAACAATTCTTGGCCCAATGATTACCTCCACACTTGTAGCATGTTCCATCTTGTTGAGTCACTGGTGACACAATTGATGGTTGTTCTTGCTTAGCTAGAATGGTCTTTGGTCTACGCTCTTGATTGGCTATGAACATCAGAGCGTCCTCATTCAATGAATAGAGTTTTCTCATAGGTTCTTGCCCTAGCCTAGGTTGTGATACCTCAGCTCTTTGTAAAGCCCTTGATACAACCCTATTTTGAAATAATGGATGATTTGTTAATGTCATTTTTTTTTCTATTTGATGTCCAAATAGTATCCCCCTCGTGTAGGTTTGATTATAGTAGCACTTACTCATCTCATGATTGGTTCATTTTTGCTCAATGGCACACCATTTTATTTGTTGTGCTACTTGCGGTACTAGCTCATCTAGGTTGGTCATTAATTGAGACATAACCACTTTCCTTGTGTTGGTTTCACTAGATGCTAAAGGAGCATTATCCAGAGTGATCTTTGTATCACCAATTTCCTCGCCATAGGCTTGACAATTGTCAACTAGGTATAATGCTTCTCTCGTGACTTGTTCAAAGGAAGTACATCCTTTTAAGTGCAAATCTTTCTTGAGAGTTTCATTTTTCAAACCCTCTATGAAGAGAATTGATAATCTTTCATCCTGTGGTAACTCGCGTTCCGGACATGTCTCTATATATTGTTTGAAGCGTAGCGATGCTTCCTTCACTCTCTCATCTTCTTTTTGCTTGAATGCATAGATTTGGGACACTGAGTTGATGCTTAATTCCCCTTTTAGAGAACTCCACAAAAAATTCTTGAAACAGTTGTTCAACGTTTGAGAAGACATTTTTGTCCAACGATTGGAACCAATTCAATGCTATCCCTTCCAAGGTTAAGCCAAATCCCTCATACTGTGTATGAAAATAAAATACTTGTTCGGCTCTTAATACTTGTTTGAACAAGGATGCATGTACGTATGGATCCCTTAATCCATCAAACTTCTTCTTGACACATTTGGCCAATTGATATGGTCTCATTGGTTCTGGTTCAACCATGTATCTTAGTGTGTCGGGGTCTCTCACAAAGACATCCCTCGTTCCTTCTTCTCGTCTTGGAGCAAATCCTGGTGGAATCCCCTTTGAGACATGTTTTGGAAATGTTGATGGATTTGTAAGTCTAATTGGTGGTCTCTTTGTTCCACTCAATGAGGTAGGAGCTACACTCCCGTGAATAGCTATTTTGGATGTTTGAGGTCCATTTGATTCCATAGTTTCAATGTTAGCTTCTTGCAAATCAGTTAAAAAAAACCCTGGTACGCTTACACTCGGTTGAAAGTAGTAAGCATAGATTGGAGTACCCATGTATGTATATCTTTCTAGCTCAATTGGGCTGATAAGTTTGTACTCTCGTCCATACTTATCTACCATTAGAACTTGCACTCCCTGGTCATCTTTGTATGTGAAGGCATAGAGGTTCTTGTAGTCTATCAACTCTTCAATGATGGAATTTAAACATCTATAGAAGTTGTTTTGATCCCCAATAGGTGACCTATAAATTCCATCATAAGTGTAATCCGTTAGAACTCTCGTGGCTTCATTGGTTTTGATGAACCTCACATTGGGTTTGTTGATTAGAGGATGCTTCTCCTCTAAGTCTCTAGCAATTTCCACTTTTGCTCTTCCAAACTCCCGCATTTTAGTTGATTGGTTTGGCTTCCAGTGAGCTACATGATCACTTGAAAAATATCCATGAGCCATGCCTTGAGGTTTGGCTTGATATGATTGATAAGCCTCATGGTTTTGTCTCAACCCTCTTGTTATAGGTGTTGCAGTATTTCTGGCTGTTTGTGTAGGTGGCATAGCTCTGAGTTGAGTGGGAAACTCTAATGATGGATGAGTTGTCATGTTTAAGCCTCACTCAATACTCTCAAGATGGTCCTTGATAAGAACACCTTGTCTTAGTGCACACAATCCCTTTTTGCCCCTGGTCAAGTCTCTAAAAAGTCAGGAATTTGTGAATTTTTTGGTCTCTGGAAATTGGTTCTGGGTACCCTAAAAGTTTGGAATTAGGAAACATAGAAAAATTCATCTCTAAAACCAAAACCTAGAAAAATTAGGAATTAGGAAACCTAGAAAAATTTAGGTCTAGGTGTGTGCTATTGCCCGCCGCAAGCTTTCTTCCTAGCTATACCTGACTCAATTTGGAGTTGTGTATCAAAAGTTAGAGCAGTTTTAGTGAACTGCACTTGAAACAGCACTCAAAATAGTTTCAAGATCAGGACACAAAGAGATTTTGTGCTTGTATCTTGGCTTCCAGAGGGTATTTTTCACTCAAACTTGAGATTTGGGATGTACTCAAGTAGATCAACAAACTTATGAAGTCAAATACCCTCACTATGTAGAGGTGCACCGATCGCGGTCGTTGACCCCATGTCACAGATTTGGAAGATTTTTGCACAGTAGCTAGCCCTTAATGTCTTGATACCAAGTGTCTTTGTACTTTTTAATTTGGAGATGTTTTGACCAATGAAAACCCAAATCCCAGCTGGTTTTGCGGTTATTGGCCTGATTGTGTAATTGGGACGTTTGACCACTTTTTTTTTTTTTTTGACCTTGCTCCTTTTGGAAAATATGTTGCACTAGATGTCAGCTACCTACTCATAAATTTTCAATCCAAAATGTCACTGGGGTACACCGATCGTGATCGTAGTTCCAGCTCCTTTTTTGCATGAAATTCTAGGAGTTGATAGACATGGGTATGATTAGTCTATTCCCAAACCCATTTTGCATTTGGATCACAAAAACTTGAATTTTCTCAAAATTTTGGTCTGAAGGATCAGTGTTTGCCCTATTTGACAACTGTCTTTTGGTTTTTTGACCCTGGTTCTTTTGAGAAAGTTTTTTTTCTAGTTATCAGCTACCTACTCACCAAGTCTCAACTCAAAATGTCACTGGGGTACACCGATCGCGATCTTAGTACCAGCTCCTTTTCAGGTGAAACTTGTGGATATGGTAGACAATGATGTGTACAGTCTACTGCTCAAATATTTTTGAATTTGGACAAGAAAAAGTCAAGTTTTTACCAGATCTTGGTCTGCTGTAGTGGTTTTCTGACTATTTGCTGTTTTTGGCTATTTGGTGATTTTTTTTTAATTTTGACATCTCCTGGTATCTTATATAACCTAGGTGTATGTGTGGGTAAAGTCTGGTCAAAATCTGGCACTGAGGTACACCGATCGCGATTCTTGTTTGGAGCCCAAACTGGATGAAACTTCACCAGCTTGTTCACTAGGCTATTTTAAGACTACCTGCTAGACACTTTTGTATTTGGACTCAAAAAAGTCAAGAATCTACAGTTTCTTGGTCTGAAGTGCCTGATTTCCAATTTTATCAAGTTTGATTGATTTTGATGTTTGGTTTGGGATTTGAGAGATACCTAGGCTTGTCCTATGCACAGGCTATCCCTCTGCATGGTTTCTTCCCAGTTTTGATGTGTTTTGGTCCAATAAAAGTCAATTTCTATGCCAGTTTAGCAGTTTTTGACTTGGATCTGTATTCAATGGTTTTGACTAGTTTTTTGTGGTTTTTGACCCTTGGTCCTTTGGACTTTTATGTTTGTATACCCTTGAAGAGTCTACTCATCAAATCTGGTACAAATCTAAGGTCTGCGTACACCAATCGCTTCAACCAAATTTGGCATGCTTGTAGACACTGATGTTTTAAGGCTATCCCCCAAGTCTTTTTGCATTTGGATCACCAAAAGTCAAGATTTTAGTCTGTCGGACTAGTTTTACCCAAGTGGCCTGATTTCCTTGATTTTTGATGTTTTTGGGTGTGTGTTGCACTTGTTTAGAATCTTATTAGGAAGGCACATGTCAAATCTTGTACAATTGTGACACTAAGGTACACTGATCGCGATTGTAGTACCAGAGCCAAATCTGATGAAATTTTACATGCTCTCTCTGACAAGTATTTCCCAGTGTTTGGTGCTACCACTTTGTGATTTGAATCAATTTCAGCTCTGTTTGGTCAGATTTTCTAATTTCAAAGTCTTATGGCCCTTTTGCCAAAGTTATGATTTTCTGGTGTTTTTGACTCTATCTTTTGCCCCATATCTGACTGGAATGTGATTTACTTATCCTACTCCTAAGTACTGAAATGAAAGAACATAAGAAAATGAATCAAACAAAACAAACAGGATTAAAAACGGAGGATGGATCAGTACTCAATCAATACAAAGAAATTTGAAGAGAAAACATGCTTAAAGCAACCTTACTCACAACTCCCTATATCTCTCAAGAGTAGATCTAGCCAGTCCACCAATCCTAGACTCCACTAAGTACAAAACCCCTGTCTAGATGCTTCACTGAAATGTAAATGGAATGGAAATTATCTTTTGGAACAATAAGAAAACTCTGAATACGCACTCGGTCACTCATCACCTAAGATTCATTCCCCGGCAGCGGCGCCAATGGTTGCGGGTCGCCACGATGGACGTCCATAGCATAGCCTTCAGGCATCGACATAAATATCAATACCAGGGAAGCGACTCGGATGAGGCATGGAAACCGCTCACTAGGGTGTCAATCCTAATGAAGTGAACTCGAAGAGATGCAACTACTAACTCTACAAGCAAATCAAACGCACTAAAGCCAAGTAATCTGCTTATGTCCTTCTACACAGCTCTACAATCATCACGCATGTTTACCATGCAAATCATATCGGATTCGCACAAAACTTGAAGGGAAGCTACAGGGGACTATCAGGAGCATATCCTATCACTGTCACAGAATTCTGGGGAGGTACATGGATCGCAATCGTTTGTCCCAAAGTACACAAAAATAGTAAACGGATGACCCTAAAGGGTCGTTTTTGGGTCCCTAAAGCCTCTCCTAGGGTCAAAACAACATAAAATACGTATATAAACACTCAAAACAGCGATTTAAGGCATAAACGAATGCGTTTGAAACCTTCACCGAATCTTGAATGCTTACACTTGAATGAAAGAGCAGAGTAAGAGGAACACAATGCAAGAAACAAAACTAAATTTGGATTACCGTAGCCATAGAAGCGATGATTACAAGTTGGAGCAAAGAGATAGCTCTCTGTGCGTAACGCAATAGTCACTTATCTTTAAAACATAATCTCCCCTTCACACTAACCTTAGTGTATTATATACCTAGGGCTCTCTAAAGTGGCCAGTGGCCAACTTCTCATGGAGCTTTACATACATCACTGGCAAAATTATATCTTTGACTTGGACTTGACATAGACGATTGTCATTAGGCTTTTACAAGGTTTGATGTATTAAACATTGGAAAAATAATGTGACCATATCAAAACTTTGGCCGGCTGACCCAACGGGCGCCTTGGCTAGGTGGGCACTTGTATGTTGTTATCAGCTCCAAACACTCCCATGGTGGAATATTGTAGTTGACGATCACCACAGGCCAAGTGCTCCATGAAGTAGACTCAGTGCCGAAGGGGTTGGCACCATCACGTGCTAACCCAACCCTCAAGTGTCGAGGCTCCAACCCAAACTATGGCCATTGAGTTTCGATGTGCCTCCATGCAGGTGAATCGGCAGGGACATGCATCATTCCATCATCTGAGCGATGGTTTGCATGCCACGCAAGAAGGTCCATGATAGACCTGCTTTTAAACATGTGTTGGATACGAGGAATTAATGAAAAATGTCTTAATACCTTGCAGGGTAGGTGTACCCCCCTCACATTCGGCAGCCCGTTTAGTGCAGAGCTGACAATCCTCTTCGCACACATCACGCTCATGAGCTAGTAACTCATCACACACGTTGAACATGTACTCATCTTCTACCTCAAAGTGCGACGAAGACTCCGTAGGAGCTGCCGACGTAGAGCCAACGACAGGATCACCATGCAGTGCACCCAAATCGCCCAATCACTCTTGCCTCTGCCGTTCGGCCTTGCGCGTCAATGCACCACCAACGAACACAAACCAATGGGACACCTCCTCAAGCGACATGTGAGTCATGCTATCATCTCTGCGAGCACTTTTCCGAGGATGCCAAAGCCCTTCATTCTCCACGTGCTTCAAAGTAATGTGCATCAAGCGAGGAATTGCCCTTTTGCACTTGGAGCAAGGACAAGGTAGTTTTTTCTTGAGTCAACAATCTCGCTCTAGGCCTCCAGGAGGACCACGATCATCCCAGTTGATATCCTGCACACGCGAAAGGTTGTTTATTTGGTCATGTGTCCTAAAAAATAAATAATTAGAAAAACACTTGATTCCATTAAAAATTTTACATATAGTTAAAGTCAAAGGGAATAAATGACAATGAGTGTTAAAATTATTTTTTAATTAAAAGAGATTTTTAAAAATTCAATTAATAAAGATTTAAAAGTACTACAAAATAAAGTATCCATAAAAAATAAAAAATCTTCATCAAAAAACTCAAAAGGCTAATAAATGAAATAATGTATAGGTAAGGGTAGGGAGGGTGGTTTGTACCTCCCCCCCCCTGCAACCTCAGATTCGCATGTGTCCGTTTGAAATGACTGGCCGCGATAATATGGGTGGTAATTAGCGCGGTAATAGGCGAGATAATAGCCACAATAATAAATGGCACCTAAAAAAGGAAAGAACGCAGAGTATGCCGTGTTTTTGCAGCATACCCTGCGTTCTTTCTCTCCGCCATCACTCCCAAGCTCCCCCCCCTCCCCCATCCCTCTCTCTCTCCTTCTCCAAGCTTCTCAAGTTTGTCGAAGAGGGTTTCGTCCAAGTTTCAGCAAGGGGGTATTCCGCCATCTTCTTTGGACACTCAACCTATTCGAAGCTCAACCGCGCTACAAAGAAGAGGTAAACACAAAATCACATCCTCCCTCTTCTCCTTTTGTTTTCTACTATACACACACACATACACATAAATAAAAAAATATTCCCTTTCTTTTGAAGGATAGTGTGAAGGTGCTCCCTGCACAACAGGTTGTCTTGGCAATAAGCAACCACATTAGCTGCAGACCGCAAAATAGCTCCATTAGGTCTTAGTTGCTCATGGGTCAAGGTTCTTTTCACAATTTCTCCTGCACCACCATGCTCTCCTGTGCCGTGCCCTGATCCAAAGAAGAACCAACTCATCCCCATCTCTGTGAGTCCACCATATCTTGCAACAAAGTAAAAAGGCCTAGCTCCCTTGAACTATGAGGCCGCACCATCAAACCACACCCAATGTTGCTTAGGAGTAACACCCTCTTGTTGTAACCAGTCACGGTGTAGCATGAAGCAGTTTTCAAAAACAACGTGTCATGCACCTTGTCATCTGATATGAAGAAGTGGATGGTTTTGACTACCTCCCCTGCCTTGCGGTAGTATGGTATGTGTACAAAAATGGTTACTTGACTAGAGTGTCAATGCATTAATTGAATCTCATTTTGTTCCTTGAAGGCATAATTCTCTGCAAAATCAACAACTGACATGACAACATCATCCAAAGACCGAAGAAGGAAATCCTTGAATTGTTGTCCTTGCCATCGAGCCACATAGTTATGAGTGATAAAGAGCTCCAACTTGGTCTTCAAGAGTTGAAGAAACTCCCATCACTGTATTTCTTTGTGCAAAAGATCTTTTCTTTTGTTACTATTTCCATGCTTGTCTTGAGCCTGTACATATGCAAATACTTTCACATTAATACTATTACCTCGCTTTGCTGTCTCAAAGCAGCATAATTCCAACCTATTCACTCCACATGTCAAACACTCTCCCATCAGGCATTCCCTTCTTTGGAAAACTGCATCTGCGTGCTTTGGACAGAGACCAGACTCCCACATATGTGTGACACCTTTGAACGTGTGATATGAAGCCAAGAAACCCTTGCTAATGTTCTCACCTGGGACACAGATACTGCATATACAGTCACAACCTGCTCTATGCAGCCCAAAAGCATGAGAGAGCATGTGATTCAGTGTGTCCTTCAAAAAAGACATTTGCACATGGTATTCGCAATAGCATGTGTATCTATCCTTCAGCCGCCTACAAAAGAATGGCTTCAACATCTCAAACATTCTCATGCCAATCTTGCAATCTGGATGTTTTTCCTTGAATCTAGGAAAGAACTCAACCTGCAACATCCAAATGATGATCAGTATTCAGATTTCTAGCTAGGGCATCCAGCAATTTCATGAAAACAAATCATAGTGTTAAATAGCGCAATCAACATCCTAATGTGCATGCAACACCGTATGTTAACTAGCATAAAGAGTGTTAGTTAGCAAATATCTTGTGTTTACCAAGTAACTCTGTATTCTAGGTAAAGCACAAGGCATGCTAACTAGCACAGACCATATGCTAACTAGCATTTTCATTAGTACACCCATCATGTTGTTGAGCATACTAGGTGTTAACTAGCATAAATTATGTTAATTAGCATACATCTTGTGCTGACTAGCTAACTATGTATGCTAGGTAGAACACAAGGCATGCTAACTAGCATACCCAGCCCAGCTGCTAGTTCTAACTAGCATAACCCTTGTCTTAAATAGCATACCCATCATGCTAGTGAGCATACTAGTTGTTAACTAGCATAAGTGGTGTTAACTTGCATACTTTTTGTGTTGACCAACTAACTCTGTATTCTATTTAGAACTCAAGGCCTGGTAACTAGCATACTCCATATGCTACCTAGCAAACTCCATGTGCTAACTAGCATTATCTCTTTCTGCTAGACAACGTACTTATCATGCAACTGAGCATACTAGGTATGTAGCTAGCATACTAGGTATGTTAACTAGCATACCATGTATATTAATTAGCATACATATTGTGTTAATCAATTGGCTCTGTATGCTATTTAGGACCCAAGGCATGCTAGCTAGCATACTCCATATGCTAACTAGCACAATCCATATGCTAACTAGCATAATCCATATGCTAACTATCATACTCACTATGCTAACTAGTATACACATTAGGACACCCATCATGCTATTGAGCATACTAGGTGCTAACTAGCATAAATGATGTTAATTAGCATACATCTTGTGCTAACTAGCTAACTTTATATGCTAGGTAGAACACAAGGCATGCTAACTAGCATACTCCTTATGACAACTAGCATACTCCATATGCTAACTAGTATACCCAACCCAACTGCTTGTTCTAACTAGCATAACCCTTGTCTTAAATAGCATACCCACCATGCTAGTGAGCATAATAGGTGTTAACTAGCATAAGTGGTGTTAACTTGCATACCTTTTGTGTTGACCAACTAACTCTGTATGCTATTTAGAACTGAAGGCCTGCTAACTAGCATACTTCGTATGCTACCTAGAAAACTCCATATGCTAACTAGCATAATCACTTTCTATTAGACAACATACTTATCATGCAGTTGAGCATACTAGGTATGTAACTAGCATACTAGGTATGTTAACTAGCATACCAAGTATGTTAATTAGCATACATATTGTGTTAACCAACTAGATCTGTATGCTATTTAGAACCCAAGACATGCTAGCTAGCATACTCCATATGCTAACTAGCATAGTCAATATGCTAACCAACACAGTCCATATGCTAACTAGCAAAAGTCTACAAATCAGTATGCTATTGATCAACATATACAAGTTACTAAGCACTAGAGATGCAATGCATAAAATGCATAAGTTATGGTACAAGTATTTGATTGATCACCTGAGGCTTGTCTAGGAGGTGCACAGGGTGTTCTATGTACCTTTTCCTCCCCATCCTCTTTCGACAAACATCGTTCTTTTTTAGTGAAATGCGAGTCTCCACTTTCCAAAAGATGTAGACCAATTCCTTAATTTCATCTGTGATAGGGCTATGACGGTGTTGCTTGTGACATGCAACCAATGAAAACAATCGACCATCAACATTAGGCTTCGCCTGTCGTGATCACGCCTTGTGCAAGGTAGGATGATTGACATTTAAAACCCTGGCAATTTTTGCAATAGGCAATTCAACATCATCTGCAATGCTTCATTCTTCAAAAACAAATTCTCATTGGAACATGGCTGCTTGACGATAGCTAGTGTGCTACGGACATTGGAGACAATTACGGTCTATACAGCAGCCTCCTCCTCAAAAGACTCATCATGGATCACCGGAACATGCGGATGTTGAGCAACAAGATTCCAAATTTCCCACTTTTCTTCTGTAAATAAACCTTCAGTCCTACTCTTGAAAGCTCTCACAATCTTGGAGGAGATTTTCTTTTTCTCCTTATCGTTGAGGGCATGATGTTGTCGCTTAGATTTCATTTGTTTCTGCTCCCGTTGTTTCCTCTTTCTTACTCTATCATATTCCCTGATTACAAAAAGAGATGGATCTTGGGAGTTGTAATTCATTACCTATAGTGGCTCTCTTCTGCTTTTTCCTGAGAATTGTAGACGTGCATAATATGTTACTTACTTAAAATTGCTTGAATTTATAGCTGTCAACACTTGATGTTGTAATACACACATACTATGAACAAATGCCCTCACAAAACTATAGATGTGACCAACAAAACCAATGACTTCATTTGGAGTGGGTGGGCTACACATAAGATTTGCTTACCATCACATTACAGTACGGCTCCATTTTCAGCATTGGAGCTAGTGGCAGTAGTGTTGGCTACTGGTTCTCCATTTCTATAGGTTTGTATCAGAATAAGAGAAAGAGCTCAACTTTGACAACTCATCTCTCAGGCAAGATTCCCGGTGCAAGGAACAAAAGAGAGAGAGAGAGAGAGAGAGAGAGAGAGAGAGAGAGAGAGAGAGAGACTCCCACGTCGTCTTCTCAGTAACTGAAAACAAAAGCACATGAGGAGGGAAAATATTTTTTTATGGAACATTTGAAATTCAAAGGACTTGCCCATCCGTTTTTAGTATATGCTAACAAGCACAAGTAACTAGCACTGTCCGGGACAACATATTCAGTGATAGTTAACATGCTTCTACCCCTATGAGTGATTTGGAGTAATTTGAAGTGCTCTAAAGTGCTTCCATGTTCTTCCAAGTGGTATCAATTACTTTTATGTGCTTGTGATTGACTTTGTTTGCTTTGACGCACTTCTGAGGTCTTTCAATTACTTCCAAAAGCATGTCAAAGCTAACCAAATGTGTCTTACTATGTTTGCAAAGAGACTTCTACGTGTCGTTCCAGGAGGCTCATCCTACCATTAGGATCTCCCTCAGATGCTTTGAGGGTATGAATCCATACTTCATACGCAAGCTAAAGGATCGCAACACTTGCTGTTGTGAATACCACGTTCAGCTTCTCTACCTGAAGGAAGCGTGCGAGGGAAGATGTGGGCTATATGGAAAGTCATGCTTTTGTAGGCACTTAGTTTGTAGTCTCCATGATGAAACATCACAGTGCATAACATCAAGTGCCCCATTTCCAAGTTTAGCACACCTATGGGAGTCTGTATTACACCCAAAGCCCATTGAATGTGCTTATCACAATAGAAAATGTCTTTTGAGAACATGCCAACATTGTAGCGTTGGAAGGTTCTCATTGTGTCCAGGTGAACATAGTGATGGCATCCCTTTGATGACTGTGAAGATTTTTGAGGAGGTTCTTATACAAGAAATGGACAAGACAGATACAAGGAAAGCTCAAAAAGACCTTGTGGTTTTCCATATCAATCTGATGAATTTTATTTCCTTGCTGCAAAGCAAATTGGAGAAATGTATTAAACACAATTTCAAGTACATATGGCAATCTCAACAATTCAAGGAGTGTTTAGATAACTCACCTGATGACGTAGTGGTGTCTGTAGTGGATTTTGTAGAGAATTACTCCTTCAAGGTGTAGAATGAGATTCAATAAATGCATTGGTATTCAACTCAAGTCACAATTTTGGTTCACATTTCATACTTACGTGATGCGCTTGGTGCCATTCAAAAGACGACTCACTTCTACATTTCCGATGACAAGATGCATGGCACTTTTTTTGTGCAACATTGTTTTCTGTTACACAAACGTCAAGGCTATAGTGTCACAGGACAGTGGGTTTGGTCTGTTTGTGCTCCTTCAGAGTTCGAAGAAAGACAACCATTCTATTTTGTAGGCCGCTACTTCAATATGACTGACATCAAGATGATGGACAACTTCTTTGCTTTTGGCAATGGAAAGGGTGAAAACGATGGGGCTAGTGTAGTGCTAAAAAGAGCACTCACACATGAGCAGCTGAAACCTGACAGATGGGTGATGCATAATGCTTCAACTGTGGTTGCATTCCTCAATGAAACCCTTTAAAAACAAGAACCACAAGCAATCAACAAGTCAATCGTTTATTCTAGGAGGTCAAGATTAGTGATGTAGATAGAGACACAGAGTGGGATTGCATGCAAATCAAAGGGTCCTGATTTTTTCATTGTGTCAATTGCTATAGCCAAATCAATATGTACAGCTAAGGTGCATACTATTGTCTTTCTTTTTCCATGTGTGTCTGAAAGGTCAATGGAGGCTATGCGCAAACAAAGACCATGCAGAGGGGTGGGGTACTTGCAAATACAACCCATAGTCAAGCATGAAAACAATAGTGTAGCATCCAATGATGATGAGGATGAATTTTCCCCCATATACACATGATGAGGATGAATTTTCCCCCATATAAACAGGCCACCATGACGACCTCAAGGATTCTTTGATGGTTGGCCAGATCTTTGTAGTGGCTACAAAGGATTCAAAAGTAGACTTCTACATCCTCAAGTGCACTAACACAAAGCACTTGACTAAGAGCTCTGAAAGGAATGAATGGCACAATCATATTAAGAAAAAATCATTTGTTGTTGAGGGACTATTTTATGACAAGGTAAATGAGTGAGACGATATCTATGTGCTTTTGGACAACAAGCCCACTTCTCTTATCTACTCCCACCTGGTCCGATGCATTAGGTTCCCAATGTGCCCAATGGAAGGGGAGCCTAATGTATATGAAATGTCAACTGATGTATTTAAACAAATCTATAATAGCATGCCCCTAGAGGAGAACTTGTAAGCTCTATCTATGTGACCAATCATAGGCTCTCTACTATACCACTTAACCACTTGTTAGAGACTTTCCACCACTGTGTAGCACTTTAGATCCACTTGACAGGCACTAGACTAGCACATTTTTGGGACTTTCAACCACTTTTCAGCACCTTAGATCCACTTGACAGGCACTGGGCTAGCACTTGTTAGGGACTTCCCACCACTTTCTAGCACTTTAGATCCACTTGACAGGCATTGGGCTAGCACTTGTTAGGGATTTCCAACACTTTCCATCACTTTGGATCCACTTGACATGCACTCGGCTAGCAATTGTTAGGGACTTTCCACCACTTTCTAGCACTTTAGATCCACTTGACAATCACTGGGCTAGCATTTTTTAGGGACTTTCCAGCACTTTTGATCCACTTGACAGGCACTGGGCTAGCACTTGTTAGGGACTTTCAACCGCTTTAGATCCACTTGAAAGTCATTAGGGTACTTTTAACCACTTTCTAGCACTTAAGATCCACTTAATAGACACTGGGTTAGCTTTTGTTAGGGACTTTCTACCAATTTCTAGCACTTTAGATCCACTTGATAGGCCTTGGGCCATCACCAACTCAAAAAACTATACCACTTGTTAGGGACTCTCCATCACTTTCCAAGACTTTAGACTTACTTGATAAGCACTAGGACAACAGCAACTCAAAGAAATTCAAACCACTGAACCACTTGTTAGGGACTATCCATGACTTTATATTCTTTTTGATAGGCACTAGGCTAGCACTTACGAGGGCCGACTCTTTAGAACTTTAGATCCACTTGATAGGCACTGGACAACACCAATTCAAAGCATTTCAAACCACTTAACAAAGCATTGGCACAAAGGTATCCACATTATTACCACTTGACCACTTGGCCATTGATAGTTTTCAGAGCACTTGGCCAACACTTCAGAGAACCTTTACATAAAAATCAGATAGGCATCGACACAAAAGTATTTGTGTATATTATATTACATACCATTAAATTTGTGTATATTTGATACAAAAGCATTCGTGTATATGTATGAATAGTTTTACATACATTATGACACAAAGACAACAACTAGCTACACAAGGTGTCTATTCTGGCCACTTTTGACTGCTTGGCATCTTTGGCAAGTCTGGACGATCAATTCCTTCCTTGTGATGTACATTTTTAGTGACAATGTCCCAGTTCCATTGTGCAAGCATTTCGTTCCTTGCATCAAATGGACACTCATTGACAGCATTCACTCTGTCTACACTTTTAGCCCACTCGTAAACAAATGCCACCACATCCTCTTTCAGAAAATTCTCCCACTGCCTCTCATCTTGATTCTCTAAGTCAGTCAAAATGACATAGCATGTAGGATCATTGAGTACATTTTATACAAACTTTAAGAATCATCTAGCACTAATGTGTTTGACTTATTGAACCTAGGGAAAATATACCAAAAGGTTTCTAACTTTTTTAAGTACATTGGCCTTGGAAAACTTCCAACTACTAACATGACAAGCACCCTATGAGAGCTAGACACTTAGGCATCTTTTGGCATGGTTCGGGCACTTGTCAATAGCTTTTTCTAAGTTCCGGTGAGTGCGCAAGGTCCATAGAAACACCTCTGCTACCTCACTCAATGCAAGTAAGAATACCTTTGCATCATTCCATAGGTAATAGCTGATGTTATCATCTTCAGTTATTTTGTTAAATTGTAGCATTGACACGTCCGTGGGCAGATTGGTTTTGCGCTTATCGAGTATGTATGCAAGCTCATTGGTGAAGTCAACCATGACTGCTAAATCTCGACTGCCAATGAAGCATCCGAAGCGAGTAAACACTTTGCTCTCAATTTGCTCTACCCCGTCTGTGGATGGTTGTGGTTTGGAGCCACCCACGTGAATTTTAACTACATAACACACGAAATGGTCAAAACAACTCAAAAAATTAAGGCACTTCACAAAAATTGAGAAAAAACACTTATATATTATATTGACGACTGACAATATGATAGCATGGTAAAAAAGCTACAAAGCTGTGAAAAGCTAAAGCTTCTTGCATGCTCTAGTTTTGGATGGGAGTCTGGTAGTACTTTTTTTGGCGTCGCGGACCTACCCATCCTCCACCTGCTTTTTTTTCCTTTTGTGTTGCTTCAATTTTGGGCTCCAACAACACTTCTTCTCAGATGACACACCCTGATTTGCATTGCTTACACTACAAGAGATTGTTTAAATTCCAACATCAGATTACCAACGTCAATGGCGGGCATAGGTATATGTGTAGGTAAATCATGAGGAAGATCAAGTTCTAGAAAAAATTAATTTTCAAATTTTTGACGCCTATATCAACGCACATATCGGTGTCTATATCGGCATCTATACGGACGCACATATCGGCCCCTGTACTGTCACACATATCGACGGCTGTATCAGCAGATTCTACAAAAATAGAATCCACGGGTTTCTCCTTCACATTTCACTCCTTTCTTTTCTTCCTCTCTTGCCATCCTCCTCCTCACTTGCTACAGATCTGCTGCCTCACGACTTGCCCTCGGAGTTGAGATTTTCACTCATAAATGTAACTCAACTCACTCCCAACTAGCAGATCAATACTCAATGGCATCAGAAATCATTGCCATACCCCTTGATCAAAGTGGAACTATTACAAGTTAAAGAAAGACTATACAAAGATATGCAGGCAGAAGGCTTAGAGGATCTCCACCCCAAGTGGAGAAAGAACTGGTTGAACAAGAATTCGAGATATCTCTTTCTGTTCACAAGAGCACCTGCAGCCCTCCAAAAAGACCCAACATTCTGTCATGTACCAAGGGTAAGGACCTGGCAGGCATATGAAGTACTGAAAAAAAAGAGGCCTACATGGCTAAATTACCCACGACTACCAGCTCCAAAGAAGGGACCAGCAGTGGAAGAATACATGGTGAAAACCCTAACGGGTGCCATGACTTTCTTCAAGAGCCTCCCTGACCTCTTATGTGCCATGTTGTATAATATTTGTAGAATGCTTCTCACCTACATTCAAGCTTTTCACGAGCGTGAGCAAGCCAGAGCACCATGGATATCTTTTCTCGAAGGCAAAAAAGGTCTCTGTTATGAATTAAGTGGATAGCCTTCAGAGGAAGTTCTCTACGGCTTCTATGCAAGATGCATGTTTTTGCCTCTAGCAATATGTTGGTGTTTGAGGAAGCATAAACTATACAAGTTTCTTCACTTGGCAAACGAAGATATTTGGGCCAGTGATAAGTAACCTTACAACCATATTTGTTGGCTATTCAGCCATTGAACTTAAAAACAGAGTCACCATGCAGTTCTTGCAAGTCCTTGACAAAGAAAGAAGACTCAAATATATGAGAAAGCACTACATTCACTTAAAGGCCACCTCGCCAACCATCAACCCGAACACTACTTCAGTCCATGAAGCTGTGTCAAGGAGGGGGGGGAATGTTAGTAGCAAGCTAACTCAGATAACATTTTTCGGAGCTTTTATTGTAAAAACACTTATTATTTTGATGAATCACGAATGTTGTAACTCCTACTTTCCAGATAAACAAGTATAATTGATGAGCCGCGGCTACAAGCTTCCAGATTGTATGAACCTGTCTTTAGTTAGAGCTCCCAAATTATTATTTTTTACCACAAAAACCTTGGCTAAGGTATAAAAGCCAATTTTTGTAAGTATTTTATAAGTTTTGGATCATAGAACCACAGCATAAGCTAACGGCGCTCACTTCTCTCCTTCTTGTGCTTCCTAGTCCCTTCCCAGTTGTCACATTGCAGTGCCGTCTGTTGCGTTGCAACCGCCGCAAGTAAGAGCTCTACGCATTGACAAAAGCATTTCATGGTAATCCGTAGCTTTTGGCATCGCCAATCGGCAATCTAATCTCATCATAAGTAGAAATTGAAGCTACAAAATCATAATATAATTATAGGTGGGGTATTGAGGCATCATTGTTAAGAATTTAGATGCATTTTGAGTCGAAAATGACTAGGTCAAAAACTCATTGCTATTAATAATCGCGATTTTTGTACTTGACCTAAAGTGATATTTGAGACCATAAGCATGTGTGCTTGGTTCTTATAAACATGTCCTAGAAGTTTTGTAATACTTGGATGTCTTTTGATGCTGTAACGGTTGTGTTTTGTTTGTCGATGAGCAACTAGCTTTTGGTGATTTTTGTCATTTGAGTGTAGCTTGCATTAGATGCGAGTTGTTTGTTGTTTTCCAAGAGATTGAAAACCTCTTGTAGCCTCTATGCACTAGTTGAGTCAGCTTCGTCCCATGGATTGACAATTATATTCGTGGTTCTCGCCATGTCTGCAATAAGATAGGAGTGAGGTTAGACACCCGTCCCACAGATGGCACATATGGTCTCACGGTAGATGATGACTTCGTTTTTCTTGATGATGACGAGGATAGGGGTTTAGCCTTAGGGTTCCCCCCCAATTTCTATAATGTCATATTCCCTTGACTCTCTCGAGGAAGTGCAAATAATTAGGTTAGGGTTCCTTATGTTGTTTGATTGTGTTTAATAAGGGTTGGTGTCTCTTCCCTCTGATGTGCCTCCTACAGGTATTCTTTGTGTTTTCTAGTGTGTACAGGATGTTAGGACTTTGAACTTCATGGAGTCTTTCTCTCGTTCACTCTTCAAATTAAGCGTGATCATCAACACAAACAGGTGTTTGTCCATTAGCATTGTTCCTTGTCGTTTTTGCAATCCATGTTTGTATGCTTCAATTGTGGTTGGTAGCAAAATATTCCACACATTTGCCTAGATTAAACATTAGATTCTATATAATCTTTTGTCATAATCCCTTGTCTAGATTTAAGAATCAAGAAGTTTGATAAAGCTACCTAATAATCAATGGTTACTTTAGGTTCTTAATCCAATTTAGGTAGCATTGTGTGCAATGTACTAGGGCTTTCTTGTGGGCTTAGTCCCTATTGATCTTTAGCTTAAGTATTGTAAAGGGAGTTTACTAGTGTGATGAGCCTGGGAAAGGTAACAGTGTTATATGACCCCCCAAAGTTACAAAATTAAAATATTGAAAATGAACAAACAAAAAAAAATCAAAAGTGCCACAATGTAAAATCTTAAGCTGGAAGAGAAATCCCAGCTTGATTTGATACTTCACTCACATGTATCGCCTATGGTAGTAGAGCCCTAGAGGTTCCCAGTGTGGGCGCTTTTCCTTGAAAAGCAAAAAGCCCAAGGCATACAAAATAAGCACACACATCAAAATTGAATCAATGTGAAAAGACTTTGGGGGTTCAAAGAAAAGGAAATAAGTCAGGCGATAACTACAAGGTCTTCTAGGTATAGCCTCTAGTCATCCCTCGGACATGAAATACTAGGCTCTCGCGATTAAACAATTTAATTGACCAAAGAAAATTGAGAAGCTTGTCCACAGTAATAATAGTTGACGTCTAGTGCCTTTCGACCGTTAAATTAGCGACCACAGACTTGTTTAGTTTTTTACCTTTACAATTGTTTATGTGTTTGATTATATTACAATTTAATGTTTAGTGCTGACAAATTGTTTAATATTCTGTTACCAATCAATTTGTCTGTCTACAACTGCATATGCTTTTTAATTGTATATAAGAATACAATTATTGTGCCAATTTTGTTTGATTTTGCAGTGACTGAAGAAGGCTAAGGACATCCATCTCAAATGCTCTTCCACTTCGACGAACGAGCTTCAACTCAATAGCTTCCGAGGACAGAATCTACATCAGGAAGGGGGACATGTTAACCCTCACGGACAACCTATCACCTACAACGGGCGTCATATTATTTATTTGGTAGAGTCAAAGATCGGGCTTGTCGGTCCAATAGGTGTGTAGATGATCGCCGATGAGAGGTGCACCACTTACCTTATTTTTACAGCAGTTGTGCAATGATCGGCCACTGTGGGCGCCTATGTGTGAACGGGCTAAACTCTTATAAAAAGGTCCATTTGACCTAAAAATCCTCATTTTCAGAGGTGTAAGCTAAAAAGTGCTCTTGTTCCATCTCTGTCTCCTTCTCCTTCTATGTGTGGGTGTAAGCTAGAGAGAGATAGAGAGAGAGAGAGTATGTGTGATCAAGCATTGCGACGACAAGGCGGTAGAGCACGGCATCGGCAGAAGCTCCTTCTTCTTAGCAGCACAGGATCCTTCACGATGGCAGCATTGAGAGGTGAGTGACACGCCATTGTTCTTTGAGCTTGCTAGGATTCTCTAGCTGTGTGTTTGCAGCCTTCGAGGCTCGCACACAGTGCACAGGCAAGTTCCCAGCCTTCGACACGTACGGCAAAACGTACATTTATAATGTAAATTTTTATAAAAATAATTCTCGTAAAGATCCTGTTTAATCTTGTTTCTTCACTGGATGGTCGTTTTTAAACCCGACGGTGACTAAAAATAATATTTTTATATTTAGGTCATCCTAAAAAGCATGTTTCTTTTTAAAAGCGCCAAAAAGCACGTAAAGCTAAAAATAGCGTAAAAAACAAAATTTTCTAAATTGAACCACATGTTTTTCTTGTCCACCAAAATAAGAAAGCGGACTTGCTTTTCACTAAAAATTTCTAAAAATCATGAAAATCTAAAAATAGCATGAAAAGTGTCCGAAAAGTAGATTTTTACAAAATTGAACAATAGCTTTCTCGAAACTCATAGATTAAGGATCCGACTTTGTTTTTTGCAAAAAAGTACCAAAAAACACAAAAGGCATGAAAAAGCTTTAAAAAAGTAATTTTTTTCAAAATTGAACCGTCTGAATATTTCGAAACATGAAACTGACCTTGCTTTTCACATTCAAATCTTACAACGCTACCAAACAAGCATTCTAAATCAAAATTTCACGAAGCAAATATTAGAATCTATTTTTCTTATTTGTAAAAGAGACTTGAAAATTGAGGATCTTATAAGGAAATTCCAAATTAGATAAAGTATGATATTTTATGAATCTTAGGTTAAGCATTACTTCACAAAGAAAAAAAAATTGTTTTGAAACTAGAAAAATTTAGACCCTTGAAACCCGTATTGAAGCTGCAATCAAAACCCTAGATTTTTATAGATCCTTAAGGGTTAAAAATCATGCAATCCTACTAGCTAGAATGGAAAAGATATCACATAGATTTCCATGGAGTCACATAGGGGAAGTGTGGCATTTATATCAGTCAAGGAAGCATCTGCAAGGCCTCAAATCCCTAGAACTTGACCAACTGGGTAGTGTAGAAGTAGTAGATGGCTTGAAAGACCTCACAAAACTCAAAATAACATGCTATGGTGAATTCTTAGGCTAGGGGTAAGCTTCTACAATAGAAGGTCAACTTCTGGTAGGCCCCTTGCTTAGAAAAGCCTATAAAAAATCCTAGAGATCTCATTCACTCATACATGGTGCTCACCATAGTCTATCTCCCTTGGGACCTATTCTTCTCCCAAGATAAGGGCATCTAAAGACCACTTTGAGATCAATAGATGAAGCGAAGCTACACGCTACCATCTATATATGCTATGGCACCATGTAAGAGAGTTTGAGATCAAGCGGTTGAGGGCGGCCCCATCAACTTGCAAAACCAGTGGATCGATTATACCTACCATGCTGTATATGTTAGCAATGCATTCAAATTATGCATATATTGCATACGTGGCCATAGGAAATCAACAAGAAACCCATCTTAAGAAAATTATTGACCAAAGGATAGGATTTATCCTTGAAATGTTGCATTTGGTTGTAAACTAGGAAAAAAGTATTCCTGACAAATTGATTGTATATACAAATCTACTTTGATTGTCCAAGTAGAATGTCTAAGAGAAACCTATTTCAAGAATGTCTTGAAGAAAAATGATCTAACTCTTTTGTTTCCAAAAGAATGTTTTCAATAGTGTTGGAATGAACATTTGTCATAAACTAATAGAAAAACTTGAACATTTTTCACAATGTGGTAGTAATTAAGCAAAGTCATGTGAATTTTGTGTGGAAAGTGGGAGAATGATTCCATGATGGAAACAACCTATGGACATTCAGACCTGATAAGTTGGATAGCTTCCAAAGATTTTTTTTAAACTTTTGTCCACTTGGTAGATGCCATGCCTAGGACTAGCAAAACTTGACGGTTGTGCCTTTGAAAGATATGGAATAAAAGGTGTCAAGGTTAGCCGCCCTTCTGGAGTAAATGAAATTTTCAAGTTGTCTTTTGCTTAGATGTGCAAAGTTGTAGGATATGGTGAAGCTCAACAGTCTATGCCTCTTTTTCTGAGAATTTACGGTGTTGAGAATCACAACCCTACGGTGTTTATAGTATAGAATGCCTAAAGCTACAGTGTAGTGAGGGAAATGTCCATTGGTTCTCCTGGAGACGTATCATATGCACCCCGTACTTCATATCACTTGGGTGGGGACCTCACAAAGGAGCTCGAGGGAAGTAACATGACATCTCCCTCTTGCTCTCTATCTAACTCTTCGGTGGCAAAGAGAAGAAGAAGGGTGGGTAGAAGCTTCAAGTAAAGCAGGAGAACTCCATCTTGCTCTTCCTCTCTTTATCTCTCACTATCCCGCATGAGCACGTGGTTAGAGCAGTGGACTGCCAAGCAAGAGATCTTGGGTTTGAAATTGGGATGAAATTTGGGCAAGTCAACTTGTTGAATTTTTTGTTTAGTTGTTGCTCTCACGGAAGATCTATGCACCGTCGAAACCATTGCCTTGGGTCATTAAGACACCATGGTATATAATGTTGAGGGGGGAGCGAGGGAGGGAAGGAGGGAGGGGGGGGGGGGGGGGGGCAACTCCCTTCATAACAAACCAGACCTAGTTTTGTTTTTCATTTGGTTGAAGGCCAAGTAGAGAGATTGGGCAGCTTGGTCTTGTGGACAAATTTCAAACAAAAGACTTCGTTATATTGGAAATTCCTAGTAGGTGCGAACATATGGCCCCCAACATATGGCCCCCACCCAACTGAACGAAGTTAGGTGGTAGCTTCATTGCCCTTGTGTTCCACATTGTAGGCAATATGTTTGGACCTATTAGGAATTTCCAATATAACGAAGTCTTTTGTTTGAAATCTGTCCACAAGACCAAGCTGCCTATTCTCTCTACTTCGCCTTCAACCAAATGAAAAACAAAACTAGGTTTGGTTTGTTATGAAGGGGGTTGCCCCCCCCCCCCCCCCAACACACACACACACACACACACACACACATTTACACACCTAGAATTAAATGGTGTGATCAAGGAGCAAATGAGCTCTTTTTGTAGAGTTGTAGGAGTCAAATTGAAGAAAAAACAAAGACTTTCTACAAACACAGACACAAGCGGATTGAATGATGTTACCCTAATCCACCTCCTCTTTAACGCTCCTTAAACACTATGCGTTACTTAGTGTTGAGGGTTGCAACTTGTAGAGCAAGGTAGGCTTTCTTGGTTCCCTTGAAGATGAAGTTATGTTTGCTCGAGCAATTAAAACCATTTTAAACCATCATCTAGTTTTGAGAATTCCACAAAGGTTCCTCTTGAAGATAAGATATTGCTTTCGTGTAGTTGCCTTGTCATTAAAAAAAAATCTCTTGTTGCTCGGAAGGCTCGGGTAACATCATGGGTTTCCCAAAAATTAGTAAGAAAAGTTTTAAAATTGAAATCACTTCATAAGAGATCCTGTTGTAAATGCACATTGTAAGGTCCAAGGCCGGGGGGCAAGAGAGCCTTACCGTCAATATAATCTACCATCAGATGTTAAGAGACATCAACGCCCATAATATGCATGGCAGTCATTGTCAATAATTGTATGACACCTCAACATGCGAAATATGTATTGCGTGTGTGATAGCTTAATTCTCAAGCTAGTCAAAGCCCCATCATTTTGAATGGATACTGAATTTGAAGCTCTCTCACCTACAAAAGGAAAAGATCGTTAGTGCCTTGAAGCATTGCTATTGAAATGCATGAGCAATGCAGAGCTCATGCCAACTTCATTTGCATCATTCATAAGTTGGCTTCTACCTTCCAAATCAATGTGTGCCCTTGTTTCTCTTGTATCTAATTTATGTTAGAATTTACACGACAAACAGCGAGTAGTCAAAGCCGTGTCACTGTAAAGCAACCATGTCCTAGCAAGAAGAGTCTCTAGCATCACATCTTCCAAGCCGAGTGCATCAAAAATTATGTGTCAACCATGGGCTGAGACGCGATAATTATGCTCCTTGCCATGGTCAAGATGACTACTTTTAAGTTTTGCAAATAATCAGATCTCAATCTATGTCCATGCCTTTTCCTCTTCACACATGACAAGCTCAAAAAGAGAATACTCCAAAAGGCAATTCGACAAGGCGTTTGGTGACAGACGCAAGCATTGCCTTTCACTCGAGGTTTTGGGGGGGGGGGGGGGGGGGGGGAGGGGATTGGGAGAACAGAGGAGAATAAGCAAAACACCTATGTAAAGTCATCACTTTCAAAAAAGAAAAGGTTACTCCGTTATACACGGGCTGAAACTTCCTTGGTACACAACACCTATTCATCAATATTAGGCAGATGAGCACAGAGGCAGAGCCAAAGCAACACCTCTTTATTGCATGATTGTCGAGTACAAATTACAATACACACAAGTAAGCACACATTGAGCTAAACTCGCGAAGCTCCCTGCAATAAAATTATGAATAATGAATGAATAACCCAACATGCCATATATACCTACTTTGGCTTGCATTAAATTATGTGGCTTCCCCTCATGATTATAATACAAATCCCCCGCGCTTCTATGGCAAAACAAGAAGGCACTCACGTACACATGCATCTGCTCAACCAACGTCTGATGCTATTTCCAGAAGGACCAAGAAAAGGCTGTCTGTCGCCAACAGCTAGCCTACATGCTTATTACAGACTCCTGATAAAATTGTACAGAATATCTGCCATCAATGAACTCTTTGAAAGAGCAAGCCACATTGACACACCTTATCAAGGCATCAGCACAGCCTGTGAAATGCTCTCCCCAGATTGCGAGCAGAGCACTTTCCCTATTCAAGTGGAGCAGTTTACAAGAACCCCGGAAGATCAAGCACTCAACGACCTTCCTGTCGCATGCACCTTCCTGTCGCATGCCCAGAGGTGCAAGTGTACATAGCTCAAAAACGATCTTTCAAGCAGGAACAAGAGCATCTCTATATCTGCAAATATAAGGCGCATCGCAGCCCACATACTTCCCACACCACCTGCCCTCATCAATACAGGTAGCATCCCAAACAGACGCATACAAATACATTGGCTTACACGGGAAGCTTTCATCTAGAGATGAGGCCCGGAAGACACGGATACTCGTTCCATCAACAAGCCATTCAATGAGGCGATGTGCAGGGGACCATCGAATGGTATACTCATGGAAATCGAGCGACGAATCGAAGCCAAGGGGGTGAAACATTTCCTGATCGCCCATACCAGCAATGAAATAGTTTGTCTGCACGATACACCGATCTTTGCCCAGAAATTCGAAGTCGATCTCATCCTGGCTCTTGTCGCCCTCGAGCGAAGAAAGGTAGAGGTTGTAGTTGAGGCCACTTGTGTTGCCTGAGGGACCTTGGATGCGTGCGCTGAATGTGCCGCCTGCATACCTGTGGCGGCTTCGCCATCGTGCTCCGCCGCGCTCATCAAATGTGATCACAATCTCTCCTGTATCAACGTTACGCTCGCAGGCCTCTGGCGTGTAGTCAACCACTATCTCTTGCAGCTTCGTTGTCTGCAGTAGCGATGACGGCAAGGTGCATTCCATCATCTCGCTCTCTCTCTCTCTCTCTCTCTCTCTCTCTCTCTATAGATCTGAATTGCCATTTGACAGCTGATTGTTGGTTTATACCTTGTCCTTGGCACTATGTAGCCAGCTCGGCGCCATTTTGAGTAGACCCTTCAACTGCATGCTAGTTAGGCCCGTGTCACACACGGACGCCCGGCCAAGTTAAAACTTGATCTGGAAGCACCTTGTTTTTAAGCTATCGCACAAAGCGGTGGACGTACTCACACACAAAGCCCGACGTGGATTGCCTTGTCACGTCCGTGATCAGTTGCAAATTGTCTGAGGGATCAAGCCCCGCCTACGCTTGCAACTTTTACAGCTCGCCAATCATTTTGCAACACAGTTAGCAGCTTCGTTCTTTAACACTCCTACTAGTGGCACTCTTCAACTTTTTCTCATTGTTCCATTGCCATGAGGTCATCTAGCAGATGTAATGCCCATTTCCTCTTCTTCTCTCCCCTTCTGGTTGATTTTCTTCTTTCCAAAAGCACATTTTTGTGAGCACAGCAAGTGTGGCCATACTACATTGTATTGAGAGTTGGAGAACAATTTTTGTGCTTTTGTGGTAACCATATGTTTTGTTTTTTCTTGGAACTTTGTGTAACCTTTGTAGTGATCTCTTGATCCTCTTTCTTGTCGGCTGCTGCAAGGGTTGCTTGATATATCATACAGTGCTAAAGCTAGTGTGACCATATAAGAGTTGAAGAATAATTTTTGTGTGCTTCTATGGTAAACATATGTTTCGTCTTTGCTTGAAATTTTGTGTGACTTGAGATTGAGAGCCTTTAGTGATCTCTTCACCCTCTTTCTTGTTGGTCAGTGCTACAAGAGTTGCTTGATGCATCATACACTACTAAGTTGAAGAATAGCACGCTTTACATTTTGTTTGAAACATTGTATAACTTCAGACTGAGCCTTCTTAGTGATCTCCTAACCATCTTCCTGATCGCTGTAAGAGTAGCTACAACAACATACACTAAGTTGAAGTGCAGCATGCTCCGATGACATGCTTGCAAGGTAGTTTGCAAGTTTAAGAAGAGAATCCTTTATGTGCAAGCATAAACAACAAAATTGATTGTGTTCAATCCATGTTTCCAACGAATGATTTGTTGCAGTTCAGTGGATTGTTTGAGCTCATGGTCTTGAATGCATGATTCAAATTTGAGTGTAATCAAAGGTATAGCTAGTCATTTTCGGCTTTCTTGCTTGAGAGTGCATAGGTGGCTGTTGTAGAAGCATTCCACAATGGACTCCCAAGCATTCTTGCAATGAGACAACGATGCTTATGTGGCATCCCAAGGTGGCCATGATCAACCATACGAACTGCTTTGGACACCTCCAACTATAGCCATAGGAAGAATGGTGTCACTTGGAGGATATCAAGCAATGTTGTCTCACCTAGTTCCCCTGTGTACTACCGACCACATTATCCTCATGCCAGTAAAAGGGTGGGAGGCTTACCCTCATCAATGCCTATGCAGAGGGGGCAAGCATCAAGCTACTATGAGCACCCAAATCCCTAATTCATATGGAGCTTCCCTGTCTCCTCTCCAAGCTAGCCAAACACAACATGCTTCGACCCCCAACACATCCCCCTAAGTGTCTGCAATCGTTTTTGGCAAAGCCGCCCACACCTCATATAGGAAACAAGACAAAGGCTCCTACTGAGGCGGGATGTTACAGTACAAGGAGTTGCATCGAAGAGGGGAAAGAAGTTGCCTAGTACATCCATCAATGCCAAAGCGAATGATGCGAAGGGTGCTAAGGATGCAAAGTCTAAGTGGTAGGACTACTCGGTCAAGCACTTGGTTCATATGAGAGATACAATGCAGAGGACTTCAACAAGTTCTCTAAGTAGGGATTCAACCTCTAGAGAAAAGTTTCCTTGAAGCTTGCCTCTATGTTCATTGACTTTGACAAGGACAATGAAGCATGTAAAAAGAAGTGGGACAAGTGTATGATGACTACAAGGAAGACAAGGCTCACAACATCTCAGGGAATGATAGGAGGAGGTATTACAAATGGTACGTCATTGTTGATGAGTACATGCATAGTAGAGCTCGTGTGTCTTGCAAGAGCCATGCATCTGCTTTGCCAACAAAACACACTAGTAGATGTGAATACTCTAATCTTGCAAGCAATGAGAAAGTCTCTTCATCAATTTTGTGTCATAAAATCTAATATCTAACTTTACCAAATGATTTTCTCATGTTAAACTGATCATTTAATATGGGAAGATAAAAAGGGGAACAAGGGCTAGAACATAGATATGTGTGTTAGACCTACCTCAGCACGGGGCCAAAAGAATAGATGGTTACATCTCAAAAGGGGCTCAAAAGGAGATGGTTTAATGAGGAACATTGTGCAGATAATGGAGCTTAAAAGACCTTAGCATTAGCTTCATTAAATACCTCCAAAGGTTAATACTAAAAGTCCTTAGACCTAGGATCCTTAAGTACTTTAGACCTTAGGCAAGCTAGGCATGTGCTTGAGGTTCTTAGTAATTAAGCTAGGCATGTGCATGTCAAAATGGTCTTGGAGAAAATCCTTTGCTTGCTGTATCTTCTCCTTAGCCAACCCCACCGTAACGGGTGATCTAGGTTGAAATCCATACAAAACATAAATGGACTAAACCCTGTAGTCACATGCTTTGAACTATTATAAGAAAATTCCAATATAGGTAAGTAGCCTTCCCAATTGATTTGCTTCTTGCTAATGTACGCTCGTAGCATATCCTCTAGCACTTGATTAACTCTTTCTGTTTGACCATCCATTTTTGGATGATCAGTTGTACTTAGATTAAGTTTAGCTTCCAACTTTTGGAACACAGCTCTCCAAAAGTGATTATAAAACTTTCGATCTCTGTCACTGATGATACTAGCTGGAAGACCGTAGAGTTTATATATATGCTCTACAAATAGCCGTGCTAATCTGGAGTCTTAACCATAGTCTTAGTGGGAATGAATTGACCCATCTTTGTGAGACGGTCTACAATTACCCAACTGGCATCATGGCCATGATTTGTAGTAGGTAGTCCTACTACAAAATCCATAGAGATACTCTCCCACTTACCTTGTGGAATCTCTAAAGGATGTAAAAGGCCACCTACCTTGAGGCGCTTTGCCTTATTAACTTGTCACTATTGGCGGTTTAGTACGTACTCTTGAACATCATGAAGTAAGCTCGGCCAATAAAATTGTCATCGAACTAAGGCATACGTCTTACGAATACTTGGATGACCAGCACTTGGACTATCGTGACAGTCAAATAAGATTTGGCGCCTAGTGTCTTGGCACACATACTCTACCTTTGTGGAGTAAGTAGCCATCATCAATGGAAAAATTCTTCCATCGCTTAAGCTCTTCCTAAGTAGGGGTGGATCTCTGTGTGTTGGAATTTCTATCTGCGCGTGCAGAGACATGTTGATTTGGTTGTTCAGAGACATGTGAGTGTGAGGGGTCCCTTTTTAAAACTGCACTCCACACTTTAGCATATGATTGATCTTGTGCACACTTGCCACGTAATGACTCCAAAAATCCACTCTTTAGTTCTGTGAAAGCAAGTGAATTAATCTGAGGCATCTGACTTAGTACATCCGCTACTATATTATATCGCCCCTTGCGATATCATAGCTTACAATCATAATCTTGAATAATTTCTGTAGCTTTACGGCCCTTCAAGTCTGTTTGAGTAGTAAACCATTTGATACTCTCATGGTCAAAAACTACTTCAAACTCGACACCATATAAATAGTGTCGCTAGATTTGTAAAGCATGAATTATGGCATAGAGCTCTCTCTCATAAACAGAATAATTCTGTTAAGCTCTATCTAACTTTTTACTTTCAAAGGCTATAGGTCTTCCCTCCTGGAGAAGTACCGCACGAATGGCTTTATCACTAGCGTCAGTCTCTACCACAAACGGCTTAAGTGGGTCGACGACTGCTAGGATGGGAGCAGTGGCTATAGCTACCTTGAGTTGTTCAAAACTGCGTTTTTGGGCTTCTTCCCAAGAAAAGATCTTACCTTTTGCTTTAAGTTGATCTATCATAGGAACACTGATTTTGGCATAGTCACGGATATACTATCGATAAAATCTAGCCATGCCTAAAAATATTTGAAGCTCCTCAACCGTGTTGGGATGTGGCCATCGAAGAATGGGAGCAACCTTGTCAGTGTCCATCTTGATACCAGAATAAGAGATCACATGATCGAGGTAATGTATCTTTGTTTTAAAGAAATCGCACTTGCTTTGCTTAGCATATAGCGCGTGAGCTCGTAGCTGTTCGAACACTAATCGTAAGTGTCTCAATCTTACTGTAAATGAGAATGTCATCAAGGAAAACCACAACCAATCTTTCAAGATAGGGGAGTAAGACACTATCTATGAGTGTCATAAATGTAGCTGGACCATTGGTTAGACCAAAATGCCCGAACCATGTTCTAAAGGTAGTTTTGGAGATATCTTGTAAAAGGATACGCACCTGGTGGTATCCTGAACGAAGATCTATCTTTGTATAGTATCTTGCCCCATGGAGTTGATCAAACAACTCATCTAGTCTTGGTAGAGGATACTTGTTCTTGATTGTTATGCATTTAATTCGTGATAATCTATGCACATGCGCATAGTACCATCTTTCTTTTTTACCAATAGAATTGGTGATGCCCAAGGTGAAGTGCTAGGTCTAATGAAACCACGGGCGAGGTAGTCATCCAACTGACTCTCAACCTCCTTGACTTCTTTAGCACGCATACGATAAGGTGGTTTACTCACCGGTTTAGTGCCTGGCAAGACATATATTCCATGTTGCACATCACGTGTAGGGTTTACCCGGTGGTAAATCACTTGAAAACACATCACTATACTCCGTGAGTAAGTGAGTGAACTTTTGCTATGCAAAAGGAGAAAGTTATGCTGGGATGGAGAATCTTGTAATTCCTGTAATGTTTATTTTACAATAGTTGCACGTTGCTCTATAGAATTAAAACTTAGAGAACTTTGCTCGTTAGATTTGTTAACACTTTGTTTATCAGTAGAATTCATTGCACTTTGCATACCATCACTAGAATTCTCCGCACTTTGCTCTTGAGAATTTACAAGACTTGGAGACAAGCAGTAACACAAAAAGACTTCATGTATCAAATCTGCTTTCTGCAAAATAGAAAGCTCGGTTGTACATATAAGAGGTGCAGATGGTATATTTTTCTCACCAAGCAAAAGCACATGTTTACCATTGGCCATGAAGGATAAGGAGTTGTCTTCATAACTAGTGTGCAATGTGTTTCCTAAACCATGCAGGCACTCCCATCCTAAAACTACATCAGCACGGTCCATGTTTATAACTTGGAAGTCAAGGGTCATCGTATGATCTTGAGCAATAAGCTCAACCCCTTGAACTAACGTGTCCCATACTTCTTTATCGTTCCCAGACATCTGCTCCACCATATATTTGTGAGAGCAGGGAGTCTGTGTAAGCTTCAATTTCTTGACTAGCTTATAGTTCATGAAGTTATGAGTTGCACCATCATCCACTAAAATACGAACACGTTGTCCGTTAATAGTTCCATGCATGCGAATCAAATCATGGGGGCCAAAGGTGGGCTGCCACATTGAAGCAGGCCGCCACAACACTTGTGCTTTTCTTCCATATGAAGAACCTCTACAGCACAATATTTAGGAGACAAATCTAATGTGAGGCGTTGCACCGTGTGCATGGCCTTTTATTTGCCTTGCAAAATAGGACAATCTTTCTTGTTATGTTGGTCTGAAAGACAAAACACAAATTGTGTTTCTTTGCACGCTCAAAATCGGCAGTGTTGAGAGACCCACATGGAGTATCCCATGAGTGCTTAGGCTTCTTAGCCTCTTATGGGCATGGAGAGGTAGACTGTCTCTTATTCCTCTTGGAACGTGTGGGAGATCTACCTCGCCATTGGCTCTTAGCACATTGCTCTTAGCAATATTATTCTTAGTGTAGGGAACATTTCCTCTCTTGGTCATCATCATATCTTTGGGCATGACTGATGGCTTCTTCCAAAGTTTTTGGATATTGGGTCTTGACATGAAGTCGATAGTCTTTGTCAAGACCCCTATTAAAACCTCGTATCTTTTGGAATTGATCTAGACCTTCTAGTTCTACTATGATTTCCCGATACTTTTGAAAGGTACTGTGAGAGAGAGAGAGTCCAGACATGCGGCATGCATCCCATGCTAACCAATTCTTGTCTTCTTCATTGGGGTCCAAAAACTCTCTCGAGAAAGAAGCTTGAAACGTAGCCCAAGACGGAGGACGAGCATCTTCTGGAAATGTCATCCACCACTTATAGGCCTTGCCTTTAAGAGATAGACTTGTTTCCACAGTTTTCTTTATATCCGGGGTGTGTCTCAATCTATGAATATCACTCCATTTGTGTAAGAACGTATTGATCGCATCCTTGTTGGGATCACGCTCTTCCCCGTGAAACTCAAGAATGGTGATATTCTTAAGTAATGCATTTCTACCTTTTGCATCTTCTACAGCACTTGTCTCTTGGATTCCTTGAGTCGTGCGAGCTTGGTTCCCTTGAATCGTGCCACTTGTGGCTCCTTGAGTCATCTGTGAATTCATAAATTTCACAAGTAACTCTGTAAGATTGGTAACATTTGCATTGAGTGCAGAGAGGTTGCATTCAAATACGCTTTGGTAATTTTCCAAAGTCTTGAAAGCAACCATATCTACAAGGCTATGATCTCTTAGATCATCATCATCATGCATATTAGTGTTAGCCGCACCCGTGGGGCCTTGATTTTGATCTACGGGCTCAAAATCAAACGTTTGTGTAGGTGGGATATCCTCACTGGCCATGGTAAACACACACTAATGCAAAGAGAGAGAAAAAAACAACAACTTGTACCTTGTGAAATTGAAGTCTTTGTTTTTGTATGCTCCGCAATTTGCGTTGCATGCGAACCTCGCCTTGCGAGAATTTGAGCGCTTCACTTGTTGTTCGTTGTAAGAACACCTTTGTTGATTCTTCACAAAAACCCGTCGTTTTTATGAAGGCTTTTGCTCACTTTGAAGCTACCTCCTTGAGACAAAAAGAATTTTTTGAGAAAAACTTGCCTTCCTTCAAAAAGTGAAAAGGAAGGGTGAAGCTACTTCCTTGAAGTTTGAAGCTTTCCCTTTCCTTCTAGTTTTTCTTTCAACACAAATATGCTATCTTTCCTGTATATACACAACAAGGGTCAATAGCTTGATGATAAAGTGTTGGCCTCTTACCCTCGTGGGGTGGGTTCAACCTCCTTCATACAAGGGTTAAACGGGCCTTCCTACGCGTGCAGCCAACGGTGCCAACGAAAGCTTTCGAAGCCTCAGTGTCGTCGAGTTGCCGGTCGAGTTTGCCTTGGTCGCCTGTTGTGGAGGGCGGCCGCGGTAGGCTGTCGTTGTCTGTCTACGCAGCGTGTCTGTCTTCCTTTGTTGCACAGCGGAGACGTCATTGTCTGCAGAACGTGGGAGAGAAGTAAAACGTCGCATGCACGCACATGCAATCTACTTTTTGTCTCCTCCCAAAAATAGCTCGGATATCAGTGAAAGGGTGGTGGTAATGCGTGTGCTAGTCTCCACCCAACCGTGCTATCGTATAGCCTCCCCCTAGCGTACACAGTGTCCGGCCGTGCCGGTGGCCTTGCCCATAGGACCCATGTCCTTACACACTCTCTCTCTCTCAAAAGGGGAAAGGAGGACACTTGTTCAAATTCTACTTCTAGTGCTAGTTATACCAAAGCCTGTGATTGGGTAGGCCTTGGCATGGGCCAATAGAGTGCAAGCTAGTGCTAAGGGAGAGAGGGGTCGACCAAAGCAAGATGGGGGCCTTCTTTTGGGCATACACTCACACACACTCACACGTTCTCTCATGTGTTGAGCAAGAACTAGTCCATATCCTTCTCCAAGCTTGAGAAGTAGAGAGCCTACACCAACACCTCTTGGCCATGGAATGCAAATATAACCAAGAGTCAAGCGTCAAAGCAATGCTTATCATCTTTTTCATCTCCATTACTATGCTATGCTGTGCTCTAATGAGTAATGATATGTGAGGAGACTACTTATTTCTTGTAATAATACATCTTCTTCTCTTCCCTTCCCTCACTCCTTGCTAGCTCTCTTCACCTTTGAAGGTGTTTGAGGTCTTGGGATTGAGGTTGGGGACAAGTTCATGTTTATTGCAAGTTAATTACGAGCATAATATTGGTGCATGAAGCTTACCATCTTCATGGCATCAACAAGGTCTCAAGGAACATAAAGAATGTATTGTACCAAGTCTCTCTTTATGGGAGAACCTATAATACAAAAGCCTTTTGGAGAGGGGATCTGATCCAAGTAAATCCAATCCTCAATTGTTGTCACTTTCTCTAATTCTCTCTCTCTTTTGCAAGTAATGTTCATGCCAAGCTAACTAGGTGTAATGTTTATTTTGCTATCTTCAATCAAGGAATCTCCCTATGTTCATTAAGAATTCTCTTAAGGAAATGCTCACTACTATCACTTTAATTTTACTAAATCAGTGTTATTAGATTTATTCTGGTACATTGGTATCAAAGCTATTGGTTTCTTTTTTCTTGCTTAAGAAGAGAGTTCCTTAAGTTTTCCATGCAAGGTTGGGAATTGTTCATTGCAAGAGGGTAAGTGGGACATGGATTTATTATCCTGGTTGGAATGAACAAAGTTAGAGGTACACTATTGGGAACTATAGATTTAATAATGGAGGTTTTAGAGGCTTGCCTTTGGCTTAACCATTATTGAGCTACTAGAAAGCTCAACAAGAACTATATAAGTTGAGAATTTTTAGACCCTCTCAACTACTCTTTGCAATCAGCAGTCTCTAAACCATGGGTGTGGCTGCTTGAGTGCTGATTTTCAAAAGTTAAGAAGAGTAGCAACTAAAGTTTTGAAGTTGCCAAAGAACAAAGTAGAATATACATAAATTTATTTAGCAAGGTTGACAATAATAAAGAGATAGAATGAATATTGACAGCTTTGATTTTGCACATGAAGGTGCTAATACTAATGCCCCCGTGTTTGTGAACTATCTTGTCACTAGGTTGCAACAAGCCATGGGAAACCTTGTTTTACAAGCCGAAGTTTCCCAACAACTTCGCACCCATGGGATTCTCCAAACTCCCAAGAAGAGAGAGAGATTAGGAGACCTCTTATTGATACTCCCAAATAAATACTCTCTCCGGTGAGAGAAGAGGAGAAATCATACAAAAGAGAAAGAAGTGAATCTCCAAACCCTTTGGAAGATGTGGCTCTACGAAGATAACGATCTTGACGATCTCCAATTCTCCCAAGAGGAAAAGGTCATCATATAGTCCTTCCCCTCATAATTTGGAGAAGGAAGAGAGGAATCAAAAGAAGAAAAGGGAGAGAAAGAGGTCACCCGCTTCTCCATCTTCATCATCTTCCTCCTCTTCCGATGAAAGCAGTGGCTTATCTCCTAATGAGTTCAAGAGGAGCGGACATAGGAAGTCTTATGCTGCTTGTAAAAGGTCCTACAAGCTCAAGAAGTTCAAAGAGGGAGGAAATAATATTTCTTTTCTCACCTATGATGACACTTTTGGCGCCACGGACAAAGTCTTGGCCTTGATCCAACAATTCGATGCGGTCTTTGGATATGATGGATTCACGGAGTCCTCTAAGCTAGAGCATGTAGCTATGCATTTTTGCAAAAAAATCCCAACAATGTTGGGCTAGTCTACAAGGTAATGGTTAAGGTCTGGCAAAGACATGGAAAACTCTAAGAGTTTCCATAATGAATCAGTTTCTTGCAAGTGATGACAAAGGCAAAGTTCTTACTGAATGGCGAAGCTTGAAGCTATCTCCCGACGAGTCTATCCACAATATGTGGACAAGTTTTGGGATTTACATCTTAGAGCTACAATCTACCAAAAGATAGACTTTGGAGAACAAAAAAAATAGTTCGTGTTAGGATACCTGAAGACATGACCGAGTATGTCAACTCTCAAAGTCCTAGGACCATCATTGAAGTCATCCACCATACTATGGTCGCTTCACGAATTAATTTCCAACAAGGGGCTAGGAGGAATTCTAAGCCCATGGAAACTAGAGACCAAAATGAGCCTAAAGGGAAGAACAATGATCAAAAATCTTCCCATGGAAACTCTAGCAACAACATCAACAAAATCAAGGAGAAAGGAGTCTACAAAGATAATAATAAACTATCTCTTAAGAGTTAGATCATTTTTGCAAAGACAACAAATGTTTCAAGTGCGGGGAGCAGGGACATGGCTATCGCACCTGCCCCAAAAGAAATGCACGCAATGAGCCACCTAGGCCTTCTATGGTTGAAGCTCCAAAGAGGATACTCATTGCAGAGGATCATCCCTTTCCTATGCTTGGGGGGAGAGCATGATGCCTTTATCCTTTTCGACCCTGGCTCTACTCACAACTTCATACCAACAGAGTTGGCCATTAAGTTAGTCCTACAATCTTTTGAGATGGGAGACATTGTGACTGCCGATGGGGCTTTCAAGGGACAACACGCCTCTGTTACTCCCTTGACATGGAAATGGAGGCTTCATGTCCAAAGCTACATCTACAAAGAGGACTCTTTCATCTCCCCTCTCCAACATGAGGATGTTATCTTAGGGGCACCATGGTTCAACCACACGGCTGCCAATATGAAGTTCCTTGAAAGGAGAATTTATTGCAACGATAGGAAAAAGAACATGTACACAGATTCTAATGAGTCGGATCATACTATACCCCTTGTAAATACGGTTGCTTTTGATAAGTCAATGAAAAGCTCAATTTTTGCATACATGATTTTTGTTAAAGAGTCCATAAATGATCCTAATGTTTTACTAAATCAAAGTGGTAGGAATCAAGAGGACTTAGAGTTGTCTAATTTCCTAAAAAGATTCCAAGATGTTTTAATTGGAGAATTACCTCCAAAACGAGGGGACGATGACCATACAATAGAGCTTCTACATGGGAGCTCACCGCCCAATAAGCCTCCCTATCGAGTTTCACAAGCTCAACAAGAGGATCATGAGGCAAGTACATGAACTATTTGAGAAAGGTATGGTGAGGCCTAGCTCCTCTCCTTTTTGTTCACCAATCCTTCTAGTACAAAAGAAAGATGGTACCTATCGCATGTGTATTGACTATAAAGCACTAAATAGGATCACTATTAAGAATAGATTTCTTGTGATACACGTAGAAGATCTATTTGATACGTTATGTAACATTTAATGGCCTAATAACTTGTGTGTAGCGGAAATTAGCATGAACATAGTGGGCATTTCATTAGAATAGATTCATAATGAGAATTACAAGAGTGCTTGGGTGGAGAGAGCAACAAAAAGCATAACACCTAGTTAGATAGCATCAAAAATACTTCAAAAGAGAGAGAAATTAAGCTATTGACAACAGTTGAGGACCGGATTTGCATGGAGCCGGTCCCCCCTCCAAAAGGCTTTGTATTATGGCTTCTCCCATCAAGAGAGACATTGTACAATACAATTCTTTGTGTTCCTTCAAGACTAGCTAGTGCAATGAAGATGAAATATTTATGCACTAAGCAAAACACTTAGCAAACACAACTTTAATTATCCCCGTTCTCAGACCCAAGACCTCACACACCTTCGAAGATGGTGAGAGCTAGGAGGGTATGAGAGTAGATTGAGAGGAAGAAGGAGTATCTTACGAGAAAGATGTACATCTCCTCACATAATCATTCATATTAGCATAGCTTAGATTAGTAATTAGCTTGGTAGAGGAGATGAGCATGCATTGAAGCTTGGCTCTTGGTTGGATTTGCATCCACATGCCAAGAGTGTGTTGATGTAGGCTTCTATCTCACAAGCTTGGAGTAGGTGATGAGCTCTCCATTAAAGCTTGGGAAGAGATAGTCTTCTCTTTCTTCACACATGAGATTGTGTGAGTGTATGTGTGATAATGCCTTGCAAAAATCAGTCCCCCTCTCTCTCTTGGGCGAGCCCTCTTGCTATTTACTCTTGCAGGCTCCCCATTGGACCTCCCCAAGTCAAGCCAATGGCTATTAAGTAGCATAAGTGATAGCCTTCTGACATGTGTCCCCCTTTCCCATTTTGTGAGAGCTTAATCAATTAAAATTAATTGATTTAAATGAATTAAATCCTCATTGGACCTTTCCCCATTCTGACCAATAGGAATTAAGTAGCCCATTGGGCTGCTCAATTCCTATTGGACCCCTTCATGGGCTGTCCAATAATCATCCAGGAGACTTAATTTTCATTGGTTATTTTTATTAAGTGTTTTTAAATTAATTAAACTAGATTTACTCTAGCCTAATTCTCATTGGTCCACCTCTAAGGCCATCCAATAGGAATTGGGTACACCTTGTGGGCATCTGGCCTAGGGAGCTGACATGTGTCCCTCATTCCCTTTGTGTAAAGGGAGCTTGTGTGTGTGTGTGTGGCTTTCTCTCTCATCCCCTAGAAGAAAGGCTCGCCCCCTCCCATGTAGGGATATGCAAAGACTTTTTTTACACACACAAAGCATCCAATTCCCCTAGGGTTGACCTTTGGACATAACCTTTGAATTTTGGAACCTTAGCATTTTGGAAGTCTTAATGGGCTGAACCTTAGGGTCTTTTTAGCCCATTGTTGCACATGGCTCTTTTGCAGATGGCCCCCCTTTTGGATCCCTATTTTCCCTCCTTTGGATCCCTACAGTGGCCGGTCTGCTAGCTTAACCAATATTCTAGCTTTTTCTCCCCTGCCACTTCCCCACATTAAATGATCAGTTTAATATGAGAAAATCATTTAGGAGAATTAGATATTGATTATTATGACACATTACAAGGGTCTACCTACTTCAATAGGATTGACCTTAAAAGTGGCTATCATCAAATAAGGATAGTCAAGGAAGATATTGTAAAGACCGCTTTTCGCACAACGTTTGGTCTTTATGAATATCCTGTCATGCCTTTTGGCTTGACAAATTCTGTGGCCACATTTAACCATTTAATGGAGAAATTTTTTAGGCCCTACCTCAAGTTTACTATAGTATTCTTTTATAATACCATCATCTACTCCAAATCTCTCAATGAGCACAAGCAACACCTCTAGGTAATCTTTCAAGTTTCGAGAGAGAATAAACTTTTCATTAATCAAAAGAAGAGTGAATATTTCTTGCAAGAGATTCAATACCTAGGCAATAACAAAGAGAGTAGAATGAATATTGATGAATTTGATTTTTCACATGAAGGTGCTACTAATGATGGCCCCGTGTTTGTGAATTATCTTGTCACTAGGTTGCAACAAACCATGGGCAACCCTGCTTTACAAATTGAAGTTGCCCAACAAGTTCACACCCATGGGATTCTCCGAACTCCCCAAGAAGAGAGAGAGCTTAGGAGGCCTCTTGTTGAGACTCCCAAAAGAAGATTCTCTCTGGCGAGAGAATAGGAGAAATCATTTGAAAGAGAAAGAAGTGAATCTCCAAACCCTTCGAAAGATATGGCTCTATGAAGACAACGGTTCCCGATGATCTCCGATCCCTTCCAAGAGGAAAAGGTCATCATATTGTCCTTGCCCTTGTAATTTTGAGAAGGAAGAGAGGAATCAAAAGAAGAAAAGGGAGAGAAAGAGGTCACCTTCTTCTCCATCTTCATCATCTTCCTCCTCTTCCAATGAAAGCAGTGGTTTATCTCCTAATCATCTCAAGAGGAGAGGACATCAAAAGTCTTATGTTGCTTGGAAAAGTTCCTACAAGCTTAAGAAGTCCAAAGAGGGAAGAAAGAGCATCTCTTTTCTCATATATGATGGCACTTTTGACACCATAAACAAAGTATTGGCCTTTAACAAGAAATTCAATGCGGCCTTTGGAGATGAGGGCTTCACAGATTCCTCTAAGCTATGATATGTAGCTATGCATTTTCAAAAATCTAACCGATATATGTGGGCTAGTCTACGAGGTTATGGCAAAGCTCCAAACACATGGAAAACTCTAAGAGTTTCCATGATGAAGCAGTTTCTTGCAAGCATGCCAAAGGCAAAGTTGTTACTGAAAGGCGAAGCTTGAAGCTATCTCCCAACGAGTCTATCCACAATATGTGGACAAGTTTTGGGATTTACATCTTAGAGCTACAATCTACCAAAAGATAGACTTTGGAGAACAAAAACAATAGTTTTGTGTTGGGATACCAGAAGACATCACCGAGTATGTCAACTCTCAAAGTCCTAGGACCATCACTGAAGTCATCCACCATACTATGGTCGCTTCACGAATTAATTTCCAACAAGGGCCTAGGAGGAATTCTAAGCCCATGGAAACTGGAGACCAAAATGAGCCTAAAGGGAAGAACAATGATAAAAACTCTTCCCATGGCAACTCTAGCAACAACATCAACAAAACGAAGGAGAAAGGAGTCACAAAGATAAGAATAAACTATCTCTTAAGAGTTATATCATTTTTGCAAAGACAATAAATGTTTCAAGTGCGGGGAGCAGGGACATAGCTATCGCACCTGCCCCAAAAGAAATGAACGCAATGAGCCACCTAGGTCTTTTATAGTTGAAGCTCCAAAGAGGATACTCATTGCAGAGGATCATCCCTTTCCTATGCTTGGGGGGAGAGCATGAGGCCTTTATCCTTTTCGACCCTGGCTCTACTCACAACTTCATATCAACAGAGTTGGCCATTAAGTTAAGCCTACAAGCTTTTGAGATGGGAGACATTGTGACTGCCGATGGGGCTTTCAAGGGACAACACGCCTCTGGTATTCCCTTGATTGGGAAATGGAGGCTTCATGTCCAAAGCTACGACAAAGAGGACTTTTTCATCTCCCCTCTCCAACATGAGGATGTTATCTTAGGGGCACCATGGTTCAACTGCATGGCTGCCAATATGAAGTTCCTTGAAAGGAGAATTTATTTCAACTACAGGAAAAAGAACATGTACATAGATTCTAATGAGTCGGATCATACTATACCCCTTGTAAATACGCTTGCTTTTGATAAGTCAATGAAAAGCTCAATTTTTGCATACATGATTTTTGTTAAAGAGTCCATAAATGATCCTAATATTTTACTAAATCAAAGTGGTAGGAATAAAGAGGAATTAGAGTTATCTAATTTCCTAAAAAGATTCCAAGATGTTTTAATTGGAGAGTTAGCTGAAGACATGACCGAGTATGTCAACTCTCAAAGTCCTAGGACCATCATTGAAGTCATCCACCATACTATGGTCGCTTCATGAATTAATTTCCAACAAGGAGCTAGGAGGAATTCTAAGCCCATAGAAACTAGAGATTGAAATGAGCCTAAGAGGGAAGAACAATGCTCAAAACTCTTCTCAAGGAACCTCTAGCAACAACAACAAAAAAACCAAGGAGAAGGAGTCTACAAAGGTAAGAATAAAATCTCTCCTGAAGAGTTAGAGTGGTTTTGCAAAGGCAACAAATGTTTCGAGTGCGGAGAGCAGGGACATGTCTATCGCACCTGGCCCAAAAGAAATGCACACAATGAGCCACCTAGTGCTTCTATGGTTGACGCTCCAAAACAGTATACTTGTTGCAAAGGATCATCCGTGTCTATGATTGGGGAAAGGTAAGGGAACATGATTCCTTTATCCTTTTTGACCCTGGCTTTACTCACAACTTCATATCAACGGAGTTGGCCACTAAGTTGGCCATATAATCTTTTGAGATGGGAGACATTGTGACTATCAATGGGGGGCCTCAAGGGACAACACACCTCCGTTGCTCCCTTAATTGGGAAATTGAGGCTTCATGTCCAAAGCTATGTCGACAAAGAGGACTTTTTCATCTCCCCTCTCCAACATGAGGATGTTATCTTAGGGGCAGCATGGTTCAATTGCATGGCTACCAATATGAAGTTCCCTAAAAGGAGAATTTGTTTCAACTATAGGGAAAAAAACGTGTACATAGATGCAAATGAGTCGGGTTGTACTATAACCCTTGCAAATACGCTTGCTTTTGATAAGTCAATGAAAATCTTAGTTTTTGCATACATGATTTTTGTTAAAGAGTCTATAAATGACCGTAATGTTTTACTAAATCAAAGTGATAGGATTCAAGAGGAATTAGAGTTTCTAATATACTAAATAGATTCCAAGATGTTTTTATCGATGACATCCGTGGAGAGTTACGTCCAAAATAAGGGGATGATGACCATACAATATAGCTTCTACCTGAAAGCTCACCACCCAATAATCCTCTCGAGTTTCACAAGCTCAACAAGAGGAGATCATGAGGCAAGTACATGAACTGGTTGAGAAAGGGATGGTGAGGCCTAGCTCCTCTCCTTTCTGTTCACTAGTTCTTCTTGTACAAAAGAAAGATGGTACGTATTGCATGTGTGTTGACTATAGGGCACTAAATAGGATCTCTATTCCACGTGCCGTCTAGAAGATATGTTTGATAAGTTACAAGGGTCTACCTACTTCAATAGGATTGACCTTAAAAGTGGCTATCATCAAATAAGGATAGTCAAGGAAGATATTGTAAATACCACTTTTTGCACAACGTTTGGTCTTTATGAATATCTTGTCATGCCTTTTGAATTGACAAATGCTCTAGCCACATTTAACCATTTAATGGATAAAATTTTTAGGCCCTACTGCAAGTTTACTGGAGTATTCTTTGATGATATCATCATCTAATCCAATTCTCTTGAGGAGCATAAGCAACACCTCCAGGTAATCTTTCAAGTTTTGAGAGAGAATAAAATTTTCATTAATCAATAAGAGTGAAATTTTCTTGCAAGAGATTCAATACCTAGGCCATATTATCTCTCAAAATGGCATCCGTATGGATCCAACCAAGCTAGAGATAATAAAAGGATGGCCTAATCCAAGGAATCTACATGAGCTACAAAGCTTTATTGGTATGTGTGCATACTATAGACACTTTTTACAAAAATTCTCACATATAGCAGAACCATTACATGACTTACCAAAAAAGAACGTTAAGTATGCATGGACTGAAAACAAGAAAAATGCTTTTGAGAAGCTCAAAGAGAAGCTTACATCTCAACATGTGCTTCCACTATCGGATCTCTCAAAACCATTTGAGGTCCAATGTGATGCTTGTGGAGATTTCCTTGGAGTAGTCTTGCTTCAAGAAGGGCATGCCATAGGATACGATGGTCAAAGACTCAATTCCGATGAGCGAGTATTGGGCATATACGAAAAGGAGCTACTAGCTGCTCTACATGCCCTTGACACATGGAAGCATTATCTTTTGGGGACTCCATTCATCCTTTGAACAGATCACCAAAGTCTTAAGTACCTTATGATTCAAACCAAGCTTTCTGACAAACAAATGAGGTAGGCAAATTTTCTCTCACAATTTAACTTTCATATTGCTCACATTGCTGGCAAGCACAATCAAGTGGCTAATGCATTATCATGACGATCAAGGGAAAATGTGATGTCTATAGCAACTCACAATGATCTATATTTCATGATAGATGAGTATCCTATTGACCCCGATTTCAAGGATGTCATTTCAGCCCTTGTCTTAGGGAATAAAGAGAAACCATTCACCTTGTAGGATGGTTAGCTCTCTATGACAAAGGCTATGTGTTACTAACTCACTTCATGAGAAAGTAATGACAAATCCCATGCTCCTCCTTATGCTTGACATAGAGGGATTCAACCTACTTTTTGGGGAGTAGAGACCTACTTCTATCGGCCCACTATGAAAGTAGACATACAAGAGTATGCTTCAAAATGTGTAGTGTGTCAAAAGACGAAGTATGATAGAGGGAAGCAACCTGGATTGCTTCAGCCATCAGTAATTATCAGAGCTAGTAATCAGTATTAAAAATCTGAGATAATTAGGTGATGCACAAAAAATTAGTTTATCTAATTAATTAGGCTAAAATTATCTATTTTTAAGCATAAATTGAAAGGGAAATTATCTTAAATCACTTAGATATTTATACAGTAATTATCATATCTACAAATCATTGTTAGGAAGGTGAGATAATTAGTCCATGCACAAAAAATTAGTCTAGCTAATTAATTAGGCTAAAATTGTGTGTTTTTAAACATAAATTGAATGGGGAAACTAGTAAATCATGCTAGATAATTAGGTGCTAATTATCAAAGTTAGATTACATGATAGAAAATATGTGACTCTTTAATTATCTTGGCTTTCATCTCAAGTGCCTTGGTTGTTATCTCTGCCTCTTCAGAGATTGACGCTTGGTATCTCACTCAGATACCATTTTGAATACTTGAACCAATGTACATCCTCCTCTCTCTAGTGATGGGTCTACATTGATCAAAGTGTGGTTGACATATTCTCCATTTTCAATGCAACCTTGCTTCTTTCCACCATGTAAACCCCCTTAAACAAATAATTAACTTCTTCCTCTGTCAAATTGGTCCCTAGAGCTACTAGCCATATGCTCGGTGGTGGATGGGGTCGTGGATATGTTGTGATCCACTACATAGAAATGGATCACATGATCAAGACAACACCACATCATTTGCCGATGAAGTCCATTAGGATGCTTGTGGTACCCCTCAAATGATGGGGCTTGAACTCCTTTGGAATGCCCAACAATGAATTTTCCGCACCTTATTTTACTATTTTGTATGCCACTACAGGGGGGTTCAAACTCCGAGCAAACCTTTTCGAGAAATCATAAAAGCGAGAAAAACCCAACAAGATACATATAGAGATTAAATCATAAAAGGAAACATTTAGCATCAAATTACATATTATCTATCTATCATTGTTCCTCCTCTAGAATTCCTCATGGAAACTTCAATCATCCACCCTTATATTCACTCCTTGATTATCCAAGGTTATGCTCCCTTCCCTGAAGCATGACTAGTGGTCATAGGTAGTCATGCCATTATAGTTTCTTGGGCAAGAGAGAGAGAGAGAGAGAGAGAGAGAGAGTGCATGCATGTGTACGCTTTGTTGTGGAGGGGGGTTTCTCAATACATAATCTTATGGCAAGTGCTTGTAGGGAGAGCGGATTCTTTCAAAAAGAAGGTGTTGTCAAGAAATGCCTAATTTGGGGAAGTTATAGAAGAAGTAGAGTTGGTAGAGCTTATTGCACAGGTTGGAGTCAATATGAGCAATGTGTGTTTGTAGTCATTGATTCTAGATTGTAATGAAACTGGAGATAATTGTTTTTCATGGGTGACTCCATTTTTTCTAGCTCCCAAAAAGGATGTTTTAGCTTACAATCATGACACTTGAGAAAAAAAGAGGAAAAGAAAAAATTCCTCCACATACCTGAAAATAATAGTGTGAAAACATTAAAGAAATTATTAAAATTTCAAGAATTTTATAAATGTCATTGAAAGGAACTTTGTATTTTTAAGAAAGGCTACATGTTGGTCACTTAGTTAAAATCAAACCCCTTTTGAAAACATGTAATAGCAGCCAAGAGGCATATTTAATTTTGCAGAGAACCTCGCACATCTAAGTGCACATAGGTAAAGCAATTGTTCCTATATTGCCAAAATGGAATGTACTAGTGAAGTTTCACAGTGTTGGTTACATTTTTGAGCTCTCCTTGGCTTGTTCTTACAACAATTAAACTTTTCATCTTCCCCCCTTGTCTCCCTCCCTCCCTCCCTCCCTCTCTCTCTCTCTCTCTCTCTCTCTCTCTCTCTCTCTCTCTCTCTCTCTCAGGCTTTGACTAATTTAGAAAAAAACTATCCTAGTGTAGGTGATTGCCTTATCATTCCATCTACAATACACGCAGTCTTCAACGGTCCAACTGAACATTTGCTATGAATGCCACACAAAGGTTTTGATATACTACAAAAGTGAACAATGAGTTGGGTGCAAAAGCATCCACAATAATTCGATTGAAAGACTCACCCTTGTTAGCATCTCTACCTTCTTGGCCGGAGGATAATGGACCATGCCCAGAGGGCTTCAACATCTTTCTCTCCCTTATTTTGAGACTCTTACAAGATCGTGCGGTCGAGGATATGCAATAGCTTGTCTCCACTCTTGTGGCTCCCTTTGACATGTCTGTTGTCCTCATGTTAGAGCCTCTTCAGTTCCTTGTGGATTTGTCCCACCTACCATGATATGCGATGCTCTATTTTGTAGAATGTGAACAAAGTGAAATCCCAGTGTGCACCTACCTTAGCACCCCACAAGATATCAACCTCGAAGGGGTGATTGGGTTGTTGTTTGCTACAACTAAAAACATTGTGCAACTTTGGAAAAGGCAAATATCAGGGTCCGTAGATTCATTAACAGATTTCTTTCTAAAGGGGTTGGGCAAGAAAAGTCTAGAAACCGTTTGGAGAAACACTAGCTGAGGCGAGAGGGTCCTCAAGTTCAACCGTCATCATTTCACCAACTATAAACAAAACCCTTATAAAAAACACTCTGAAAGAGTTCGTGCCGACGTGGACTCTTTCAGACAGTTTCAAATCCTCTCTCTCTCTCTCGACTCTCTCTCTCGACTCTCTCTCTCTCTCTTGTTCGTGAGATGGCTTGGTTATCATGAGGGCAAACTTCAAACATACAATTGATGGAGTGATCATGCAACTTTGCCAATATTTAGATGGGCAGAGGCATCCAAGGAGACCTCTCTCTCTCTCTCTCTCTCTCTCTCTCTCTCTCTCTCTCTCTCTCTCTCTCTCTCTCTCTCTCTCTCTCTCTCATCTATTGACTCTGCTAAGTGACCCTGCAAGCTGATTGACCCGTGCTCTGTCTTTGATCCGTGCAACAGAGATGAATAGCAAGCTAGATAGGAGGAAAGTTGTTGAGGTGCATTAAAGGATGATATTGAGGATCTACACCATATTTATAGCGAGAAGAAAAAAACATGTGCACAACCACACACCTTTACACAACCCACCGAGCCTCCAGCTCCTCGTATACATCTATTCTCTCAAAAAAAAACTCTTTGAAAGAGACGCAAATTCTTTTCAGGGAGTTTTTTGTTTTGGAGAGAGAGATTGCTTCTTATGAGCCGTATGAAGTCTAAAGAATCCGATCACCACGTAAAGATGTGTCTTCTTGTTCCATGTGTGCATTTTCCATGCAAATGCTTCCTGTTGATCAAATATCGAATTCAATTGGGTGATTTTATGTGCATGGTAGGCCCGCCTTAGTTCTCCTTATGTTTCTTCGTGCCTCGTTGCAAATACTCTTTCATCTCGAATCAGTCTGAAATGCCATGTTAGCCAAAAACAAAACATGTTTCATGTGTCAATGTAGTGTAAAGGATGACATTCTGCATGCTAATGCATTTGCGGTTCTGTTGTGTGTGGAGAGAGAGAGAGAGACACACACACACACACACACACACACACACACAGAGAATTCCCTACTAGCTCATCTGGGTACCCATTTTAGACCACAAAAATGGTTCTAGGCTTACAAGGAGCACTGATGGCCTATGAACCAGCTGTCCTTGAAGTGTTGCAAATATTAATTGCAAGATCGTCTCTCTGCAAATCCATGTCCTTCAAATTGTTGAAACCCTTCTTGAGTGAGGAGGCGTAACCATAGCCCACCCTTGACATCTGTGATGAGCTGCCGAAGAGGAGATGATAATGAATGTTGAAGAGGCTCACGTGACATGCTCAAGATGGTGCTAAGGTTTGGGCAAAGCAGATCCGGCATGAAGGGGCTCAACAAAGCTGCATGTTGGAGCTGGCTAACAAATGAGGCCAGGTTAGGCAAGAAGTTGATCCCACATTGCATGAAGTTTGATGACAATCCTAGCTACCTCAACTGAGTAACCAAGAATTAATGACAAACAAAATGAGAGATAAAAGAGCATAGAATAGACAAACTTGCCCTTCAGTCCATCTTATGGAAAGCTACGGGCTAGCTATTGCTTCCCTCCATTCATGAGACGTTGAGCTAGCAACTGCAGCCTTTAGTGTTCGTCCTCTCTCTCTCTCTCTCTCTCTCTCTCTCTCTCTCTCTCTCTCTCTCTCTCTCTCTCTATAAACATACTAACAAACAAAGTGCCTTCTTTTTAACATGGATGGGTTAGCAGAGGGCACAATACAAAGATAAGGTAATCGTTGGCGGGCTAGAAGATATAGTTCAGTACGAGCTAGCGCATAGCAACCACATGGCGATGTAGTATCTAGTCAATCTCCTCCGTAGGGGCTCTCTTCCATCATCAACATCAACATTAAAAAACTCTAGATTTACATTCCTTGGCGCACTAGAATTAGGGTCGGCTTCAAGCAGGTTGGGCACTCAAAGCCATCTGCTTATCTATCATCATGTTCTTCTTCACAAGCGGCAACTCTGCAGGCTTAATTAGAAGAAGGTGTCATGGGGAGATAAGGAAGAAGAAAGGGGGGGCTCAAGCTCAGGTTGCTGTGAGAGAGAGAGAGAGAGAGAGAGAGAGAGAGCACTTGCCTTCTGTCGGCTCCCTGAATAGAAATCGACCGTCGCATCCATCCAAGTGCATGTTGCACGGGTCTCTATTGAAAAGAGATTGGAAGTGCGAGCGGATGTGCAAGCAAAGGTTCTCACACTACGTTTGGGATTGGAGGTAGCAGCAAAGCCACCAGCTCATACACAAGGTCCACCGACCCCACAGTATTACATCCCCACCATTGGCCTCACTACCCTCCTCACAAGCGCTCGGCCTTCTCCTTGCTAGTTGCTCCCACCGGCCCTTAGAGCTCACCTATGTCCTCGAAGGGCTTCTGTAAGACGACTATTCTCTAAAATAACTCTTTGAAAGAGCACGCGCTCTTTCAGAGAGTTTCGTTTTATAAGCTTCACTAATGAACGGTGCTTAGCCCCTGCAGAGTCAACACCCAAGACACCCGGAAGAGGCAGGAATTGAGGTGGCAGAGTGACGTGTAGAGAGATTAGGGGGTTATATTAGCTGGAAGTTATTCAGAAACAAATGGGAATCCTGCAAGATGCATCGAGTGGGTAAAGTCAAGCCTTTTGGAAGGTGTTGGGCGATCTAAGCAGGAGATGTGCAGAGTCCGGCATTGGCTTTTCTTTTGTATCTACTTCCCATGAAAGCAAGTCGGGGTGCTAGGTGTAGTGGCTATGGGAGCAGATGATAAGGTCGATTTTGCATTTGTGAAGGTTTGATTTTGTGTCGCCCTTTTGTTAGTGTAGTGTATCCTTGAGATGAAAGAAAGGGAATCTTGGTTGATAATTGAATAAACTTGCGAGGCTGCCAGTAGAGAGAAAGAGAAACGTCTAGATGCCAAGAAAATCTCATGGCCCTCCTTTTCTCGTCGATTGCGTGCTATTCGCTTGCTGACAATGACATGAAAAGATTTCTCACACAACATTACATATAAAGATGTTGACGATGTCCTGCATACTTCTCTCTACGTTCTCTGAGAGCCACTAACGTTATGAGATCTTCTCAGTGCCCAACATTCGCTCTCCTGGCGTGGGACGGACGCAAGTAATGTGAAATAAATGAGGAGACAGCAAGACATGGGGTTCTGCATGACGACGAGAGAAGCATGTCGGCTGGATAGTGGGCACGAAGGGGCTTGCAATTGCGTTTCATCGATGGTGGTTGCCATTGACAAGGCAGCACTGCAGTGTGAAAGACCAATAGGGCAGATAAATTTGTAGATTTGTTGTAGTCAAGTGAACAAGCTCATCTTGACGGTGATTTGTGGCTAAATTATTTTCAAGGCCGGCATTGAGGACGAAGGACTATAAAATCTGAGAGAGAGAGAGAGAGAGAGAGAGAGAGAGAGAGAGAGAGAGAGAGAGAGGTTCCTCCATAATATGTGTGTTGGTGTTCACGCTTTGGCTTCGTTATCATGAGAGCTAAAAGGAAGAAAAAACAAACGTGGTGATTGAAGACTAGAAAGTGAAGAGATATGAGGGCACACATCGAAGTAGTCAGTTGAGGTCTCTCAAAGTTCAAAGACTTTTTTGAGTACTTGCCTTTCATGGAGATTCTCGAGGCTCGACATTTTGTTGTAGACATTTTTTTGTATCTAATGCAGTGTTAGGGAAAAATCAATTTCACAAACATATAAAGTTCCCTTCACGATACATTCAAAGAGGAATGTTTTAAAATACCTAGTAATTTACTCTAATTTCTTAAATTTTTCATGCATATTTTTTCCTTCTCCTCCCACATCAAACGGTTATTTTGATTTTTTTAACCGGCCCAAGGACAAGTTGAGGCACACTATTCCCAAACACTGATCTGTTGAAAACAGATCGCTTATTGTCTCGATGATATTGATATTGTTTCTCATTTTTTTAATGGAGAGAGAGAGAGAGAGAGAGAGAGAGAGAGAGAGAGAGAGAGAGAGAGATCTAAGCATCTTCTATCACTTACTAGCGTTCTTCCTGGTGGATTGACATAATTGTCTAGGTAGCAAGATTTTCACACCAACTTATCTTGAGTAAACACAAACTCAAAACAGACTAAATTTTTCCACAAAAAAAGGTATAGAAACTCCCTCTTGTTGAAATTGTCATTCCATATGTGAAGAAGGCTCTTGTATTACCTTTTAGAGTAAGGCATGGCTTTTGATCTTCACAGAATGGAGCCAAATTTTCCTTTTATTTTTGCCGGTGCCATGAATATTCAACATGACCAAGGATGTATTACATATTTCAACGGTGATGTGCTTGTCATTGTGTGGTAGATGCTATGTCCTTCTGGCATCTGCCAGATTTTTCCAAACAATATTCAAAATGGAAAGGAATTGCATCTTTAGTCTTTGTGAAAGAAGTTGTTCAATATTTGATGCATGAAGCGAGATATACTATGGGAAATTTAGATGCCACCCTCATATTACAAAGGCCAAAATGGAGTCCCCATAAGGAGGTCGTACAGTCGAACCTCTGTGAGCTTCTTGGCATAGATCCTTTAGTAGTTATGTTAAGGCCAAAACTCACAAAAAGGTCGATAGCTTGGGAGAGAATCGTAGCATTGTTGCCCACACTGTTATGTTATTGATGAAGAAATAACAAAGCAATATATAGTAAAGATTCATAGGCTTTAATTGCTACCGGTGTTTCTACCATTTAATTATTGATTAAGCAATGATTCAGAGAGAGAGAGAGAGAGAGAGAGAGAGAGAGAGAAGAGAGAGAGGAGCAAAAGAGGAAGAGGAAGAGACATTTTAACGTCATAGGAACATTCCACAAGATATCTCATATCTCTATCGACTAGTCTTGAAGTGCCTCTCTAAAGGGAAGGTAAGGGAAGGGGAGAGCCTGAGAGAGACGAGGAATCCCTAACTCCGGGCAATATTTTCCGAGCAATCTCTAAACCGAGCAAAAGAGCAAGCTACAACAACAAAAAATTAAGGAGCTCTCTTAATTTTCAGCACACAAACCAAGGGAGCTTTTCACGTGATTTCAATATTGTGTTGTAGCTTATGTATATACAATCATTAATAAGTACACACATAAAGATACTAGCAATTTTGCACAAGCATGAGTTTTACAAACACTTTTAATTGTGTCCATTCTAGAGACCTCTTTCTAAATTCTAGACCAATTCGAATTGTGTAAAGTTAGAAAGCCCTTTCTTAGAGTAGTGGTATAACCCTCCCATAAAAAAGGGGTAGGCTGGTGGCAAGGAGACTCTTTTGACATGAAGGAGAAGGATGGGGAAGGTGGTGGAGAAGGCCCACGTTCCCCAAGTTCACCACCTTCCCCATCTTTCTCCATCTTGTCCTTGCCTTTTTTCCTACTGATAGGCATACTCTCTCTGGATAATCTCTGACTCTATCTCTATCACGTGCTCTCTCTTTATGGTACACCCAGGCGCGCAAAGATGTTGAAGTCGCATTTGAATTGAAGGATGGCAGGGTTGTCACCTTTTCTGTAAGCTTCGGGGTTGCTGAAAAACTGGTGGATTGTGATGAAAAGGCAATGTAGGTTGTTACTGTAGGGCATGGCGAAAGACACTTCAGCACTGTTGAGGCATTGACAGTGAGAGCCGGGGTTGCCGGCATGGTTGTCGAGATTGCCGACAAAGAGTGGTTGGGACCGGGGTTGCCGATGAGAAGAGTGTTTTGGGTGTCGAAGCTACGGAAGGTAAAGGCAAGGGTGGAGCATGTCCAGGGTCAGGGATACAAGCTCCAATGAGGGAATATCCCTCATGTCACAGCAGGGTTTTATTTTTGAACTCCTGCAACTTTTGTAATGGCAAGTTGATTCTGTTTGCAGCACTGGCAGATTGCCCAATAATTTGTGAGTCAGGGTTGAATTGTTGATTTGCTTGACCGAATTCATTAGGTTCAGAGGCATTCTCAGCTTTCCCAAGTACTGGATAAGAGGCCTTTGATTCTTTGCCTACAGCAGCTTGCTCACCTTGGCCGGTTGGGGAGTCATAGGCTACTTGCTTAGTCGCTTGCCCGTGATCATGTGGGTCAGAGGCGGTTTGAGGGTTTGCTTGGCCTGTAGATTTTGCACAAGGCTCAGAGGCTTGAAAAAGTGTAGCTTGCTCCTCGTCATTGGGGTCAGAGGAGTAATGCACTCCTGAGAACTGCAGAGCTGTGGGGCTTACTGCAGCGCTGGAGGAATTGAGCAGGAGCGCCCAGGTTGTGGCATCTGCAAAGAAGTGGGAAGCCAGGCGAGGGCCAACAAACGGATCCTCCTCCCTGATCGAACCTCCTCGTGATACCATGTAGAAATTAGAGGTGCTGCTTTGCGGCTTATTTCCAACATTCACCAGTCTACCATGTTGGGATGCTCCATCATCATGGCTGATTTCATAAGATCCATCACTCATTAGCACCAGCCAATCAAAGTTATCTGTTATAGCGGCTTATAATAAATGCAGCTACTGTTTTTGAGATAGACTCCAAGCAATGTCCTGATCCACAGCCTGCTCTGCACCGTCGCTGTCAGCAAGATGTAATCTCCATCTCTCTCTCTCTCTCTCTCTCTCTCTCTCTCTCTCTCTCTCTCTCTCTCTCTCTCTCTCTCTCTCTCTCTCTCTCTCTCTCTCTCTCTCTCTCTCTCTCTAAGTTTATGGCCGTTCAATGCAGGTTCAACTCTCCTCGTCTTAAGGTCTCTTGGGATAGTTTCCTACGACATTGAAATTCTCTTCTTTTAGCTTTTCAATCACACAAGTGTGGTAGATTGGTTATGCCATTTCCCTCTTGAATAAAAGGTCTTGACTTCAACTCTCCTTGTCAATTCCGAAAAATGACTCTCAACTTAAAATCATGCCGTTTTCAATTTCAAAAATGTGGGTTGAGAGCAAGAGGAAAAGGAGAAATTCCGTCCCAAAATACAGAAAAATAGTGCAAAAACCCAAAAAGATAACCTAATTTGCTAAAATCTCTTGGCAAATTCAAGGAAACAAATTTTGTATGCTTCAAAAAATGATTTTTCCTGAACACTGATGAGCATCTACAAGCCTAAATATGGTGCCTATGGCCATCAAGTCCCTAATAGCTTTGCAAGAAAGTGACCCATTCATCCTTAGTCGATTTGAGAGGATGGATGGGGTAATAAGTTTGTACTTTGGAACCTCAGAAAGAAGCTTATCATAAGTAACCTCAACAAACAAAACTATAATAGTGTGGACCTTTTCCTTCTGCTTTTCCTTGCTCCATTTCTTCTGCTTCTGCTTTCCCTTGCTCCATTTCTTTTGCTTATATTTGCCCAATGTTGCCTCCTCCGTTCTTTCTCTCTGTCTACGGCCTCTTTACACTAACGTGCATTCTTGAAGGAAATTTAGATGGCAACCAAGAGTTGCGGCAAAAACGTTGCCGAACACACAAACCGCCATGAGAGTCTCTCTCTCTCTCTCTCTCTCTCTCTCTCTCTCTCTCTCTCTCTCTCTCTCGCACCACATATCGACGTGCCCCCTTGAGGGCATTTATTTCAATTATGATGATGTCTTTCAAGAAATTTTAGGCATAGAACTCTATTAATTTTGATTGCTATTTTTATAAACTGATTAAAAAAGGCATATGTTGGTCAATTAAAGAAAACATGATTTTATTGTAACAAAAGAAGTCTTTCATAATTAATGGTTTTTGTCGGGCATGTGTCGTGTAAAAAGGGTGCCCTTGTATGAAGATGACAACCTTGTAGCATGGACAGGGCAAGATGACATGGAAGGGACGATTGGTGTATAAATGAACTAATGAGGTGCAATAAATTGCTATCAAATTGTTGTGGCTAAGAGGAGGAAGGATGCACATGCTCTCAAGTATAAATGACAATCAGGAACCAAAATACTAGACAAGGGAGCACTTACCTTACAAAACGAACATAGGATGACTTGAGCATTAAGTAAAGGTCTAGAGCCCTTATTAGTCTATCAATCTTACTTCATGCTCAAACATGTGAAGCCCAAGCGAGAAAAATCCAAAACAAAGAAGAGTAGAAGCAGAGGAGATTCCAATTAAATAGAGATTGAGCGAAAATATAGTATTTTCAAATATTGTGTTACTTTTTTCAAAAGTAAACTTTGATCTTTTGGAATTTAGGAGGTAGTCTATCCATTGAAAACTCTTTTTGTTGTAGTGCATTAATATATAACAAACAATAAATATATTGTTGATGATAAAATTTACTATATTGCGTACAAACACTTGCTCGGGTTTGTCTTTGCTCGAAAAAACTCGCTCAATGCATGGTAAGACTCAAGAGAGACATGCCTTACGAGAAAGAACTCCGTGAGATTTAATGCACAATCACATGATATATGCGTTAGTAAATTTGTGTCTTCTTTATTAACACATAGCACACTTATGAAGATGCTTTGCACTTGCTAGTACTCATACTAATAGTAAAGTCAATCACTAGCTTGTATAATGGTGACCTAACTTCAGAACATGGTCCATTCACTTCTAAACCTTTCCAAATGCAGTATTTCTAAGTTTTCAAAAACTATGTTTTTGCTAGCATTTGTTGTTCAATTTCAAAGAAATCTCTCTCTCTCTCTCTCTCTCTCTCTCTCTCTCTCTCTCTCTCTCTCTCTCTCTCTCTCTCATCACTTAATAACTTTGCTCGCTTTTGATCTTGCTCGGATAAGTTCGCTCGATGTTTGGTAGAACTCCACTACAGGCTACCTTGCTACCAATTGTGGTGTCGTATTGCCCAAAAAGCTTCATTGACTCTCTCCTCCACAACATAATCTTCCCTACTCTTTGACCTCTTGCATAGATTTGTGTCTGCAAATTGAATTCTCCTTGGATGTCCTACAAATTTGCGTCTTTGTGTGTGCACATTATATTTCAATCGATGGCTAGAATCATCTTCAACATCAATCACTGCACTTTGTTTTCTCTTGTGTGAGGCAGATTCACAATCCCCTATTAGAGGAACTTGAGCTCGATACATGGGAGTTCCAACGCTGAATGTGTTGACCATCCTTACTACCTTGGTTGGAGTGTTCTTTTCTCTATCCATAAGTGTCTCTAAACTAGTACAAGAGCCAATGTGCTTCCCAGTGAGTAGTAAATGGCCTTTGTACTTTGAAGTATTGCATTTTCCATGTTTGTAGTGCATGTGTCATATAGAGTGATCTTCCTACAAAACCCCTCCCCTACAAGCTAGCTATTATGCTTGGATTCTGACAAATTTATGCGCATACCTGCTCTTTCTAGACCTTCCTCTATTCTTGTCATTGCATTACCCCAATGGGCTATGTGTATCTCCCACCAACTCATCCATATAACCATTAGTTGGATATCTTGATCTTGAACATGCCCATTGTGCCACCATTGTCGTATGAAGTGGGCCTCTTTAGGTGTTTCTTCTTTGGTTGGTGTTGTTCTTCACCTTTCACACATATTCTTGTGCTCTTGTTGGGCATGTGCCACAACATAATTGGAATGGAGTTGTAGACTATGTTTCTAGTGCTACTTGCATGAGTGCTCTCTTCCAATCATCACATTTTGCTTGCCTCCATTAAAAACTTCTTGAATAGCATTTCAATTTGCATGAACCTCATATGCCATGAAGCCATGGAAGTCTGCTAGAGCACAATGGTGTTTGATCATTACCTCGTACATTCAAAGATTTCCAAAAGAGACATTGAGCATCCATGCCCTCCTCCTTCATCTCACATGTTGCAACTGTTAGTAGCTCCTACATGTTGATAGAAGGAAGCAAGGTTAAAATATCCCACTATTTCAATGAGGTAAGTATGGAGCACCAAGAAGACAAGACATGAAAGAATAAAAAACCTTGGATCATAGACATGACATGCCATTGTCACCCAATTGCTACAACACCTAGTGTGATCAAATTGAATCCATGCTTGACAAAGATCACTAGTTTTGTTGTATCTCATTCGATTCACAAGATCCAAACCAGATGTAGCACCCATGCTAGACATCTTGAAAGAAAAAAAAAATTGTGCGATCTCTTTTCTTGGCTTGGAAAACGACTACCATGGAAAACAAACAGAAGTGCATTCTCTTTTGAGATTTAACAAGGCATCAACACCATAGCTCTCTTTAGAGCCTCCATGGCGAGCTTTTGTTATAGACCTTCTAAACCTATTGGAAAATAATGGTCAAGAAATGAAGTAAGACTTAAAAAATGTAGCTTCATTTACCATCCATCTTCAACTAATGGTCCCATCTCCTCAACAATGTTTGCAAGCTCTTCCTCCTTCGATGATATTGATTGCTCCACCTTCCTTCATCACTGAGGCCATTACAATTTCTTTGGCCACATACATTTGTATGTGTTGAGGTCCAGTTGTGTGGTTAGCCCCCATCACTTGACCCACCATTGCCTTTACATGATCCCTAAGACTTTTTGAAGTTCCTTAACATGGGATGGTCATATTGACCGCAATGAAGCATTAATCTGCTCATAGTTTCATCCATTGACACTACATAGTAAACCATTGTTGAACATTGTGTCGTGCATAGTGGAACTTGCTTGCAATAAAAGCACTTTAGCCTCCCATCCCTAAGTTCACATGCTTGTCCAACTCGTGGATCCTTCAACATACAACCAAGAAAGTGTGTGCTATTTGTAGAGCCGTAATTTTGTAGCTTGGGACACATTTTGTTCACACACTTTAGACTCCTAGTGCGAAGGCTTTTTTTGCACATTCCAGGAAAAGTCACATTAGATGTTTTGGCTTTGTCCAAATATGTGGATTGTATTTGGACTCCATCACATTCATTTCTTTGCATATTCCAAAAGTGGGTGGGAACTCTAAGATGACATCACCATTAGAGTGTTGAGGGATCTCACAAACCTTCACGATATCTTTTGTGATGCGTGCCAAAATCTTGCACAATATGTTCTTTTTCTCTAATCTCAACAAGTACTCTACAACACTCTTACCGTGCATGGAAGTGGGAGGATATGGTATGTCTGCTCCAAAACTTTCTTGAGGAGTTTTGTTACTTATCGTGGTAGTGGATGGTCAACACGTAGGGGAAGCTTCTTCCAAAGTAGCACCACATAAAACCTTGTTTCTAGAAGAAAGGGATTGCTATGGACCAAAAAACAAACTACCATCTTGATTGGTAGTGATTGGTACCTGGATAATTGTATCCTCTTCGCCAAGTTGAACCTTTGCTTCCAACCCCTCAAACTTATTTGGACTTACTTTGTCAACAAAGAACTGATCGTCAATGACAATCTTAGCACTAATGAATGAAATAGATAACATTTCCTTTGGAAACTCTATAGAGCAAGACATCTTGATAGCAATTAGAGTTATAGATTGCAAAACAAAGTAAAGGGAGAAATTGAGAAAGAGTGATTGCGAATGAGTTAAGCTATAGAATGCAAAGCAAGGTTAAAAGAGAGTTAGAGAAAAAGGGAGAGAGAACTAAGTAGATGTGGATTCAAATAGTAGTCAATAGAATATTCAATGAGGGAATAAGGATATTAAGAGCATTTAATGAGAGAGATTGAGAAAATATGTTTGTAATAATTATGTTGAAATTCAAACTAATATTTGAAAATAAAATTTGTTTTTTAATTATTGAAATGATTGGAATTTGTTATAGATTTTTTTGATCTATCACTTGCCACGCGTATATTGCCACATGGATTTTTGTATTGCAAGAATCCATGTGAAATCTTACATGGAATGTGACATGGCACTTGCCACATGGAAATTTTTGATCTATCACTTGCCACATGGATTTTTGTATTGCAAGAATCCATGTGAAATCTTACATGGAATGTGACATGGAAAACATTTCCACATAAATTCCACGTAGACATATTTATATATTTTGAGTTCAAAATGAAGTGATTTTGACTTTTAAAATGAAATTTAATAACTAAAATTAAACCTTCATGTAGATACTTTGTCTTTAAATTTGAAGAGTATTCAAAAAATTGTTTCTTTTAAAACATAAAAAATAAAAATCAAAACCGTCCAATTCCTCCCCCCACCAACCACCATGTGGCAACGACGTCACATCAACACCATTTAGTGGATTTTGACAGAGCAAAAATCCACATGCGGTGTTGTCACACATGGCATTTCCACATGGATTCTCGCAGTAGTGCAAAATTCCACGTGGCGATGCCACATGGTGGTTGGTGGGGGGAGGAAGGGGGCGATCTTGATTTTTTTTAAATTTTAATTTTTTGATCGTGAAACGTGATTTTTGAGCTCATCGTATCTCACCAAACTTGCCATGTGTCATTGACCATTTGACTCGTGGCACGCACATATAAGACTTGCTTTATTAACATTTTTTAGCTTTTTGTTTGAGCTCTCTCTCTCTCTCTCTCTCTCTCTCTCTCTCTCTCATATCTCTCACACAAAAAGCACACAATCTTTCTCCCTTTTCCTTCCCTTCTCTTTGCACCTTTGTTGCTATCTATTTTGTGTCATTTCTTGCATCTCTTATTCCTCTTCATTGCTTGCATCTCCCTTTTCTTTCTTTTGTCTCCTCCATTTCATCATCCCTTCTACACCAAGATGGTTCTTACACGTGCTATGCAAAGGGACTTGTCCAACAGCGATGCCATTTCTACATCACAAGACAACCAGGCGCCTCCAAATGTACAACGTGAAGAAGGTGAACCTGCAATCCCTCAACAACATGAAGAATGTCAACCGTCCAAGAAAGGAGAATCTCTGGAATTTTCCATTCAAGGAGGCAATGAAGATGTGAGATCAGAGGTTGGTACAATCATTGAAAGTAACTTTTTTTGCAATTGGCTTGAAGATCACTATGTCGATAAAGAGGAAAGGCTACCTTCAATGCCTATAAGAAAAATTAATATAAATCATGCCATTTGCATACATGATGGATCAAATTGAACTTCTTCAAGAGAGCTTTATCTATAGCTATGGGTATTAACCAAGCTTGGGGAGTTCATAGTGTCTAAGTCCTTGCCAAGTGAGGAGGTTTTTGAATAGAGATACACACATTGTAGGGGCGTATTGATGGAGGTAGGCATGCAATATGATAAGACACTTTGATCCCATCCAAGGTAGTCCCACATGGTAGAGAGTTTCTTTGTGGTTTGAGATGGAAATCACCGAGTGAAGGCTTGCATGGACCCAAACAATGCCTACACCGAGGAGGAAGAGGTTCCACATGTTCATTGTCATGTAATCTAATTTGAAGCTTCAAAAATGGCTGACTTCTGGTAATTCTACAAGTAATCAATAAGTAAGTTGTCTAAACTCTCACTTTTTATTGCTAATGTTTAATGTGAATGTCCCTTTATCTTAATCCTTTTGATTTATGTTTCATAGAGCGGATGAGGTGAGTATACCTCATACACCTTTTCACGAAATTTTTATAATGTAGCACCTTGGCCTTACGTATTCTACTTCAATTGTGGATAGATTGGAGCTTGAGTTGCACGATTGGCATTGAAACACAAGAAGAACAAGAGCCAATCATAAATTTGTTCTAAATGGGTGCGCATTCCAGCTGCATTTATTGCCCAACTTGTTTGGCAAGTAAATGAAACATTCACTACCATGGACTGAGATTGTTTTTGTTTTTTGTAATATCAAAGAGCTTTAATAATTGTAGAATGAGTTCATGAAGGCCTATCATAGAAAAACAAAAGATTTGCGAGATGTGGATGATGAGAGAAGGGAGAAAGCACTCCATGAGGTAGAGAAAACATTCACAAGAAGAGCCTATGACTATGTAGCCATAGATAATCCAGATAATGGTGTGGCATGGTTTAATTTATGTGCATGGTATACCAACTGGCCAATAGGCTCACTATCAACAAAACGTTGAGCTTGCTCGAACCTCGCTTCCACCAACAGAGTGAGCATTTCTCTTTTGTAGCTACATATACCATTTACATTATGATTTACTTAAAGTTAGAATTTTTTGCAGGAAAACAAGATATGAAACACTTTTGCAACAAGTGGATGAGGCAATGGAAGATGTTGTAGTGCCTCATATGGATAATACTTTGCAAGAATGGTTAGCACCACATGTATATTGGTTTCATCTAGTTTAAGAGGTGTGAACTTAAGGGATATATGGAGAGGAAACTCCTACTTAGAAAATAGCTCATGAAAAAATAACCACAAGCCCAGGGTGTGACATTCCATGTAGTTTTATGACGATGCCCATTTTCTGCTATTTTCAGCAGTTTCTGCATGCATCAATCTTTGTAGAGGAGATGAGTGTGCCACCATGAAACACTTGGAATATGTACATAATAAAACCAAATCAAGCATGTTATCAAGTGTTTATGGTCTAGAAGGGACAGCTTCTGGGACATATTGTTTCTAGAAATGGATTAAGATGGCTAATGTTTTTAAAAAGTCAAGTGTGTTCAACAGGCCAGAACACCAACACGAGTATCTAAGTTGAGCGCTTTTCTAGGATATACCAATTTTTACAAATGGTTCATTCATATATTTGCAGCAAAAGCCTCGCCCTTATATGAACTGACTCAGAGAGGGAAGTTATTCATTTGGACCCCAGAATGTGAGAAAAGCTTTCATGGATTAAAAGGATGAGATCAATAGGAGGCTAGTCCTTTGCCAATCAAACTGGGGTGTGATTTTTCGTTTCCATGTTGATGCGTCTGGAATGGTGATGGGGGATATACTGGCTTAGCCCGATGGGAGTTCAAGAAGGGTGATCTTGTACTGCTATATTAGTCAAAAATGGGATCAAAGAAACCAAATCTAAAGATAGCTTGGTTTGGACCCTATGATGTTGATTAGGTATTCTCTAATGGCATAGTAAGAGACTTATCCCAATTATTGCTACCAAGAGTTTACAATGGGACCAAGATCAAAATATATGGACCAAGCGAAGCCAGAGTAGAGGAAATTCGAGTGGAACCAATACCAGACACCCATCTAGACTCAGAAGATGAACCTCTAGACTTATTCCATGTCATGCCAGTGGAGACACAACAATGGCTAGAACCAGTTAGCTGTATGACATAAACTTTAGTTCAAAATCAACACTTGGTAGATCCAGGACAATCTCACTTTTTCATCAATCACATGCAATACTCATTCCAAATTTAAACATGCAACAAACCAGCCAGGCATGCTCATATTAAAAGCAAAAAGTCAGTCAGACTAGTACCATATAATGGTCATTAGAGGGAAATAAATGCCACAATTGTTAAGGGAATATTGTGAGTAACAGTGACCACAACCAACCAATGCATAAATGGCACATCACAACAGTGCAAATCCAAGGCCAAAAAAGAGTGGAGCATTCATGATGCATGTGCATATAACAATGAAATGAGTGTCCAATTCCTTACTTTCCTTGCAAAAACCTATGCAATTTGCACCATATCTTGTAAAGTTTACTCCTTCACCTTTGACAACCTTACAGCCACGGCAAAAAACCTCATCACCTCTCACCCCTATCCCTCCAATAGTAGTTGCTGCTCTACCGGACACGCCTCGATATAATTCCTTTTTTGAATCGCATACTTCTACAAGTGAGTACACTTTCTCTACATAGGATTGTTTGCCTGAGTCATGTATGGGCAAGAAGAAAGTGTTGGAGAAGATGAAGGATTCCATTGAATAAATTTCTTCTTAGATGAATCTTTGTTGGAATCAATAAACTAGGAAAATATGTGTTCCAAGCGAAAGAGAAAAAATTACTCAAGATGTGGCATTTAGAGGTAGTAGTTGAAGTCATCCGACTTCCTTTCAATGCAGACATCACCCAACAAGTTCTCAACACCTTCAATGTAGATAAAGGAGCAACACAGGTGAATGGTGTATCACTAGAAATTACCACAAGGGAGTTGGCTCATGCTCTCAAGTTACAAGATGCAGGCAAACCTGCACCAGTTACTACTGATGAAGTTAGTAGATATCTAAATGAAGATGAACATGCGAGGAAAATAGGAAGTCTAGAACACAAGGAATCCCCGTAGTAGCACTAAAATGCACACTGGTGTACAAATTTAATGTTGAGGCAATTAGTCTTAAAAACAACCCAAGATACATTTTTAAAAATCTTTTTTCCATGTTTTTAGCCAGGATTCTTGACCCAAAGGCTAGCATCAATATCAACCAGTTTCTCTACACTAGTGTCATGCAGCAGATGGCCAAGGCCAAATCTCAAAGTTTGTTCAAAGCCTGGTATATATGGAAACTTCTTTACTAGGCACACTCTTCCCCACCTCACTCCAATGTTTAGACTACTTGGGTTAAAATAACGGATCATCAACAACACACAATAACTTTATCATCAACTTTTGAAGATATAAAAATGGAGGAAACACGTATAGGTAAGGAACAATCACATCTAGTACCAGAAGATTAGGCCCAAAACAGATGCAGGTTCAGTGGGCCAAGAAGTCAACAACCTCAGCTTTAATGGAAAAATTTCAAGCACGTACACAGAAACCAACCAATACATCAAACTCTCCAATAGACACTGCCAAAGAGCAAACCAATTCACTTGCGGATCCCAAGGAGGCAGCTGATATGGATAAACCTCAAAAAACCAGTGTTGTTCCAACCCAAACTAGTGACAAACAAGATGATGTCAATAACAAGGCATTGAGAAGCATTACAGAGCAAGATCAAGAAATAGACTCGACACACTGTCCTTAGTCAATTTGGACAGGTTACATCACCTCCAAAGGCAACCTCTAAAGGGGTGGTTGGTAATGAAAAATCCAGATAGAGCTCTATTGCCTTATGCATTTCCTATGCCAATATATGAGACTGACCAGAAAGACCCCAATATCATGACATAAGGATGTGCAGTAGCCATTCAGCCTGCTTGGAATATGATAGTTAATTGCATAGGACAAACGATGGAGGCCCATGCATTTGTCTCCAACACAAAACTGGACACTTTGAAAGAGGAACTGCACAAGACTAAGGTAGATTAATAAGCACTGATGAGAAAAGAAAAATCTAAATGGATGAAGAAAATTCTTCATTGCCAGATCGAGCAGCAGCAGAATGCAAACACGATATCAACTCTAGAGAAGAAGATCGACAACCTCACCATAAGAATGGTGTGATGGAGGAAGAAAAGAACATTGCACAATAGTCAGTCAAGCGCTTCAAGCGTATGTTGAATGAAAACTTAGGGTTGACTACAGGAGCCTTCCTCAAAATCATAACTTACTAAAAAAATCCATCCATGAGAAGTACATTTACCACTCTTTGGTCCAGATTGTGGATGTTGATGGGAACTTAACTCTCAATCTAAATGATCTCAAAATGGTCCTTGAATCCATCCAATCAGAACTGCAAGACAAGACTAAGGGATATACCACTGCAGTGATGAACGAGGCTATTTTTTAGTACCTCAATAATAAAAAAATCAAATATGAAGACTACGATAAGGATGAGGATGAAGCAAAGGGCCATCACCATTGGTGGGATGATGATGACAATGATGATGATACTTCATCTCTATCTCCAAGCTCAGCTGTAGGAGGCTCGACCCCCATAGGAGGCCAAAGGTTTGGATGAAGCAAAAGATGACAATACTAGAAACCAACAACCATCTCAAGGTGTTGACTCTTAGTAGAAAAATCCACCAACCAACTAGCAATAGGCTAGATAGAAAATTGTTCAAAGCTCTCAAACATACATCAAGGGTAATCATATTGTCCTTAACTCTGATTTTAATTTTGATCACACGCACTCCACTAAGCTGCTGACACTCAACAAAAGCCTAAGAAAGCAAAAATCACTCCAAATACAAGAATTTTTACACAATGAAACTATACATTATGATATGGAGAGATTCCAAATGCTATATGTGGAAGCCAAGAGAATGGTGTTGGATTAGAAGGCAATGATCTATCACAATCAATAGGTTTGTAAATTGCCTCCACATCCAAGCTCTTGATGGGAGCAAAGCGACAACCGAACCCCGACGGCCTCTTAAACGCCGGGGGCCGATGGCACGCCTCGAGCCGGTCACGGTAAAGCGAACAAGGGGGGCACCACCTAGCTTTGAGCGGCTAGGACGCAGACCACGGTGACGTGAACACCGCAAACTTACACACACACACACACACAGAGATTAGAGAGAGAGATTGAAAGATGATGAAAACCCTTGGGGGTGTGAGAGAGAATTATTTATGCAGTATTTACAATGACCTTCCTTCCGGCGAGGCATCACACCGTGCTGATAGACAGGTACCTGGAGAAGAGATAGTGAACTACTTGGTGCGTTCTCTAAAGACGACTCAATGATTGTGAAACTTGCTACCAAGAACGTGTATGTGTGTGTGCATCGACCATTGGAGTCGAGAGGTGGACGTGGATCCCTTCACATGGTGCAATTCCCAAAGCAAACCATCACACAAGCCCCTCCCCCTGATGCCAATTGTGTCAATTCTTCCCACTAAAACTCTACCAAGTGCTGATCTCTCATGAACTGCCCCCCCGATAGTGACCTCTTAGTCCCCTTTTATAGGTGTTGGCTGCTTGGATTAGGGTAATCCTAGTTTGATTAGGGTAAGCTAATCGGGGAGACAAAGCAAGGTGGTGGGCCCAGTGTGGTTGACCCTTGCTTTGTCTTAGGAGTTATTAAAAATGAAAACCTCTAGGTGGACCTTTGTGACCATCACCTAGAGAGAGGGAATTTACAAATTGGGAATTTTACAACGCTTGGGTGAAAACTGAAAAAATGATGATGATAACCTACGGTTTACTGAAAAATGGACTCGCGATTGCGTGATGCCGGCGAATGGTGTGTTGTCGATGCGTCGGTGTAGCGCGTACGCCTTTTCGGGGTTGGCCGGGGTATGCCTTCGGCGCATTTCTTCACTTCAATGTCAATGGCGCGTGCTTTGGGTTGTCTTCTTCTTTGTCAATGTCGATGTTTTGGTTTTTTCCTTCTTTTTTGTATTTTTTATGGTGCGTACGTATACGCGTGCCGTGTGTATATATATGGGTGAGTGCATGAGTATGTATAAGTGTGAGTGCGTAAGCGTGAGTGTGTGTGTGTGTGTATTTGTATATGTATGTGTGTTTGCGCGAGCGTGCATGGGAACAAGAGGTAATATTTATGTATATATATAATAAATATATATAGTTTTTTTAGTTTCTTTTTTGGGGCCTGCTGTGGCGACGCAGAGGCGGGGGTGAAGATGGAGTGAGAGAGGGGGGGGGTGTGCATCGTGTGTGTGTGTGTGTGTGTGTGTGTGTGTGTGTGTGTGTGTGTGTGTGTGTGTGTGTGTGTGTGTGTGTGTGGTGTGTGTGTGTGTGTGTGTACGTGTGTGTGTGTGTAAGTATGTAAGCTCTCCACCACGAGTGAAACCCAGTGGACTGGAGACGAGTTGCAGCTGAATGGAGTGGAATTCATGAAACACGCCGACTACGGAAATTATCTACAATTGCTACTAGCCAAGAGGCTGGGAGTGGTCAGACGCGTCCCCATCACCTCGTACGTGCTGAGCGACGAAGGAAAAGTAGAGCCCATGAAAGGCGACGACCTCCTGTGGATGTGCCGTGTAACATTTAATGGCCTAAAATCTTATGTGTAGCGGAAATTAGCATGAACATAGTGAGCATTTCATTAGAGTTGATTCCTAATGAGAATTACAAGAGTGCTTGGGTGGAGAGAGCAACAAAAAGCATAACACCTAGTTAGATAGCATCGACAATACTTTCAAAAGAGAGAGCAATTAAGCTATTGACAACAGTTGAGGACCGGATTTGCATGGAGCCGGTCCCCCCTCCAAAAGGCTTTGTATTATGGTTTCTCCCATCAAGAGAGACATTGTACAATACAATTCTTTGTGTTCCTTCAAGACGAGCTAGTGCAATGAAGATGGAAGCTTCATACACCAAGCAAAACACTTAATCAAACACAACTTGAATTATCCCCGTTCTCAGACCCAAGACCTCACACACCTTCGAAGATGGTGAGAGCTAGCAGGGTATGAGAGTAGATTGAGAGGAAAAAGAAGTATCTTACGAGAAAGAAGTACATCTCCTCACATAATCACTCATATTAGCATAGCTTAGCTTAGTAATTAGCTTGGTAGAGAAGATGAGCATGCATTGAAGCTTGGCTCTTGGTTGGATTTGCATCCACATGCCAAGAGAGTGTTGTTGTAGGCTTCTATCTCACAAGCTTGGAGTAGGTGATGAGCTCTCCATTAAAGCTTGGGAGGAGATAGAGTATTTTCCCCTTCACACATGGTCAAGTGTGAGAGTGTGTGTGTCAATGCCAAGCAAAAATCAGCCCCCTCTCTCTCTTGGGCGAGCCCTAGCTGCTAAGTTAGGCTGGCTTTTGCCTCATTGGACCTCCCCAGGTCAAGCCAATAGGGATTAAGCAGCATAAGTGATAGCCTTCTGACATGTGTCCCCCTTTCCCCTTTTGTGAGAGCTTTAGATAATTAAATAATTAAACTAAACTCTCATTGGACCCCTTTGCCTCCCGGCCAATAGGAATCAGGCAAGCCATGGGGCTCCTGAATGCTCATTGGACCCCTTGGGAGACTGCCCAATAGTCTTCTAGGACACTTAATTCTTATTGGTTTCTTTTATTAAATGTTTTTAAATTAATTAAACTAGATTTACTCTAGCCTAATTCTCATTGGTCCACTTCAAGGGTCTTCCAATAGGAATTGGGCACACCTTGTGGGCATCTGGCCTAGGGAGCTGACATGTGTCCCTCATTCCCTTTGTGTAAAGGGAGCCTGTGTGTGTGTGTGTGGCTTTCTCTCTCATCCCCTAGCTTTGGGGCTCGCCCCCTCCCATGTAGGGATGTAGAAAGACTTTTTGGGGCACACACTAAGCATCCAATTTTCCCTAAGGTTGACCTTTGGACACAACCTTTGAATTTTGGAACCTTAGCATTTTGGAAGTCTTAATGGGCTGAACCTTAGGGTCTTTTTAGCCCGTTATTTCACATGGCTCTTTTGCAGATGGCCCCCCCTTTGGATCCCTATTTTCCCTCCTTTGGATCCCTACTGTGGCCGGTCTGCTAACTTAACCAATATTCTAGCTTTTTCTCCCTTGGCACTTCCCCACATTAAATGATCAGTTTAATATGAGAAAATCATTTAGGAGAATTAGATATTGATTATTATGACATTACCTCTCTCTTGAAATCATAGTCGTCCTCGACTATGGTGTAGAGAAGATAAAGCATATGCATGAGTCCTTTCCTTAGCGGGTAGAGGATCCCTATGTTACCCTACGACATCATTCCATAATGGATGACTAGTCCATTTGGCGCTTGAGAGCCTGAGGCTGCCGCAAGCATGTCTGCACATTAGTCCTATCATTCTTCCATAGTAGAGTGACAAGCTCTACTTGGTGTTTGGGAGACGTCGTCTCCACAAACTTGATCTAAGCATGCATACTACTTCATTTTTGTGCACAAATAAAGAAAAAGAGAGTCTTATAAGACAAAAAATTTTGTTCATTTTTAACATTTTGTACATTTGCTTACTCTTGGGAAGCATTGTAAGCATTGACAAGGTTTAGGTTATCCTTTAATTGTATGCCTTGCATCCATCTAGCATCTTCAAAAGGATAATTCTTAAACTTAATAAGATATCGTCGGATAGTCTTACCGCCTCTTAATACCTTGTCTTCATGTCGGAGAATGGACTCGGGCTGCAGCAGCTCCTCGTGGTCCTCGATCTCCGGTGGGTCTTCAATAGTTGGTTCTTGAGGTGGCTCTCCTTGGTAAGGCTTTAAGAGGCTCACATGAAAAGCATTGTGTATGAGCCAATGATTGGGCAACTTAAGTTGATAGGCCATCTCATTGATTGGCCTAAGAATCTGGAAGGGACCATAGTACCTTTTTGCTAGTTTAGCATAGTACTTTTGGTGACCCGTAGGATTCTTGCCCGTAGTGTGCCTTAATCGAGCCTTGGGAAACTTTAACAAGACCCAATCGTTTTCTTTAAAGGTTTGGGCTCTTCTGTGCTTGTCAGCAGCAGCCTTTTGCCTTTGCTGTGAGATAGAGATAGCATCCTTAATCTTTTGGAAAGATTCTTGTAGGTCTCGGCTATACTCATCTGCAGCGAAGATCTTCCCATGTACCTTAAGTAGCAAGGGACTTTTTGATCTTCCCTCAATTACCTCGAAAGGTGCTTTTCCTGTAGAAGTATGTACAGTGTTATTGTAAGCATACTCTACTAAGGGTAAGTACTTCTCCCATTGGGATCTTTGATCTACTTCCGTTACATAGGCTTTTAGTAGATCGAGAATAGTTAGGTTAGCTATTTCACTTTGGCCATCAGTTTGTGGATGATAGGCCGAAGAGAAGTTTAGCCTTGTTCCTAAATTCTCAAAGAGACCCTTCCAGAAATTACTGGTCATTCTAGGATCTCTATCCGACACTATGGACATTGGCAAGCCATGGTACTTGAAAATTTGTGAAATGAAGAGGGTTGCCATTTGATGGGCTTTGATAGTCTTTTTGACAGGTATAAAATGAGCTTGTTTACTGAACCTGTCTACTATCGTCCATATTCCCGTATTCCCATGGATAGACTTAGGCAATCCAAAGATAAAATCCATGGATATGCTCTCCCATGGTGAATTAGGGATTGGCAAGGGTTGAAGCAATCCAAGTTGCTTCCCTCTATCAAATTTTGTCTTTTGACATACCACACATTTGGAAACATACTCATGTATGTTCACTTTCATGGTAGGCCAATAGAAATATGTTTCAATTCCCTTTAGGGTAGACTGAATCCCTCTATGCCCCGCATATGGGGGAGCATGAGATTCATACATTACTTTCTCACGTAGTGAGTTAGTAACGCATAGTCTATTGCCATAGAGAAGATAACCATCTTGTAAAGTAAATGGTTCTTCTTTCTTCCTAAGGCAAGGGCTGAAATCACATCTCTAAAATCGGGATCAATAGCATACTCATCTATCATTAAAGATAGATCATTGTGAGTTGCTATGGAAACCGCATTCACTCTCGGTCGTCTTGAGAGTGCATCGGCTACTTGATTATGCTTGCCAGCAATGTGAGCAATATGAAAATGAAATTGCGAAAGGAAATTTGCCCACCTCATTTGTTTGTCGGAGAGCTTGGTCTGCGTCATGAAGTACTTAAGACTTTGGTGATCCGTTCGCAGAATGAAAGGAGTCCCCAATAAATAGTGCTTCCATGAGTCTAAGGCATGTAGAACTGCAAGGAGTTCTTTTTCGTATATGCCTAGAGCTTGCTCAACAGGGTCGAGCCTTCGACTCTCATAGCCTATGGCGTGCCCTTCTTGGAGCAAAACAGCCCCAAGGCAATCACCACAAGCATCACATTGGACCTCAAATGGTTTTGAGAGATCCGGTAGTGTAAGCACAGGTTGAGAGATAAGCTTTTCTTTAAGCTTTTCGAAAGCATTGTTCTCCTTAGCAGACCACGTATACCTAACATTTTTCTTTGTTAGGTCATGTAATGGTCCCGCAATTTGTGAGAACTTTTCTATGAAGCGTCTATAGTATGCACACATACCTATAAAGCTTCTTAGTTCATGAAGATTCCTTGGTTTAGGCCATCCTTTTATTACCTCTAACTTGGATGGATCCATTTGGATTCCATCTTGAGAGATAATGTGACCTAAATATTGAATCTCTTGCAAGAAAAATTCACTTTTCTTTCGATTAACATAAAGTTTATTCTCTCTTAAAACTTGAAATATTACCTGGAGGTGTTGCTTGTGTTCCTCTAATGAATTAGAGTAGATGATAATATCATCAAAGAACACTCCAGTGAAGGTTCGATGAGGTCTGAACAGCTTCTCCATCAAGCGGTTAAATGTGGCTGGTGCATTAGTCAAGCCAAAAGGCATGACAATGTATTCGTAAAGACCAAATGTAGTACGAAATGCGGTCTTTACAATGTCTTGATCAACTATCCTTATTTGATGATAGCCACTTTTTAGGTCAATCCTACTGAAGTAGGTCGATCCTTGTAGCTTATCAAATAGGTCTTCTACCCGTGGAACGGGAAACCTATTCTTGATAGTGATCCTATTTAGTGCTCTATAGTCGACACACATACGATATGTGCCGTCTTTCTTTTGCACTAATAGCACAGGTGAGCAAAATGGAGATGAGCTAGGCCTAACCATGCCCTTCTCAATTAACTCATGCACTTGCCGCATAATCTCCTCTTGTTGAGCTTGAGAAACTCTATAAGGAGGTTTGTTAGGCGGTGAACTTCCTGGAAGAAGTTCAATTGCATGGTCGTCATTACCTCGTTTAGGAGGTAGCTCACAAGGAATGTCGTCAATAAAGACATCTTGAAACCCCTTGAGAAAATTGGATAACTCTAATTCCTTTTGGTTGCTTTTATTTTCTTTTGCTAAAGCATTAGGTTCATTTTGAGAATCTTTAACAAAAATCATGTACACGGAAATAGAGCTCTTTATTGACTTGTTGAAAGCTGGTGTATGTACAATGGGGATGGTGTTACCCATCTCCCTAGCATCTATATACATGTCCTTTTCCCTGAACTTAAAGGAGATTCTCCTTTCAGGAAATTTAACATGGGCAGCCAGACGGTCAAACCATGGTGCCCCTAGGATTACATCCTCATGCTTGAGAGGAGAGATAAAGAAATCCTCTTTGTCCACATAGCCTTGGACATGAAGCCTCAATTTCCCGATTAAGGGAGTGACTGAAGCTTCTTGCCCCTTGAAGGCACTGTCTGCGGGTAGGATATCTCCCATCTCGTAGGATTGTATGCCTAGCTTGGTGGCTAACTCCATAGATATGAAATTGTGAGTAGAACCAGGGTCAAAGAGAATAAAAGCATCATGTTCTCTTACCTTTCCCCAAGCATGGCATAGAGGAGATCCTTTGTGGTGAGTTTGGTGAATCTCCTCCTCTTGGATTTCAACCAAAGAAGCTCTAGGAGGATCTTGGCGGTTGTTCTTTTGGGGACAAGCGCGGTACGCATGCCCTTGTTCGCCGCACTTGAAACACCGGTTATCTTTACGATAACGCTCAAGCTCTTCAGGAGAGAGTTTATTCTTTCCTTTGTAAACTCCCTTCTCTTTAGCTTTGTTGGAATTGCCCTTAGGAGACTTTTGGACATTGTCCTTCCCCTTAGGCTCATTGGAACCTTTGTTTTCCGGGGGCTTATTATTTCTTTTACCCCCCGTTTGGAAATTGATTCGCGAGGCCACCATAGTATGGTGTATTACCGCCGATATGGTACGTGGCCTTTGGGAGTTGACATACTCCGCCATTTCTTCGGTTAAGCCCGCACAAAATTGTTGCTTTTGCTCTCCAAAATCCAACTTTTTGAAGACAGTGGCTTTGAGTTGTAGGTCCCAAAACTTGTCTACATATTTGTGGATGGATTCATTGGGAGAGAGCTTTAAGCTTCGCCATTCGGTGAGTACTTTGTCTTTGGCATCGGTGGCCAAAAACTGCTTCATAATGGAAGCTCTTAAAGCCTTCCATGTTCGTGGAGCTTCACCGTTGGCTCGTAGGCTAGACCACCATTGTCTGGCGGACTTTTGAAAGTGCATAGCTACATGGCGTAGCTTAGAGGACTCCGTGAAGCCCTCATCTCCAAACGCCGCATCGAATTGCTGGATAAAGGCCAAAACTTTGTCTGTAGCACCGAAGGTGCCATCATAGGTAAGGAAAGAGATGCTCTTCCCTCCCTCTTTGAATTTCTTCAGCTTGGACGACCTCTTCCATGCGGCATAGGATTTCCTATGGCCTCTTCTTTTTGATGGTTCAAAAGTTGCACCATCACTTTCTTCAGAAGATGAAGAATTTGAAGAAGGTGGAGAAGAGGGTGACCTCTTTCTCGCCTTTTTCTTGTCTTGATCTTTGTCGTCTTCACCATAGCTTTCATAAGAGGAAGAGGATAAAGAAGATGGAGAAGAGGGTGTCCTCTTTCTCGCCTTTTTCTTCTCTTGCTTTTTATCATCCCTCTTTGAATTATGGCGTGGAGAAGAGTGTGATGGTCTTCTCCGCTTTGGTGGTGATGGAGAGCGTTTAGCCCGCCGTCTTCGTGGAGCCATCTCCGCCGAGGTGGCGGGAGACTCGCTTCTTTCTCGTTCCTTCGGTGGAGGCTCTTGAGTTCTCCTTTGGGAAGGAGATGCATCATCAAGAAGTAAGTTCTTGAGCCCTTCATATGGATTCTCTTCTTCTTCCCGAATCGGAGAGAGACCTCTTTTGGTAGTCTCACAAGGAGGCTTCCTAGGTGTTCTCTCGTCATGGTGATGAGCTTGGAGAATCCCGTGAGCACGGAGCTGCCGTTGCACTTCACTTTGGAGAGATGGATTGCCCATGGCTTGTTGAAGCCTAGAAACAAGATAATTAACAAGCATTGAAGCATCATTAGTAGCTTGCTCATGAGCAAAATCAAAGTTATCAACATTAATTTCACTCTCTTTAATATTGTCAGCCATTCTAACAACTTTTAGGTGTAAACTTTTTAGGTGTACTTTGGCACTTCAAGCCCTAGTTGCTACTCCTCTTTACCCCTTTAGAAAAAGCACTCAAGCTACTGTACCCGCGGCTCGAATACCATTAATTGCAAGAAATAGAAGAGAGGGTCTTTCGACACCAAAACAGCACCGGCTCCTGTCAAGCTTCTAATAGCTCAATAGTGGTTAAGCCGTAGGCAAGCCCCGTAGGACTCCACTATTAAGACCATAGCTCTCGACGGTGATGCCCCGTTAACTGCACAAAGGCAGGCGCACTGCAAGGCTGAAAAATCCCTATTCTACTTACTCACAGGCAATTAATAATACCAACCATTTGTAGCTAGCTTGAGGACCTCCCTTCTTGAGCAAGAAAAGAGAAACCTTGAGCTCTGATACCAATGTAACATTTAATGGCCTAAAATCTTATGTGTAGCGGAAATTAGCATGAACATAGTGAGCATTTCATTAGAGTTGATTCCTAATGAGAATTACAAGAGTGCTTGGGTGGAGAGAGCAACAAAAAGCATAACACCTAGTTAGATAGCATCGACAATACTTTCAAAAGAGAGAGCAATTAAGCTATTGACAACAGTTGAGGACCGGATTTGCATGGAGCCGGTCCCCCCTCCAAAAGGCTTTGTATTATGGTTTCTCCCATCAAGAGAGACATTGTACAATACAATTCTTTGTGTTCCTTCAAGACTAGCTAGTGCAATGAAGATGGAAGCTTCATACACCAAGCAAAACACTTAATCAAACACAACTTGAATTATCCCCGTTCTCAGACCCAAGACCTCACACACCTTCGAAGATGGTGAGAGCTAGCAGGGTATGAGAGTAGATTGAGAGGAAAAAGAAGTATCTTACGAGAAAGAAGTACATCTCCTCACATAATCACTCATATTAGCATAGCTTAGCTTAGTAATTAGCTTGGTAGAGAAGATGAGCATGCATTGAAGCTTGGCTCTTGGTTGGATTTGCATCCACATGCCAAGAGAGTGTTGATGTAGGCTTCTATCTCACAAGCTTGGAGTAGGTGATGAGCTCTCCATTAAAGCTTGGGAGGAGATAGAGTATTTTCCCCTTCACACATGGTCAAGTGTGAGAGTGTGTGTGTCAATGCCAAGCAAAAATCAGCCCCCTCTCTCTCTTGGGCGAGCCCTAGCTGCTAAGTTAGGCTGGCTTTTGCCTCATTGGACCTCCCCAGGTCAAGCCAATAGGGATTAAGCAGCATAAGTGATAGCCTTCTGACATGTGTCCCCCTTTCCCCTTTTGTGAGAGCTTTAGATAATTAAATAATTAAACTAAACTCTCATTGGACCCCTTTGCCTCCTGGCCAATAGGAATCAGGCAAGCCATGGGGCTCCTGAATGCTCATTGGACCCCTTGGGAGACTGCCCAATAGTCTTCTAGGACACTTAATTCTTATTGGTTTCTTTTATTAAATGTTTTTAAATTAATTAAACTAGATTTACTCTAGCCTAATTCTCATTGGTCCACTTCAAGGGTCTTCCAATAGGAATTGGGCACACCTTGTGGGCATCTGGCCTAGGGAGCTGACATGTGTCCCTCATTCCCTTTGTGTAAAGGGAGCCTGTGTGTGTGTGTGTGGCTTTCTCTCTCATCCCCTAGCTTTGGGGCTCGCCCCCTCCCATGTAGGGATGTAGAAAGACTTTTTGGGGCACACACTAAGCATCCAATTTTCCCTAAGGTTGACCTTTGGACACAACCTTTGAATTTTGGAACCTTAGCATTTTGGAAGTCTTAATGGGCTGAACCTTAGGGTCTTTTTAGCCCGTTATTTCACATGGCTCTTTTGCAGATGGCCCCCCCTTTGGATCCCTATTTTCCCTCCTTTGGATCCCTACTGTGGTCGGTCTGCTAACTTAACCAATATTCTAGCTTTTTCTCCCTTGGCACTTCCCCACATTAAATGATCAGTTTAATATGAGAAAATCATTTAGGAGAATTAGATATTGATTATTATGACATGCCGACTCAACACTGGCACGATAAGAGTATAAGTAAGTACTCCACCCTCTGTGCATGATGGAAAACGGGCGACAGCATTCTCGTTCAGATTCCTGCAGCATATGCATGTGAATATCGATGTAGATAGGAAAATCTTCTACCAACAGAAATCGTGTATCTATTCGGTGCGGTGGTACTAGGAGAAATCCTTAATTCCCCAAACCCTATCATTCTCCCCATATTGGATTACCACCATTCCTTTAATGTTTCTTTCTTTATCCTGTTTTAACCTATCCACCCAACCCTCTAAAAAGCCGCTATAAGCCACTACTTATGTGTGTGTAAGTTTGCGGTGTGCAAACTTACACACACACAAAGAGAGAGAGAGAGAGAGAGAGAGAGAGAGAGAGAGAGAGAGAGAGAGATCGACAAATGATGAAAACCCTCGGGGGTGTGAGGGAGAATTATATCTGCACTATTTACAATGACCTTCCTTTCGGCGAGGCGGCACACCTTGGTGATAGAGAGATAGGGAGAAGAGATAGTGAAACTACTTGGTGCGTTCTCTAAAGACGACTCGATGATTGTGAAACTTGCTACCAAGAACGTGTATGTGTGTGTGCATCGACCATTGGAGTCGAAAGGTGGACGTGGCTCCCTTCACATGGTGCAATTCCCAAAGAAAACCATCACACAAGCCCCTTCCCCGTGATGCCAATAGTGTCACTTCTTCCCACTAAAACTCTACCAAGTGCTGACCTCTCATGAATTGCCCCCCCCCCCCCCCCCCCCCCCCCCTGATAGTGACCTCTTAGTGCCATTTTATAGGTGTTGGCTGCTTGGATTAGGGTAATACTGGTTTGATTAGGGTAAGCTAATCGGGGAGACAAAGCAAGGCAGTGGGCCCGGCGTGGTTGACCCTTGCTTTGTCTTGGGAGTTATTAAAAATGAAAACCTCTAGGTGGGCCTTTGTGACCATCACCTAGAGAGAGGGAATTTACAAATTGGGAATTTTACAAGGCTTGGGTGAAAACTAAAAAAATGATGATGATAACTCACGTTTTATTGAAAATGGTATCGCGGTTGCGTGATACTGGCAAATGGTGTGTTGTCGATGATTCGGTGTAGCGCGTACGTGTTTTTGGGGTTGGCCAGGGCATGCCTTCGACGCATTTCTTCGCTTCGGTGTCGGCGGCGCGTGCTTTGGGTTGTCTTCTTCTTTGTCGATGTCGATGTCGTTTTGGTTTTTTCCTTCTTTTTTGTATTTTTTATGGTGTGTGCGTATACGCGTGTCGTGTGTATATATATGGGTGAGTGCGTGAGTATGTATGTGTAAGCATGAGTGTGTGTGTATTTGTATATGTATGTGTGTTTGCGCAAGCGTGCGTGGGAACAAGAGGTAATATTTATGTATATATATAATAAATATATATATTTTTTAGTTTTTTCTTTTGGGCCTGCTGGCGACATAGAGGCGGGGTGAAGATGGAGTGAGAGAGGCGGGGGGGGGGTGCGCAGCGTGTGTGTATGTGTGTGTGTGTATGTGTGTGTCACGGCGGTGCCTATGGACTGTGTACAGAGTGCGAGAGAGAGAGAATGAGGGTGGGGTGAGGTGGTGAGGGAGGGGATAGGGGATAGGGGGGGTGTGTGGCTGCGTATGTCCGAGAGCATGCGAGCAGGTGTAGGCAACCGCGAGGCCCGGATGAGGTAGCCGACAGAGGGCGAGACAAAGGGGGGAGGGGTATGTAGTCAACGCGAGAGAGAGAGAGAGAGAGAGAGAGAGAGAGAGAGAGAGAGAGAGAGAGAGAGAGAGAGAGAGAGAGAGAGAGAATGTTATGTGGCTTAGTGGTGGTTCCCACCAAGGAAAGAGAGGGAGAGAGAGAGAGCTTTCCCTAAGGCCCGCGGGGCCTTCCTAAAGGAGAGAGTGAGGGAGAGCTAGAGTTAGGGCTAGGTGGGGGGGGGGGGGGTGATAGTGGCCCGCCGGGGCTGGGGTGTGGACAAGTAGAGAGAGAGAGAGAGGGGAAGAATCTTTGAAAGAGAGAGAGAGAGGATAATATCTGTGGTGGCCCGCCGAACGGTGTGACAGAGGCACCAATGCACCTACCGGGTCGGGTGATGTAGCAGCAGGATAAGAGAGAGAGAGAATATTGGAGGAGCCGGGCTGTAAGGGAGAGGGAGAGAGAGAGAGAGAGGGAGAGAGAGAGAGAGAGAGAGGAGAGAGAGAGCTCATCTTTTGGCGATAATGGAGGGTGTGCCCAAACTGGCAGCGCCCCACTAGTGGTTAACCTTGGGGGGGGGGGTATGGTGAATGGTAAGGAGCTTTTTTTTGTTTTTGTTTTTTTTCTTTCTTTCTTTTTGGTAACAAGCCTTCCCTTCCTTAGGGTGTGGTTCTCACGGTCACGGTTTCGAAAGCCGACCATCACTATGTACAAATGTTGGAAAGAGTCCATGAGTGGTGCATAGCCAATGATGACTTGGCATTCAACCCTGGTCTAAAACAACTAGCTACTTATAATTTGAAGTCTCTGGGATTACATTTGGAGATGCTACTAGGTACAAAACACACTTCCCAGTGTATGAATGCCATAAGGATCCAAATTAAAGAGATGTTGATTCAAATGCAGAGTGCTAGAGGAGTGTTAAGATGATGAGAGCTAGCAGGGTATGAGAGTAGATTGAGAGGAAGAAGGAGTATTATTACAAGAAAGAAGTATATCTCCTCACATAATCACTCATAAAAGCTTAGCATAGCTTAGTAATTAGCATGTTAGAGGATATGAGCATGCATTGGAGCTTGGCTCTTGGTTGCATTTGCATCACAAAGCCAAGAGTTGTTGGTGTAGGCCTCCTTTCTCACAAGCTTGGAGTAGATGATGAGCTTTCCATGAAAGCTTGAGAAGGAGAGAGAGTCTTCTTTGCTTCACACATGAGGTTTTGTGAGTGTGTGTGTGAGATAATGCCTTGCCAAAAATTCTCTTGGTCAACCCCTCTTGCATTTTACTCATGCTGGCATCCCATTGGACCCTACAAAGCTTAGCCAATTATAATTGAGAACCATAAGTGGTAGCCTTGTAACATATGTCCCCCTTTCCCCTTTTGTGAGAGCTTTAAATAATTAAAAAATGCAATTAAACTCTCATTGGATCCATTAGTCTTCTGGCCAATAGGAATCAGGCAAGCCATTGGGCTATTGAATGCTCATTGGACCCCTTGGGAGACAGTCCAATAGTCTTCTAGAGAGCTTAATTTATATTGGATCTTTTATCAAGTGTTTTAAAATGAATTAAACTAAATGTAATCTAGCCTAATTCTCATTGGTCCACCTCTATGGCCATCCAATAGAATTTGAATGCACCTTGGGGGAAATTGGGCCAGGGAGTTGACATGTGTCCCCTATTCCCTTTGTGTAAAGGGAGCCTGATAGAGTGTGTGTGTTTCTCTCTCTTCCCCTACAATTTGGGCTTGCCCTCTCGTATCTAGGGATATGTGAAGACTTTAGGGTCTTCACATAAGCATTCATTTTTACCTAGAGTTTGACCATTGGACATAACTTTTGAATTTTGAAACCTTAGCATTTTGGAAGTGGTAATGGGCTGAACCTTAGGGTCTTTGAAGCCCATTGTTTGCACATTGCTCTTTTGCAGATGGCCCCCCCTTTGGATCCCTATTGTGACTGGTCTGCCAACTTAACCAATATTCTAGCTTTTTCTCCCCTGGTACTTCCCCATATTAAATGATCAGTTTCACATGAGAAAATCATTTAGGAGAATTAGATATTAGTTATTATGACAGTTTTGGGGTAAGACCCAACTCGTTGATTATTAAATCACTTAGTAAGTGTTGATGGTCAATTCTTGGAACCTTCACACTTGTATTTCAAGGAAAAAAGTCCACAAACTACCAAGGGGTAGTGGAAAATTTTCAACTTCAAAAGTAATGTCAGGCCAAGGGCCACCTTGGAGGTCAAGGACCGGGGGGCCAAGGGCTGTCGGCTGCTAGTTGAGCAGTTTTCTTGCAAAGTTTAACCGAGGGGTTTGACAATGTTGTTTTTAACCAAGGGGTTTGGATTGCAAAGGCAACACCCAAGGTTACATGTGAAATACTACTTACATTTCACTAATTTTCAATTAGTGTTCCTAGGCCTTTGCACCAGGGAAATTTGGGTAGGTGCCTTTCACTACAAATAAGTGAACACTATGTTCAACATCCAAGTACGCATATGATTTGGTTTTATTTCTATGTTTTCATCCATTTTTTCTCTTCAACGAGATGACAAGGTCAGGTAAGAGCCACAAAATTTGGGTTGTAGTGTCCAGAATAATTTTTTGCATTATGCAGTTATAGACCCACTTGTAGGGTTTATTTGTTGGCACATGTTGTTACATGGGATACACATGGTCTAGGAGCTCAAGGAGTTTGTCTTAGCCAGTGTGGAGCAAGGATAATGAGGGTCCCTCTCACTCCCGTCATAGAGTGTTTGCAGTTACCTCCACGCACAAGTACATCTCGTACTTGAAGGATGTTCTTTTTTCAGACACCCTTACATGAGACATACTCCACATGTGGAGAATGTAAGTCTCTGGGACTGACACTGGTGCCCACTATTTCAAGTATGTGTCACGATGAATTCCCTAGGTGTTGGTCGAATCTGTTTTATAGACCGTTTTCAACCCGACGTGTCAGGAACAATTTTAGTGGCCAAAAATTGTCAGATACTCATAATGACTTGTTAATGTACAAGTGCTTCTAAACAAAATTAACGGATGGGTGTTTATGCATATAGCAAAGCTGTGAGTTGGTTAATGAAAAAGTTTCATTGTTTGTACCTAGAAGTGATTAATGTTTCACCTTCTATTAGGGTTCAAACGTTTTAGGAAGGCTTGCAAATGATTGTAGCAGAAAGTATTTAGTTTCTTTTTAAAACTATTTACACTCCTCTTTAATGTGTGCTAGGAGCATCACATTTGCCATAAGTATTGGCAAGGATGATCTTGGATATACATGTTTGGATTTGTTTTTGCTAAATGCATGCACACTAGGTCTTATGGGCCCTAATGTTTTAGCAAAGGCTGATTTGGAGCAGCATGCATATTCATCAAATTAGTGCTATGAAGCATTTTGCACTCCATGTGCAGTATCTCGATTACTTTTGGATCTATCAATCACCAATAGAGGTCATGGCCCAGTTTGGGTGCTTGTGGATCTTTCAAGTTACCAAGATGGTTATGTATGTCAACGTTGATTCCTCAGCAATCTAGTACAATATTGTGATCCCCATTTATCAGTCGTTTGGGAAGACTGTCTATAAATTGTGGGGAAAAACACCTCATTACTATCAGTTATCCAAGGGGATAGGTAGATTACAAAGTGTAATCTTGTCTAAAGGATATGCAAAGTGCGTACTTTAGCACCAAGCAATCCAATTAGTAAGAATTTATTGCTCTAGTTGGAGTTTGCTTACCATAAGTTAAATCATGTTTGCGACTAGGTTTAATCTCTTCATGTAGAAGTCACATTCTCAACCTTGAACACTAGTTATGGTGGGGTTGTTTATTGATGAAATTTGAGAACAAGTCAAGGACTTAAACTTGGCTGATGAGTTATGTCAGCAAGCTATTTTCATGAAAAGTGAAAAGAGGCACTCTTTCGGGTACATCTTTGTTGTGATAACTTGTTTAGCATGCTCATATGCATTCTAAATGGAGTCTACACATTATGATTGGATAGGAACCACTAACACAAGATGGTTGCAAATGGACAACAATGTGGAAAATCAAGATGTTACTCTTGGTTTCATCAAACCTCCTATTGAGCCGTGTTCCGATCAAGCAAACAACTGGATCCATGAAGGATGCCACTGTGGAAAACATTAGTGTATCATCACTCTTGTTTTTGAGGACGAAAATGCTTCTCCAAGGGGGGAGTAATGCCATGCCAAGGGTCAAACCAGGCAAAGCCAAGGGCCAAGATGGACATGTAGTCAAGGGGGTCGCTATGTTTAGCAAGCCAAGGGCGTGTATAGAGCATGGTTGGGTGAAGATTAGCATGTTCTAGTTCCCTCTACCTTTCATTCCATCTAAGGAGATGGAGCTCCCAAGATTCTTCCCAACACTCTATCCCACACATCCTAAACCAGCAGACCAAAAAAATCCAAATCAAGATAGTTGATGAGCTTTGAGACTTGTATGAGGGAGCAAGTACTGAGTGGACAACTTGGAATCAGGTGGTCGCTAAGGCTCTAAAGAAGGAGCAGACAGCTGACATGATTAAAGAACTCCAAAACATCCAACTGAAAATGGGTCAGTGGAGAGTTCAATTTTGTAGGCTGATAAAGATTACCAATCAGCTATTGTAGCTTACAGTGGAAGCATCCAAGATACCCAAAAAAGAGTTGGCTAGCAAGGCTTCCTCTGAACCTCAATTTCAAGAGATGGCTAAAATACTTTTTGAAGCCAGAATCAAATGCAATCAGGAATTACCTCATGGATGGATACAGAATGCATCCTACTATCACAAATTGGCTAGAGCCCAACTCATCAAGGGCAAAAGGAAACTTTATGACCCTGATAAAAAAACTTGGAATCTACTTAATCCATATGAATTTGAAATGAAGATGGTAAAAAAGGATCAAATGGAGCAAGAGGCCCCGTACCAGCTTAATCAAAAAGAGAACGTTGGTCGGAGTGCCCTAGAGCTGTTCAAAGTCCTGCACAAACCTCTAAAGAAGAAGGTAAGATAGACTGATAATGGATGAATGATTAATAATTTTTGAAAATTTTGGTATATACCAAAACTCAAGAAAAGGGGGAAGGAATGTAGATGGCAGGAACAACCACTTAACAGGCGAATGGACTTGAAACTTCTAGAAACAGTAACTATAGCCAGTTACTATGGTAATCGATGTAGTGCACAGTCAGCCACAGTCTAATCAGGAGCCTATAAATAGTGTCCACGCCTTTGTTTTGAGGGACGGGATCATGGATACCTGACTTAGTTCTTGAAAATTCCTAAGTCTTAATTCCTTGTGTCTTGTATCTTGGAGCTATTACACTCTAGTAATCCAAATCACACAGTGCACAGTTGACCAGAGTCTAATCAGGAGCCTATAAATAGTGTACATGCCTTTATTTTGAGGGACGTGATATTGGATACGTGACTTAGCTCTAGACAATTCTTGAGTCCTAATTCCTTGTGTCTTGTATCTTGGAGCTATTACACTCTTGTAATCGAAATCACACATTGAGCTTGTCTCATCATTGTGCTTGTTCTAATCTGAATATACAATCCTAGTTTTAGCTCCCAGTTCCAATGTTTAGTATCATTTCCAATTGCAGTCTTGTCTTTTAGTTTATGTCTTGTCTTATTTGAAGTCTCATACTGATCTGAACTAACTCTAACTACCAACTTGGAATAGCATGCATTCTTCTACCTAGGAAGAGATTGCGATGGTTTCTTGGTAAACTTGGGTGGCAAGGTTGGCTACACTTGTGGTGAGGGTGATTCAACTTCTTTTGCCTTGGCAAGGGTATGCTCATTGTCGACTTTCTTTTGAGACTCCAAGGAGGAGAGATGCATCTCAAGGGCTTTAAGACATGCCTTGTTCTGTGCATTCTTGTCCACAAGTGTGGCCAACCTTGCCACTCAAGTTCACCAAGCAACCGTCCGCACCACAAGTGTGGCAAGGTTGACCATACTTGTGGTGAGGGTGATTTGGCTTCTTTTTCCTTGGCAAGGGTGTGTTCATTGTTGAATTTCTTTTCAGATTCCAAGGAGAATACATGTGTCTCGAGGGCTTTGAGACATGCCCTGAGCTCTATGTTCTTTTCCTTGAGCTCTCAAATTTGAGCTTGAAGAATCCTTCCATCAAATCCATCCATAGAGCGGGCACAAAAAGACGCATCACGTGTTCATTTGATTGGGGAGAGAGAGCCACCACGTCACATCATCGCTTGAAGAAACGCCCTTCACAATTTTAAGGTGTGAGCTCAAGCCTCTACCTTCTTCATGGGAAGGGATTCTTGTTTGCTTGTTGTGTGAGTAGGGTGTTATTTTGCGATACGAGTTGCAAGCTCTGGTCGGATTTGATGATTGGAGACAAGGTCTGAGCAATGATTTGTTGAAATCCAAGGGCTAGAGTTGATTAGTGTTGAAGATGAGGGCTGGAGGCCAAGTCAGGTATAGGCTGGAAGGAGAACTAGCAAAGTTGTGGTTGTGATAGACTATCCCATAGGGCTACCCCTCACCCTTGGGAGTCCGCCAAGAAGTAGGATAGGAAGTCAAGACAGTTGCTACGGCTAGGGTTGTGAGAGAGAGAGAGAGAGAGAGAGAGAGAGAGAGAGAGAGAGAGAGAGAGAGAGAGAGAGAGAGAGAGAGAGAGAGAGAGAGAGAGAGAGAGAGAGAGAGAGAGAGACAAGATTTGCATCAAAAGAGATAAAGAGAGAGCAAAAATTGAAATGCCACTGCCTTCATACAACTGCTTGTTCATCTAGATCTACTCACAAATGTGAGATATTATGTCCATAGATTCAAGGCTCTCAAATAGAACTTAAGCGTGATACCTCGATTATTGATGAGGTTACATACTATTTCTTCACAATTGAATACCAACATAGAGGTAGTCAACACACAGACCATGGATTGATTTGGATCAAAGAAGCTCAGCGATAAGTCTTGCTTTTTGTGGACACATACATATTGAATACCAAGGATGCCCTGCATGAGAATCTTGAAACTTTGCAACTGGGTGAAAGCATGACTGGGTGGACACCAAAGCTGTGTCCGGGACATCACTATTTGGCAAATTGATAGTTGTAATATGTTTGACAAAGATAGAAGAACCCAAGGCGTGTGATATATCGTTCGATAGCTCTTGAAGAGGAGAATCTAAAAAGCTGTTTGGTGAAAAATTTAGAATTAATTTGCAAAAATTTTACCACACGCCACGTCTAATAGTGCAGCTATTCAAAACTAGTAATCAACCCATAAAAGTGTACCACCCAATCATGCTTTCACCCAACTACACTCCGATATCACAAAGCATGTAAGCATTGAAAGATGGCTTGTAGGTATGGTTTTCCCTATCCATGTACTCAAATATTAACAATCTTGCACACAATGGTGGTTGAGGATGCAAAGAGGGAGACATTAGTGGCCAATAAGAAACATATCAATGCAGCTTTTCTTGCCTTGGGACATTCCCCATGCAATTGACTTCTTTCACTTTCCATGGATGAAACCAATTGCATTGAGTCACCTTCATAGTTCAATAATTCAGAAACATTCTACTAAATGCTCAACCTTAATCTCGCCAACTTTAGACCTGCCATGGATGAAACCAATTGCATTGTCATAATAATCAATATCTAATTCTCCTAAATGATTTTCTCATATTAAACTGATCATTTAATGTGGGGAAGTGCCAAGGGAGAAAAAGCTAGAATATTGGTTAAGTTAGCAGACCGGCCACAGTAGGGATCCAAAGGAGGGAAAATAGGGATCCAAAGGGGGGGCCATCTGCAAAAGAGCCATGTGAAATAACGGGCTAAAAAGACCCTAAGGTTCAGCCCATTAAGACTTCCAAAATGCTAAGGTTCCAAAATTCAAAGGTTGTGTCCAAAGGTCAACCTTAGGGAAAATTGGATGCTTAGTGTGTGCCCCAAAAAGTCTTTCTACATCCCTACATGGGAGGGGGCGAGCCCCAAAGCTAGGGGATGAGAGAGAAAGCCACACACACACACACAGGCTCCCTTTACACAAAGGGAATGAGGGACACATGTCAGCTCCCTAGGCCAGATGCCCACAAGGTGTGCCCAATTCCTATTGGAAGACCCTTGAAGTGGACCAATGAGAATTAGGCTAGAGTAAATCTAGTTTAATTAATTTAAAAACATTTAATAAAAGAAACCAATAAGAATTAAGTGTCCTAGAAGACTATTGGGCAGTCTCCCAAGGGGTCCAATGAGCATTCAGGAGCCCCATGGCTTGCCTGATTCCTATTGGCCGGGAGGCAAAGGGGTCCAATGAGAGTTTAGTTTAATTATTTAATTATCTAAAGCTCTCACAAAAGGGGAAAGGGGGACACATGTCAGAAGGCTATCACTTATGCTGCTTAATCCCTATTGGCTTGACCTGGGGAGGTCCAATGAGGCAAAAGCCAGCCTAACTTAGCAGCTAGGGCTCGCCCAAGAGAGAGAGGGGGCTGATTTTTGCTTGGCATTGACACACACACTCTCACACTTGACCATGTGTGAAGGGGAAAATACTCTATCTCCTCCCAAGCTTTAATGGAGAGCTCATCACCTACTCCAAGCTTGTGAGATAGAAGCCTACAACAACACTCTCTTGGCATGTGGATGCAAATCCAACCAAGAGCCAAGCTTCAATGCATGCTCATCTTCTCTACCAAGCTAATTACTAAGCTAAGCTATGCTAATATGAGTGATTATGTGAGGAGATGTACTTCTTTCTCGTAAGATACTTCTTTTTCCTCTCAATCTACTCTCATACCCTGCTAGCTCTCACCATCTTCGAAGGTGTGTGAGGTCTTGGGTCTGAGAACGGGGATAATTCAAGTTGTGTTTGATTAAGTGTTTTGCTTGGTGTATGAAGCTTCCATCTTCATTGCACTAGCTCGTCTTGAAGGAACACAAAGAATTGTATTGTACAATGTCTCTCTTGATGGGAGAAACCATAATACAAAGCCTTTTGGAGGGGGGACCGGCTCCATGCAAATCCGGTCCTCAACTGTTGTCAATAGCTTAATTGCTCTCTCTTTTGAAAGTATTGTCGATGCTATCTAACTAGGTGTTATGCTTTTTGTTTCTCTCTCCACCCAAGCACTCTTGTAATTCTCATTAGGAATCAACTCTAATGAAATGCTCACTATGTTCATGCTAATTTCCGCTACACATAAGATTTTAGGCCATTAAATGTTACAGCATTGAGTCACCTTCATAGTTCAATAATTCAGAAACATTCTACTAAATGCTCAACCTTAATCTCGCCAACTTTAGACCTGCCAACATGCATCAACCTTTTGTCTTCAGGAAGCTAACTATCTCACCACAACAAGCTACACAAAATTGAAAATAGTTATTGTTTAAAAATCTTTAAAAATCTGCACACCAACACTTGACCAAAAAAAGAGAGTGGTTTTAGCAGGAGAGCGCTTTGGACTAGGGTACGGAGGCACTACGCGATCGAGTCATGCACTCAGTGTGCTCATACAACCTCATTCACTCTTTGCGTTTTTTATTACCTTTAGCTTGGCAGGCCCAAGCTCCCTTCTCCTTTCGGGGGGGGGGAGACATGGCGCTTCAAGGTGCACTTGTGAATGGACTTTTTAGAGGGGAAAGTCAATAGGGACTCCAAAGCATGCTTCCCTCATCCTTCACGTCGCCAAAGGGTGGTCCCTCTTTTCTTTGGGCACTGGTTTTGGAGAAACTACCTTTCCTAAGCCTATGATGCAAAGCCCTTTGTCTTATGCTCATGCAGTACAGTCCAAACTTACCCACTACCCTGCTCCAATACCCCTTCATCTCATGTAGCATGACCTATTCAGAGCCCTTTCACTTCACCCATTGAGAGGGGAAAACAAAAACCCCACCTTGCAGGCTTCTCTTCAAATACCACCTTGCAGGCTTCTCTTCAAATACTTCTTATAATACCTTTGCTTAATGATCAGTTCTCTGTTATCTCAAATGTGTGGAAGAACATAAAAAACCCACCTCAAATTTATGGCTTAATCCTCCCATTCCTCAAGATCAAAGGTGGATCAAAGTGAAGGCCTCAACACACACTTTCACCCCAAAGGTTCTATTGATGAGGCAGCAAACACAGACACAAGAGAAAATACACCTCTTGACAACCAAGGCACTTTCCACAATGAAGGAAATCATACTCAGATTGAGGGTGAGGTCATTGTAGGGACAACCGATCTCAACAATTGGTTTAAACACCTGTAAGATAGGGCTTTTATAGGCCTTTGTCATGGAATTAGACCCCAAGTTGAAATCCTCAAGCAGTGGATAGGGAATGAGTGGGAATCTAGGAACCTCTTTCCCTCCCAGGTGCAATATCTCCCTAACAATTATTATCTCTTCTTTTTTGATGACTCTAATAGTGCTCTTTAAGTAATCAATAGAGGGCAATGGATAATTAGAAACACCCCCATGTCTATGTTAAGTGGCATAAAGGATTTGACTCAAAGGGCAAAAAACCTACAAAGATCCATGTATGAGTTGATTTCCCTGATTATCCCATAGAATATTTTCCCTTGTTGAAGCAATTGGCAGCTCAACTTGGAAAATTCATGGGACAAAAACCTACAAATGGCATTAATCCAAAGTGGGACCCTCGGCTACCGATAGAAGTAGACACTGATGCTCCCTTAAGGGAATGTATTCAACTCAAAGACCAAACTGGATAGATCCTTCGCATTCAAAGAGTTGTCTACAAAAACAGGGGCATCTAATTAAAGATTGTCTGGACCTTGCAAATAAGGCTCATAAGGAAGCACAAAAAAGCAAAGATGCCAAAGAAAATAACCAAGGGTTTCAACCAGTAATAGATCAACAGCAAGGGGTAACAACATTAGGTACTTCAATAGATTTGGAGCTTTATTGGATGATGTTTTTTTATCCTTGTTTGCATGAGGAAGAGGTGGTCTTAGAAGAGAAATCTTCGGCCTCTCATTTACCCCATGATGACTAGGCAAGAGATCGGATAAATGCAAAAAAAACTCCTTCTCAAGGACATCATATGGTTCCTCCAGAAATCCCTTTGGACAAAACAAGAGGTATGTCTTCTGACTCTGACAGCTTAGATGATGGAGAGCCTGGCATCCCAGATACTCAGAGCCCTTCCCCAACTCCCAATATGGAAGACAACCATCAAAATAATCTTCAAAATGAAGATCTCTTTTTCAAAGATTTGCAAGAACATGACAAAGATGTGCTGGATAAATTGTCTCACTCACATGTTAACTCTGTTGATATTCTTATGACCCAAGCTAAAGAGGAAACATTACCCCTTCCTAGCAATAAGACTAAACTAAAAATAGAGAAAAGTTCTGATCCTAACAGAGCTTCAGTGTCCTTGGTGAATCCTTCCAAAAACCACAAAAAATGACTCAGTCTCAATAACAGGTTCAAAGCTTTAGGCCAGGTCATTCAAGGCAAAGAAAAGGAATGCTGGGATGATTTATCTAATAAGCTAACTTTCGTTGACTCATCTACCTCTTCAAGGTTCACTTGGTCTAATAATCAGCAAGACAATTGTTATAAAGCAGCTATATTGGACATAATGTATGTAGATCTTCTTCAAACTCATGAGACGGTGAGTTGCAACTTTGATAAATCTCTTTTACTGTCTGAGCATAAACCCCTATTTTTGAACTGCATAAGGAAGAGAATTTAATTCAAATCTGGGTGGCCTCATCTTGACAATTCTCTTTTTAAGCTTGCATCAGTCAAGTCCAGAGTTAAACAAATTTTTGAAACTACTTTTTCATGTCATTTTAATGCTTTCAATGCATGGGATGAATCTATAAAGAAAACTCAGAGGGCTCTCACTTCCCTTTATTGAAAAAGAATGATGGTAGTCATGCCTCTTCCCACAAAGAAAATATGGACTTTGCCAAGGATTATTTTTCCAATATTTTCTCTCCTCTCCCCCATCAGCCTTACTAATGCAAGAGAAGAAATTTCTCAAGTAGGAAAGAAAACAGTGCCACTTAATCTCGTTAGATTGTTAGATTTACCTATCTCTAAAGGGGAGATCAGAGAAACCATTGGAAATTTTAAACTTGGCAAATCTCCTGGGATACATGGGGTGCCTAATGAGTTTTATGTGAGTGTCAAGAATTTTTGACTCCTTTCCTTATGCTGGTCTGGTAAGAAGCCTTGACCGTAGGAGATCTATCCCCTTCCATAACTGCTGGTGTTGTTAAGTTGATCCACAAGAAAGACTCAAGGGATGATTTGGCCAATTGGAGACCTATCACTTGTTTGACTTATGTGTATAAGTTCTTTTCTCTGGCCTTAGCTAGAAGACTTAGCCCTATCTTGGATCAATTTATACTCAAAGAGCAAAAGGAAGGTTCATTTCAGATGCAATCATAGCTCTGTGGGAAGGCATGGAGTATGCAAAAGAGTTAGAGCAGGATTACATTTTCTTCAAAATTGATTTTGATAAAGTTTATGAAAGAATGAGTGGGAATTTATCCTTCAAAGTTTGCATGATATGGGTCTGGGTATATTATTCATAAAATTTGTTCACACTTTATTTGGAAATGCATATGCTATGATTTTTGTAAATGGTTCTCTTTTAGATTCTGTCCCTTTATATAAATCTATCAGACAAGGTTGTCCCCTGTCACCTTTGTTATATGCCATATCTTCTAATGCTCTGGGCTGATTAATCAAAGACTCCATGTAGAAAGGTCACGTCTAAGCATTAACATTCCTAACTCTGTCACTCAGTTATGTCTTCAGATGACACTAATGCAATAGTCAAAAATGATACTTAGTCTATTGAGGAATTATGGAACTATCTTAATACCTTTTGTCTGGCAAGTGGCTAAATAATTAACCACACAAAAATTGGCTACAAAGTCTCAAAGGGGTATGTCCCGATATCATTACAAGATCTAGCTTTAATATGATTGAGATGGGAAGATATGAAAAATTTTGGGCATTCCCATGGGATTCAAAGTCTCATTCAATCACAAATGGAACTAGGTACTTGAAAGATTAAAAATTAAGCTTTTTTTAAGGCAAAACTACCAACCTAACTTATCTGCAAGAGTATTTGTGTTGAACCACTACTTACTCTCATCTTTGGTTTATTTTTTGTCATGCTGGGTGTCTTCTCATTATCAGATGAATAAGATCTACACATTCGCAAGAAGGTTTCTGTGGGGAGATTTAGAAGGTGTTAAAAAATTTCCTAAAATCTCATGGGACATATGCTGTAGACCCAAAGAGTTGGGAGGGCTGGTGATACTCAACCTTCAACACCTCTCCAATAAGTTTGCGAAAAAATGGATAGTAGAGCCTCTTCTTCCTCAGACTTATGGTCTTTACTCATTACAAGGAATGTCCACCTGTTCTACCTTAAAGGATATAGATCATGGACTGGCCTCTGTACAAGAGGTTTTTTGTTCTGATACTAACTTCATTCCTAGGGGCTCTCAACTTGTGTGAAGGTTTTGGAAAGCTTGGAATGATCTGAAGAATAATTTGTCCCCTCCCACTATGTAGTAGTAACAACCATTTTGGACTATGTTTCTTGTTGTATCAATGGTTAATCATAGGATACCTTCCAAAACTCTCATAGTGCCCAATGCAGCTTCCTTGTATAAGGTTCTTATAACAAAGCCTTTTTGTCAAAGATGAATCCATCATACAAAGTAGGACTTACAACGTGCAAGCTGAATTGTGGAGTAGCAAGGTCTTAAGGGCAAGGTTTTTCATTGTATAACTGGCATGGAGAGGGTCAAAGTCAATGATTTGGAAGCATAGAGCAATGGGGAGAATACCAGAGAGAGAGAGAGAGAGAGAGAGAGAGAGAGAGAGAGAGAGAGAGAGAGAGAGAGAGAGAGAGAGAGAGAGAGAGAGAGAGAGAGAGAGAGAGAGGAAGATGAAGAAGAAGAGAATTTTACATCATAGGAAACTATCCCAAGAGATCTTGAAAGAGAGAGAGAGAGAGAGAGAGAGAGAGAGAGAGAGAGAGAGAGAGAGAGAGAGAGAGAGAGAGAGAGAGAGAGAGAGAGAGAGAGAACATTGAACCAACAATTTGGGCAATGAATAAGTGATTATATAATGGAAGCAAGGTGTCGCTTTTATACTAGCATGGGGGCCTTAAGTACCCCCGCAACAAATTTCCCTACCCAAGACTTTGACAAATAAGTGAAATAAATACCTAAAGCCAAAATAAATATTAAGATCGCATTGGCCATTCACTAAATATGTTATAGCATTAACACCCTCTCTTCAGCTCATAGTGGACATATGTAGAAAGACCAACTTGATGAATAATGTCAGAGAATCTAGTATTTTATTTTAATCACAGCAAAAGTAGATTATGAAAGGGGGTAGTTTTCCTTTATGTGGATTCTTCAGAGGAGAAATTTAGATCATACTGGGCTAATTTCATTGCACACTTTACATACTAGAGTATCAAATTCATGCACATAACTTGAAGAGAATCACACAATAAAGATTGATAACTTATTGAGGGCCGGATTTGGTTGGAGCCTTGGTTGGAGCCGGTCTTCCCTCTAAAATGTCTTTGTATTATAATTATCTCCATGATAGCTTTGATTACAATACAAGTCTGTGCTCTATGTAGAGCTTTCCCTAAACCAAGAAGATGATGAACTTCATGATTCCATGGTGTAACCCTCCTTCCCAAGAAGTTAAGCAAGGAGAAAGGACTGTGGGGTAAGGGGTAGGTGAGGGTAAAAATATTTATTTCTTAAGCAAAGAAGTAGTATTTCTTATATGCTTACTCCATTGTTAAGCTTTAAGAATAGCTAATATAATTATGCCGGAGAAGATGAAGAAGATGATGATCTCACTTGCTTGGATTTGTATCCAGTGCTTGAGCATAGAGGCCATCTCTTGAGCACCCATGAGAGAGAGATCAAGAGAGAGAGTTTGCTTGGCTACTCTTGGCAGTAGAGAGAGAGAGAGAGAGAGAGAGAGAGAGAGAGAGAGAGAGAGAGAGAGAGAGAGCCCACAATCCCCTCTTTTATTCTCTTGCACATTTGCCAAATTTCCCAAATGCAATGCTCATCACATGGACCAATGAAAAGTAAACTTTAAAAAATCAACTAAATGCATGCTTAAATATATATCCCCCCCCCCCCCCCCCCCCCCCCCCCCCCCCCCAACTCTCTTTTGACTTGTCTTGGCAAGTGTACACACCACACACACTTGCTAACACATAAAGCAAGTGCAACCTACTTGGGACATGTGGCCTAGCCAAACGTAGAAGAGCCGGACTAGAGTTGATTTTCTAATTAAGTAAGGTCTGATCTAACCTTAGACTTTAGCTTTTCCCTTTTATTTATTAAGTACGTTAGTCTTAATCTTCAATTCTACTGGCTCATGTGCAAGACCTTTGCACTATCCTTTGGAGGCTCTATGAAGCTGACCTAGGCTAGAGTCTACCTACTAATTTAGGACCTGCTAAATTAGGACAATCTCTTATAAAAATTAAACTCAACCTTGGGCTTTAGAGCTTCACCTCCTTTGCAAAACATTAGCACAATTCTTTGGAGGCACCCTAAAGCTGGTCTTGAGACCTCCTTATTTAGACTTGCTAAGTTTAGACTCTCTCTGGTAAGTTAAAATTTATTCTAAGGCTTCCTAGACCTCAAAGTTGGAGTCTAATGAGTAATTGTAATTACTTAAAATTTACACAAATATTTTTTATTTTAGACTCCTATAATTTCTCTAAAGTTAGGCTCCTTTGTCTTGTACCTTGGATCAAGGTTACTCGGGATAGACCTATCCTATCTTGACCTGTACTTTTGACTTCCGAATACTCACATAAGAATTATCCTTGCTCTTTTAAAGACTTATTTTCTTTGGTCCCAAGCCTTTGATGGAAGTGGGTCTAGAAGCACTTTAATCAAATCTTCTTGTTCTCTTTTATTTTTCCTAGACTGAGGTGGCCAATTTAAGATGGAAAGTACTTACAGGAAGTTATAAATTAATTTTCATGACATAACCTCTCCCTTAAAATCATAGTCGTTCCTGACGATGGACTAGGAAAAATAAAGTCATAGCTAGTTCTTTTACTTTGGGTATAGGAACCCTTTTTATCCATCTCGACATTCTTCCATAGTAGTGACTAATTCCACTTGGTGCTTCGAAGTCTTAGCTATTGTAAGCATGTCTATAATTAGTGCTTACATCTTCTAGAGTGGATTGGCAAAGACTACTTAGTGGTCGAGAGATAATGTTGCCGCAAGCATGAGTCATTGCCTTGCATCTTTGAGAGGATAATTCTTGAACTGAATATTATATCATCGGATAGTTTTACCACTTCTTAAAACTTAAACTTAATAAAATCTCATCGGATAGTCTTACCACTTCTTAAAACTTGTCTTCACGTCATAGGATGCTCTCGAGATGCAAGATCTCTTTTTGACCTCCAAACTTGAGTGGATCTTTGGTTACTCATTCTTTGAGTGGCTTGCCCTTATAAGGATTCAAAAGGCCTATATGAAAATCATTATGAATGTGCCACATGCTAGGAAACCATAACGTGTAGGCCAATTTATTAATTAGCTTGAGGACCTAGAATGGGCCATAATATCTTTTCGTTAACTTAGCAAAATATTTTTGATGACCCCGTTGGGCATCCTTTTGTCCCCTTGCATGTTGTACGGTTTAATCATGCTTTGGAAACCTTGGGAAATACCCAATCATTATCTTTGAAGGTCCATGCTCTTCTATACTTATTAGCAACAGACTTTTTCTTCTATTGCATGATGGATACAGTTTCCTTAATCTTATTAAAAGATGCTTTAAGGTCTCTACTATAGTCATCACCAACAACAAAGATCTTCCCAAGTGTCTTGAATATCAATGGGAGCTTGGATCTTCCTTCAATTACTTCAAAGGGTGTCTAACCTATAGAAGTATTGACGTTGTTATTGTATGCATACTCCATTAAGGATAAATACTTTTCCCATTGCTCTCTTTGATTGATTTCGTAATATAGGCTTTGAGTAGATCACTAATAGCTGAATTTTCAATCTCACTTCTATCTTGTGCTTGTGGGTAATAGGCCGAGGAGAAATTCCACTTCGTACCAAGATTCTTAAAGAGACCTTTTCAAAGATTACTAGTCATTCTTGGCTCACAGTGGTTCTACCAATCCTAAACCACAAAGTGACAAACACGTAAGGATTTGGCAAGAAAAAGAGCAAGAGAATGACATGTACATAGTAATAGTAATGTCATAAAGAACAAGGAATGAGCTTACTCATTTTGAGAGCGCAGAGCTAGCATAAGCTCTCCCTCGGCACTTTGATCAACATTGACGAATTGACACTTAGCATAACAATGTCTCCACCTTATCATTGAAAATTCTAAAACAACAAAAGGGAAAATTAGATAGCATAGCATGAGACAATACAGCCTTATATTAAACAAATAACAAAGCACTTGGGCATTTTTCTTAAGTGCATCCAAGTTTTCAAGCGTTGATTGCCATCCCAAACAATAAATTTTTTTCCCCTTAAGTCTTCCCACTCAAGAGGAAGGGAATTATCAAAATCATTGCTAATTTCTTGCCAAATAGGACCCCATTCTTCTTTGTCCAAATTGGAAACATAATGTTGATCATGGCCAGCCTTCTTAAATGACATAAGAAATGGAGCTCCAAACACATTGTATCCATAGATCTCAAACCTTTTCACTAAAACCTCAGTGCCCAGACCCACCACTTTAATGGCTTTGTTTTCCATCAATCTACAAAGAGGACTGTAAGGAGGTTCCCTACCTCTCTTTACAATAAAATCCTCTACAATCTCCTCCAATATGCGACCATGAACATCCTTTGTAAACACTGTAGGACGATTGGTAGGTTTAGCAATAGTTGATTCAGACACACTTTGGGCCACCTCTCCACCTTGTGTAGCATGAATATATATAAGCTCCTCTTCCTCATGTACATCACCCATTATATCATCATCAATTGGTACATGCAATGAACCCTCTTTCTGACGGACATTGGAAGAAGCAATAGAAGACCGTGCATTGGTCCTATGTCTTGTAGTGCCAGACCTTAATGTGCATCCTAATTTGAAAAGAAAAAAAAAAAACAAGACCACAACTACCTTAGTGTATTGAGTGACAATAAAAAAAAGGACCACAAATAGCTTAATATCTTTGAACTTACTTTGAGAGAGATTTGCCCTGCCACGTTTAGATGGTGTACAAACCATAATCCCTATCAACTATAATCAGGAATTGCAAAAGCATTCTTAGCAAGAACACTACAAATAGAAATGTCAAAATTTGGACAGCATAACGGCGTTAAAATGCAAATTTTTAAAAAAATCCCCTTTCCGTACTTGCTTCTGTGCAGCAACACAATGCTCACGGGAAGGAAAAAAATACAAGACCACTCTGACATATGTATATCTCTGAACTTCTATGTCAATCTATGTGTTAATGTCCGCCAATTTTTTTTGTGTTTGAGTTTGTGTGTTTATGTCAATGTGTGTCGTATGCCAATGTTTGTTTATGTGTGTGTACTACAACAAGTGTATTTGTGTTTTTGTGTGTGTATGCAAGTGTGTTTGTGTTTGTGTATGCATGATTGTATGTGTGTCATGTGTTACTGTGTGTTTTTGTGTGTGTGTGTGTGTGTGCGCGCGCGCACGCATGATTGTATGTGTGTCACGTGTGTTTATGTGTGTGTTTATGTTTGTGTATGTCAATGTGTGTCATATGCCAATGTTTGTTTGTGTGTGTGTACTACAACAAGTGTGTTTGTGTTTGTGTTTGTGTTTGTGTGTGTGTATGCAAGTGTGTGTGTGTGTGTGTGTGTGTGTGTGTGTGTGTGTGTGCATGCGTGCACGCGGACACATGATTGTATGTGTGTCATGTGTTACTGTGTGTTTGTGTGTGTTACTGTGTGTGTATGTGTGTCATGTGTTAATGTGTGGTTGTGTGTGTGTATGCATGATTGTATGTGTGTCATGTGTTACTGTGTATTTGTGTGTGTGTGTGTGTGTGTGTGTGTGTGTGTGTGTGTGTGTGTGTGTGTGTGTGCAAGCTATTTGGGAAATTCATCTGGAGATCTGTTGGGGCTCCTCCACGCCTTGAAAGGCATGGGGAAGCTCCGTTTGGAGCTCCATTGGGGCTCCATTGGAGCTCCTATGGCTGACACACATGTACACATACACACACACACACACACACACACACACACACACATGGAACAGTTGGTTTCGAATTTGGTGCACCACACGTGCAAGTAGAAATGCATACACACAGGCACACACCCATGAGTGGGTACCTTCTCTTCCTCCTCTTCTCCTTCTTCTTCTTCAAGGAAAAACAAGCTCCTTCACTTTCTTCACTCCACTTTTGTTAGCAACAGCTAACACATGCTACACTGAATATGCACCAAGCTAGGGATGTGCTATGGATGTGCACAATATTTCCTATTCACATTGTATAAGGTCTTAGGCTCATTTGGGAGTTCCAAATTGTATATGCTAGAGGGCTCAACTTAATCCCATAGTAGAAAGGCTTGTAATGCATGCATTTATAGGAAGACCTTTTATGCAAAGAGGCTTCATTCTTGAGGATCCATTCTTGAGAGCTCTTTCTTGAGTGTCACTCTATGGATGGCCTAGCCTTGAGCTTAATGCCCATGCTTAGAAAGGCTTGTGGTGCATGCCTTTATAAGAAGTCCTTTTATGCAAAGAGGCTTCATTATTGAGGATCCATTCTTAAGTAGTCATTCTTGAGAGCTCTCTCTTGAGTGTCACTCTACGGATGGACTAGCCTTGAGCTTGATACCCATGCTTAGAAGGCTAGTGTTAATCCTTTGTAATTAGAGAAGCACTTCTTGATTAATCTAATCTCTACTTTCTTCCTTAGTCTTAATTCTTCTATATTTTATTATATCATGAAGTAGTTTTGAGTGTGTGGTGATAACTTCTTGCTTATTGACCACTGCTATCATTCTATGAGTACTCAATTTGTGGTATTTAACATCTCTAATTAGGTTGGTTAAGTAGGTTCTTAATCTTGTTATTAGAGTATGTGTCCTATTGTTTGCTCATGTGTGGATGGGTTTAATGAGACTCAAGCACCATTTACCCTTGTGTGTGTAGCTTTTGATTACATACCTTGATTAGCATGTGGTGATTGGAGAGGCCAACACCAATGCAATTAGTATTGAGGCGGTCCGGGGCGGGCAACAAGAAGAGCGGCCTCTAAACACCCTTCGAAGCTCCCGTGCTGCTCAATTGGGTTTGGGGCAAGCACAATCAGAGACAACAACAACCCACAACCAGAAACCAAACAAGAAAAGGGGCACCACCTAGTTGTAGATGCAAACTAGGACGCACGTGATATCTCCTTGTACTCAAACGCACAAAGAGAGGGGAATGCAAGATAGCCACACACACCAGATACAAACATTCACCACGCCAAAGAGAGGTAAAGAGCACAAATCAACTTGAGCAACTCAGTCTTAGCCTTAAAGACTAGATGCACACAAAGCTTGATGAGAAATAGAGAGACAACACAAAACGTGACCTTGTTGCCAATACACAAATTGTCTTAGGGTCACGGGATCCCTCTCACCGAGCACCCTCTTACAATTTACCTTTTAGGCAAACAATTCAACAAGCCCTCAAACCGTCAAGCATGAAATGGCACAACAAACTTCAAGGACAATATACCTTCAACCACCTGATGCGCCAACTTATCAAGTCAATTTGGAGAGAAGAGTCGTAGTTGCAGCATACAATTGCACCCAAAACTATGAATCTTATTTATGGACAAGAGTAGGCTACAACTGTGATTGCAGAGTATAGTATCACTCCACTCCCCTAGATGGCATAACTAACTTCAAGCTTCTCCATGTACCTATGTGTAGTGATGGAATAGAGCACTCACAATGCACACACTCTACACAACTAGGCTTGAAGAGTGGTGTGTTATGTGTTGAGAATGGTGTGGTGTAGTGTGATTATGTGATGATTTACAATGGAGAGAAGGGCTCTATTTATAGGTTTTAGAAGCCCCGATTAGGATTAGGCCTAATCAACTTTATTTGAAGGAATAAAAGATTATGCAAATTTTTATTTATTTTAAAGAAGGGTGGGTCTCTCTTGTCCTTTGAGTCACATGGATGTGGGCTCAAGGGAAGAGAATTATTGAGGATGAAGGGAGAGAGGATTGAGTGAATAATTTGGGAGTGCCTACTCTAGTAGAGGGTGCATTTTACAATAAGGTTAGTGGTTAGTAGTTAGTAATTATCACTAAAAAATATTTACAAAATCATTCACCAAATGGTGAGATATATGATGAGAAAAGTTAGAGAAGGGATGAGCTTGTAAAGAGAGGTTGAAGCTTTGGAGAAGTTGACATTCACCTCTTTACAGCACCGAAAGAAGAAGTGGTCAGCATGGCGAAGTAACGCGTGTCGATGAAGCTATGTTATCTTCAAACCTTGAAAAATTCATGATAAAATCCTTCATTTGTAGAGGTTATCCTTGGATTTTTGCTGATTTTTTGAAGTTCTTTACAAAGCTGAAGAGAGTATGGTAATATGGACATATATGTAGAGAGAAAGGGGGACACATAGGGTGTAGAAATGGAGGATGAAGGCTATGGAGGTGTGAGAGATGTGGCAATGGTGAAGAGGGTGAATTACGACATGGGAGTTGCAGGTTTGGGAGTGGGAAGGAGAGGGAGGAGTGTGTGTGAAAGAGGAAAATGATAAAGTGGAAGAGGGAGTGTGGCTGCATAGCATGGGCAAACTGGGGTCCACCAATAAAATCATAGCTCACAGCTCGTAGCTCAAAAAAATATGAAAAAATTTTAGGTGAAAGCTCAGCTCACGAGCTACAACTTTTTTTTGTATCACCTTTTCAAATTCGGGGAGCATGTGATCTTTAAAAATTCAGCAAAACCGACTGTTTTTTCCACTGCACAAGGTCCTTGTGAGGTCCTTCTTTGGATGATTCTTTTGAATACCTCCAAGAGTGAGCTCCCCATGGTGCATGCATGCATTCCACATACAAAAAAAATGCTACATTGTATATTTTTCCAATTATTTCTTAATGTGATAAATTTAAATGTACACTTAAACATGTACGCATGTGTACTCTCTCTCTCTCTCTCTCTCTCTCTCTCTCTCTCTCTCTCTCTCTCTCTCTCTCTCTCTCTCTCTCTCTCTCTCTCTCTCTCTCTCTCTCTCACACACACACACACACACACACACACACACACACACACATATATATATATATATATGGCTAGAGACAATATCAAAATGCATTAAAGATTGGAGGCACTTTTAGAGGTTTGGACCTGCTACACTGCATTAAATGCAGTCCTTGAACCACCCTCTAGAAATTAAAGGCCCGCCATATGTGACGCAACACCTTTCCACTTGCAGTCATAAAATTACAGTTTGCTTGTTTTGAAACTTGCTTATGAGACTGCTCTACTTTTGAAAAGAGGGGCTTTCAATTTAGATGTCCCTCCTTTTTGGAAGGTATATGGGGCATCCCTCTAACCAGTTTGAATGCACATACATGAACAACCATCGTGTATTAAATGACATACTAACCAATTTGAATGCACAACTTCTTCAATTATGATTTTCATTATTCTTTGAGCCACCAGAGTTAATGCACAATATCTTACGCAAGAATATACAAATTTATATTTAAAAATATGTGGGTCTTCTCATTAAATCTACCAATATGTTTAAGAAATGATTAGAAGTAAAGTCCATCTTTAATTGTTAATTTTCACTAACCTTCACCACCTTTACTTAACCTCTTGCTCTAAGTTGATCTTATATTCCCAAACCTCGTCTTGAAGCCATTGACTTCAACAATCTCTTTTTTCATTGCATTCTTGTTATCCCAATCCACAACAACTTCCTCACATCTCCCCCACATTACTATGCACACTTACGTTTAAGAAAAAATGTCCAACATGAAAGCGACAATAACTTGGAAGGTTGGTGATTAGACAATCACCCACGACATTCAATTGAGGGAAAACTCCTTGCTCCTTAGCTCTTACTATTTGTAGAGCTTGCTACCTCCATCTTTCCATTTTCAATCACTATCTGCTCTTATTGAAAGTGATTGTGGCCCAACAAAAGTCTTATTGCAACTATAGTGAGATGTTAGGTCATCAGCATTTCTTAATAGATGGGTCTTTGTTGAGCTTGTTTGAGTTGCTTCATTCAGACACATTTTTATAGGTATCTTATAATGAAGAAGCAAATTATAAAGAAAAATTCAAAGAGGTTTTAAGCATTGTGCATCTTGAAAATAGTGTGGTGATAAATAGGACAACTCAAAACTCGGTCAATCATCACTTGGATTCAGCAAAACCCAGGGGCAAAAAAGTTAAAGGATCTATTAGCATTATGTGGAACTCCTTTACAAGTTACTGAACTTCCACAACATTTACTTATATATATATATATATACGTAAGATTAAATATACATTGTGAATGAATAATTTACCCTTGTAAAAAATTTATTTATTGCAATAATTGAGTTCTTATTTTGCATACAATAATATATAATTATCATGATGTGAACAAAAAAAATGCTACATTGTATATTTTTCCAATTATTTCTTAATGTGATAAATTTAAATGTACACTTAAACATGTACGCATGTGTACTCTCTCTCTCTCTCTCTCTCTCTCACACACACACACACACACACATATATATATATATATATATATATATATATATATATATATGGCTAGAGACAATATCAAAATGCATTAAAGATTGGAGGCACTTTTAGAGGTTTGGACCTGCTACACTGCATTAAATGCAGTCCTTGAACCACCCTCTAGAAATTAAAGGCCCGCCATATGTGACGCAACACCTTTCCTGTCATAATAATCAATATCTAATTCTCCTAAATGATTTTCTCATATTAAACTGATCATTTAATGTGGGGAAGTGCCAAGGGAGAAAAAGCTAGAATATTGGTTAAGTTAGCAGACCGGCCACAGTAGGGATCCAAAGGAGGGAAAATAGGGATCCAAAGGGGGGGCCATCTGCAAAAGAGCCATGTGAAACAATGGGCCAAAAAGACCCTAAGGTTCAGCCCATTAAGACTTCCAAAATGCTAAGGTTCCAAAATTCAAAGGTTGTGTCCAAAGGTCAACCTTAGGGAAAATTGGATGCTTAGTGTGTGTCCCAAAAAGTCTTTCTACATCCCTACATGGGAGGGGGCGAGCCCCAAAGCTAGGGGATGAGAGAGAAAGCCACACACACACACACACAGGCTCCCTTTACACAAAGGGAATGAGGGACACATGTCAGCTCCCTAGGCCAGATGCCCACAAGGTGTGCCCAATTCCTATTGGAAGACCCTTGAAGTGGACCAATGAGAATTAGGCTAGAGTAAATCTAGTTTAATTAATTTAAAAACATTTAATAAAAGAAACCAATAAGAATTAAGTGTCCTAGAAGACTATTGGGCAGTCTCCCAAGGGGTCCAATGAGCATTCAGGAGCCCCATGGCTTGCCTGATTCCTATTGGCCGGGAGGCAAAGGGGTCCAATGAGAGTTTAGTTTAATTATTTAATTATCTAAAGCTCTCACAAAAGGGGAAAGGGGGACACATGTCAGAAGGCTATCACTTATGCTGCTTAATCCCTATTGGCTTGACCTGGGGAGGTTCAATGAGGCAAAAGCCAGCCTAACTTAGCAGCTAGGGCTCGCCCAAGAGAGAGAGGGGGCTGATTTTTTCTTGGCATGGACACACACACTCTCACACTTGACCATGTGTGAAGGGAAAAATACTCTATCTCCTCCCAAGCTTTAATGGAGAGCTCATCACCTACTCCAAGCTTGTGAGATAGAAGCCTACATCAACACTCTCTTGGCATGTGGATGCAAATCCAACCAAGAGCCAAGCTTCAATGCATGCTCATCTTCTCTACCAAGCTAATTACTAAGCTAAGCTATGCTAATATGAGTGATTATGTGAGGAGATGTACTTCTTTCTCGTAAGATACTTCTTTTTCCTCTCAATCTACTCTCATACCCTGCTAGCTCTCACCATCTTCGAAGGTGTGTGAGGTCTTGGGTCTGAGAACGGGGATAATTCAAGTTGTGTTTGATTAAGTGTTTTGCTTGGTGTATGAAGCTTCCATCTTCATTGCACTAGCTAGTCTTGAAGGAACACAAAGAATTGTATTGTACAATGTCTCTCTTGATGGGAGAAACCATAATACAAAGCCTTTTGGAGGGGGGACCGGCTCCATGCAAATCCGGTCCTCAACTGTTGTCAATAGCTTAATTGCTCTCTCTTTTGAAAGTATTGTCGATGCTATCTAACTAGGTGTTATGCTTTTTGTTGCTCTCTCCACCCAAGCACTCTTGTAATTCTCATTAGGAATCAACTCTAATGAAATGCTCACTATGTTCATGCTAATTTCCGCTACACATAAGATTTTAGGCCATTAAATGTTACATTGGTATCAGAGCTCAAGGTTTCTCTTTTCTTGCTCAAGAAGGGAGGTCCTCAAGCTAGCTACAAATGGTTGGTATTATTAATTGCCTGTGAGTAAGTAGAATAGGGATTTTTCAGCCTTGCAGTGCGCCTGCCTTTGTGCAGTTAACGGGGCATCACCGTCGAGAGCTATGGTCTTAATAGTGGAGTCCTACGGGGCTTGCCTACGGCTTAACCACTATTGAGCTATTAGAAGCTTGACAGGAGCCGGTGCTGTTTTGGTGTCGAAAGACCCTCTCTTCTATTCCTTGCAATTAATGGTATTCGAGCCGCGGGTACAGTAGCTTGAGTGCTTTTTCTAAAGGGGTAAAGAGGAGTAGCAACTAGGGCTTGAAGTGCCAAAGTACACCTAAAAAGTTTACACCTAAAAGTTGTTAGAATGGCTGACAATATTAAAGAGAGTGAAATTAATGTTGATAACTTTGATTTTGCTCATGAGCAAGCTACTAATGATGCTTCAATGCTTGTTAATTATCTTGTTTCTAGGCTTCAACAAGCCATGGGCAATCCATCTCTCCAAAGTGAAGTGCAACGGCAGCTCCGTGCTCACGGGATTCTCCAAGCTCATCACCATGACGAGAGAACACCTAGGAAGCCTCCTTGTGAGACTACCAAAAGAGGTCTCTCTCCGATTCGGGAAGAAGAAGAGAATCCATATGAAGGGCTCAAGAACTTACTTCTTGATGATGCATCTCCTTCCCAAAGGAGAACTCAAGAGCCTCCACCGAAGGAACGAGAAAGAAGCGAGTCTCCCGCCACCTCGGCGGAGATGGCTCCACGAAGACGGCGGGCTAAACGCTCTCCATCACCACCAAAGCGGAGAAGACCATCACACTCTTCTCCACGCCATAATTCAAAGAGGGATGATAAAAAGCAAGAGAAGAAAAAGGCGAGAAAGAGGACACCCTCTTCTCCATCTTCTTTATCCTCTTCCTCTTATGAAAGCTATGGTGAAGACGACAAAGATCAAGACAAGAAAAAGGCGAGAAAGAGGTCACCCTCTTCTCCACCTTCTTCAAATTCTTCATCTTCTGAAGAAAGTGATGGTGCAACTTTTGAACCATCAAAAAGAAGAGGCCATAGGAAATCCTATGCCGCATGGAAGAGGTCGTCCAAGCTGAAGAAATTCAAAGAGGGAGGGAAGAGCATCTCTTTCCTTACCTATGATGGCACCTTCGGTGCTACAGACAAAGTTTTGGCCTTTATCCAGCAATTCGATGCGGCGTTTGGAGATGAGGGCTTCACGGAGTCCTCTAAGCTACGCCATGTAGCTATGCACTTTCAAAAGTCCGCCAGACAATGGTGGTCTAGCCTACGAGCCAACGGTGAAGCTCCACGAACATGGAAGGCTTTAAGAGCTTCCATTATGAAGCAGTTTTTGGCCACCGATGCCAAAGACAAAGTACTCACCGAATGGCGAAGCTTAAAGCTCTCTCCCAATGAATCCATCCACAAATATGTAGACAAGTTTTGGGACCTACAACTCAAAGCCACTGTCTTCAAAAAGTTGGATTTTGGAGAGCAAAAGCAACAATTTTGTGCGGGCTTAACCGAAGAAATGGCGGAGTATGTCAACTCCCAAAGGCCACGTACCATATCGGCGGTAATACACCATACTATGGTGGCCTCGCGAATCAATTTCCAAACGGGGGGTAAAAGAAATAATAAGCCCCCGGAAAACAAAGGTTCCAATGAGCCTAAGGGGAAGGACAATGTCCAAAAGTCTCCTAAGGGCAATTCCAACAAAGCTAAAGAGAAGGGAGTTTACAAAGGAAAGAATAAACTCTCTCCTGAAGAGCTTGAGCGTTATCGTAAAGATAACCGGTGTTTCAAGTGCGGCGAACAAGGGCATGCGTACCGCGCTTGTCCCCAAAAGAACAACCGCCAAGATCCTCCTAGAGCTTCTTTGGTTGAAATCCAAGAGGAGGAGATTCACCAAACTCACCACAAAGGATCTCCTCTATGCCATGCTTGGGGAAAGGTAAGAGAACATGATGCTTTTATTCTCTTTGACCCTGGTTCTACTCACAATTTCATATCTATGGAGTTAGCCACCAAGCTAGGCATACAATCCTACGAGATGGGAGATATCCTACCCGCAGACAGTGCCTTCAAGGGGCAAGAAGCTTCAGTCACTCCCTTAATCGGGAAATTGAGGCTTCATGTCCAAGGCTATGTGGACAAAGAGGATTTCTTTATCTCTCCTCTCAAGCATGAGGATGTAATCCTAGGGGCACCATGGTTTGACCGTCTGGCTGCCCATGTTAAATTTCCTGAAAGGAGAATCTCCTTTAAGTTCAGGGAAAAGGACATGTATATAGATGCTAGGGAGATGGGTAACACCATCCCCATTGTACATACACCAGCTTTCAACAAGTCAATAAAGAGCTCTATTTCCGTGTACATGATTTTTGTTAAAGATTCTCAAAATGAACCTAATGCTTTAGCAAAAGAAAATAAAAGCAACCAAAAGGAATTAGAGTTATCCAATTTTCTCAAGGGGTTTCAAGATGTCTTTATTGACGACATCCCTTCTGAGCTACCTCCTAAACGAGGTAATGACGACCATGCAATTGAACTTCTTCCAGGAAGTTCACCGCCTAACAAACCTCCTTATAGAGTTTCTCAAGCTCAACAAGAGGAGATTATGCGGCAAGTGCATGAGTTAATTGAGAAGGGCATGGTTAGGCCTAGCTCATCTCCATTTTGCTCACCTGTGCTATTAGTGCAAAAGAAAGACGGCACATATCGTATGTGTGTCGACTATAGAGCACTAAATAGGATCACTATCAAGAATAGGTTTCCCGTTCCACCGGTAGAAGACCTATTTGATAAGCTACAAGGATCGACCTACTTCAGTAGGATTGACCTAAAAAGTGGCTATCATCAAATAAGGATAGTTGATCAAGACATTGTAAAGACCGCATTTCGTACTACATTTGGTCTTTACAAATACATTGTCATGCCTTTTGGCTTGACTAATGCACCAGCCACATTTAACCGCTTGATGGAGAAGCTTTTCAGACCTCATCGAACCTTCACTGGAGTGTTCTTTGATGATATTATCATCTACTCTAATTCATTAGAGGAACATAAGCAACACCTCCAGGTAATATTTCAAGTTTTAAGAGAGAATAAACTTTATGTTAATCGAAAGAAAAGTGAATTTTTCTTGCAAGAGATTCAATATTTAGGTCACATTATCTCTCAAGATGGAATCCAAATGGATCCATCCAAGTTAGAGGTAATAAAAGGATGGCCTAAACCAAGGAATCTTCATGAACTAAGAAGCTTTATAGGTATGTGTGCATACTATAGACGCTTCATAGAAAAGTTCTCACAAATTGCGGGACCATTACATGACCTAACAAAGAAAAATGTTAGGTATACGTGGTCTGCTAAGGAGAACAATGCTTTCGAAAAGCTTAAAGAAAAGCTTATCTCTCAACCTGTGCTTACACTACCGGATCTCTCAAAACCATTTGAGGTCCAATGTGATGCTTGTGGTGATTGCCTTGGGGCTGTTTTGCTCCAAGAAGGGCACGCCATAGGCTATGAGAGTCGAAGGCTCGACCCTGTTGAGCAAGCTCTAGGCATATACGAAAAAGAACTCCTTGCAGTTCTACATGCCTTAGACTCATGGAAGCACTATTTATTGGGGACTCCTTTCATTCTGCGAACGGATCACCAAAGTCTTAAGTACTTCATGACGCAGACCAAGCTCTCCGACAAACAAATGAGGTGGGCAAATTTCCTTTCGCAATTTCATTTTCATATTGCTCACATTGCTGGCAAGCATAATCAAGTAGCCGATGCACTCTCAAGACGACCGAGAGTGAATGCGGTTTCCATAGCAACTCACAATGATCTATCTTTAATGATAGATGAGTATGCTATTGATCCCGATTTTAGAGATGTGATTTCAGCCCTTGCCTTAGGGAAGAAAGAAGAACCATTTACTTTACAAGATGGTTATCTTCTCTATGGCAATAGACTATGCGTTACTAACTCACTACGTGAGAAAGTAATGTATGAATCTCATGCTCCCCCATATGCGGGGCATAGAGGGATTTCAGTCTACCCTAAAGGGAATTGAAACATATTTCTATTGGCCTACCATGAAAGTGAACATACATGAGTATGTTTCCAAATGTGTGGTATGTCAAAAGACAAAATTTGATAGAGGGAAGCAACTTGGATTGCTTCAACCCTTGCCAATCCCTAATTCACCATGGGAGAGCATATCCATGGATTTTATCTTTGGATTGCCTAAGTCTATCCATGGGAATACGGGAATATGGACGATAGTAGACAGGTTCAGTAAACAAGCTCATTTTATACCTGTCAAAAAGACTATCAAAGCCCATCAAATGGCAACCCTCTTCATTTCACAAATTTTCAAGTACCATGGCTTGCCAATGTCCATAGTGTCGGATAGAGATCCTAGAATGACCAGTAATTTCTGGAAGGGTCTCTTTGAGAATTTAGGAACAAGGCTAAACTTCTCTTCGGCCTATCATCCACAAACTGATGGCCAAAGTGAAATAGCTAACCTAACTATTCTCGATCTACTAAAAGCCTATGTAACGGAAGTAGATCAAAGATCCCAATGGGAGAAGTACTTACCCTTAGTAGAGTATGCTTACAATAACACTGTACATACTTCTACAGGAAAAGCACCTTTCGAGGTAATTGAGGGAAGATCAAAAAGTCCCTTGCTACTTAAGGTACATGGGAAGATCTTCGCTGCAGATGAGTATAGCCGAGACCTACAAGAATCTTTCCAAAAGATTAAGGATGCTATCTCTATCTCACAGCAAAGGCAAAAGGCTGCTGCTGACAAGCACAGAAGAGCCCAACCTTTAAAGAAAACGATTGGGTCTTGTTAAAGTTTCCCAAGGCTCGATTAAGGCACACTACGGGCAAGAATCCTACGGGTCACCAAAAGTACTATGCTAAACTAGCAAAAAGGTACTATGGTCCCTTCCAGATTCTTAGGCCAATCAATGAGATGGCCTATCAACTTAAGTTGCCCAATCATTGGCTCATACACAATGCTTTTCATGTGAGCCTCTTAAAGCCTTACCAAGGAGAGCCACCTCAAGAACCAACTATTGAAGACCCACCGGAGATCGAGGACCACGAGGAGGTGCTGCAGCCCGAGTCCATTCTCCGACATGAAGACAAGGTATTAAGAGGCGGTAAGACTATCCGACGATATCTTATTAAGTTTAAGAATTATCCTTTTGAAGATGCTAGATGGATGCAAGGCATACAATTAAAGGATAACCTAAACCTTGTCAATGCTTACAATGCTTCCCAAGAGTAAGCAAATGTACAAAATGTTAAAAATGAACAAAATTTTTTGTCTTATAAGACTCTCTTTTTCTTTATTTGTGCACAAAAATGAAGTAGTATGCATGCTTAGATCAAGTTTGTGGAGACGACGTCTCCCAAACACCAAGTAGAGCTTGTCACTCTACTATGGAAGACTGATAGGACTAATGTGCAGACATGCTTGCGGCAGCCTCAGGCTCTCAAGCGCCAAATGGACTAGTCATCCATTATGGAATGATGTCGTAGGGTAACATAGGGATCCTCTACCCGCTAAGGAAAGGACTCATGCATATGCTTTATCTTCTCTACACCATAGTCGAGGACGACTATGATTTCAAGAGAGAGGTAATGTCATAATAATCAATATCTAATTCTCCTAAATGATTTTCTCATATTAAACTGATCATTTAATGTGGGGAAGTGCCAAGGGAAAAAAAGCTAGAATATTGGTTAAGTTAGCAGACCGGCCACAATAGGGATCCAAAGGAGGGAAAATAGGGATCCAAAGGGGGGGCCATCTGCAAAAGAGCCATGTGAAACAATGGGCCAAAAAGACCCTAAGGTTCAGCCCATTAAGACTTCCAAAATGCTAAGGTTCCAAAATTCAAAGGTTGTGTCCAAAGGTCAACCTTAGGGAAAATTGGATGCTTAGTGTGTGTCCCAAAAAGTCTTTCTACATCCCTACATGGGAGGGGGCGAGCCCCAAAGCTAGGGTATGAGAGAGAAAGCCACACACACACACACACAGGCTCCCTTTACACAAAGGGAATGAGGGACACATGTCAGCTCCCTAGGCCAGATGCCCACAAGGTGTGCCCAATTCCTATTGGAAGACCCTTGAAGTGGACCAATGAGAATTAGGCTAGAGTAAATCTAGTTTAATTAATTTAAAAACATTTAATAAAAGAAACCAATAAGAATTAAGTGTCCTAGAAGACTATTGGGCAGTCTCCCAAGGGGTCCAATGAGCATTCAGGAGCCCCATGGCTTGCCTGATTCCTATTGGCCGGGAGGCAAAGGGGTCCAATGAGAGTTTAGTTTAATTATTTAATTATCTAAAGCTCTCACAAAAGGGGAAAGGGGGACACATGTCAAAAGGCTATCACTTATGCTGCTTAATCCCTATTGGCTTGACCTGGGGAGGTCCAATGAGGCAAAAGCCAGCCTAACTTAGCAGCTAGGGCTCGCCCAAGAGAGAGAGGGGGCTGATTTTTGCTTGGCATGGACACACACACTCTCACACTTGACCATGTGTGAAGGGAAAAATACTCTATCTCCTCCCAAGCTTTAATGGAGAGCTCATCACCTACTCCAAGCTTGTGAGATAGAAGCCTACATCAACACTCTCTTGGCATGTGGATGCAAATCCAACCAAGAGCCAAGCTTCAATGCATGCTCATCTTCTCTACCAAGCTAATTACTAAGCTAAGCTATGCTAATATGAGTGATTATGTGAGGAGATGTACTTCTTTCTCGTAAGATACTTCTTTTTCCTCTCAATCTACTCTCATACCCTGCTAGCTCTCACCATCTTCGAAGGTGTGTGAGGTCTTGGGTCTGAGAACGGGGATAATTCAAGTTGTGTTTGATTAAGTGTTTTGCTTGGTGTATGAAGCTTCCATCTTCATTGCACTAGCTCGTCTTGAAGGAACACAAAGAATTGTATTGTACAATGTCTCTCTTGATGGGAGAAACCATAATACAAAGCCTTTTGGAGGGGGGACCGGCTCCATGCAAATCCGGTCCTCAACTGTTGTCAATAGCTTAATTGCTCTCTCTTTTGAAAGTATTGTCGATGCTATCTAACTAGGTGTTATGCTTTTTGTTGCTCTCTCCACCCAAGCACTCTTGTAATTCTCATTAGGAATCAACTCTAATGAAATGCTCACTATGTTCATGCTAATTTCCGCTACACATAAGATTTTAGGCCATTAAATGTTACATTTCCACTTGCAGTCATAAAATTACAGTTTGCTTGTTTTGAAACTTGCTTATGAGACTGCTCTACTTTTGAAAAGAGGGGCTTTCAATTTAGATGTCCCTCCTTTTTGGAAGGTATATGGGGCATCCCTCTAACCAGTTTGAATGCACATACATGAACAACCATCGTGTATTAAATGACATACTAACCAATTTGAATGCACAACTTCTTCAATTATGATTTTCATTATTCATTGAGCCACCAGAGTTAGTGCACAATATCTTACGCAAGAATATACAAATTTATATTAAAAAATATGTGGGTCTTCTCATTAAATCTACCAATATGTTTAAGCAATGATTAGAAGTAAAGTCCATCTTTAATTGTTAATTTTCACTAACCTTCACCACCTTTACTTAACCTCTTGCTCTAAGTTGATCTTATATTCACAAACCTCGTCTTGAAGCCATTGACTTCAACAATCTCTTTTTTCATTGCATTCTTGTTATCCCAATCCACAACAACTTCCTCACATCTCCCCCACATTACTATGCACACTTACGTTTAAGAAAAAATGTCCAACATGAAAGCGACAATAACTTGGAAGGTTGGTGATTAGACAATCACCCACGACATTCAATTGAGGGAAAACTCCTTGCTCCTTAGCTCTTACTATTTGTAGAGCTTGCTACCTCCATCTTTCCATTTTCAATCACTATCTGCTCTTATTGAAAGTGATTGTGGCCCAACAAAAGTCTTATTGCAACTATAGTGAGATGTTAGGTCATCAGCATTTCTTAATAGATGGGTCTTTGTTGAGCTTGTTTGAGTTGCTTCATTCAGACACATTTTTATAGGTATCTTATAATGAAGAAGCAAATTATAAAGAAAAATTCAAAGAGGTTTTAAGCATTGTGCATCTTGAAAATAGTGTGGTGATAAATAGGACAACTCAAAACTCGGTCAATCATCACTTGGATTCAGCAAAACCCAGGGGCAAAAAAGTTAAAGGATCTATTAGCATTATGTGGAACTCCTTTACAAGTTACTGAACTTCCACAACATTTATGACGGCAATTTGTGCTTTGACTTGCTTGCAACTCGGGATAAAACAAAATGAATGTTAGGGATGGGACAGCGCTTTGATGGTCACTTGTGGACTCACCCATTTGTAACAACCATGGTGGTAGCATGCACTGTTTGTCTAAGTCATTGTTTGAGGTGCATTGCAATTATTCAACATGTCCTCATTATATTAATGAACAAAAGTTTAATGGTAGAGATTTTCATAGATATTTTGACAGACAAGTCAAAAAATACTCCCTTGCTATGGAAGAGAAGACAGCAATATCTTGTCATTATTGTCAAAAGGTCGTTACTTATGTTGCTACTTGTCCCTGAAAAATCTATTATGTTTTTCCTCACTATAGTACAATGTCTCAATTGGAAATACATGATAACAGACATGGGTATAACGTTAAGGCAGGTACCTATAGGGTTTCCATGGCAAGAGCACAAAATTTGGTAGGTGCAATATTAAGAATTGAAAAGGGTGTTCCAAGACAAATTCAAATGTTGGTGATGCAATAGCTTGTGCTTAACTCCTTGATTGATGAGGAAACTGAACTTACATGCGATGGACGGTTCAATGATTTTCTGAAAGAAATGATGCCACTTGTTCGAAACAAAGGGTGTGAGAAACTACGTTTTGTTCCTTGAATTTGTTAATTTTTTTAGGTATTATTAATTTAGTTTTCTTGTGTTTCCTTATGTAGGTTTACTTCAATTGTTTCCAAGGAAAGGAAGGATCAAGGTGTTGTAGTTGGGAATGGATATGACAATATTTTACTACTTCAAAAAAAGTGCATGTTTCCTTTTTTCCATGGGAGTAGATTTCTTGGACAGGGCGAAGATGATGACAAGTGCTTTCTACTAAAAATTTCCACAAAGGGACCAGGTTCTGGGGTTGATTAGGTAAATCATATGAAACAAACAAAAACGGATGACTTAAAAAATGTGTGGGTGCATTTTGATTTTACCCATAGAATAGATGGTTGGGCAACAATGTCATGATCAGCTTATGATCCAAGGTAGCCTTCAAATATTATTTCAGATATCTCATATTTCTTTCGCTTCATTAAATATGAGATCATATGTGTGAAAATATGTATGTTGAATATCTTGCAGCATATGATCGCTGCAGATAATTGAAATATGCAAAACTAAAGAGGAGGATGTGAAGACTCAAGTTATTTTTTGGGAGAATCTTAATTCAACAAAATGGAAAAGTATGGACAGTGTGCAACTGATTTTTCATGTTTTATGTCTGATGACGCTGGTGCAAACTGGAATCCCATTCAAACATTCTTCAATGGAGGGCCGAATAATATTATGGAGAGACGTGAACGATCATGTCTATTTCATTGGGAGTAGATCTTGCACAAATATGTTAAAAGTGGATACCTCAAAATCTAACAAAACACCACATTGACATGTGTGAGGAATGGAGAGCATGTAAGACCATTGAGCTTGCATCTCAAAAGGCACATTCCATTCAAAATGGTGGAGACAACATCTAACTATAGAGAGCATCACAGGAGTGAGTAGATGGTTTAAATGGTGGGAGTGCAAATTTCTCACTGGGAAGAAATTTGTATAGATGTAAGTATCTTTATGATAATTTATATTGCTAGCAAGATTTATAAATTTTGCATGCATGAAATTTACAAATTCTTACTATGTCTTTTTATGTTTTATAGGCTAATTTATGTCCATGGGAGCGTGCACAAATTCCCAATATTAATTTATCAAAAAGTGTGCATGTCATCTGGTTAGCAGGTAAAGGTGGAAAAAGAAAAATTTCCCTTTATGATGTATATGTAACAGATGTTATTAATTCATATATTCAATGTGCAAATTGTTTGGGATATACAACTAGACCATATATAGGAACGGGTCCCACAATGGAGACCTTGCTTTCTCGACTTGAATATCAACATACTCCAACTCCGGTCGACATAGCCCATCTACTACACGAGGTTGTTGCATGGACTCTGATGTATATGCAGCCAATTTTGCATGGAGAGAAAGAAACATTACAATGCAAAAAGAGGGGTAGAATAGGAACAAATAGCTCCCATCGCCCAAAATATATCATGGAATCTAGGCAGCAAAACCAACATAGTCAACCCAAAAAAATCAAGTTTGATAACCAGGGACCAAGCATCTCTAATAGTCTACTACAAATTAGTGATAATGATGATGATATTGGATCTAAAAAAGAAACAACCACACCTTTGCCATCTCAAAGAGACAGTGTCTTGGAGAGTGATCTGACATGCAATCAGTGGGCCCTAAGGAGAATGCCCATTCAAAGTCATAGAAAGTGTTTTGGAATGGTGGGCAAAAACATTTGTGACAATATCTTGCATAGTCGCTATATTGGTCTCCTTGCTCCATCCATATGGTCCAAAAGGATGTTCAAGGGTAAAACAATAAAATAGTGGTTATGATTTTGTAATCATGACATGTTTCATACTCAGTCAATCAAAAAACAAGTCAAAGATTTGCCTCCTGCTCCAAATGTTTGGCCAGTAGCAAGAGGGGTAGATCTCCACACAAGAACTTGCAACACTATAGCACATTGGATTTAGGATAGAGAAGGCAATGGTAAGTGCTCAACCTCAGCTGATGATCGTTCAAAAGGTGGTAGCAGCTCACGGAAGAAAAAGTGAAGGCATGGAATTTCTAAAGAGGCCATGAAGAAATTGGAAGCATGTCATAGTATGACGGCCTTATTTTTGAAGGAAGTGAAAAAGTCCCCAAAGCATGTAGTTTTTTAAGTGTTCACTGAAAGCATCTATGAGATTCATATAAGAGGAGACCAGGATGCACATGTCTAGATTTTCAAAAGTGAGAGAAGACAAACAAATCTTTTTTGGCATGCAAACATATGTACTATGTGTACGTGAAAGTGCTAGGATTTTAACCTAAGGAGCACATGATCATTCATCAGCCAACCCTCTCACCAATGGATATTGCCTTTATTTTGAGACAACCAAGGAGGATTGCACCCCCCATTTAATTGTTGTTGGTTTTGTATGCATCTTTCACTAACATGGATAATTTCTCTATGCTACTCAAGTTTTTTTCTGCATTTATTTTAATTTGTTTCCACTTACAATCATCTATCTTAGAAAAAAAAAATTTATGCCGCACAATATTTCAAACTTTCAAACGAAACATAGAAGCAACTTTCAAGCTGTTTAAACACTTAGGAGCAAATTACTTACCTTTTAGAGTGACCATTACATTTATGTAATTTTTGTCTTTTTTGTACTCTAGTTTTGGTCCTTCCCTATGGTAGATTAGTGAATGTACTTACATCCGCATATCTATGTAGACTCAAAATGCTCAAGCCTGAGAAAAATGGTATTATCTCTATTTGGCATGATTTTGACTCTATGGCATGCATGCACTGCGGACTTATTTGCCTTTGATTGCATGAGTTGTGGACTTATTTTCTTTTAAAATCTATATGATTTTTGGCTCTAAGGCGTGTGATGTAGACATATTTGCTTTACAATGTTGGTCTAAAATATATATATATATATATATATATATATATATACATGTATATATTTTTTATTTTATTTATTGTTTTTTATTTATTTATTTATTTACTTATTTTATTTTATTATTTTTTTTGTATGTGTGTATTTGTGCACATAAGCAGTTCATCAACTCAATCAAGAGTGGTCATTGATGTTCTTGAATACTGGTTTATGTGCAGGTCCAACACCTAATTCTTTGAAGATAAAAATTGAAACATGAAGCAGAGGTTTAAATTAATAAATCCACAAAAAATATATAATCTTTGTTTAGTGCATATAAAATAAGTCCTTTACAACATTAGGCGTAGGCATCAAACTTGAAAGTACAATTTATTGACTGCTAGTGCATGATTATTTAAGAAGAGTAGTTAAGGGTAAATATTGCCTCAATCCTGCACCACATTCAAGCCAGAGATATCCATCAAATTGATAGTACGTTTGCACACGAGCAGATGGTCAATCTCATCCTGCAAAGCGGTTCTCCGAGTGCTGACAATGTATCCCCCTGTCTCCCACTCTGCTAGAGTACTTTTCATTGTCTCATAGCCTTGCCTAAGTTCTTCGTCTCCAGTGTTCCAAGCACATGGTAGAATATCTTAATGGCTTTGTTCATGTCATGCTCCTTTGTGTGAACATCTTTTTTTCAGGGGGAAGTTTATGAAGTTCTTCGTGGATTTTTCCAATGACCTTGTTCTTGGTAGTTGCATATCCTATAGGCATTGTGATAAGAAGAGGGGGAAGAAATAAACCTCTCTTGACAGGCACAATAGAGTAACTTGTGTTTCATATGATGCCTAACTCTATATTGTATATATAGGCTGAATCAACAGGGTCTCAAAAAGAATATGCTAGTGCCATGAGTGGCGTAGGGTCTCATAGGCATGTGTTAGTGCCTTGAGTGGTCCCAATTCTTGAAAAGCATCTGCTAGTGCCATGAGTGGTCCCAAATCTTGAAAAGCATCTGCTAATGCCATGAGTGACCACCACTGACTGCTCCAATCAAGCGTGCAAGAATATATGCTTAATAAATGCACTATGAATATTGTGCCCTTATCATGGCACAAATGACCTTTCAACTACTATCCAAAATGATTCTCTCTCTCTCTCTCTCTCTCTCTCTCTCTCTCTCTCTCTCTCTCTCTCTCTCTCTCTCTCTCTCTCTCTCTCTATGTGTGTGTGTGTGTGTGTGTCTCACTGTCGATACTCTCACACCCCTATCCAATCTCTATTCCACAAATATGTTTTTCTCTCTCCATCTAATCATGTTCTCTCTCCTTCAAGGGGTACTTATTTCACCTACCCCAATGCCACCATAGAGAGCGTACATATGGGAGAGCTCCATGCTTATATAAACTTGAAAAGGCATCAGGTTTAGCCAAAAAAACATGAATTGAATAACTCACAAATAAAATTAATCCCACTTTGTATGCCTACGTCCAAAAATTGCACGTAGTTTTGCAAATACACATTATCCTATCTAACATATATGTCAAGAATAGAGGATATGCAGAAACTAGGGAACTTAGGAAGCTTACAACAAGCATTCTCAACATATGATAGAGTGCACCTCTGTTGTAATTAGAAGAGCCTCAGGGATGCAACAATGAGCTAATGCTAAATCAAGACATTAAGATCAATAAAATTTTATATCTCCTCATGAACATGACCAACCACTCCGTTTTTCCATTCCTCCCCACAAATTTAAAGCACGTCCATGAAATCTTCAATTATGGGAATAAAATCTCACACATGGATTGCAGAACAATGTAATCCTCATGAGACGAGATACAAAGAAATGTTGTAAGACGGGTTGCTATCCGCTAATGCAAGAGAAAAAGACCATGTAAGGCCATGAAGTAGTCATGGATTTCATCTCAAGGACCTTATTGCCTAAAGATAGCCATGTGCTAGAAAAGACAACCTGAGCACATAGCCTACAAGATGTGCAAAGAAAATGATCACTTGCCAAGATGTCGTACGTGAGTAAATGTGCATCCTTCAAGGCTGCCCCAAGCAAAACAAAAATGTACAAACAACACAGCTCCTCCCTTTGCATTTTTTCCCTGGAAATAATGGATCCTGCCTTCTTCTCTCACACGGGCTTGCACTCGCTGAGCCTACATGCGCATCAATAACAACCTTATGCTAAGTTTGAGGGGAACACACCATGTGTCGACAATGGAGGCCATACTCATGAACTGCTTATGGCTTTTTTTAGGTCAAAAATACAATGTTCCCACGTTGCAAGGGTTTTGCCATGGAAGTCTTGCAGGCAACATTCTTCAACCACTAATACATAGAGATGTAATGTAAGTGTACCAGTAAAAATATGGCCTCTTTTGAGGGGCCCTCCTACCCCCAAAAATAACAAATTATAATATATCATTTTTAGTATGTCCTCACATCAGCTTTCACTAGATTAGTGGTTACATCCTCTCTTCTTATTTTTCATGACGACGGTATAAGACATGCTATCAAAATTTCTCTAATTACCCCCCGGTTTGTCTCCCGTATGGTACCCTTTTTTGTTACACGGGCTTCTCATCTTTGCCCTTGCATTCTCTCTATGGAGCAGGAATTGCAATGGCATAATTAGTGCTAAATAGGTATGCACGTCAGCTACCTGATGAGCCCCTTCATTTGAATAATGATGACAATGATTAAGACATTCAAATCTCACCATCTTTAAATGGGGACGTTTACCATAATATGCTTTTGTGATTTACTTAGCCCAAAAAGCCAAAGGAATCCTATGGCCAGCCTTACCAAATATTAACCCTTCAAAAGTCAAGTATATGCCTAAGGTGCCCCCCACATGGAGGGGGTAATCTATAATCTCAAGGATATTTATGTTGGGGTATAAAGCCCAATGTGGTCGCCCAGGTAAGTGGGCGGGCCGCCAGGTATGTACACATATTCTTTTGTAAAAACCTAATAAGAACTCACTATGCTCTACACATTACAGTAGAGCGAGTTCACCATATCGTCGTGCTCTTCTTCTCGCACTCTCTCTCGCGTCGCACTTCCGCTCGTACTCCTTCAACTGGTATCAGAGCTCAGATCGAGGCTCGGGGCAGCATTTGCAGGTAGCCAGAGTCACCTGCTCAGATTGGAGTGAGATTCGACAGGCGAAGACACGGCCCCAAATCTTGTGGGAATTTCATTCTGAGTTCATCTCGGCCACCGTTCGTCGGTCACCGTTCGGCTTCGACAAAGTTCTGCGCAGGCCATTTTCGACTACGTGGTCTTGGCGGGTGCAGATCCGCGACTCTACAAATTTGGGGTTTTCGGTCTACGACTGCAGATGTTGAGAATATCGGCACTCCCAAAGTGTTGATTTGTGGCTATCTACACATCGAAGGATGGCTCACAGTTCTTGGAGGCGTGTCACATACGACACGGGCACATCTACACACAGACTGTAGGCGACATCCACTAGTTCATCAGGTAGCTAGTGTTTGCTGCTTGATATTCCAGATTTCATCCTGACATTGCAGGTACTTCCACATGGGATGTATTGTCAGAGATGATGTATGTCTGTTGAGGGTTTGCTGGTTGTGAGTCACGCAGCAAACAACCGCCGCAGCGGTTACAGCATACAGTGGGAAATTTGTGGATGTATGACTTTGTGGGAAGTCTATGTACTGTCAGATCTACTGCAGCCTTTGTTGAGGGTCGAGTGAGGTTTTATTGAGCTGGGGGATTCTCGAATGTTGAGATCCTTTCGGTGATACAGGTCTTGGAGAGATCCCTCGAGCACCCTTAGATAGGCAGCTAGCATGTATTGACTGTGAGTTAGACAGTTGGGATTGCATCTTTGCTTTACTGCCGTTGAGGCATTGTCGTAGTCTATGCTTACAGGACACTGACAGGACAGTGAGAGACAGTACAGATGCAGGACAGGTTTACCCACAGCTTACAGTGTTAGAGACATAGTGGTTTTTTGAGCTGTTTTTTGGTTTGTTTTTTGAGTACACCAGAGCCATTTTACAAAGGAGACTCTGCCAAAATTTATGCAGAATTTGAAGCTTTCTTGGTTCATTTGACAGGTTGATATTGGTTCAGAGGTCAGTTTACAAGGGAAACTCTGCCAAATTTTTCCCAAGAAAGTAAAGTACTGTGAAGCGTAGCTATGGTTGGATCACAGGACACTGCTCTTTACAATATCAAGAAGCTGGATGGAACCAATTTCCCATTGTGGAAGAAGCAGATTTGGCACGTGTTGGTACAAAAGAAGCAGATAAAACCTATAAAGCTCAAGGGGATAAAACCAGAAGATATGGACGAAGATGAATGGAGCAAAATGGATGAATTGGCACTTTCTACCATTATGCTGACTTTGGTAGAAAGCGTTTACTTCAATGTAGCAGACAAGATGTCGGCTTATCAAGCATGGTTAAAGCTGAGTGATCTTTATGAGAAGCAGAGTGCAGCTTCACAGGTATACTGGCTTAAGAAGCTTGTTGACTTGAAGATGAAAGAAGGGACACCTATGTCCAATCATCTGAATGAATTCAACACAATCTATAGTCAGTTGTCAGCTCAAGGTGTCAAGTTTGATGAACCTGTTAGAATTATGTTCCTATTGATCACATTGCCGGAAAGTTGGGAAACTTTTCGCACAACTTTGAGTAATTATGCACCTCCATATGGTTTGAACATAGCAGGTGTAGAAGGAAGTCTGCTTACTGAAGAAACCAACAGAAAGACAATGGACAAAGGCAAAGGAGCAGCCTTAGTTGTCAGGGGAAGGACCAAAGAAAAGTACAAAGGTGGAAAGAGAAATCAGTCTCGTAGCAAGTCCCGCAGTGCTAAAGTCAAGTGTGACATATAATGCTACCATTGTGGCAAGAAGGGTCACATGAAAAGAGACTGCAGAGAATGGAAAGCAGAAAAAGGCAAAGAGAAAGTTGAAGACCATGGTGAGAAGAACAAGTCCTCAGTGAATATTCAAGAAATAAATGTGACAAACACTGTTGCAGAGGATGACAGTCTAGTGTCAGGAGACATCTACTTCTTGAAGAATACAATGGACTCAGCTCTTCTTACAGCATCTGATGGAAATGCACTGAGTGACTGGATTATAGACTCAGGGGCATCACTTCATGTGTCTCCAAACAAGGAGTGGTTTACCTCTTATGTGACCACTAAAGATCATGTTCGGCTAGGCAATGGGCAGACATGTGAGATCTTAGGTGTTGGAGGTGTTCAATTGAAGTTTCAGAATGGCTCTTCTTTCACGATGAAGAATGTGAGACATGTTCTTGCAATTACAAAGAGCTTGATCAGCACAGGTTTACTTGATGATGCTGGCTACGTCACCACTTTTGGACAGAACATGTGGAAGATATCCAAGGGTTCTATGACAGTAGCACATGGAGTAAAGTCTGGAGGACTTTACATGATTTATGTATCAAATGTCTCTAAAAATGTAATCAATGTAACCGAGCAGCCGAACGTTTCTTTGTGGCATAGCCGGTTAGGACATGTGTCCAAGAAGGGAATGGAAATCTTGTCTCGTTCTGGTTATTTTCCTGGCTTGTCATTTAATGATTTTGAATTCTGTGAACATTGTCTGTATGGTAAGCAAACACAGCAGCCACATAAGCATAGAAGCAGTAGAAGAGATACACAGTTGGCACTTGTTCATAGTGATTTGTGTGGACCTATGCCTAACCTATCTCTAGGGGGATCTTCTTACTTTATGACATTTATAGATGATTACTCGAGTAAAGTATGGGTTTACTTTCTCAAGCACAGGGATGAAGCGTTTAGTGTTTTCAAAACGTTTGTGACACTTGTGGAGAATCAGAGTGGCAAGAAGCTTAAATGCTTACGCACTAACAATGGTGGAGAGTATGTTTCAAAGGCCTTTCAGGACTTTTGTGAGTCAAAAGGTATAAAACATGAACTTACTACTCCTTACAATCCTCCTCAAAATGGTGTTGTTGAGAGGGTGAATAGGACCATACAAGAGAAGGTCAGAAGTATGTTGTCTAATGCACAGCTGCCAAATGGGTTTTGGGCTGAAGCTGTATCAACAGTTGTTCATCTTATAAATAGATCTCCTAGCAAGGTTTTGCAGAAGGATTCGGTGCCAGAGATGGTATGGTCAGGCAAAATGCCCTCATACAAGCATCTCAGAGTCTTTGGTTGTGAGGCATATACTCACGTTCCAAAGGAATTTAGGAACAAACTTGAGCCAAAGAGTAGAAAGTGCATCTTTCTAGGCTATGGTAATTCTGGTGAGATGGGGTACAGACTTTGGGATCCCGAATCCAGAAAGGTTATCCGCAGCAATGATGTTCACTTTAATGAAGCCAAATATCATTCTAAACCAGAGAGGGTTGAGGAGATTAGAAGAGTTGTCTTCCAAGAAGATGGACCTGCACGTGCAAGACAAAATGTCAGGGCTCAAGAGGAGCAAGGACAGGATAGAGTGGAGCCACAGGTTGTGGCTGAGCCTGAGCCACCTATTGTGCGTAGATCTGGACGTATCACGCGACCTCCTGATAGGTTTGTTCCATCTATGAACTATTTCATGTTGACTGATTGCAATGAGCCTTCATGTTACAAGGAACCACTGCAAATGAAGGACACCGGGAATTGGGAATTGGCCATGCAATCAGAGATGACAGCTCTGCATAAAAACTAGACATGAAAGCTAGTTAAATTACCACAGGGCAAAAAGGCTCTACCTTGTAAATGGGTTTACAGTGATAGCCGTTTTTTCGGCTCTCTGTAATTGACATAGTGAGTTATCTCACCCTATCAAATCACTCAAACACTGTGGTTACCCTCACCCTTTCACTGTATATAGGTGCGTGTGAGTTAGGGGACTTTTCCCATATCTCCTTACTGAAATAAAAAACCCTCAATTAGCTAGTCATTGAGCTAGTTGAGCCAAAAAATATAAAAAATATAAGTATATTATGGCCCATGCGTATGTAAATATTTCTTTGTATATAGAGCCTAAATAAAAGATTTTTTCATAATTATTTTGGTATTTATTTAAATATTTCTACTTAGGTGTGTGTTATTTATGCTCTGTACATTGCCTCACCATTACCACAATTTTTCTTACCATTTTTCATACTCTTTATTCCATATAGATATATTTTCATGTAAGCTTCTCTTATATTTGGTGTAACTCCACCCCAACAAAAATCCAAAAAAACTAGTTTTATTTATGTGTATATTTTTTCACTATTGTGATTTTTCCCTTCCTACATCTATTTTGGCTTTTTTCTAAAAACTTAGAACACCAAAAATATTTATCTTTTTATGGTAACCTCATAATGAGAGAGATTTCTTTTGACCCCTTTATATTTTTTCCACTTATATTATTTATATTTGACATGTACATATTTTTTAGACCCCTCAATATTTGATTTTCTTAGTTGTACTATTCACTTATATCATGATCTCAGCAATATCTTCAATTATAGACCTACCAAATAAGGGCAAGGGTAGGTGGCATGCATACATGCACTATGGAGGGCTCACTCTTGGAGGTATTCAAAAGAATCATCCAAAGAAGGACCCCACAAGGACCTTGTGCAGTGGAAAAAAACGGTCGGTTTTGATGAATTTTTAACGTTCACTTGCTCTCCGAATTTGAAAAGGTAATACAAACAAAAGTTGTAGCTCGTGGGCTGAACTTTTGCCTCAAATGTTTTCATATTTTTTTGAGCTACGAGCTGTGAGCTATGATTTTATTAGTGGACCCCAGTTTTCCCATGCTATGCAGCCACACTCTCTCTTCCACTTTATCATTTTCCTCTTTCACACACACTTCTCCACTCATCATCCCCACCTCTCTCACCATTCCTCTCTGCACCCTACTCACCTTCTCCTCAACCTTGAAGAATAAGAGAAACCATGGTGAACTCATACCTCCCACACACAATTCCATTCCAAAATTGACCACCTAGTCTCATTTTTCCTCCTCCAAATTACCCATATCTATCAAAAAAACCACAAAATTCAGCCTCTTCTCTTAAAAGACAGCATCATGGTGGTTGATTACTCAGCTTCAATTACCTTGTCTCTCAAGGAAGGTCAACAGTGAAGAAAAAATGTACCGTCAAAGCTAGTGGACCGTCAACAAGCGTCAAAATTGGCCCTACTCAAGACACTTGGAGCATCAACCTTGTAAGAAATCCACCTTTTCTTACCTCTTAAGAGTTTTTCTTCCTTATTTGTATCCTACATGGATACTCCCATTGTAAATATCCAATTCCATTTGTAAATTAATACTAACTCTACTAACACTAACCCACTATGAAAAGTCCTATCACCTCCATTTCTCTCCTCTCTCTTTCCCCACCAACTTCTTGATAATTCCAAGCAAAAGAAATTAGATAAATAGCTGAAAATCTAACCCGACCATGGTTAGAGGAGTAACCCTAGCCTTCAAAATTGCTATAAAAGGAGGGTGTAGCTAGCACAAAAAAGGGGGGGAGAAGAAAGAGCACTATGCTATAGCTTGAGAAGCCAAACTCAACCTCTTGAGAAGGAGCTCTTGAGTGGAATCTCATTCGAATTAGGCATATGTATGTGTTGTATTAGGGGTGATTAGCAAGGGAACTCTATGCCATTGTAAGAGAGAGTGATCATTAAATTGAGAGTAGGAAATCTATCATTTCTCCTACTAGTGTAAGCCCAACATTTGCTGAATCAAGGAGGGTGAATTTGGACTAAGCATGGATACCTTGTCTCCCTTCCAACGTGAAGTCATGGACAATAATGATGTGTAAGTGTCTTGGTGTTTTATTTAAGTTCTTGATAGCTTGTCTCAGGGTATTGTTATCAATTTAGCCATAAATCCCACATGCTGTAAGAGGGCGACAGGGTGGAGAGGACTCCCCTGGCCTTAAGACAGTGATTGGGGCAGCTTTTTTCTTTTAATGTGTTGTGGTGTAATTTACTCAGGCTATGTTGAACAAATACTAATCTCACTTTGATTGGTCATGACAGATTTGTAAGAAGGCATTAGTGCAACAAGCACCCCCTTCCCCCTTCTCTCTCTTTCTTACATATATATATTTATGTTTGCTTGATCATTAACGATACACTTCAAAGCAGCCCGAGCACCATCTCTCTCTCTCTCTCTCTCTCTCTCTCTCTCTCTCTCTCTCTCTCTCTCTCTCTCTCTCTCTCTCTCTCTCTTGTGTTTTAGTGTGTGAGAGTGTTCCATTGGTGTTAGGGTTAGTGTAAATTCCTTGCTTGTTTGTGGGTTGCTCTAACGATTCTCCTCTTTTGCGTCCTAGTTCGCTCTTAAACTAGGTGGTGCCCCTTGTGTAGTTGGGATTTGGTTGGGGGTTTGTTGTTTTGGTTTGTGTTGTGTTGTGCCCCAGCCCCATTGAGCCGCACGCGAGCCTTGAAGGGTGTCTAGAGGTTGCTCTTCTTGTTGCCCGCCCCGGACCGCTTCAAATTGGTGCCCCCACGGAGGAACGGCTTGTGTATGTTTTGTGAAGGCTCAACCTTTAGCATAATCAAGTAGCTTGCATGAATCACGAGAATTTGTATGATCCCTTCATTCCCATTGCAAGGCAAAAGGTACACATAATTGTTAGTACTAAGTTGCAATTTCAGCGAGTAATTCGTAGAATTTTAGGTCCTCTTAGGTTGGTAGAGATAAACGCATCAGTAAATCCTTTTATTTTGCCTCTCATTAGGTACGACCTTAGTTTGGATGAAGTAATCTTGCTTGGTCATAAAGTTTCTTACAAAGGCATTGAAGTGGATCCTTCAAAGGCAAAGGCTCTTATTGAGCTACCATCACCCAAGAGTCTTAAGGAGGTCATCTCATTCATTCAAAAGGTGAAGTATATGTCACGCTTCATTCACTTAGCCTCGGAGTTACTTCACCCTTTGCAAAAGTTGACACAACAAGTAGAATTTGCATATTCTGATGAGCTTGAAGAGTACTTTTGTAACATTAAAGCCATTTTGTCAGAGCTACCAACACTCATGCCTCCTTGTTGGGAGTACACATTCTTTGTTAGCTCTAGTGCTGGGAAAGAAACAATTGGTGCAGTTTTGTTACAACAAGATCCTTATAGTACCAGGATGCGGCCCATCTACTTTGCTAGTAGGGTCATGAATGCTTTAGAGAGAGGCTACACGGAGGCAAAACTCATGATGCTTTCTCTCATGTTTGCGATAAGGAAGTTTAGATCCTACTTGCTCCCAAAACCTTTTGTAATCCTCACCGCAGAGAATTTGTTCCCTTGGGTGTCATCTCAAATGAATCTTAGTACTAGGATCTCAAAGTGGATTATGGAGTTGCAAGAGTTTCAATACTCTTTCAAGGTAGAAGATAGTGTGCGTGCACAATTGACAGGGATTCTCACTTATAGGGTACATGAGAAGGAAATTAAGGTGCCTCAAGTAAAGACCCTACCATTGCCACCACCAAAAAGTATTCCCAATGCTTTTACCTTGTTCTTTGATGGAGCTTTTCGACAAGCCATAGGGAAAGCAGGGGGAGGGCTAGTGTTGCTCGACCCAAGTGGAGAGGTGGTCATGAAAGAGAAGTTCAATCTACCAAGTTCAGCTAGCAACAATGAAGCAGAATATGACACACTACTTCATGGTTTAAAAATATGCATTGGCCATGGTATACAACGTCTCATGGTAAAAGGGGATGCACTTCTCATTGTGAAGCAGATTTTAGGCATTTGGACATGCAAAAATGAAAGACTAAGGGCCAAAGTTCATACCATCCATAGGCTATTTAATCAATTTGAGGAGGTGCAATTATATCATATTCCTAGGAAACAAAATGAAGATGCTGATTTACTTGCACAACAAGCCGTTGCATGTGTAAAGAAAGAAGTGCAGGTCATCATGGTGGCGGTTGCTGTGAAGCAAACGAGGTACCAGGGATTGGAGTCATTGGCTCCCATCATTGGCTACATTTTGGAGGGTGAGTTTCCACCAGACTTCACAAAAGCTCAGAAGAGGAGACTCATGAAGAAGGCAAGCATGTATCTCTTCCTAGAAGGCTCCCTCTATCAAAGAGGGAAGGATAAAGTGTGCAGAAGAGTACCAACTATCGCAGAAATTCCAGCCATTCTAAAAGGTTTGCATGAAGAGGCATGTGGTGGTCATTTTTCCCAAGAAGTAACTGTGAAGAAGATTTTGCTTGCGGGGTATGTTTGGCCAAGTCTACATGTGGATGTCCAACATTGGTGTAAAAGTTGTCACAATTGTCAGGTAAATGGGAATAGAAGATTGATTTATGGTCCAAGGCAAATCGTGCTTGCAAATGGACCCTTTGAAAAGTGGGGCATTGATGCTATGGGTCCTCTGCCTAGGACAAAAAATGGTAAACTCTACATTCTAGTGGCTGTAGACTATATGACTAGGTGGGTGGAAGCACAAAGTGTGGCAAAGGTAAATGAGAGGACAGTGAGCAAATTCGTCTACATTCACATTCGTTGTAGATTTGGGACACCTTTGGAGATTGTTTCTGATAATGGTCCAGGGTTTAGAAAGGGATTGCTCACAGAAGTCTGTGAAGAACTTTGCATTCTACATCGTCACAGTACACCCTACTATCCCCAATCAAATGGTTTGGTAGAAAAAGCTAATGGTGTCATTGCAGGCATCATTAGAAAGATGGTGAAAAACAATACAAAGTTATGGGATGACTTCTTGGATGGTGCCTTGTGGGCGTATCGAATCACATATAGGGAAGCCACGGAGTTCACACCATTTCACTTGGTCTATGGTCAAAAGGCTTTACAGCCAATTGAACTAAAAATTCCAACAATGCGACTTCATGGCAAATCAGCACAAGATGATCAAGAAGCATGGATGGATCGACTCCTTACCTTAGCTGAGCTTGAGTGGAAAAGAGAAGCAGCATACGAGTGCTATAAGAGGAAAGCCACACAGACAAAGGAGAAGCTTGATAAGAAACTGAAGGACAAAGGCATCAATGAAGGAGATCTTGTGCTAAGGTATGACAATCGACTCGATAATCGTTTTGATGCCAAATTTGAAACAAGATGGCAGGGGCCATACATAGTCAAGAAGGCTTTCAATTCAAGTTACTATCAACTTATGGACTTGAATGGGAAAGAGCACTCCAGGAAGGTAAACGGCTATCGCTTGAAGCCTTACTTGAGTCGCCTTCTACCAAAGGATCTATCAGAGCAAAAGGCAACTATCCCATGTAAGTATTGTTCCATGAAGCATGAGTGTAACACAAACAAAATTGCAAGGGGCCAAACAATGAAGATCTTGTCAAGGACTCTGAAGCACTCTCTTTGGAAAAGATTCTTTATGATGGTACATGAATATACCATCATCCTGGGGGAGGGCTAATGATAGCCGTTTTTTCGGCTCTCTGTAATTGCCAAGGTGATTTATCTCACCCTATCAAATCACTCAAACACTGTGGTTACCCTCACCCTTTCACTGTATATAGGTGCGTGTGAGTTAGGGGACTTTTCCCATATCTCCTTACTGAAATAAAAAACCCTCAATTAGCTAGTCATTGGGCTAGTTGAGCCAAAAAATATAAAAAATATAAGTATATTATGGCCCATGCGTATGTAAATATTTCTTTGTATATAGAGCCTAAATAAAAGATTTTTTCATAATTATTTTGGTATTTATTTAAATATTTCTACCTAGGTGTGTGTTATTTATGCTCTGTACATTGCCTCACCATTACCACAATTTTTCTTACCATTTTTCATACTCTTTATTCCATATAGATATATTTTCATGTAAGCTTCTCTTATATTTGGTGTAACTCCACCCCAACAAAAATCCAGAAAAACTAGTTTTATTTATGTGTATATTTTTTCACTATTGTGATTTTTCCCTTCCTACATCTATTTTGGCTTTTTTCTAAAAAATTAGAACACCAAAAATATTTATCTTTTTATGGTAACCTCATAATGAGAGAGATTTCTTTTGACCCCTTTATATTTTTTCCACTTATATTATTTATATTTGACATGTACATATTTTTTAGACCCCTCAATATTTGATTTTCTTAGTTGTACTATTCACTTATATCATGATCTCAACAATATCTTCAATTATAGACCTACCAAATAAGGGCAAGGGTAGGTGGCATGCATACATGCACTATGGAGGGCTCACTCTTGGAGGTATTCAAAAGAATCATCCAAAGAAGGACCCCACAAGGACCTTGTGCAGTGGAAAAAAACGATCAGTTTTGATGAATTTTTAAAGTTCACTTGCTCTCCGAATTTGAAAAGGTAATACAAACAAAAGTTATAGCTCGTGGGCTGAACTTTTGCCTCAAATGTTTTCATATTTTTTTGAGCTACGAGCTGTGAGCTATGATTTTATTAGTGGACCCCAGTTTTCCCATGCTATGCAGCCACACTCTCTCTTCCACTTTATCATTTTCCTCTTTCACACACACTTCTCCACTCATCATCCCCACCTCTCTCACCACTCCTCTCTGCAGCCTACTCACCTTCTCCTCAACCTTGAAGAATAAGAGAAACCATGGTGAACTCATACCTCCCACACACAATTCCATTCCAAAATTGACCACCTAATCTCATTTTTCCTCCTCCAAATTACCCATATCTATCAAAAAAACCACAAAATTCAGCCTCTTCTCTTAAAAGACAGCATCATGGTGGTTGATTACTCAGCTTCAATTACCTTGTCTCTCAAGGAAGGTCAAGAGTGGAGAAAAAATGTACCGTCAAAGCTAGTGGACCGTCAACAAGCGTCAAAATTGGCCCTACTCAAGACACTTGGAGCATCAACCTTGTAAGAAATCCACCTTTTCTTACCTCTTAAGAGTTTTTCTTCCTTATTTGTATCCTACATGGATACTCCCATTGTAAATATCCAATTCCATTTGTAAATTAATACTAACTCTACTAACACTAAACCACTATGAAAAGTCCTATCACCTCCATTTCTCTCCTCTCTCTTTCCCCACCAACTTCTTGATAATTCCAAGCAAAAGAAATTAGATAAATAGCTGAAAATCTAACCCGACCATGGTTAGAGGAGTAACCCTAGCCTTCAAAATTGCTATAAAAGGAGGGTGTAGCTAGCACAAAAAAGGGGGGGAGAAGAAAGAGCACTATGCTATAGCTTGAGAAGCCAAACTCAACCTCTTGAGAAGGAGCTCTTGAGTGGAATCTCATTCGAATTAGGCATAGGTATGTGTTGTATTAGGGGTGATTAGCAAGGGAACTCTATGCCATTGTAAGAGAGAGTGATCATTAAATTGAGAGTAGGAAATCTATCATTTCTCCTACTAGTGTAAGCCCAACATTTGCTGAATCAAGGAGGGTGAATTTGGACTAAGCATGGATACCTTGTCTCCCTTCCAACGTGAAGTCATGGACAATAATGATGTGTAAGTGTCTTGGTGTTTTATTTAAGTTCTTGATAGCTTGTCTCAGGGTATTGTTATCAATTTAGCCATAAATCCCACATGCTGTAAGAGGGCGACAGGGTGGAGAGGACTCCCCTGGCCTTAAGACAGTGATTGGGGCAGCTTTTTTCTTTTAATGTGTTGTGGTGTAATTTACTCAGGCTATGTTGAACAAATACTAATCTCACTTTGATTGGTCATGACAGATTTGTAAGAAGGCATTAGTGCAACAAGCACCCCCTTCCCCCTTCTCTCTCTTTCTTACATATATATATTTATGTTTGCTTGATCATTAACGATACACTTCAAAGCAGCCCGAGCACCATCTCTCTCTCTCTCTCTCTCTCTCTCTCTCTCTCTCTCTCTCTCTCTCTCTCTCTCTCTCTCTCTCTCTCTCTCTCTCTCTCTCTCTCTCTCTCTCTCTCTCTCTCTCTCTCGTGTTTTAGTGTGTGAGAGTGTTCCATTGGTGTTAGGGTTAGTGTAAATTCCTTGCTTGTTTGTGGGTTGCTCTAACGATTCTCCTCTTTTGCGTCCTAGTTCGCTCTTAAACTAGGTGGTGCCCCTTGTGTAGTTGGGATTTGGCTAGGGGTTTGTTGTTATGGTTTGTGTTGTGTTGTGCCCCAGCCCCATTGAGCAGCACGGGAGCCTTGAAGGGTGTCTAGAGGTTGCTCTTCTTGTTGCCCGCCCCGGACCGCTTCAACAAGTATAAGATCACCACTCAGCCAACGTACAAAGCAAGGCTTGTTGCCAAGGGCTTTAAGCAAGAACAAGGCATTGACTTTGATGAAGTCTTCTCTCCGGTGGTCAAGATGACTACATTGAGATGCTTTCTTGCATTGGTTGCCATATTAGATTTGGTGTTGCACCAAATGGATGTCAAGACCGCGTTCTTGCATGGTGATTTAGATGTGGAAATTTACATGCAGCAGCCAGAAGGGTTTGTTGAGAAAGGCAAGGAAGATTGGGTATGCCAGTTGTTAAAGAGTCTTTATGGCTTAAAATAATCATCGAGGGCATGGTACCATAAATTCCACAAGTTTATGCTTTCTCAAGGCTACAAGCGTAGTGAGTTCGATCACTGTCTATATACAAAGAAGGCTAAGGATGGTAGTTGGTTGATCCTTATTTTGTATGTGGATGACATGTTGATTGTTGGCAAGCACTTGGAAGAAATTTCAGCTTTGAAGTCAAAGATGGCAAAATCGTTTGACATGAAAGACATGGGTGAGGCAAGTCATATACTTGGTATGCGCATTGAGAGAGATAGATCAAAGAAGTTGATTTGGTTATCTCAAACAGAGTATATTGACAAGGTTTTGCAACGTTTCAATATGGAGAAGGGAAAGGCATTGAGTGTTCCATTTCCACCATATGTGAAACTTAGCAAACAAGATTGTCCTGTGTCTGAGGAAGAACAGGCTGAAATGGATAAGATTCCATATGCGTCTGCAGTGGGTAGTTTTATGTATGCAATGATTGCTACTTGCCCAGACATTGCATTTGCAGTGGGAGTAGTAAGTCGATACATGTCAAACCCAGGCAAGAAACATTGGGAGGCAGTGAAAGGAATATTGAGATACCTGAAAGCTACAAATAGTATGCGTATATGCTATGGGAGTCAGGAGCTAAGTGTAAAGGGTTTTACAGACTCAGATTATGCAGGTGACTTAGACAACCGAAGGTCTACGTCAAGGTATGTCTTTACATTGGTTGGTGGAGCAGTATCATGGCGTTCTAGATTACAAGATTGTGTTACTCATTCTACTACAGAGGCTGAATATGTTGCAGCATCAGACGCATGCAAAGAATCAATTTGGCTTAATCGACTAGTAACAGATTTGGGAATCAAAGAAGAGATGCATGTGTTATATTGTGATAGTCAAAGTGCTATACAATTGGCTCGCAATCCAGTTTATCACTCAAAGACAAAGCATGTGGATGTGAAGTATCATTTCATCAGGGAAATGCTCGAGGATAAGCAGCTTCAGCTCGTCAAAGTTCACACCACAGAAAATTCTGATGATCTACTTACAAAAGGACTTCCCTCAGAGATCTTTGCGCATTTTTGCAAGCAGTTAGGTGTAGGATAGTACATCACTTCTCTACATCTCTTGTATATTAGCTTGTATAGTAGCTTCTCTCACACTTAAAGTACCACATTGGACTTTAAGTGGGAGTTTGTTGGGGTATAAAGCCCAATGTGGTCGCCCAGGTAAGTGGGCGGGCCGCCAGGTATGTACACATATTCTTTTGTAAAAACCTAATAAGAACTCACTATTCTCTACACATTACAGTAGAGCGAGTTCACCATATCGTCGTGCTCTTCTTCTCGCACTCTCTCTCGCGTCGCACTTCCGCTCGTACTCCTTCAATTTACCTCCACTTTTTACACTCACATTTGAGGTGAGTGGTGATTTCTTATTTGAGTTTTGGTTGTTCGCCGGGTGGGGGGAGGGGGGGGAGCAGCAAAGCATTGAGGTGCAATTAATTAATCTCAAGCTATGTAGCAACAATTAATTATGTCTTTGGGATTCTTCAAATTCACTTTTTGTCACGTTGCAAGAGTAAACAAAGAATCTTTTAATTTTATGTTTGAGAATCGAGATCATTGCACCGATTTCTTGTATGAAAAATCTTTTTTTATTTGTCAAATCTTACGGTGCACATCTTTGGAGGACCATTTCTCTTTCATTCTCTCTCGCTGCAAAGGCTTAATAGCTTTTCCCTTCAACGTGTGATTGTGAGGCACAAATGGCATTGTGGGATCATTTCTTTCACTTAATTTTTGAGGGGATTCATTGAAAATTTCTAATGACATCTAGGAAGCTAGCTTCGCTTCCTACAGATCATACCATCCAGCTTCTACCAGGTAATTCACCTACTTATAATCCTTCTTATCGAGTCTCACCAGCTCAGCAAGAGGAGATTATGAGGCAAGTGAACGAGCCTAAAGAAAAAGGAATGGTTAGGGCCTAATTTATTTCCATTTTGGTCACCAGTTCTACTCTACAAAAGAAGGATGGCAATTATAGAATGTGTGTGGACTATTGGGTACTTAATTGGATAATTATAACAAATAGATTTCATGTCCCCAATATAGAGTATCTATTTGATAAGCTACAAGGGTCTACCTACTTTAGTAGAATAGATCTTAAAAGTGGTTATCATCAAATAAGGATTGCACCTCAAGATATTCATAAGATAGCCTTTTGTACAATACTTGGCATATATGAACTCCTAGTACTCCGTTTTGTGCTTACCAATGTGTCAGCCACCTTTATTTGAATGATGGAAGGCTCTTTAAACACCGTCAATGCTTCACGAGAGTATTCTTCGACAACTTATTTATCTACTCCAAGTTTATCAAGGAATAAAAGCAACATCTTCAAGTAATATTTCAACCTTTGAGGGATAATAAGCTTTATATTAATCAAAAGAAGAGTGAGTTTTACTTAAAAGAGATTCAGTATCTAGATCATATTATATCCTAAGCAGGGATCTGAATGGACCCCAAAAAGTTGGAAATAGTAGAAGGAGGGCCTATACCAATGAGTCTATATGAATTAAGAAGCTTTATAGGATTTTGTGAATACTATAGACACCTCATAGAAAAGTCACATTCATAGTAGGGCCATTGCATGACTTAAATATAAAAAACATTATATATGTATGGACTACAAAAGAGATGAATCTTTTGAAAAACTCAAAGCAAAGCTAATCTCTCAATCAATATTAATATTACCCAACCTCTCAAAACCTTTTTGTTGGAATTAGGGTTGCAGAAAAACACACACATCTTGGATAAGCAAAAGGAAGCTCTAGGCACACAATAGAGAGTTTATTACTTAGTGTGCATTGGAAAGATAGATAGCCCTAGAGTGATGGGTGTATATACAATGCATGGGGGGGGGGGAAATCTCCTAAAGAGGGAAAAAATGTCTCGGTGGTCCTAAGTGTGTTCAAACACATCACTACCACATGTATATGGTAACAAATCCCCCCTGGAATGATGCGGTGAATGAGAACTAGCACATGAGTAAAGGGAAGTGCCATGCCCTGAGGACATGCTCATTCCACAAAGGGTAAGCCCAAAGCTTTGAAGAAATCTTCAAACTTCTCACAAGACAATGCCTTTGTGAAAAGATCTGCAAGGTTGTCATGTGTTCGCACATAAGCCAAGCTGATCTGTCCTGCTGAGAGCCTCTCCCTCACATAGTCGTAATACACCTCAATGTGCTTTGTGCGAGCATGGAAAAGTGGGTTCCTTGCAACTGCCAATGCACTCTGTCTGTCAGTGTAGATAGTGTTGGCAGTGGCGTGTCCAACACCCAAATCATCCATAAGGCGTCTCAGCCATGCACGCTCAGCCGTAGCTATGAAAATTGCCCTATACTTAGCCTCACAACTCGAAGTGGCCACAGTAGGTTCCTTCTTGCTCAACCATGATATACATGCACCACCAAACATGAAACAAAAACCACTTGTGGACACTCGCCTGTCAAAACAACCAGCCTAATCTGAGTTTGAAAAAGCATGAAAGTCTAGTGGCAATGATTTCCCTTGGGATAAAACAAGCCAAGATGTAAAGTGCCACTCAAGCAGCAAAAAATCCTCTTGACATCCTGTCAATTCTTAGACCCTGGGCTATGCATAAATCTGCTGACCTGTGAGATTGCAAACTGAATATTCGGCCTCATGTTGCATACATAAATGAGGCAATTTGGTAAAGAGTGACATCAGTAGGATCACCACCATCATGTAGACTTAACTTCGAACATGTTTCCATGTGAGTGGCAATAGGTTTGCAATCCTCAAGTCCAAACTTACATACAATGTCTCTAGTAACTTTTCTGACACAAGGCAATACCACCATCACATTGCTTAAATTGTATGCCCAAGTAATGATGCAACAACCCCAAATCTTTCATCTTGAAATTAGCATTCAAATCAGCCTTAAATTCAGCAATATGTGCCTCATTGGGACCAGTGATCAGCAAATCATCCACATTAAGAACAACAATGAGAAGTACATCGCCTTCACGCTTGACATACAATGTGCTTTTTGTTGGACTTTTACAAAAGCCTTGTTTGACCAAATGAGTGTCAGCTTTCTCATACCAAGCACGAGGAGATTGCTTCAACCTATAAAAAGCTTTCTTACATCTACACACTTTGTCCTCTTGTCCTTTCTTGACAAAATTGTGAGGTTGTGTTACATGAACTTCCTCAAATATGTCACCATTCAAGAAAGCAGTCCCAATGTGTGATTGATGTACATCCAACCAAAATGAGCTACCAATGCACATAGAAACCAAGCAGTAGTCATACAACAAGTGGGAGAAAAATTATCTTCATCATCTATGCCTTTTTGTTGCGCATAGCCTTTTGCAACAAGTCAAGCCTTATGGCGATCAACCTCACCATCCTGCTTGCATTTCAACTTGTAAACCCACATTGTACCAATGGTCTTTTTACCATAGGCATATTGCATAAAATCTATGTGTCATTTTCTATAAGTGCATCATCTTCTAATTGCATGGTAGCCATCCAATTTTTTGAATTTTGTGCTTCATCAAAATATAGAGTTTCCTCAACATCATGTAAGCTAGACACAGTCAAAGCATAACAATCCGATGCATAAGAGGCATGGCGAGAACTTGAACGAGTACGACTAGACAAAGGTGCATCCAATTTACTGTCACGCAAAGTGTGCACCAACCATTTTGGCATATCTTTAGCCTGCTCATTTTCAGCCCTTTCCTCATCAAGTACATCATGTACATCTGCATCAATAATAGGCTGATCTGTAACATTTTCATAAACCCCCACAGGCTGTACATTTGCCTCATTGTAATTTACATTCATACTTCCACCACTGAAAAGAGCCAACAAAGTTTCATAAATTTCCAGTGAGCTTGCATTATTGTCTCTAGTACATGACAGCAAAGGCGGAACAGAATCTTCCACAAACACAACATCACATGAGACCAAAATACACTTTGTTTGTGGATGGTACAACCTGTAACCTTTGCTTTCAGCACTATAACCAACAAAAACACATTTGACAACCTTATCATCCAATTTTTTGGCACTACGCTTGTGGAACTAAACCATAAGCCAAACAACCAAAAACACGCATGTGCTCAATAGATGGCTTTCTATCATGCCATGCTTCATATGGAATCATAGACTGCAACACTTTTGTAGAACACATGTTGAGTACATAAGTGGCACACATGACAGCCTTGAGCCAAAATGAATGTGGTAAAGCTTGACTCTTGACCATACATCTTGCCATTTTCATAAGAGGCCTGTTTTTTCTCTCAGCAACACCATTTTGCTAAGGCTTGTATGGCACTGTACATTGGTGTTTTATCCCATGACTAGCCAAAAATGCATTAAATTCATGAGACATATACTTCCCCCCTCGATTGGAATGGAGGGTGCCCATAGTACATTTTGAGACATTTTCAGCCATAGCAAGAAATTGCTTGAAGCACATGAACACTTCGGACTTAGCTTTCAACGGATATACCCATGCATGCCTGGAGTAGTCATCAATGAAATTCAGGAAGTACAAGTGATTTCCCAAGGACGGAGTTTGCATGGAGCCACAAACATCACTATGCACAAGTTGCAATCTACATGTAGCACGAATTGACCCATCCTTTGGAAACTTAGCATGCTACATTTTACCCAAAATACAACCTTCACAAACATACTTGATAAGTGCTTCAAGAGGCAGCAAACAAGCAACCATATTAGATTTTTGCAAACGCAGCAAACTTCAGATGCCCAAAATGTGCATGCCACAGTTCTGCATCTGAAAGAGCCGTTGAATCTGCAATTGCATTTGCAAATTTTTGTCCACACTTGTCATACAAAGTGAGCTTATACAGCCCATGGCACAAAAGGCCAGATGCAACAATTTCATTACGAAAACTAAGATCATGAAATGTACATCTGTCATCCACAAATTTGACTACAAGTCCAAGTCTAGCAAGTGCCGATACAGACAAAAGATTCTTTTTTATCCCAGGTACATAAAGTGCATCAACAAGTGTGAAATAACTGCCATTTGTAGTAGTAAGCACAATCTTTTCAACTCCTTGAATCGGATAAGAGGCATTGTTGGAAAAAGTGATTGAATTCCCATGAGGGACAAACTCGAGAGAGGTGAACAAATCACGATGTGAGGTAATGTGCTTTGTAGCACCACTGTCAAAATACCACACATGTGAATCTGTAGAAATTGACATGCATGCATCATGGACATCAGGATTATAGGTACACTCTGCACTAAAATCCCCTTCTACATCAACATCAACATCAGAATCTCCTTTCACAGATACTCAACAATAACTGCATTTGTAGTGGAACCAGCATTTGCAGTGGCCTTCGACTTAGGACATTGTTTGATCAAGTGATCATTAGCTTTACAATAATGGCAACGCATCTTTTTTTTGCCCTTATCACCTAAATTTCCAGAGGAATTTCTACCAGCAGAAGCATTAAGAACATGTGATTTTCCACTCGCAGAAGAACCATAAGAAGTGGCTGCATTGTTGCTACCACCCTTCTTTGAGAAGCAATAAAAGCCTGTTCAACTGCACGCTATCTAGTCCTATTTTTTCTTAGAAGTTGACTCTTGCAATAGCAATGTGCACAATGCATCAAGCTTGACAACTTCAGGATTTTTTTGGGTCATAAGTTTCGAAGTACTAGCAAAAGTCTGGTAAGAGTCTGGCAAGGCATCAAGAACAGTCTGCAGAAGAAAAATGTCTAAAATGACTTCACCTGCAAAAATAAGTTGCTCATTGATATCCTTGACACCAGCAAGGAAAGTGTCCATATCATCTTCCTCATACATAATCTTCGACTCCAGCTCTTTATGCAGCAATGCAATTTTTGCCTCACTACGGATTGCATAAAGACTAGCCAGAATATCCCAAGCCTTATTTCACTGAATGAATGTGAGGAGTAATGGTGCACTTCATAGAAAACACAATCAACACATGAACCTGTGCATCCTTTACATCCCAACGAGCTTGTCCTGTCGTAGGCAAAACAACTCTAACAGCAGCAATCCTTGCAGCAAGACCTACAACATCCTCAACATCACCTACATCCTCAGAACTAGGACGTACATCAATGCCCTACACATTATTCCAAATTCCATTTGACACAAGAACATGTTGCATCATGTAAGCCCACATGGGGTAATTGTCCCCATCCAATTTGTCCTCAACAGCAAACATCTTGAGCACATCTGTGTTGTTGTAAGCCATGATAAATGTTGCACGTGATGTGAAAACTGCTCGAAAAGAGGAGAAACAAAGCAAAAAACCACGTGCTAAACCGTAGAAGACTCTAAGGGACCTATTATGCTAAAAACGATACTGATAAAAAATCTGCACAAAATGATAAAATAGCATCGGTAGTACTGCCTGTAGTGGAAACGGATGCCGAAATGAGCCCGAATCAAAAATCTGAGCAGACTTAGATAAACAAGTTTTCTCCAAAAAAATTGTCGACTTGCAAATGCTCGCCAAAGCTAATTAAAATCGAGAAAGTGAGCAGGCATGCGCTGAAGCTACTTGCGACTAAGCCGGAGAGGACGCAACCTTCTCTGATAATTGTTGGAATTAGGGTTGTAGGAAAACACACACAACTTGGAGAAGATGAAGGAAACTCTAGGCACACAATAGAGAGTTTATTACTTAGTGTGAAATGGAAATATAGATAGCCCTAGAGTGATGGGTGTATATACAATGCACGGGGAAAAAAAACTTCTAAAGAGGGAAAAAATGCCCCGGCGGTCCTAAGTGTGTTCACACACATCACTACCACATGTATATGGTAACACTTTTGAGGTTAAATGTGATGCTTGTGGTGGACATTTCTTGGGGCTATGCTGCTTCAAGAAGGGCATGCCATATCATACAAAATTAGGAGATTAAAGGACCAAGAAATGAATCTAGGCATGTATAAAAAGAGTTGTTGGCTATTTTACATGCCTTAGATGCATGGAAGTATTATCTCCTAGGCACTTCATTTATTTGTGCACAACTCACCAAAGTGTTCAGTACTTTCTCACAAAAACTAAATTGAGTGATAAGAAAATGAGGTCTGCTTTGAAGAGGTCTGTTGGCTAGAAGCTCTAGGGCTTCTAACTGGTGTAGCATTTCCTGGTACATAAGTTGAGTTTGATGGATTTATAGCTCCCACCTTTTTAGGGTGATCACTATAGCCTGCTTCATTGTAAGAGTTCAAAATTTTTTGGCTCTAATTTAATCTCACCTTTTGAGACTGTGAAGGTACACTTTGGGTAGCACTGTTGACATTTGGCATCTATAAACCTTCTGCATAGTTTCCTATGTATCTGCTTGAAACATGACAAATTATCCCCCAAGTCAAGCTATAGATAGCATTATCTTTGCCCTGATATTGTCTATCCCATGGGTCTCCTATGATATGAGCTTTTGTGATTTCAGGACCCAAGGCATCATAGATGCTAGACTCTCGTCTATATCTACGACTATTTTGGTCAAAGTATATGCTCGTTGGGTTACAATGTTGAAGCTTGATATTCAATGGAGGAGAGTTTGGATCTGAATAGATTTCTGGGTTCACTCGAGTAATATCCTTCAGCTCTAGAGAGGATGGGCTATAATAGATTCTTTCCTCTGTGATGAACCATCCTTTCTGATCTATCACTGGACGCACTTCTATGAGTTGATATGTGGGCAGTTCAAACATTGGTTGATCCTTTTTGTACAGTTTCCCTTTTTGGTCTACATAGTGTGCATATGTGTGTACCATACAAAGCTAACATCATTCTGTTTCATTGTGTCCCTTAGACTCGTGTGAATGATTGCACACTTGTGGCAGTGGATGCAAAATCATTTGCAAACCTAACAGTCTTTTCAACATTCGGTGATATATGGACATCTTGACCAAATTCATGCAGGAATTTGTTATTCAAAGAATCAATTTTAAGCTTTTTAGGTGCCTATGCATCTTTATGTTGATTTTGAACTTGCAGTGCTTTTACTGGCGCTTCTAACGGTAATGCAAAATCATCTGATTGCATTTAAAGTGCAAGTTTAATGCACTTACATCGAGATTCGCATTTCCAATTTTCTATGTACCTTGCATGGCAGTTGATGTGTCCCTATTGTCTGGGTTTCTTGGGCAATCTTCTGAAAAATGTCCACCTTTTCGTCCACAATCTAAGAAATACGCCATGACTGGTGATATTTCAACTGGTTCTGTCATGTCAAGCTCTAGCTGAGAAGCTTTTGCTTCTGTGCTTGCCAAGTTGTCGGCTTCTCCTTTTAAAACACTAAGCATCAAGTTGTAGATTGCTCCATCTTGACCTTTGTATCGTCTTTGGCTTGGTTCTCCAATTAGACTGGCTCCTATTAGTTGTTCTATTAGATCTTGCAATTTTGGTTCTCGATTATAGATCTGACTATTGTAATCCATGTACAATGACCCTGATTGCATATGCACGAAGTGTATGTTTTGTTGGCTCGTGCAGATTTCTAGATAAACACTTGGATTGATTTGTAGCACTTCTACCTACACTTCATCTTTGAGTTTGCAATACCTGGCTCCACTGAAGTCTGTGAAAATCTGGGAGTTCTCTGAGTCTGGCTTTACTTTGATCAATAGGATCTTGGATCCTGTGTTGCTTTTAGTGCTCATTAAGTATCTATGGCCTTATGAATCTGCATATAAAACCTTATCTCCATTGTAGCCATTTAGCTATAAAATTTGCTATGTTGCAGTTGTGCATGTGTTGCCACTGCTACTAGCTTGCTCTGCTGTACTTGAACTCTCGGCTCGATTGGAGTCCATGTCAACTGGTTCTGAAAAAACTGTCTCCTAGCGGATTTTGGTATCGATTAGCAAAATTTATGTTGCCTGGTTTTGATTAAATTACTTGTGTTAAAGCACTTTTGACAGTTGATTGCTTTTAGACTCACACGAGTTCATTAACTCTAGCTCGATAGTGTCAGAAATGATTGCAACCTTTTGAAATGATGAAATCTGGGCTTTGAATAGCCTAATCTGCAGTCCATCATGATTTGTACCCCTGTTCGTCCGATTAGAAGCTAATTTTGAATGCAATCACTTGCACCTACCCATTTCTAGCATGCAAAATTTTGAAATTTACCTATCGCTCCACTGCTTTGAGTTGATCTTTTGCTCGCTTTTTTCGGCTAATCTAGTTCGCTTTGCGCGGCGTAATTTTCCTAGCTTTTCTTTTTTTTGACTTGATCGCTTTTGTGATGTTTGCTCAGTGTGCGACTCTTACGGGTTTGCTTTTTTTTTTTGCTTTTCTGCCTCTTTCTGGCTTTTTTGAAAGCTTTCTTTTTATTTTTCTTAATTTTTTGTGAAATTTTATATTTTCTATTTTTTAGTATTTTTATGATTTTTTGTGATTTTTTTAAAAAGAGTCTTGATTTATTTAAGGAATTTTTTGAATTTTCTAATTTTTTTGGTAATTTTTTTAATTTTTTTGGATTTTGTGAATTTTTTTATTTTTGGTTTTTTTTGGTCAATTTTTCTTTTGTAATGGATTTTTAAGAATTTTCTACATTTTTGGGGGATTTATCTGTGTCATTTTATTTTTTATGAATTTTTTGTGACTTCTTATGAAAATTTTACAATTTTTTGTTATTTATCTATCAATTTTTGGATTTTTTATGATTTTTCTATAAGGTTTCTAATTTTTCTGTGAATTTTTTATGAGTTTTTCTATTTTTGGACCTTTTTTATTTTTTATTGGAATTTTTGGGGAACTTTTTATTGTTTTTTTTTTATTTTTTGAAATAAATTTTGTAGTTAAATATTGCAAAATAAAAAAATTACGTATTTACCTAGGCCCTAGCAGCTCACGTGGACGGGGAGTTGACCTGCATGTACGTCAGCGTTGAATGCGGGGTCGTGTGGTGTTGAATAGCACGGCGACAACAGCGCGCACATGCGGGCTTGACAGCGGCAGCAGATTCAACAGAGAGAGAGAGAGAGAGAGAGAGAGAGAGAGAGAGAGAGAGAGAGAGAGAGAGAGAGAGAGAGAGAGAGAGAGAGAGAGAGAGAGAGCTCAAGGCAGGGGTCTGGCGCACAGTAGAGAGAGAAGGAGGGCAGCTCTCAAGGTGGCATGCATGGCGTGCAGTAGAGAGAGTGGGAGTGTGCATGTGTGATTGGGCGCGTAGGCTACAGCCAATGTGGCAGAGAGAGTGACAGTGTGACAGTTAGAGAGAGAGTTAACGTGGGGACGTGGCTAAGGTCACACGCGCAGAACAAGACGAGAGAGAGAGAGAGAGAGAGAGAGAGAGAGAGAGAGAGAGAGAGAGAGTTGAAGAGAGAGAGCATAAATAATCACATAGAGGGAGAGAAAGTAAGAGAGAGAGAGATAGAGTTAGGGGGAGAGGTGAGATTGTAAATAATCGGAGAGAGAGTGAGGGGAAGGAGAGAGAGTATTAATAAGCATGCTTTTGGGAGGGGAAGGGATTTTTAGTTTTTAAATTTTTGACAAAGTTAAACCTTAGCACCGTAAGGAACCGTTCCCACATCGAGCCCGCAAAATCAAAAATCACCTGCCACGAACGTCGACGCCGTATCGAACTGCACGCCCAGGTTCGAAAAATCCCGTCGATCCGCACCAAAACCTCCAAAATCGTTTTATTTTTATTTTCGAACGTCCAAAAGTGCCAAAATTAGGGAAAAAATCACCGGAAAACACAAAAAATTATCCAAAATTTGACAAAAAATCCAAAAGATTCCTGAAAATTTCTATAAATCTCTAAAAATCATAGGCAATCACAATCTAACACTTTCGACATGCATAAGCACACCAAAAATAGAAGTTTTTACCAAGAATGCCAAATTCTACAAAATCATCAACCCTACCCTCGAAAATAGTGAAACGCTTAAAATTTGACAAACAAAGGCCCAAATGCGCTCGAAATCATGCATTTTTACGGAATTAAGCAGAAATTAATGCAAAAATTTGCCAAAATTTTATAAAAATCATCCAAAAAATACCCAAAATTTTTTTGAAAATTCTCCACACATAGGGGACAAATAAAATCACAAATAACACATCAATTCAATTGCCAAATAATTTCATCCAAAAAAATCCAAACTAGGCAATTAAATCGGCAAAATTAGGTCAAAAATTGACGCATTTGGATTGTGTAAATCCTTGTTTTGAGCTCAAAAACGTAGCAATTAACCATTATACACATCAAATATGCAATCAAAAAATTGAATTAATCATGGACATTAAGCATTTTTTAGGCACACACACACTAATAAAATTGGTAGTTTTTACCAACCTTTAGGTACGCACACAAAATGGTTAATCTTGTCGAAATTGCAATGTGATTTCACAAATCTCTAGTTAGACATGACCACAACACAAATCAATCATCACAATTGAAAAATCATTAAGCACACCTTGATTTTTAGGTTCACAAACAAGAGCAAAATAGTGCACACACCTAAAATTAGGCATACACACACTCAATTAGAATGCACACACACTTGATTTTAGTACACACATACTTGCAATTGACCATTCAAGCATGCAATTAGATCAATTAGGCACACAATTAGCAATGCACATTCACCAATTAACAATTGAACTTATCAAATTCATATGCCACCAAATCTGAAAAATTTCGCATTACGATGGCATGAAAACGAACAATCCAAAAAATTTCATAGCATCATAGCATCAACATTATATTGCATCATGGTGAAGTCTCTACAGAATTCTACACATGTTTAGATTCTAAGGGAGGTTGAGAATACCACCTTGATTACCTTTCCAATAAAGATTGATTGAACAGTTGAAAGCTCCAATCCTTCGTAGCAAATTAGTGTGTAACTTAGCAAAATTAGTGAAATTAGCGAGGGATTAATGTGAAATTAGAGTGTGTAAACAAACAATTGGCAAGATATGGTGACAAATTACAAAATAATGAACACATTGTTTCATGCACACATCCAAAATCCATAAAAACATAAGCACACAAGTGAAATTAATGAGGCAACATATCCAATTAAGCCACAATTACACTAGAGTAGGCCATCGCTCGTCCCCAGCCACGGTGCCAAATGTTGGTAGTCCCATCGTTGCATAGCGCCAATCCGGAGGGATGAGCTACCCGGCTAGGGCATGGAAACACTCACATGATTAGTGAGCTAATCATGGCAACACGAATGGTTGACTCTATGAGGTGAGCTTCTCGGCCTATGGAGGAGCCAAGCCACAATGAAGGGCAGTCTCCACATCCACTTCTCTTCACCTCTAATAAATCCAATCACACACACTAACGATTGCAAGATGCACACAACACTAATCCTATCATGCAACACACTAATCACAAGCACACACACACACACACAGATCTATCAAGCACCACACTCCAATCAAACCTACATGCACACACAAGCGAAAGAGGGCAATCACACAAGATTAGAGAGGGATTAACCACTAATTAGTTACGATCTAGCTAATCAAAGCATCATTAGCAATCACAAGAAGCAGGCATAGTGAAAGAGAATTAAGTATTGATTAGTGTTAACCAAGTCACATGAGCAAGGAGAAGCTCAAGGACTCCATAGCCACATACCTCAAGAGCTCTCATCAAAGAGTGCTCTCACCAAATGAGCTTGAGAACCCCAATTTCTTTTAGACACTGCCTTATATACCTAGGGTAAAAATATGCAATGTTCGGGCGTCCAAGGCCTTTAGAGCTCCACCACTTACTGAATCTGCAACTTAGGCACATTAACTGACAAGTTCTTTACAGCTTGGAACTCCCATTGAGCCCTAAAAACATTAAATTACTACAATGGCTTGAAATAAATCGGGAATTTACAATACGTGACCATTTTGGGAAAACATGAAAAATGTGTACTCCAATCTTTACTGCTTCTTTGTATTCATCCTCAATGTGCATCCGTACGTCTTCATTCTTTAGCAGATTCTGTTAACTGATGTTGACTCAGTTAACAAATGATTAAAAAAATTCTTCTTTAAGATGGGATTTAGGCTTACCTTTACTTCCATGGAGAGGAGCTTAAAGATTTGGAATTTTTCAATTGGAGATAACCTTACTTGTAATGGGAAACTCCTTTAACCTTACTTGGAATGGGAAACTCCTTTGATTATGATAAGACTATCCTTCAACGCTCAACTTACTCTTGAGATAATTAGACATTAATTTGATTTTCTCACTAGAAATTTTACACACATAATTTATAGAGAGGAAAAAAACTAAGGTTCTATTTCTTCATTTAACTTGAATGCATAGTCAAAGAAAAAGTTGTGAGCCTTTCTTTCACATGAAATTATAATGCATCTTTTGAAAATTAAGGTTAGTTTCAAAAATTCTCAAAACTTAATTGCCTTTGATTTATGGCATTCATCTCTATTAAGTAATTTAGGTAAAAGAAAAAGAGTAACTTGAAAGTCAAGAAGAAATTTGTTGGGGGGTCTAGGGGTACGTATAGATATTAGTCACCATTCATCATGCATACCAGCAACTATTGATAAAGAGAGTGCTTTCTACTCTCTTTAGGCCATATTAGCCTGGTACTCTACGGAACTTGATATAATGAAACTTGAAATAACATTGTAGTTAGTGGTTAGGAACGTTTTTAGTAAAGAAAAATTAATAATCCGTTCTTCTAGATAAGGGGAAAGATTGCTTATAAAAACGTGAGAACTTAAGCAAGAATTAAATTAGAATGAAAGTAACCCCATTGTTTAAGATGTGCAACAGCGTGAAGATGACAAGAAACCTTACCTTCATGTATATATGGTAGAGTCTTCTCTTTGCTTCAAGGAACTATTGAAGAAGTGTGTTGACATAGCCGGCTCTCTCCCTTTTCACCTTCACTTGAAGACCACCAATTGAGCTACTTGGAATGAGAGAAAGGAATGAGACAATGGAGATTCAAGCTATGGAAAGCTTGAGGGTTAGGAGAGAGGAGAGGGAGAGTGTAATGAGAAGAAAAAGATCAAGTTATGACAAACTTGATTAGGGTTTTGGCCATGGATTCTCTTGCAGAGGGGGGGTCTAAGAGGTGTGTGTGAAAAAGGCTTAGCTATGGCTTTCTCAAGCTTACTCTCAAGTTTGCACCTTGAAAAATGAAGGAGAGAAGTGTAAAAGGAGAAGGCAAGCCCTCTTTGTATGCACAATTTAGATAAGTGCCTTCACTTATCTTGATAGCTTATCTTCCTTATGGATAAGTTCTTTTTACTTATCTTGATAGCATATCTTGCTTTTACTTCTTCAACAAGTTACTCACCTTATCCATATCTCCTCTTTTCCTTTTTCCTTATCTTTTTTCTTTTTCTTTTTCCTTATCTTATCTTTTCCTTTTTTCTTATCTTTTTTTATGCTATTTTTATTGAGATGAAAAGATAATTTCCTATGCATTGGTTATGCCGATGTTCCCATGGTGTAATCCTAAAGTGTCTCATGAGTAAACTTTGGTGCTAAAAGTCGATGGCTTAGATGCATTGGTCAAAAGTAAGGGCTAGAAGGAGGCCTTTACACAGATTCCGCATGGGAGAGTATATCCATGGATTCCACCTTTGGATTTCCAAGATCCATTCATCAAAATACAAGAACGTGAACACTAGTAGACTAGTTTAGTAAACAAGTGTATTTTATACCGGTAAGAAAGTGCATGAAAGCACATTATATGGCAACCCTCTTCAAATCACAAGTCTTTTAATATCATGGCTTGCCAACATTTATACTATCCCGACCAAGAATTGTTATGGATATGGGATTTGTACATTTAGTACTCAAGTGCTCATTAGAAGCTATGGTCATTTGTGTCGGCAGGCCAATGTGTATTCATTTTTGAGCATTGAAGAATCTATAAATGAAATACGTGCAAGAGAGAAATGCTCACTCTTGCACGGGGGGAGATTGCACCCAGTGTCTGTGTATTCTTCTCTCCTCTCCTCTCTTCTCTTCTCTCTTGTCGTGCTGGCGTAGCACTCCACTTTAGGAGGTGCACCTACACGTGCTCTTTTACTCTGTCTTGCTCTCAGTCTCTCTCTGTTCGCATACGTCGCGGTTTATGTGCTATGGGAATTGCCAAGTATGCAGATTTGTCAGTTTATGCTAGATATTGTGTCATCTTGGGTATTATGTAGGGCAGTCACGCTCTTGTCTATAGCAATGGTATCAGAGCGTAGGCTACGCTCCAAGATTAAGGATTTCGACAAGCACCAACTAAGTATTTTGTTCTATCATGCTTGTTAGTGTTGTTAGCTGCCTCGGCTTGCAGTAATTAGTGTTGTATAATACAGTAAGTCATCTTTGAAATTAAAGAGAATTTCTTCTTTATTGTTATGATATGATAATTACTATTGTAAGTATGATAATTATACATGATAATTGAACAGATTAAACTTAATAAAAATACTCAATAATAAGAAGGGATTAGCACACGACGTTAGATAGGATATTGCAAAAGAATAAATTGCGAGAGACAATGTATTTACCTATGATGACCCTTTGTAAATAGCGAGTATAATCGAATTCTGTCACATAGAATGTCCAAGGGAAAAAAAAAAGTAGTAGCAATAGATTTTCTGGTACATTGTTGTAGGAATATACCCAAGCGACCTTGGTGAGTGTCCGAGTGAAGAAGTAAACGGGAGGAGAACAGGAACTCGATTGCCTAATCTACCTTCTCTCCGCTTAGTGGGAACGACCATCAAATTATTTTTGTGGGAATCATTGAAAGCCATATTATTGTTTTCTTTTAATTAACGAACACAGTTGAAGCATTTTGAAGCATAAAACCACAGTAGGTGGTGCACGCGAGCCAAGACCATCACCGACAATATGGGGGGATGTGCACTCGGTATACAGGTGCCGCCCACAGCTCCCCAACTATCTCAAACCCCCCCCCCCCCCCCCTTCCTGCATGCAGAGTTTGACGCTCTCTCTCTTTTTCTTGTAGTTTTGAGCCGGCCCCTCTTGATGCCATGCAACGGTTCAACTCCCCAATCTCCCTCTCTTTCTCTAGTCCATTGTCGGCCATGCGCTCTCTCTCATTTCAACTCCATGAAGCAACATCACTAGACTCCTGCGCCACAAGGAGTAGACTAGCCGTGACAATCATCTCCTTCTCTCTCTCTCTCTCTCTCTCTCTCTCTCTCTCTCTCTCTCTCTCTCTCTCTCTCTCTCTCTCTCTCTCTCTCTCTCTCTCTCTCTCTCTCTCTCTCAAAGTTGGGAGCACCTACCACACAAGAGGCAGTGAGAATATCCCCATCTGCGGTCTGACTATATCTCACTCGCTCTCTGCCCCGCATTGCTACAGTATAGGTGCACACACATCCAGTCCAACCGCCACCAACCTGCATGCAAACTCTCGCTCTCTGCAATGGCCGAACTGGTGCCCCCAAACTCTCTCTCTGTCTTCAACCATCACCCCACACTCCCTACCTAACTCTGAAGCCTTTTCCAGGCAACCAACCTCGGTGCCACTCTAGTACTGCATGGCCAACACCACAAGTAGCTACACCGTCCGTATCTATCCGAACTCTGCCGGGTGTTGACTCCCCACTAGCTTTTGACATGCGCCCACAACCACCAGCCCTACCCATGCAGATGCGCTAAGAACTATCGTCACGCAGTCAAAAAAAAAAAGGAAAGAGAGAAAAGGGACGTCCCAACCACCAGTATATTCACCTGCATGGTAACCACAACTTTTTTCATCATGCATCGTCGTAGCCTCCCACCTGTTGCACTTTTTTTTGGCCAAGGACATGGAGATTTTGACAGAGAAAGAGAACATTTGCATGAGATATTGAGCACTTGAAGCGAGCTTGAAAGATTGTTTTATTATAAAATTTCCATGATGATACTCTCACTTGATTTGCCTTGGGGAGTTGTTTTGACAGAGTATATTGACGTGCTTGGAAGTATTGTGATAAAGCCCTCAACCTTGACAACTAAAGATCGAAATCGATCATTGCTAGAAGCTTACCATGGAAGCCGGGCAAGACTTTGGAGAGGATGGTCACCAATGGCTGCTTATTGTTTTTTGCATATTATCTATGATTTTATCGTACTACCTGGCCAGAGGAAGGGAGCTAAGAATGATGAGGTAGCCATATGCACTATTTTTGGGCCATGTCAAGGCTGCCGAGAACAAGAGGACCACAATGGCCGAGAGGGGGTCGCAATGGGCTGAGGGATTCTCCTATGTTTGTGTGCATCCGTGAAGAGAGAGAGAAGAGAGAGAGCTACCGCAAGATTGGTGTGAATGGGAGCTTGGAAGAGTTTGATTAAATAAACAAAATGGTTATTTTTAGTATGTTTTAATCCCACGAGGGTGGCCTGAGGGAGGTGTGTCGATCTATCGAGGAGGCACCGCGGGTTACAGGGGCGCACAAGAGAATGGCCTAGAGTTGAAGGGTTGTTTCCGAGGTGACAGAGAAGAGAGGGAAGCAAGGGGCAGCACCGTTTGCAGACGGAGAGGAGCATGAGAGAGGCGCCGTTTTGCAGGCAGGGGTAGTATGCAGGCCATTATCGAGAAGGCACCGCCGATTGCAGAGGGTGAGACTTAGAGAGAGAAAGATTGTCGACTGGAGAGTCGCCAGGGGGAACCATGGCGGGCAGACATAAAGGGGTAGAGAGAGATCTCATGCGGATCTCGTAGAGGGAGAGAGCATGAGAAGAGCCGTCGTATGCAGGCCAGGCGAGCGGAAGGGCTACCGAAGTCGTGAAAGAGAGAGAGAGAGTCTCTCTGAGTGGAAACGAGAAGAGAGGGAGCTCATCTGTGGGCTGCCGAACCAGTGAGAAGAGAGAGAATCTCTCTTTGCATAATCATTGCAAGTGGGAGCCTAGAAGGGGTTGCATCCCCATGCTCATGTTGCGTGAGTGTGAAAAAGAGAGAGAGAGGAAGAGAGGGTGCTCGCTCTCTGCAGGAAACAAAAATCCAATAATGTCATCAAGAGGGGGCTCTCCCATAGGGAGGAAGAGGCTGTGAGTTAAAAAAAAAGAGAGAGGCTCCTTGTAGGCTGCCGAAAGTGAGAGAGAGAGAAGCTCTTGCTACAAAGGGGTTGTGATCGAGAGAATGGAGAGAGCAAAGCTCTTGGGATCCGAAGAGGGATCGAGAGAGATCTATTGTCATCCTCTTTCTTGGAATCAAAGGGAGAGTCATGAAGGAGCAATAGAAAGAGATCGAGAGAGCGTATTCCTCTTTTGCCGTAGATAGCACATGAGAGAGAGAAAATTTTCCATGAGGCTATTGTGAGAGAGAGAGAGAGAGAGAGAAGAAAGAAACGAGTCACCGCGCTGCCCTATAGGGTGTAAGCCTGTGTTGTCGCGCTGCCCTATAGGGTGTAAGCTCTGATACCTTCAAGCAAAGTGGAAGCCTACGAAGCTGCATCGACGAAAGGTTTTGAAGCCAAAGATAAGTTTTGTAAAGCTTGCTGTAAAAACAATTTTCACTATTCAAATTGCTCAATAATTTCACAATATCTCGTTCTCGTCTCGATTTCGTCTCTCTCTTTCAAACTAAAGAAAACATTCTCTCTCTTCCTTTTTGCTGAACTATTAAGTGATCATGTTCGTGGATAATCATTGATACAATCTGGCACCGAGACTGCATTGCACATTCCTTGGCAGCATATTTTAGGAGCACATCTCCAGCCATAGTTCCTTGTGTGGGCTTGGGTTGGGAGTTTGTCTTTTTGTCTTCGCTTGGTTTTTCTTGTCTGGTCCTGCTCTATGGCCCAGGCATAGAAAAATATCCATCACCACCACTGCAGATAATCCACCAGCTTTTCTCTCTCTAGCCTACTGGTGGCCACACACACACACACACTAGAGGCCGTCAGGGTGCCATCATCCTCTACATTCCTTCTCTCTCTCTCTCTCTCTCTCTCTCTCTCTCTCTCTCTCTCTCTCTCTCTCTCTCTCTCTCTCTCGCGGATCATTCAATGCATTCTAGCAACACAGGGTTAGCTGGTTAGCCATGGTGTGTTATGAAAAGCAGGCTGGGCTAAAAAAGGGACCATGGACACCGGAGGAGGACCAGAAGCTCACAAGCTACATTCAAACGTAAGGGCATAGCAGTTGGCGAGCGCTGCCCAAGCAGGCCGGGCTGGCGAGGTGTGGCAAGAGCTGCTGACTGTGGTGGACTAACTACTTGCGGCCTAGCATCAAGCATGGCAACTACGGCGAAGGAGAACTCCATCATCCAGATCCCTGTTGTTCTTACTCCCAGCCTGCATGCCTATCCCCCTGCACACCTGCTGCAGGTTCTATTCTCTGATTTGCTTGTAGAGATGTTATTATAAGTGATCTTATGAGGGGGAATTGTAGATGTTGAACATTAGGTCAACATCTTCCAAAAGCAACCTAGGCCTCCTACAACAACAGTGTGAGAAAGCGAGTGGCATGCAAGATTGTCTTCAATCTCTTGCCAGCATGCATCAAGCAAAAATTTGTCGCTGCTTCCATATGCGTACATGCTCTAATTATGGTAAGCTCATTCTGGGGCCGAGAGAAGGCTCAAGCCTTGCAGTTGTATCATCGAATGCAAGAGCAGGATCTTGTTAAGGCCAACGCCTATATATTCTCATGTGTTTTGAAAGCTTGCAATGGCTTGGGTGACCTACTTCAGGGTGCCCTTACACATTCCAATGCTACTGTAGTAAGCATGGGGTCAGACATGGTTGTGGGGACTGCTGTTGATGATCTTTATTGTAAGTGTAACCACTTAAAAGAAGGATATGTTGAAATCAAAGATGGTGACCTCTCTCTCACTAAGACAGGCGAAGACGTGCTCTCATGCATACATTCACAGAGGTGCAACTATTGTTCTGATTATTATTGTTAGTGATTACATTTAAATATAAACTATGTTGTGGCATTTCACTTTGTGGCGAACATTTCCTTGTCCGTCCAATAGGATTTAGTGTGTTTGAAAACATCAAGGGTCGCAATGTCATTTCATGGAATGCATTGCTTACTGGCAATGTGCAGAATCAGCAATGGCTTCCCACCCTTAGTCTTTTTGACCGATTGAGAAAGGCGGGAGTGACACCAGACCTTGTTACTTTATTGTGAATCATATCTGAAAGTGTGCGGTAGTTTAGGCTCCACCAAAGGGTGCAAGCAAATAAAGGCGAGCGATCTTGTTTCTGTTGTTGTTATTGGCAATTCCCTAGTTGACATGTTTGCCAAGAGTGGGTAATTGAGGTTTTTAAAAGCTTGTGCATGCCCAATTGATTAGAGATGGACCTCTATTAGATGGAATATTAGGAAATACCCTTATGGATATGTATGCCCAATTGATTAGAGATGGACCTCTATTAGATGGAATATTAGGAAATAACCTTATGGATATGCATGCCAAATGTGGCAGGCTTGCAAAGGGGCAAAAATAAATTAATAATAATAATAATAGTAATAATAATTTGAGGTTTTACAAGATAGGACTGTAGTATCTTGGAATATATTCCTATTATGTTATAACCAACAGGGTCTTGCTGGTTCAGCATTAGGTCTTTTTGAAAAGATGCAAAAAGAGGGAATGAAACCTACAAAAGTGCCATTTCCATGCATAATCAAAGTGTGTGGTAGGATAGGAGCTTTAAAGATAGGTGAGATTTTATATGATACGATTATTAGAGTGCTAGAACGGGCCACTGTGATTCGAAACACGATCATTTACAGGTATGGGAAGAGTGGTAGATTGGATTCTGCACATACGACCTTCAGCAACTTGGTCAAGTGCCTATAGTGCAACTTTGCCTGGTAAAGAGGATGTAGAGGGTGATCATGTCGAGTTAGAGCAGGGTATCCATTGTTGACGTAACCATACACACACATACACAACGAGCAAGATAACCATGGGCTATTTTCCTTGTGAGGCTTTGCTGGATATGTATGGCATTCTCTACAATATTTCTTTCTCATGGGTCCTGTTGGCCCTTAGTTTATTTTGATACTTTCATGCCCTACATTGTAAACGCCGTGAATAATCATAATGTGCTAGGGTCAAATCTCCACCCTCGAGATACATCAGGCCTTCATATTCTAGAAATGATGGATGACCTTAGGCGAACTCTGACTACGTACACTTTTCGCTACCCACACAACATCTAAGGGGACATGATACCTACACCTAATGAGATCTTTAAAAAATAAATTATAACCATCATGTATTACTTAATATAGTCTCCTTTACTTGCTTCTGCCTAAATTCTAATACTCTTTTGTAGTTGATTAAGGTAAACCATGATGATGACTATGCGTTCATATAGTTGGAATGATTTTTTAAATTTTTTGCAAATAGTTTAAACAAAAGCCTCAGGATCCGTTTCTTACTTGGAACTACTATTTGACTTTTGTATTGTTATCACACCACACTAATCTCTACTCATGACACCCCTCCCTACATTGTAAACAATTCTCATTACAACCTTTTTAAATGTTCATACAATAAGTGTGTCCTTCAATTAGTTTTACAATTCACAAGACATCATTTTTACTGCTTTGTTTTAGAGCATTCCTATTGCAGATATAGTTGCGTGCAAAGGTTTCAAGACAAAGACCTCAGGTATAAATTTTTAAACAAACCCTTGGTCACATTCCCAACACACTGGTTGCAACATTATACATTGTCATGGCAAGGATCTCATTATGGGTTGAACTAAATTGCAATGGTAGAATTTCTACACATGTAAGAGCTCCTACGCCTAAAGAGGGTAGGACTCTCCGCTCCACAGTTATAGAAGCTTATGGTTATTGACACGTGTCTCAGAGTGCCTACGCCAAGTGAGGCAGGACTCTCCGCTTTGCAATAATGTTCTTGAATGGTTGCTGATACATGTGTACTAGAGTTCCTACACCTGGTGAGGTAGGACTCTTTGCTTTGCAATAATGTTCTGGAATGGTTGATGATACATGTGTACTAGAGTGCCTACGCTTGGTCACGCAAGGGTTACATTATATGTGGAACTGGCCCACCACATTTGGTATGGATTGATACGAACGGATATGATGCACTGGTATGAAAAGTTGAACAACTGACAGATGATGATTTATTTGGAACAACATTACTGCCCACGGTTGCACTCCACACCTCTGTACATTTACTTCATTTTATGTCCTCTCATCACATCATACATATGTTACACATTTTTGCAATTTTCAATTGCTTCCTACTAATCATTCTTACTCTTTTGGTTTTCAGTTCCTCATTGTGCTATGCAGGCATGTCCTCAAAGTTCTCGCACTCAACTCCACCACTTATGTACCTTGCAACTGAGGGCAGTTGTTTTTTCATCCCCGGAGTATGTTATGGATATGGGATTTGTACATTTATTACTCAAGTGCTCATTAGGAGCTATGGTCATTTGTGTCGGCGGGCCAATGTGTATTCATTTTTGAGCATTGAAGAATCTATAAATGAAATACGTGCAAGAGGGAAATGCTCACTCTTGAACGGGGGGAGATTGCACCCAGTGTTTGTGTATTCTTCTCTCCTCTCCTCTCTTCTCTTCTCTCTCACCGTGCTGGCATAGCACTCCACTTTAGGAGGTGCACCTACACGTGCTCTTTTGCTTTGTCTTGCTCTCAATCTCCCTCTGTTCGCATACGTCGCGGTTTATGTGCTATGGGAATTTCCAAGTATGCAGATTTGTCAATTTATGCTAGATAATGTGTCATCTTGGGTATTATCACGCTCCCGTCTGTAGCAAGAATGATTAGCACATTTTGGAAAGGTCTCTTAGATAATTTGTGTACTAAGTTGAATCTCTCATTGGCTTATCACCCAAAATAGATCGCCAAAGTGAGATAAATAAATTCAACTATTATTGATCTACTCAAAGCCTATGTTACGGAAGGGGAATATTTTTTGGCAAACATTTTTTGATGAGCACTTTTTTGAAATCAAGTGAGAAAATTGTAAAAAAGATTCTCTCTCTTGCTCTATTACGCCCTCATTTCCTTGGAGCCTCTTCCCTTACCACTTTGTAACCTCTGCCTTTCTTTCTCTCTCTCTATCTCGATCTCTCTCAATGGCTCCAACATTGCTTATGAAAATCGTTTCCTTCTTGCTCTCTTGTTGTCTTCCTCTTTCATTCCATGTCTATTTCTCCAGTCCTCTCTCATTCCCGTGGCACCTCTTCCCTTAGCACTTTGTAATATGTTCCTCTCTTCAAGAAACCATTTCGGCTGCCCGAACCTCAGGCTTTTTGTTTTGAGAGCACTAAGCCTAACCCAACAAACTCCCTACCTAGGGTTTGTTCCCACGGTAGCCAACCCTCTCCCAAAATGAACACCCCTAAGCCTGCAGCGAAGAGCCGACCAAGCTTTGCAACAATCGTTGTAGCCCCAAGCAAGCTCACACAGATTGCACAACTCCAAGCAGCCCTCGACTAGGTAATGGAGGAGAACCGTGATCTCAAAGCTCGCCTTGGCAAGCTTGAGGCACGCTTTGACTCCATGGTCGAGCTTGCCACCGACAAAGCAAAAGAAGCTGAATCAAAGGTCACTCAAGCCCAATCGATCACCTTTGCCAAAGTTCAAACATGCGTGACAGCAGAGCTTTGCGAACAAAAACTTCAAGAAGAAAATGCCCTCAAGGTTCGCATTGGTGGGCTCCCCTCGCCATGGTGTACCATTGAGGACACCCTCGAGGAAGCAATCACCAAGATCAACGACATCCTTCAACCAATTAACATCAAGCCTAAAAAGGTTTCTTGGATCAACGATACACACAGGCAAGTACCACCCGAACACTGCCTTCTTACTTTCAAAGATAGAGAGGATAAGCTGCAATTACTACGACAAGCCCGACTCCTCAAAGAGACAAAGATTTGGATCAACGAGGAGCTGACCACAACTCAATTGAAGATAAAAAAGAGCGAGCTCAAGAAAATGCATGAAGCCCGCAAGCAAGGTAAATGGGCAGTCTATCGAGGTGGTAAAGCCATCATTCAAGAATTTCAAGCCCCCAAAAAGGCTCTGTCCAACCCTCCCTAGATCTTGTTTCCTTTTCTCCCTTATCCCAATGATTGGACCCTCAGTCCTTAACTGATATGTATCCGACCCAGAAGCAACAAGTCGATGTAATGCCTTTTGTGAAGGTCCCATGGGTCATATATGACCTACGTGGACGATAAATCAATCAATCTATCTATCTATCAGCTCTCTCTCTCTCTCTCTCTCTCTCTCTCTATATATATATATATATATATATATTTATTTATTTATTTATATTTATATTTATATATATATATATATATATATATATATATATATATATATATATATATATATATATATATCTTCTCTCTCGCTCAAACATGTTAGGTGGCTCCAACCTTGTTTATGCAAAATGTTTCTTGCTTGCTCTCTTCATATTTCATTCCATGTCTCTTCCTCTATTACTCCCTCACTTCCTTGGCACCTCTTTCCTTAGCACTTTGTAACCTCTCTCTCTCTCTCTCTCTCTCTCTCTCTCTCTCTCTGTGTGTGTGTGTGTGTGTGTGTGTGTGTGTGTGTGTGTGTGTGTGTGTGTGTGTGTGTGTGTGTGTGTTCCAATAACATTATACATAGACACCAACGAATTTGAACAATTTCAAAAGACAGCTAGAGACTATGTCATGGAAGGGGGTGTATAATTCCATTTCATTGTCTAGAATGGTCTTATACAACAGTGGAGAGGTCTAAGAGCCTCCCAGTAAGATTGAAGAGATACAAGTCCTGCAAATCTTCAAACCAGCATACTTTGATAGCTAGAGTTGAGAAGGTAACCCTCACCTGCATCCATAGAAACAATACAACACTCAATTAGTATTGGCATTGTATGCAGGTGATGCATGGGTATCCCACTTGTTATCGATGTCACCCAACTTTAGATTTCTATCAAAAAAAATGTAAAAAAGTATCAAACCATTATCATTGTAATAGATAACCAATGATGATAGTACCATGTATATCCCTTTTATGTGTCTGATTAATATGCATGTACCTTCATTTAACAAATTACCATGACAATATCAACCATATCAAGTTACAACGTGGCTATAGGGGGAGCCGACTAATTATAGATGTCATTTAACTAGTTTGTAGTTAAAGAATGGACAGTATAGACAGTATCTTTTAAAACGGATTCATGTATTTCAAAGGCTAACAAGGACAATGTGTAGAACCCTTTTTAGCTTTACACGCCCTCAACAGAAAGGGTCGAAGACGAGATTTGGAGGCCAACTTTGCCCCGAAGTGATCCATGTACGCCTGTCTCTTCACCTTGCAGAGCTTGGCATTAATGGCAGCAATTTTTGCCGGTTAGTGATGGTGCTCATGCGTGTAGTCAGTGTATACTTCGGTGTTTCCTGTACACATACAAGTATTAAGTGTGCTTTTAAACAGTCAAAATAAGTGTGCTTCCAAAACAGTCCAAGTACTACGGCATTAGGGAATTTCGGAGGTCATTTGGAGGGCCTTCTAAGAAAATGTATTTTTTGCACTCTCTCTCTAGAAAAAATGGCAAATAATAGAGCTGGGTCTTTCATAGTAAAAGTTCAAAAAGTGTACTTTAAGTAGATTCCTTACTCTTCTGAACATTCGTTCGTAGTGATTAAGGGATAATCCTCTTTTTAGTTGCATTGAATGAACCTCGTCAATATGGAGGGAATGAGGCTAACATGGAGGGACGAAGGCACAGCCGCTATTCACTTTCCATTAAACCTGCACATTTGGCTAATGGTGCACTCCTCAAATGGCACAAATGTTACCCAGAAACGAGCCAAATATCACCTTCACATTGATTTGGACAATGAATACCAACCATTGATTAAGCGTAGTAAGGCAAACACACATATACCTCTCGCTTCCATAGACACGCTCAGAGCTCAGGGAGCTAAACACATAGATATCTGGACGAGAGGCTCTCTCTACCCTAAGAATCCAATGACTAATGCGTCTCCACCGTTTTTCAATCCTACAAGCTTATTGACCTTTGCTTGTGATGGAGAAAAGGTCCTTCTGGGTTATTGTAAATCTCTTACAAGAGAAGCTGAAACTTACAAGGGCATTCTCCAAGCTCAACAATGTGAGATTGTTCGCCTTTCACATTTACATTCTACAGATCAGGTTACCATTTTGCAACACAAAACAGAGGTACAAGAACTGAAAGGAAAGGTGCAAAGTTGTCAAATGAAGGACACCATCTTGGGTGGTCGTATCCGAAAGAAGAAATTGCACAATCTTGAAACATTGCAGGTTGCATCCGGAGGTCTCAAGAAAAGAATTCGAGCATTAAGGTGATGCTTCTTGGTTGGCTACATTGTCTTAGTTAGTAATATTTTTGTTTTTTCTTGTTATGCATTGTTTTCATGTGCCTAAATAGTGTTAGTGAAGCAAATTTTCTGTTATTTACTTATGCATTGTCTTCATGTAGAGATTCAATCTATCCTGACAAGGAAAACATTGACCCCAAAGCCAATACAGGAAAGAGATTGAAGCCACTTATAAGTAGAAGCCTGGCAGCAGATATAGTACATGACAAGAAGTTTAAGGTCCTACAACGAAATGTAGTGGACCGCTTTATTTCAGAGAACTCAGTGCCTGCAAAAGAGATACAAGGCACACTTGATTCACTTGGTGTAAGCAAAAGAGGATATTCGGCTATCCAAAAGTCTGTCTCATCCATCTTTGTTAAGAAGGGTATCCAAACTTCTACCATCAGCCTCACGTGTTTGGAAAGAGAGGCTTCAGCTTAACGAGGCGCAGGGAGACTATCTTGGACAGCCCTTTCATATTAAAGCAACTTACAGTGGCCATGGAGCAAACATGGCATATGATGAGTTCAATAATATTTTTATGGACCTGCAGATGTTATAGAAGAGAATGGTGGAGTTTTAAAACATCACATTTGAAGAGTCACGAGGGGTATTACATTTTGTGTTAAAATTGGATGAGTGTGAGCTTGTTAAAGAGAAAAAGCTAGAGCGTGTTACTATTACTTTAATGAATAGAGCCCTCTCAAAGTGTCCCAGTGATGATCCTTTGTATTTTAGTGTTCAATCAGAATCTAACATATGGTGGCTTGGTGCGTTTGAGGTAAGCGAGATTCTCAGGTAAACTCAAATGTTCACATCTACTTAAGTCTCATTTATTTTGTGTTGCAGGTAAAGAAAGAAGATCATGAGATTCTATATTGGGTGTTCCATCGAACTAATATTCCGAAGGTGATTGATCGACAAACTAACCAGGGAGAGGTACTACGTCTAGATGGAAGGGGAGACTTTCAAGTTCAGTGGCATCTTGCAGGTGACCTCAAAACATTAAAGTGCATGTATAATTGTGGAATGTGTGCAATGGCAAAGTCGTCGTGTTTGTTCTGCATGGAGCCTGCAAAGGTCATGGACCCAAAGTGGTGGAGAAAAGCTCCAACACGTCACATTGAGGATCGTGCTTTTCGATCGGTTTTGAAAATACCACTTGTGAATGTCCACATCTGTACAATGCATGCCCTTTGTAGAATTGTGGAGAAATTGGTCTACTTATATATCAGGTTTGCTTGGAAGATTAAGAACTCAGCAGAGCGACAAGTAGCCCTGCAGTGCTTAGAATTGGTACTGTCGGATATGGGGCTTCATGGTGGCAATGTGAAAATCCAGCGGGATGAAAAGAGATCAACTGCTGAGAAGGATGTTCCATGCAAACCATCCATCGGTGGGGTGAAGGCACGAAGGTTTTTATCTAAACCCCAAGGTACAAGAGATCCGAAGCTAACAAAACATGGAAAAATATATAACACATCTTATGTTAGCAAGGTAGAGTATCAGAGCTGGAAAAAGCTACATATTGCAGTCAAAGACCAAGAACCAACTACTCGTAACGCGAAGGCTAAGGTTTGGCGATCAATAGACATCCTATTTTTGATGTGCGACAAAGATGACTGGTCACAAGGTGATATGAACAAGTTCAAGGAGAATCTCAACCTTCTCAAAAAATCATTCAAGACAGCATGGACAAACACCCAGATTACTCACTACATGGTATTATCGTGTATTTGATTCTCTTTTATGTGCAACTATGTGAGTGTAAAACATTCTAACTAATCTGTTTTCATATCCAGCACATCATCTTCAATCATTTACCATATTTTATACAAAAGTATGGAAACCCGGCAATATGGAATACCCAAGGGATGGAAAAGTCTCATTACATGGCGAGAAATGCTTATTTCAGGCACACACGACATGGTGGCTCTCGAATCAAGGCTAACAGTTTGAGAGAACTATTTGAATGGTTCTATCGTAGAATCATTCATCAAATGCAGGCAAAAGAAGTCTTGGCAAATTCAGCAACAGCACAAGCCATCAGATATTTACAACAACAAAAAGTTAAAAGATCAATGGCATACAACAACTCCGGAGCTCGTGAAAGTCAACGAAGGTGGAGAGAGACAATGGTGTATGTGAACCACAAGTGGAGAAAGATACTCTCAGTGGATGACATTGTACAAAATTTATGTAATACATGATCTTATACAATTGCTACTTGAAGTGTATCAAGATTTTGAAGGTTCAATTTTGTTTTTTGGCACGTCACCCTTGTAACGAATCATGAGATGTTTGCCATACTCTAAAAGTTCATCTGGGTTTTGTCTACCAAGAGCTAGTGCCATTGCTGTGTAGGTGTAGTAATACGCTGCCCGACCACCTGTATAGCCCGGGCAGTAACCAAAACAATCTCTAGCAAACACTTTGTCCACAAGAATGACTTTATCTGCACTTTTGGGCAGCACGGGTCCACCCAAGAAGCGTGATAGTGTCTTGAATGTGTAAGTTGCTATTGAACCCTCTTGTGACATGGAATTGTGAAAAACTACTATCGGCGACTCGCAAAGCTTTGAAAGGTACTGCGCTAGGGCCGCATCCCTTCCACGATACTCTCGAGTCCGCCGCCAAAGGAAGTCATCCTTGTCAGCAATCCAAGACTGCACATATCATGTCAGAGTAAGTGACACACACACACACACACACACACACAGAGAGAGAGAGAGACCATGAAGCTCTCATCCTGCAGAAAGAGGTTTTCCTGCCACAGGTCTACAGATGTAGTTGACCCCTGACCTGAATGGTTAAACCAATTCTCCACTTCTTTGTTACTTGTTGATGGTCTTAGGCTTTGTCTTATTGGTTGAATTCATCAGGTAGTGTCTCCTTGTATTTTTCAGCTTTCTCAAAGCATCTTCGGAGGCATTCCATTGGATTGCTGGATGTTTCCATTGCCTCATCATCACTACTATCCTCTGAAACAAATCCACTCCTCTCCTCTTGGACTCTGGAAATAATAGCCAGGGAGAAATCCTCCCTTAAATAAAAGATGCTTTTCACATCATGTAAAAAGATATAGGTCCTATCTCCAATCCTGAAGTCAGGCACAGCAGGCAGCATCATCTGAGCATGCTTCTCAGTGAAGTTACTGACATCCAAAGGAAGTTTGATTTCTGTGGTTTTCACAGAGAGCATCTTACTTCTTTGTACTTCAATTGCCTCAACCTCAAGGTCGACTGTATCTTCAACCTCCTCGACTTCTTGTATATGAGTTGTCTCCTCGCATTCTTCATCTGGTGTTGCATCCTGCTCCTCTAACACCTCATCTGGATTCTGCATGAGGAATCCAAACAGGCTGTTCATGTAAATCATAAAGCCAAAAGATTCCTGAATGAGTTTGCATTCTTTTTTGTGCAAAGGGCAGGCTGAATGTCGGCAAGAAGGTGGTAATTCCCTATACTTCTTCAGTCCTTGTCCCTTTCCACCACAGTCATTTAAATGCAGTTATCTCTGTAGGACTGCAAGAATTCACTGTGCTGAGCTAACAGGTCTTCAATGTCAAACTTTGGGTTAAACATAGAATGAACTAGATCAAACTTGTCCCCAGCACCATAAGATGCTGCAAAATCAAACAGCCTCTCATCAGTTGCAGCTGTGTCTTTCAGAGAAGACACATCCTCTTTATCTTTACCTTTAGTTGCACAGGGATTGCTTTCTGGCACATCTGCATCATCTGAGAAGTCTATATTCCTCTTTCTTGTATTTTTCTTGACAAGTATTGTACAGGGTGAGGGATCCTCTTGGCCTGGTGACCTCTCTAATTGATCTTCACCAATTGACTCTTCTTCATATATGTCTTGACAAAAGTCAACAGTTCTTTTGGCAGAAACATTAAGCAACTGAGCTTTGCAAAGGTTGAAATCCTAGCACAAGCTCTGGGTCTGGTTTCAACCTCTTCTGCCTACTGGACCTTAATCCTATTCATCGGGAAACATGACAAGTCTCACTCTCTCTCTCTCTCTCTCTCTCTCTCTCTCTCTCTCTCTCTCTCTCTCTCCAAAGAACATTAAAAAACACACATAGACTCTCTCTCTCTCTCTCTCTCTCTCTCTCTCTCTCTCTCTCTCTCTCTCTCTCTCTCTCTCTCTGTGTGTGTGTGTGTGTGTGTGTGTGTGTGTGTGTGTGTGTGTGTGTGTGTGTGTGTATGTGTCTCTTTGTACTAAAGGCGCGCAAGGAAGAAAACATACTTTTTGCAACTCTCTACGCGCGCCTTAAGTACAATTGAGAGAGAGAGTCATAACTATACTATAGGCGCACGGAGAGAGCTGCAGCCAGTGTTTGGTTGGCTCTGTGCGCCGTTAGTAACGGGGACAGAGAGGGGAGGGAGAGAGAGAAAGAGAGAGAGAGAGAGAGAGAGAGAGAGAGAGTGTGTGTGTCTTTCTGTCTATGTAAGTATGTGTTGAGGTGTGTGTGTGTGTGTGTGTGTGTGTGTGTTTATGTGTGTGTGAGTGTGTGTGTGTGTGTGTGTGTGTGTGTGTGTGTGTGTATGTGTGTTTCTATCTATGTAAGTATGTGTTGAGGTGTGTGTGTGTTGAACAACAGTATGGGTTTTTCTTTGTTTACACACACACACACACACAAAATTTGCTACCAACTGTTGGAGATACAGAGAGAAAGAGTGAGGGATCACCTTTTGTTGGTGGGGTTTGCAGAAACTCCAAGGGAGGTGTCTCCTCCATTGCTTTTTGTCTATCAAACTCACTCTGTCTCTCTCCCTCTCTCTCTCTCTGACAGTAAGGAGTCCCTCTCTCTATCTCTCTCTCAATATGTCTCTCTCTCTCTCTCCTTCTCTCTTTCTATGGTTCTCTCTCTCTCTCTATCACTCTCTGGCAGTAATGAGGCTCTCTCTCTCTCGCTCTCTCTCTCTCTCTATGGTTCTCTCTCTACGGTTCTCTCTCTTTCTCTCTCTCAAAATCACACTTATAACGGATACACACAACGGCGCCCCACGTGTTACTATAAAATAGAATATAATTGCATGTTGTCGCACGTGCGGTCATTATTGAGACCGTATACTTTTGTACTTCATATATAGAGGTCATGAGAGAGAAAAACCACACTTCATGAAAGAGAGAGAGAGAGAGAGAGAGAGAGAGAGAAAGAGCCGTCGTCTGCGTCTCCGACAGCAATCCGACCCATCTTCGACATAACGAAGGTCTACGTCCTTAGAAGGTTTGGCCCTCTCTCTCTCTCCCTCTGCTTCTGAAATTTCCCTCTGCCTTTGCCTCTATCTCTCTCTCTCTGTTTCTGTCAGAGTATATTGCATATCTAGCTCTGTCTTAACAAACAACACGCACATACACTCACAAACACAACACACACACACACACACTCACAAACACACACACACACAAATATAACATACACACACACACACATACACACACACACACACACACAGAAACAGACAAATATAACATACACACAAACACACAGAGACACAAATATAACATACACACACACACACACACTCACAAACACACAGACACACAAATATAACACACACACACACACACAGACAAATATAACATACACACAAACACACAGAGACACAAATATAACATACACACACACACACACAGACACACACACTCACAAACACACAGACACACAAATATAACATACACACACACACACATACACACACACACACATAGAGCCTCTCTCTCTCTCTCTCTCTCTCTCTCTCTCTCTCTCTCTCTCTCTCTCTCTCTCTCTCTCTCTCTCTCTCTCTCTCTCTCTCTCTACTAAAGGCGCGCGTCGAGAGGCACAACCGGTGTACATGTCTCTATGCGTGCCTTTAGTACTGTGCATCCACCAGTGTATGTGTTTATGTGTGTATGTGTGAGTGTTATAGAGAGAGGATGTAAGGCGGGGGAAAGAGAGAGAGAGAGAGAGAGAGTCTTTCTGTTACCTTATACTAACGACGCGCGGAGGTGTTTTTTGAGGTCAAAACATGCTCCACACGCGCCGTTAGTAATGGGAGTCTCTCACTCTCTCTCTCTCTCTCTCTTTAAATATGCTAAGCTATAGAAAGGAGAGAGAGAGAGAGAGACTCCTCTATTTGTATACAGTGAAATGGCTAGAACAAAAGCCACTGCAAGGAAGGGAGGCAAGGGACCAGGATTAGCAGCTAAGGCAAGTAGCAGACCTGCAACCCCAAAGAAGAGACCTGGAAAACCCAATAAAATTCTGAAAGGTCCAAGGGTGAAGAAGTTACAAACCTGCATAGGACTTTTCAAAGAAATCAGAAAGGCACAGAAATGTGTAGATTTATGCATACCAAAGCTGCCCTTTTAGAGGATGGTGAGGTCCATATGTGAAGAAGCTACCTGGGACACCAAAAGGTGGAAGGTGGTGGCATTGATGGCTCTACAAGAAGCAGCAGAGGACTTCCTACTGGAGTACTTCAATGACATCACCATTGTTGCAGCCCATGCCCACAGGGTTACTATAATGGACAAAGATAGTGAGACACTGAAAAGAATAAGGTGGAGGTATAACAAACTACTGGTCCCCAATGTCTGCAGGGATAAGAAAATGAGGGAAAATTTGTTATACCCCCCTGAGCTAGTGCCACAACTCACAGTTGTAGATGTCACACATGATGTGAATACAAGGGCAAGGGCAGAGACTATTGCTCGCCAAACAGAGGACATGAGGGAAGCAGAGCTTAAGGAGAAAGCAAAAGTAGCAGTGGAGTCCCAGAGGCAAACAGAATGCAATGTGACCCTGTCCATAGAGGCAAGCAATCAAGAAACTCTACTTTCAATGAAGGATGGTTTGCTTGCAGAGATACCATTTGTAGATGGAGCCAGAAAGCTAGATCTGGAAAAAGTGGACATTAATTTATTGCAGAATCCAGATGCTCAGATTTCAGACACAATTATCTATGCTTGTCTTAAGTAAGTGTTACTATCTTGCTAGCTTTGAAAACTCAGATAATAGGTTTGCTAACTCAGGTATACTCTCTGCAGCTTGATCAAAAGTCAACTCCCACTGCACACCCACACGGAGGTGTTTCTTCTTGATCCACAAATGTCAGTGATTATTAGACAGAAGAACAGTCCATCTGGGACCTTTGAGAGTTGGTTTCTCCATTGTGCTATGCTGGAAGTTACTGTCATCATCTTTCCATATGAGAACAACCATCACTGGAGTCTCATATGCCTTGATGTTGACCAACCAGCAGTGTGGGTGTTCAATTCAATAAAAGGAACCCACCCTGAAATTAGGCTGTAAGTGTTATGTATCAAAAAGTGTTTCTTATAGATATCCATGTAAATTTGAAGCCTCAAGCTAACATCTTGATATTGCTTTGTGCAGTTGTATAAAGAGGTTGTTGCTTGCCTATGGCAAGCTATGTGGAAGGTATGAACTATACAAGGCCCCAATCAAAGATGTACCTGTCCCAAATCAAACCGATGGAAATTCTTGCGGCTGGAGATGTCTTCTCCATGCAGAATATGTCCTGCAAAGCTACTTTGCATTAAAACCTTTCATGACTAAGGTAACCATTTGGCAATGCATTCAGTCAGTTTTGGTTTAGTTTATAGAAGAATTCTCACCATGTGGTCTTTCAATTTTGTAGAGTGCTTTAAAAAACTACACATATGATTATTTGCAAAGATACCGGGTAAGTTTAATACAACACCTGCTTACTATGTCTAGCCCTAGAGAGCCTGAAGATAGCGGCTTGGATGACCGCACTATTGATATGACAATACATGATGTGCCACCACGACAAACCCCTGCATCCGATACAGTGGAATCACAACGGGCTGAGGGGGTCATATCAATAGAAGATGAAAGAGCCGAGGATGAGGAAAGGTCAAATGAGCATATGGAAGGTGCTAGTATACAACCAGAGGAGACAATGAAAGAGCCAAGTCAGCCAGTGGAGGAGCCAAAAGAGCCTATGGATGAAACCCAAGATGAGGAAAGCAGGCCTATAGATGAGCAAAAGGATATGGATGAGGAAAGCAGGCCTAGGGATGAGCAAACTGATATGGATCAGGCAAGGATGGATGAGGCAAGGATGTATGAGGCAAGCCGGTCAACCGAGGCACAGGAAAAGACCTTGGAGGAAACCTTGAATGAGGCAGAAAGATCCATGGGGGAGACCCCTGATGAAGATGTGAATGATGACTATGAAGATGTGAATGATGAAGCTAAAGCAGAGGAGAGCAACAACGACATCAACACTATAGAGACCCAGTATGGACCCTTGCTACCTGTAGATACGGTTGTTCCGGTAATGTCTATTCAAGTATGGAAAAACATGTTCAGCTTCTAACTACTTATATGTACTTGTCAACTTTTACAGAGGTTGATTATCTTGGACCTCAATGGATTGCTGCGGATGAGCGTGCCTCTCGGTGACACAGAACCCTTTGAGGATTTGCAAACGTTTCGGATGGGAACTTGTCGAGTCGTGGTTCGTCCAGGAACCAAGGAATTTATTCAGTTTCTTCTTCCGCGCTTCAGAGTTGCCATATGTTCTTCAATGCAAAGGCAAAACTTGTCGCCACTAGTTACAATAGTTTGCAATGTATGCGGCGCTCACACGTCAGATTTTGCCTTTTTGTATGATCAAAGAAAATGCGTTACCGTCGAGGGCCACTACCACCCTAAAAAACCACACTTACCTCTTTTGTACAAACCGTTTAGCCAAATCGGTGTACCCTTTGATGCAACTAATACACTACTGATTGATGATACTCTTGAAAAGGGAGAACTAAATCCGTCGGGAACAACTATCTCACCACCTTCTTTCGAGGGGCATTCCTTCGATTTTTACCTTGAAGACATTCTGATTCCATACTTACAGAAATTGTATCTCAGTCCATTGTTCACGGACGAGTTTGTACTTTCTAATGAATTAAGATGACTCTTCTATCATGTCTTTGTCTTGTCTAACATTGAGAGAGAGAGAGAGAGAGAGAGAGAGAGAGAGAGAGAGAGAGAGAGAGAGAGATTTGACATGGTAAAGAAATGTATTTCAAGCACACTTATTCACAGGGCACAATTGACAAATGAGCTCAAAAAACTTCATGTATTGAAAGTCATTTGTATACACTTGGGTTCACAAGAATATCTATTACATTGACACTACTTCAACCCGACCATCCAACTCTTTGCACAAAATATCTTTTTCCCTTCTCCGCATCACCTTACGGCCAGCTAGGAAAAAGGAAAAATCTAATAGGTCCCTGTCCATTGACTCTTCAATTATGTCATGCCACAACTGCTGAAGACTGCATAGCTCCCTTATTGTAACCACCAAAAGTGGGCCATGCTCTTTATCAATCACTTCCACATCCACAGCAGGATTATCTTCCAAACCTGCAGAAACCTAGTCCATAGGAATGTACTTACCATTGAGCATTTGTGATCGCATATACCAAAACGAGAGTAACAGTGATTGGCTTGCAATCATGTACTTGACAGCTAGAGTATCAAGCGCGACCTTGCACCGTAAGCCAATCTCTTCCTTTACATACCATCCTCTGTCAAGAAGTTTGTCACAGGATGACTGCTTAAATGACTTGCACATGAACATAGTTTTCGTAACACGGATGTTGTAGCTATGAAACAACTCTATGAAGACTGCAGTAGGACAAAAGTTTGCAATTCTAACCTGTTTGGTGGGAATAGAGCTACGTAGAGACCTCTGTATATCCTTGTAGAGCTTACTTCGCATTGCCTCCACCATTGTTTCCTCGGGAACTGGCCAGTCCACAGTGTTCCAATCGGTTGGTAGAGGCACTTTCACCAACATGCCATTCTTATTCCCTGAGCTGAGTTGGTAGAAGTGGTCATAAAAAAATATTCCTTCATCAGCCAGGCTTTTGCTGCTCCTCCCTGAATACTATAGAGAACCAATGTGGGCATGAACAATAAGGAAGAGGCCTATTATGCACTCCACAGGCTCCCATTGCTCATAAGAAGAGGGATAAACATCTGCAATATATATAAGAAGAGTTAAACTAAGAGTATCAATAAGTAAAAATGACAAATCTAATGTAATTGAGCTGTGAAGAATGGAGACATTGCTCATAAGAAGAGGGAGAAACATTGCAAAATATATAAGAAAAGTTATAATGAGAGTATCAGTAAGTTCAGATGTCAAGAGTACTTACAGATCAAATGAAGTTCAGATGTCAAGAGTACTTACAATTGCAATGTGGTTGATGTATATCTGATACATTTCCACCATTTGCTATCACGTCTGGATGGGTAAACACATGCTGAACAAGAACTTCCTTTACAGATCTTTTGCCGATTTCAACTTTGAAATCCAACACTCTGGCCTTCCATGCTGAGCGGTAAACGTTGATACCACTAGACCTCTTGGGTCTTCTTGGTTGCATGAGGACCCATGAACCTTTGTTTATCCTTTGTCCAACCCATTGGTTCTCTGCACTTATTGAAGTTGATATTGTAATTGAGGATATGCTACTACTTGGCCTTCTAGGCAAAGTGCAGCTGTTGGTTGTTGGTGTGAGAGACAGTAAACACCTGGAGCTTCTTGGGCAAGAAGACGTGGAAGCCATAGCTCTCAGAGAAAAGCTTTAGTGGAGGGAGATTCACTTTGAAAGCATTCTAATGGAGGGAAAGTGTTTTAGAATTCCAATATCTTGTGCGGGCTTAATGGTCACCCTCCAGTACGTTAATGACCATAAGAGAATATCAGAAGTGGGACCACTGGCAAGCACCTAACAGCTCGGTAAAAGGAAGGAAATTACGATGCCACAATCTTAGATTCGTGAAAGTTTTATGCTATTTTCCTATTTTTTGAGTCTTTCCACGTACTTTCCTACGTAACGTAGCCTTCGTGCTCATTGGACACGCTCTATTTTTCTCTCTCTTCATATGGCCCTCCAAATGACCTCCGAAATTTCCTAATGGGTCAATATAAGGCAAGGAAAAGCTTAGTTTCCTACCTCGTGGTCAGATGGGTTGAACACTAAGAAGGTCATGTGTAATTTAATACTAAGTCGGTTGGTCCTTACTAAGTGTGCATTCAGCTATTTCAGGGTTAACTTGAGGCAAAGAGGAGCCTTATATCCTATTGTATGCAAAGTAAGGAGGCCAAAGGGTCAACTATAATAGAATCAGGGTGCACCCAAGTGTAAGGTATTACATGTAGAACTTCAGAACATGATTGACAGGCATCGCTCGGAATTAAGCTACTTGATGCCCACATCTTTAGGCTCATAGTATGTGAGTCTACCATCATAATTATGTAAATGCGAGGTCCTTCAAAACCATTATTTCTTCAAGGATAACATGATGCAAAGGAGAGCTTTAGGCTCACAGTATGTGAGTCTACCATCATACTTATTAAATGTCAGGTCCTTCAAAACCATTATTTCTTCAAGGATGACATGATGCAAAGGAGAGCTTTATTTCCTACTATATGCCCAATACAGAGGTTTTTAAAAAAAAACATAAGAAAGCACACTTCATTCCTTATGTAACTTCTGTCATGCTTTGAGTAACACCGCAGCGACCTCTCCACAAGAAGTTAAAAGACTTTTCAGACTAGCAACAGTACAAAGGGGACCTCAGTCACCATTAGTCCTCTTTAGCCAGCACAGTAATATAGCCTGATTTTACACAGACATCAAACAGAGGTAGTTCAGCCCCAAACCAAGAAGCAGCACTACTCCCAGCCATAGATCCAAATATTAGAAATTCTCATATCCATAGCTAAACCAAGTGGAGTTCCACCAGGTCCAGCTCAAACCAAACCATAGGTCATATCAATCAAGCCAGAGATGCTCCAGCAGGCCATGTCTTACCAAAACAACAGGCCATAGTATGCATGTCAGAATGTTGCAATAAGATGCCAGAAAAATATATATTTATATGAACCAAGTTTTCAGCCATGCTTTGCCTTAACAGAATGGAGAAGAGTTGCCATGAAACCATGTAAAACTGAACAGTGATGAAGCTCAGTTCTGATGCAAGCATACCACAGTTAATTAACCGAGTTCTATATGCATCATCAAGTTAGGTTTAGTGTCCAAACCAAAAGACTAAACACCCAACACTCATTATGGCCCTAGTGCATACAGTGCCTAGCCAAGCATAAGAATGCTTCTGAAGCAGTGAATGTTAGTTAGAAAACTCAAAGGTCAAGGCCGAGATGCCTCATTACCATCAGAATCTAAACACATTTCCAGCATGTACAAGTGACTACATGCCAGAAAAACAGTCAATTACTTCCAATACTCAGACCGAATCATGTATGGTTTACCACCCTGTCATGGCAGTAGTCAGATACCCTTATTCAATCCAAGTAGCCAAGAAGTCAGAAAGGCCAGGAGTTAGTTGCCTTGTCAGTTTGTCATGGTATGTCGATGAGAAAATTTAACCAGCAGTAAGTGTTAGTAAGAAAACTCAGACGTCCAGGCCGAGGTGCCTCATTACCATCAGAAACTTATCATATTCCCAGCATGTACATGTGAATGCAAGCTAGAAATTTAGTGTATTACTTCCAATACTCAGATGGAACCTTGTACTGTTTACCACCTTATCATTGCAGTAGTCAGATACTTTTATCCAAGTAATCAAAGAAGTCAGAAAATCCAGGAGTCATTTGCCATTTAAATTAGAAAAATTAAAAAGCAGTATGTAAACTTGCAAGGATCAGCTCATAGTTTTTTTTTTTTTAAACCTTTAATGGTGCGGGTCAAGGTGCCCACTAGCAACAATCCTTCCAATATGTGAATGTGAAACAGAACAATGAATTTCTTAAGATAATCAGACAGAACCGTGTATACTTTATAACCGTTTATTGGAGAAGACAAATGCCATTACTCGAATCAATTAGCTAAGAAGTTAGAGTGGTAAAGTGGCCCAACATCAAGTAATCATAAGCGCCTGCCGGCCCAAGACTTGTGCATGTAAAGAAAAGATTACCTGAGCTTGCATCGGAGCAACTAGCTCCACTATGGCTAGTTTCTCTTTGCCTTTAGCCATATCCCCCTCTCTTGAATTGCAAACACTCGCCACAGAGAAGGACCAGTAAAAATACTAAGTGAGCTATAGAGTACCTCACCTATTTATATACATAGGAGAGCAGCAGCACCCGGATGGCTTGTGGATGTCATGGCGGGCCCTGCAGAGTAAAGGGTATTCGGCGTCGTCCCATACAGAAGGAGAGGCAGAGAGAGCGCATGCGCATGAGAGAGAGAGAGAGAGAGAGAGAGAGAGAGAGAGAGAGAGAGAGAGAGAGAGAGAGAGAGAGAGAGGCAGAGTATGCATCCGAACCAGAACACCATTAGTAAAAGCCAAGACAGTGCCCGATTTAGGGAAAATGGCCATGTACTCACCTACCCTTAGGTCCCAGTTCACATTGTGTTGAATTAAAGGACTTTTGTCAAGGGGTCCCATAAGTAGTGTGTAGTTAGAGGTAGTGTGTAGTGGGTTAGAGTAGTGCGCCACAACAATGGCAAGTAATAGGTTTTAAATCCCAGTAGATAGTGTGTGTGTGTGTGTGTGTGTGTGTGTGTGTGTGTGTGTGTGTGTGTGTGTGTGTGTGTGTGTGTGTGTGTGTGTGTGTGTGTGTGTGTGTGTGTGTGTGTGTGTCTCCAACATTGCTTATTAAAACCATTTTCCTCTTGCTATCTTGTTGTCTACCTCTTTCATTTCATGTCTCTTCCTCTATTCCTCACTCATTCCCTTGACACCCCTTCCCTTAGCACTTTGTAATCTCTCTCTCTCTCTCTCTCTCTCTCTCTCTCTCTCTCTCTCTCTCTCTCTCTCCATATATATATATATATATATATATATATATATATATATATATATATATTAATAGAATGAGGGAAGAAGATATATATGTATATATATATATATATATATATATATATATATACATATATATCTTCCTCCCTCATTCTATTAATATATATATATATAACTCTCTGCCTCTCTTTCTCTCTCATTTCATGTCTCTTCCTCTCCCATTCCCTTGGCACCACCATTGTTGAAGAAAATTTACAAACACTTATGCTCTCTCTCTCTCTCTCTCTCTCTCTCTCTCTCTCTCTCTCTCTCTCTCTCTCTCTCTCTCTCTCTCTCTCTCTCTCTCTCTCTCTCTCTCTCTACAATCATTGTCTTCTTTCATTCAACCAATGTTGATATATTAAACAATAACAAGGAGTCACATAAATATCTGAGCAAAGAACTATCTCTTTCAAAAGATTATGTCTCGTGTTCATTGAAGACTATGAACCAATGTAGAGAGAGAGAGAGAAAGAGAGATTTCATGCTATATTTTTATGGTGTCTAACATTACAATATCAAGGATTGTGATTAACAATAAATACATGATGGTAGTACTCTCTCTCTCTCTCTCTCTCTCTCTCTCTCTCTCTCTCTCTCTCTCTCTCTCTCACACACACACACACACACACACACACACACACACACACACACACATGTGATGTTGTATGGAGAGTTTCCTCCACATCTTGAGACTCTACCCCCCATCATCATCAGTGTCATCATGTGAGATTGTGTTGTGGTGGATATTATCTTCATTGCCTTCTCTTGAGGAACCCCAAGTCCCGAGAAAATATTTTTGAGCAAGCAATAATCCGAGCCAACAAAGACAAAAAGATAAGGGAATGCGATATGTTGATCATTATTAAGGAGACCAACCCTTTTCTTGTCAATTTTGTGTCAAGGTGTATCCAACATAGCACTTAAATCCATAGCTTTAACCCTCACCCATTTCCTCAGCATATCTAGTAAACCATATAGATTAGCATGTCCCTTTTTTTTTGCAAAACTCACAAATAGCGAGTGACATATGAATTAAAAGAAACACATTTATAGATAAATCCATGCTTAAACCGAGCCATGGCACCAAGATCAGAACCACAAAGACAAAAATATTGATACTTATGAGAGAACCCCAACCATCAGTTCCAAACCAACACACATGCCAAACACGGGAAGCCATCCCTACAAATGATGACCGAATTCCAATTGCATACCACATATTGCGGATAGGGTGGGGCCTGCAGTCCCCATCACCAAGAGACCTCTTAAGGTGCCACCAACGAGTCATCATTGCTATCGGTACACTCATTCCCCCGACAAGTACTCCACCAGAATCAAACCAAAGATGAGTCAGCCACATGCAAGCCAATCCTTCAAAAAAGGAAACATATTTCCATTGAGACAAGCAAAGACCTATGCATAGGAGCCATGACTCGTGAGGGACTACCACTCTACCCAAGGATGCCCAAAGCACAGCAACCCACAGATTCACCAATAGAAGACACCAAACCGTATCGAACTGCCGGCACCAAACCCGAACATCAAGCTTTTTGATGATGCTACCACCATGACCTACCAGCTTGCCACACTAGCAAATCATGAGAGGTCCCCCACCCACCACCGACACCAAAGTTGATATGGGATCCTTGACAGGTATCTAGGCCTACTAAATGTTAGTGTCTCTAAACAAGAAGGGTCTTGGGAATAGACCTTTGACAATGGCTTGGGACTATAGCCCTAGAAGAAGACCTAGTCCTGTCTCACAACAAAAATGGGACAAAATCCTAGAAAATCCAAAACTTTTTTGGCCCTACAACTTTCACAAATTGGGCTAAGGTATCCTCAACCAATGCTTTTCTCCCCCTAGCACATGTGAAGGCACAGCCCTTGGTGGACTCCTCTTCCAATTGAAGAAGTCTTCTAAATGTTTTTAGTGTGAGGGGATGGATAGTTACCTGACTAATCAGGTCCACCCATCCATGATTGACAACCTTAGTCGATCCCCACTTACCAACCCACACTCACACATGATTCTTTTGTTTCCTAACTACTATCACATTCTTTTGACATTTAAAATAATGGTTTTGTTTTAAGCTTTTATGCACAGTAATTCATTCAGACAGCATTAAAACCAGTTTTTCAAAAAACAAACATCTTTAGACTTAAGACAAGGTACAGTCACTTATAATATTTCTTAATAACCTTGACATGTACTCCACTTGTCTCAAGCACACCTATACATGGGTGAAACAAACAGCACCCTTTCTTATTCATAATTGGGGTGGAAACCCATCACCCACAGTTCCGGGCACCCATACGGCAAACCAATTGCCCGTACAATTGGGCGGTTCCCCTAGGATAAAAATGATATCATTAGTATCCACAAACATACATATTTAGGGGGTAAAGACTCAGTGTACATGGTGGCAACCGACTCATCCATGGCTGCCAAGCCATCATTACTCATCACCGGAAGTGAAAATATTTCAAGGAATCAGAGGTGTCTTGAGACAAGCTGTCTTAAGAATGACCAATCATTCTTTCCTAAGTTATTCAACCTTAACCCAAACAATTATTTACTAATTTACAAATAAATACACGTTGGTTTCTTGGAAGATGCCTTCCGTTTTCAGCCAATTCACTTTTCCTAATTCCTTACATCTTCTTTTATGTATGCAACGTTAATACTTAAAGAAGAACTTGAATTTACTCACTTTAAATTATAATGAAGACCCACGTGAGACTTTTTGGGCATTTGCTGTAGTGTTGGGGCTTGAATTCTTACGTCTGTAGGCTGTTCAATTTCAGGCCCCGTGGCCGGGTTGTGGCCGGCGGGCACCCATTCATTACTCATTCTTTGGTTATATAGAGAATAAGAAGAGTGAGATGTTCATCTCACAAGCTCCACCACATCATGTGTATGCTCCTCATCCCCTTCCCCTTCTCTCCTTTCCTCTCTTGCACTCTGCATCCGCAGCTACAAGTGGTATCAGATCTCAGGTATCCCGACTCCGAGCCCCGGCATCTCCCACCCCCTACCCACGTGTGTAGAGACCCCGAGCAAGGGAGATTGGCAAGCTCAAAAGGATCGAGAAGGTAATTGGGATAGCAAGGCTTGCAGGAAATTGAGACACAGAAATTGGGCAAGGAGCATCGGGCTTGAGCAAGAGGTGAAAACCAAAGCAGTTGAAGGAGTTAGAATCTTGGAAGCTTGAGCATTGGAAATCGGGCATCACTTAGCAAGTGAAGGTTGTCTGCATAGGCTCACTAGAACTTGGAGAATCAAGAAGGAAGGGATCCCTATAAAAATTTGGGATTCTGAAGAGGGAATGAGAAAATTTAAATTCCAACACATTGAGCAAAGGGGGAACTAAGCAGAGCAATTCGGTCTTCAAGAATAGAGGCATTGAGCAGGTGTGTGCTCGTGTGTACACGCACACACACAAAAGAGAATGCCCTTGCCATAGGAAATGTATCTGGGTGGTTTCTTGTGCTTTTAAGGCTGATTTGGTGGTCACACGGTAGTGGTTTTGAGCAGTTGATGCCCAATGGTTATTTTAAGAATTTTATGCATTATTTTAGTTAAGTTTTGATTCCTCATACGAAGGAGACTGCCGAATTTTTCCCGAGAGTCGTGACTTTCATTGTTGGCACTTGTGAGCCTATTTTGTTGAGATTTTTCTCTGGATACAAAGGTTACCCTGCCCAAATTTCTACATCTTCTCTCCATAGTTTGGCACCTATCAAACCTCTTGTGAGTGGTGGATTCTTCTTCAAAAAAGGAGGAATATTTCATCCGCAAGTTTGATGGTAACAACTTCACCTTGTGGAAAGAGTGCATGAAAGATGTTTTGACTAACAAGGGTCTATCAAAACCGCTAAAAGAGCATGCAGAGGTGATGGCTATATGCAGGCTCAATGGGAGCTTTTGGATGCAAAATCCATGGCTACAATACGTCTACATCTAGCCGAGTCAATGTTCTTCATTATCATAGGGAAGACGCCAGCCAAGTCTCTATGGGATAGCTTATGTTTAGCATGGGAGAGCAAAAGTGCATCCTACAAAGTTTTTTTCATGAAAAATCTTATGAAGCTCAACATGAAAAAAGGTAGCACAGTTTCTGGACACTTAAATAATTTCAACTCCTTGTTTAGTCAATTGACATCTCAGGGCTTTAGTGAGCTTGACGACCAACTCAAGTCTATCTTCCTATTATACTCTCTACCTAGTTCATGGGACATATTTTGCACAGCCATTAGCAATTCAGCTCCAAATGGCAAGTTAGTGTTCTATGATGTTACATTTGCTCACTAAGGAGATTAGACTTCAATCTCTTTATGCGAGTGGGCATGGTGATGCATATGTGGCTAGTGGCAATCATGACAAGCAAAGGTAGCATGGTGGTAGCCGTGATCATTCTCAGGATCGCAAGCAAGGTCGTAGCAAGAGTCGTGGCAAAGACATGATAAATGTTGAGTGTTACTACTACCATAAAACGGGACACTTGAAGCAAGATTGCCTCACAATGCGGCGTGATAAGGGAAAAGAGAAAGCAAAGGCTGACAAACCCAAAAGCAGCATGAAAATTGAAGAGCTTATTGTGGTTGAGTCTCCATCCATTGAGACAATTTTTTGACATGCCAAATTATGTGTTGATTTTCACATCGGATTTGAGTCCTGATGCATTGTTAGCTCTTGACAAGTGTTATGCGTAGAATTGGATTGTGGACTCGTGTGCTAGCTTTCATGTGACTCCTCACAAGGAGTGGTTTTCTACATACACAGCCACTCATGGCACAGTGAAGCTAGGCAATTCTTATGAGCTTGATATATTCGGTGTGGGCAGCATCAAGTTTTCTATGCGTAACAGCACTGAGTTTATGCTCTAGAATGTTAGACATGTACCCAAATTGACAAAGAGTTTGATGTCATTTGGACAGCTAGATGATTTGGGTTACACTATTCTATTTTCTCATGGTTTTTGGATTATCAAGAAGGGAAATTTGGTCATGCTTTAAGCCCAGAAGTCTGCCTCATTGTACTCATTTTATGTCTCTTTTGTGAAAGAGAATTCTATTTGTGTAGTCGAGCTGCCATCTACAGAGTTGTGGCATAGCCAGCCATGACATATGAGTCAAAATGGAATGAAAGTCTTGCAATGTTCTAGTTGTATCCATGTGTTAGATTTCTCTAACTTCTCTTTATTCGAGCATTGTATCTATGGCAAACAAACTAGGTTGACATCAGCACCCTTGGACAAGGAGTTAGGGAATCCTCTAGATCTCGTTCATAGCGACTTGTGTGGACCTAAGCCAGTCAAGTCTCTAGGGGGATCCTTATACTTCCTGACATTCATAGATGACTCTACTAGAAAGGTGTGGGTTTATCTCTTGAAGCAGAAGGGCAACGTCTTTAGTGTCTTTTAGAAGTTCTTAGAATTGGTAGATAACCAATCGGGTAGAAAGCTTAAAGCTTTGTGCAGTGACAATGAAGGCAAGTACATCTCTCCGAGTTCAAGGAATTTTGCAATAAAAGAGGCATTAGAAGATATTTTACCATGCCTTGCACACTCACCCAAAACGGTGTGGCTGAGAGAATGAATAGAACATTCAGGAACGGGTCACTTCTATGTTGTCTTCAGCCAACTTACCTCAAGAATTTTGGGGAGAAGCTGTTAGTGACGGATGCTTACTACTTGATCAATCGGTCACCTAGTACACCACTAAAGTACAAGGTTCCGCAGGAGATTTGGATGGGCAAAGATCCCAATTATGAAAAATTACATGTATTTGGGTGTGAGGCATTCTCACATGTGCCAAAAGCACTTACTACACAAAAGCTGGACCCCAAATCACACAAGTGCATCTTCATTGGATATGGTGTAGACGGAGAGATGGGATATCGTCTCATTCTCACATGTGCCAACAGCACTTACTACACAAAAGCTGGACCCCAAATCACACAAGTGCATCTTCATTGGATATGGTGTAGACGGAGAGATGAGATATCGTCTCTGGCACCCAGAATCTAAGAAGGTTATATGCAGGTCATAGGTGATATTCAATGAGTCTGAGATGCATATAAAGCCAGTGGTTTGAGGATGTTTCACTAACAGTTACACAGAATGTTGGACATTTTAGTGATGCACCTTCCACTAGTACACACACAGTGTTTCTCGAGAGAGAGTAGAATCCAATAGTCAAGCACTTTGGAGATCTACTCGTACATCTCGTGCACCTGATCGTTTCAAGCCAGGATTATACTACTTGCTAGTCTCACTAATTACGGTGAACCCACTTGCTACAAAGAGGCCATTCAAATGGACGGTAGAGTGAAGTGGGAAGACGCTATGCAATTTGAGTATAGCTCGATCTTAGCAAATGAAACTTGGAAATTGATAGAGTTACCCACGGGTAAAAAAGCATTGCCATGCAAATGGGTGTACAGGAAGAAGTATATCACAAATGATCCCGAACCTAAGTATAAAGCTAGATTGGTTGCTAAAGGGTTGAAGCAAACAAAAGGCGTGGATTTTGATGAAATCTTTTCTCCAGTGGTCAAAATGACTACATTGCATCTTATGCTTGGTCTAGTAGCCATTGAGGACATGAAATTGGTCAAAATGGATGTGTAGATAGCATTTCTTCATGGGAATCTTGAAGAGGATGTCTACATGAAACTTGTGAAGCCATCACGGTTAAAACTGGTGTGCAGACTCAAGAAAGCTTTGTATGGATTAAAGCAAGCCTTACGGCAATGGTACATCAAGTTTGATAAGTATATTCAGTCCCAGGGTTACGTATGGATCCAAGAGGATCACTACTTGTACACAAAGAGGTTGAAAGATGGTTCATCATTCTAATTTTGTACGTGGATGATATGCTCATAGTCGGGAAGTCAAAAGATGAGATTGCACTTCTTAAGGATGCCTTAAGAAAGCAGTTTGCTATGAAAGATTTAGGCGATGCACATCATCTTTTGGTACGGGTATCAAGAGAGATCTCAAACGTGGTATACTTGAACTTTTGCAGGAAGAGTATATTCACAAGGTCTTGCAACGTTTTAATATGCAATGGGGGAAAGCATTGAGTACACCAGTGGCTGCATACAAAAAACTTAGCAAGCATAATTGTCCCAAATCTAATGCTGAAAAGGCAGAGATGGCAAAGGTGTTGTATTCTTCGGTAGTTGGCAGTCTCATGTACGCCATGGTTAGCACACGGCCAAGTATATGCAGTCAGAGTGGTCAGCAGGTTTATGGGTAAATCCAGGCAGAAAGCATTGGGAAGCAGTGAAGTGCATCTTGAGATACATCAAGGACTCGGTATCAAGTGCTTACGCTTTGGGAATAGTGATGCATCCATAGTTGGATACACTGATTCAGATTATGCGGGTTGTGTGGACACTAGGCGATCCACATCTAGTTACATTTTCTTGTTCACTGGAGCGATAGTTTCTTGGAGATCATGTACCCAAAATTGCACTTCGTCTTCCACCACTAAGGCAGAGTATGTAACAATTTCCAGTTCCAGTAAGGAAGCTGTGTGGTTATCTCGTCTACTGGGAGACCTTGGTATACACCAAACTCCAGTGCTACATTGTGACAGTCAGAGTGCGATTGCGTTCGCAAAGAACCTCGTGTTTCACTCCAAGTTGAAACACATAGAGGTCAAGGATCATGTGGTACGGGATATTTTGGCTATCAAACGCATTGAGTTAGTCAAAGTTCACACAGATGAAAACCCAACGGATGCTCTAACAAAGGGATTAATCTCAGAGCGGTTCGCACATTGCATAGAGATGATGGGCATAGGGTGAAGCTAGGGTCATGCTTCACATTTGTACATAGTAGCCCCTACATTCTTTAGCCACTTGGGCCACATTGGCCTTCAAGTGGGAGATTGTTAGGTTTCAGGCACCGTGGCTGGGTTGTGCCTGGCGGGTTGTGCCTGGGCGCCCATCCATTACTCATTCTTTGGTTATATACAGAGTAAGGGGAGTGAGATGGTTCTTCTCACAAGCTCCACCACATTCTGTGTATGCTCCTCATCCCCTTTCCCTCCTCTCCTTCCCTCTCTTGCACTCCGCATCCGCATCTACATAGGCCTACTACTAGGCCCATCCTCATGGTCATGTGACACTCTAGCCCTCTTAGGAACATTGCCCTCCTTATCCGACTGAGGGTTTTCTCGGGTCCTCTTTGGAGCCATAACTTCTATCCTTAGAAAAAGGACGTCTATTCATTAGGTAAATCATCAAAATCCTATTTCTTACCATTCTATAATGTATATCCATTTCTTCGCATAATTGCTTAGATCCTAGAGAAGTTTAGTTGTTTACCAAAGATTTCTGGGTTTTTTTTTTAATATCATTTTTGCAAGTTCTGATACCTTAGTATAGCGTCTTTGCTAATTGCACTTGAAAATGGAAAACTCATAGATAAGGTTTTTCTAATTAATCATATAACTACGAGGATTCTTATCCTAAATTACTTTTACGTATTTGGGGTCTCCCTAATTATCTTAAAAAAATTTGAATCTTTTTTCTCATTTTTACTTCTTTATTAAGCATAGAATTGGCTTATTTTTTACTTAATATTTATTAGACTCGTTATCTCCTAAAGATATAATTTTCTCAACTTCGTAATAGTTCTTTATACTTCTAATAATTTTCCTAAAAACTTTTAACTATGATTTCTATTTATCCTAATTAAAATTTTTCCTAAGATAGGGTTTTTGAGATATTATATTTACTTAAGGCAGCTAACTAATTATGGTATCATTGTCTTTGCTTTCTAATTATGTTTTCTAACTTTGATAATTATCATGTGATTATTTAAGCTAATTGACTAATTTCTCCTTTTAATTTACAGCTAAAGTCAAATAAATTTAGCTTAATTAAATAGCTAAACTAATTCTTATCCATGAGCTAATTATCTTGACTAGGTAATAATTTTTTTATAACTCTAATACTTACCATGTATTTATATAAAACAATTAATTAATTTTTTTCTTTTGATTTACAAGTAAAATTAAATAGCTTTTACGTAATTATCTAAGCTAATAAGCTAATTTATCCCTTTGATTTATAGCTAAAATCATATATTTTCAAGTTAATTAATTAAATAATCTAATTTTTTGTTCATGAGATAGTTATCCCAGATTTTTAATGATGTTTTCTAACTCTTATATTTACCATATAATTATCTAAGCTAATTAACTAATTTCTATTGTTTATTTACAACTAAAATTAGACAACTTTAGCTTTATTGAATAGCTATACTAATTTTTTGTTCATGAGCTAATTATCCCAACTTGTTAATACTGTTTTCTAACTCTGAAAATCACCATGTAATATCTAAGCTAGCTAGCAAATTCCCCTCTTTTTTATAGCTAAAATAAAAAATAGCTTAATTAAATAGATAAACTAATTTTAATGCTATGAGATAATTACCTAGTGTTCCTAACAATGTTTTCTAACTTTGATAATTATCTTGTGATTTATTAAGTTAGCTTACTAAGTTTTGCATTAATTTTAAGGTTCAAAGAAGATAATTTTTGCTTAATTAATCACAAAAACTAATCAAAAAATTATGACAATTTTTCTAGTACTTTAATAGTACAATAAATTTTTTATAATTACCTTGTAATTATCTAAATTTAAATGATTTAATTTCTCTTAATTAAGGCCAAAATTGATTAATTTCAATCCTAATATGCTTTACTAATTAATTAAATTAATATTCCTAATCCTAATTTGAATAATCAACATTATATTTGCATTAAGAGTGTAATTTTATAATGAAGAGAGAGTTAATGTTTTTAATTAACTAGATTAATTAAGAAATTAAGAATAGATTAACATATTTCTATTAATTAACAATGGTTAATGCTACCTTCGCTAATCACCTAGAGTTTTTGCTCTCTAGTGATTTTTGGGCAGAGTCTCTCTATACAAGAGAGATGAGGCTAGGTCTCCGAGTCTGAGAGTGTTTGTGAAGCATAGGGTCCTATTTAAAGCGTTTTCTGGCACTCAATCACAGGCTCACACAGGCTAAAACTGGTAGTTGCTTGCAGTCCAAGCAACCCCCAGCCTCCATCTAGCACCACCTGCTGCTCAATTAATGCATTGTAGGTCAATAATGGCCTTCCCCAGCTCCTACCCATTTTAAAATTTAAAACTGCTAGTTTTCAGGCTTATTTTTTGCTTTTTGATAAATATCTAGGTTTTATAATGAAAGTCTTAAGCTTAAATGATTACTAAAAATCATTCAATTATTTTTGCAATTTAAAGTGACAATAAAACTTCCAGAGGGGATAGCAGTGTCAGATTTTATCTGAATTTAGTTCTGAGAGTTCCTAGCTATAGGTTTGTCATGCTTAAGATTCTACAAATACCAATTTTAACTACATTTGAGATAGTGGTTTACCAGTTTGTACGTCCAATGCGTTCCATTAAAGCTTAGGGTTCATTTCCTCGCTGTTGAAAAGGTGGAAACCTTACACCCCAACTTAAGAACTTGAGATGTCCTCATCTCAAAGTCTTTGTTGAGAAGAGAGGTTTCATCTTCCCAAGTGGCATCTTTGGTGGGATAATCTTTTCACTTTACCAAATGTTCCTTGATTACTCTATTTTTAAGAGTTCTTTCTCTAGTTTCAAGCATACAATCTGGCTGAAGTTCAAGCACTCCTTGTTGGTGCATTTCAATCAGCTCATCATCCAATGGATTATTGGGATTTGGAATGTTGGGTTTTAGTAGGCTGATGTGAAATACATCATGAACTTTGATATGTTCAGGCAGCTTCATTTTGTAGGCTTGATCACTGAGAACCTTAATTATTTCATAAGGACCACAATACCTGGGACTAAGCTTTTTGAATTTTCCCAGGGATAGGTTGCTTCTTTTTGGACGCACTCGAAGAAATACCTTGTCTCCTTGCTTGAAGATTCAGTTGGATTGTTTTTTGTCTGCATAATGCTTTTGAAAATCCTTAGCAGCCTAAATATCTTGTCGTATGGCTTTGGTATGGGATTCCATTTCTTCCAACATTTTCTTTGAGGCCTCTACCCTTATAGTAGGGTCAGAAAAATGCAATGGTGATATGCATTCATGCCCATATAGAGCATTGAAAGGTGACATCCCAATGATTTTATGGAAAGAGGATTTATAGGCAAACTCTACCAAGGGAAGACATTGAATCCACTTGCAGGGTTTCTACTGCAATAAGCTTGAAGAATATCTTCAATTACTTGGGTTACTCGTTCTAATATGCCAAACTAAAGCATAGTTGTGTTCCTAAAGCTTCAAATAGAGCCTTCCAAAATTTGGAAGTGAACTTTGCATCCCTGTCACTGATAATTCTATTTGGAAGGCCATGTAGTCTAAAGATATTTTTAACAAAGATCCGGCTTACATCTGATGCGGTGTAAGTGGTTTTTACTAGTATTAGGTGAGATGCTTTAGTGAGAATATCCATGACTACCATTAGAGAGTCATTCCCTTCCTAAATTGTGGGAAGACGCATGACGAAATTTATGCTAATGAATTCCCACTTCATTTGAGGTATGTCGAGGGGTTGCAGCTTTCCTGGCATCATCACTCGTTCAGTCTTATTTCCTTGACAAGAAAAGCATTGTCTGATGCATCAAAGTACATCCCCCTTCATTCCGGTCCAGAAGTAACTTTTCCTTAAGGCATTAAGAGTTTTTGCATACCCAGGTGTCCTACTACTGGAGTATCATGACCTTCATGAAGAATTAACTGCTTTAGGGGGGTATCCTTAGGAATGTAAAGTCGATGTCTATAGTAAAGAAGGCCATACTCCATAGAATGTTCCTTAACTAGGGCTTTTTCTTTTGCCGTTGCATCTATCTCACTGAGAATTTGTACAGTTTGAAGATAGACTTCATCTTCTTGTGAGCATTCCCTCACCTATCCAAAATTCAATTGTCGACCATGGAGATGGCTCCAAGAAAGGATTTTCTACTGAGGGCATTAGCGACTACATTTTCCTTACCTGGCCAGTACTTTATTTGAAAATTGTATTCCTAAAGAAGCTCTATCTAGCATCTTTGTCTCATGTTAAGAGCTGGTTGGGAGAATATCCATTTTAGACTTTGGTGATCAATGATTAGCTGAAGTTGACGTCCCAAGAGATAATGTCTCCATAGCTTGAGGGCATGAATAATAGCTAATAATTATAGGTCATGACTTGGGTAGTTCAACTCATAAAGCCTTGATTTTTTGGAAGTGTAGGCAATTGGTCGGCCTTCCTGCGTTAAGACTTCTCCTACAACGAGTCCACTTGCATATTTGTTACCACCTCAAAATCTTAAGTAAAATCGGGTATCTTAAGTACGCGAGTGGAGGTGAGATATTGTTTCAATACCTGAAATCAATCTTCTTGCTCTCTCTCCCATGTAAGCTTGGAGGATTTCTTGAGTAGCTGAGTCAAGGGTGCAGCAATGAGTGCATAATCTTTCACAAATATCCTATACCATCTATAATACCTAGAAAATCTTGAATTTCATTGATGGTTTTGGGTTGTGGCCATTCTATTATTTCCTTAACCTTTGCAGGACCAAATGAGATCCCCTTAGAAGATATGATAAACCCAAGATAGTTGACTTCATGAGTACAAAAGACACACTTGCTCATCTTGGCATATAGTCAATGTTTTTGAAGGATACTCAAGACCTTGCATACATATTCCTCATGCTCCTCATCTTTAGAATAGACCAATATATCATCAAAGAATACTTGAACAAAATTATCCAGGTATTCTCGAAATATATCTTGCATGAGCCAATTAAAAATTATTGGAGCATTTGTAAGGCCAAAGAGCATGACTATGAACTCATTATATGTCTGCTTCTTTGATCCAGATGTGATGATATCCTGATCCGAGATCAATTTTTGTGAACATTTTTGCCCTGTGCAATCTATCCAAAAGTTCGTCTATGTGAGGAATAGGATAGTTTTTCTTTACGGATACCTGATTAAGGCTTTGGTAGTCTATGCAGAGGTGTAAGGATCCATCATTCTTTTTCTAAAACAAAACAGGTGCTCCCCACAAAGAAATACTTGGTCGGATGAACCCCTGCTCGACTAGTTGTCGAAGTTGTTCTCTGAGTTCTATGGCTTTTGGTAGAGACATCTTGTAAGGTCTTTTGGAAATATGTTCACTACCTGGAAATGTTTTTATCTCATGATCTATTTCCCTTAGAGGAGGTAAATTTGAAAGGTCCTCTGGAAACACATCTGAAATTTTCTTAAGCCACTCTAGAAGTTGGTTGGCCTTTGAATCTTTGGCCTTGTTTAGTTTGACCATGAAGATTTGTTGTCCCTTATGTAAACCTTTAATAAGTATACTAGCCTTAAATAGATGGGCTTTCGGTTTCCCATTACGTCCTTGAACTAAAATTTCCTCTCCTACTCATTCCTAAAGGATAAACTACCCTCTACACAATGGATGTGAGCTTGACTTTTTATTAGCCAATCCATTCCCAAGATACCATCATAGATTCCTACAGGTAGGGTTCAAAAGAAGGATGAGGTAAAAATTCCTCCTAGTTCAAATTCTACTTTCCCGGTTGAATATTGAGAAAGGACTTCTTTTCTTTATGCTAATTCGACTACCATTTTTCTAACTGGATACTGATTCAACTTAAGTTTCCCTAAACATTTTGGAGAAAGAAAAGAATGGATGCTAGGGTAAAACACCCAATGGTGTGCCACATAAGAGGGGAGAGTGCTTCAAGGGAGGAAATTGGGAATTTTTGGGCAATTAGGGTATTCATCAACAGCGCTATGTGTCCATGCACATGAGGGAGTTAGATAAAATTGATGTGATGAAAGTAGGTGGGATAATTATAAAAAACAAGTATTTCTTTGTATCAAATTTGGGTGTGAAAGGGAAGACTATAAGACCCCTTGTTGCAAGGGTCCTGCCTTTATGTGATGTTGGTACAGTGACCACTTCATGCATGAATGAGGGAGAACCACTCATGTGTCTTCTAGGCTTGCGTCGGGAACCGCTCAAGAGTGATCATGTGTACAAATGTCATCCAACTCCAACCTTCTCAATCTCCTGATAATTACACTCACACCTTGGATTCATACAGTTCCCACTCCGCAACCTCATCAATGTCGTTCGGTGAGAACTCCATTCTGCTACCTACACTCTTGCAGGGGAGAGGGTGAGTGCCCAGTGCCTGTGGAGCTTTTGGGGGGGGGGGGGGGGGGGGGGGGGGGGGGGGTCACTTGTAAATGAGTCTCCACAGAATGGCTGCATCGACTGTCGCTTGAATGGAGATTTCGAATTCAAGCTTCTTCATAGCTTCGGCTTCAGGCTTATTCATGGGTTGGGGTTCTTGCATGCAACCATTGACATTGTCATGGCAAGGGCTTTGTAGCCATTCAACCATGTCGTGCATTGCTCCTCTGCTCTCTCAAGACTCTACAATCAATGTTACCACATCAATGCTCTACCCCCTTGCTCCCAATTATCGCCTATTGTCTCTTATACCCTTTTTGTTACCCTGCGATCAAGGTGAAGCCCACTAATGGCGGGACGGTAAGATGCTTGAGCGTGTCTTATAGTTCTTGCAAAACAAGGACATCTTGCACAAGACTTGGGAATTCTAACTGTGCTGGCTCCACACATAGGCTAGACATTAAGCTCAAGCCTATTCATTGAGGGAGAAAATTAAGCAATTGGTTGAGCAGCACTATTGTAACTGATCTTGCACGTGCCATGAATGTATATGGGCCCATGCTCAAGTCATTGTAGAAATGGTAGGCGTGAATCATCACATTCTTCAATGCACGGATGTTCATGATGTTGTAGGGAACACCACTGTCGCAATCGGAAAGGTAGCAATTTTTGCTTTTGATAAATGCACATTTTCTATGAGATGCTCAGTTTGTTTTCACATAAATTTTTGGATGTACATTCTCTTTCTTATTTTTACTTCCTTATAGCTGAGTCAATCTCCTCTTTCAGATTTCCATCTTTGCATCAAACAATGGAGGTGCATGGGATGATGTATTGTCCATTGTTGTTGGGTTCTCAAAGTTACCCTACTATAAGTGCATCTCTTGCAAATTTATGCACATGGGAATTTAACAAGCTTTCCTACAAGTGTTTGTTTCATAAAGGTAAAATTTTGAAATCATATATTTGTTCTTTAAAAGCTTCATCTATAGATATATACTAGTCGTTGTTGTGTTAATTGTCTAATTTTTGTCATCTATGTAATTGCGAAGATACAGCTCTTTGGACTTCTATATGCATAACTAAAGACTTGTTGAGCTGCAAAGATTTTGACAAGGTAAAACGTGCACCTGCACCCAGTTTAAGGCTTAATCCTTTATAGTTTCTTGTAGAGTACTAATTCTATCTTCAGCATCTTTACAGGATTGTTGCCACTTTGCAAGCAACCCTCATGCTCCCAAACATGGGACCTCTACAGTGAGCTAAGTGAGGCTTAGTCTCACTTAGCAATCATGATTGTACACTTTTTTTCTTTGTTATTGAATGTTTAAGGTTGTACTTGTAATCCCATGAAGACCAAAATACCATAACTCGCATAATTATATTTGTGAATTGTAGCATATCTCGGATACATTTGTTGGCTTAGAGATGAGACCAAAATACCATTACTCGCATAAATATTTTTGTGACTTGATAGAAACATACATATCTGAGGACAAAAACATATGAAAGTTTCAAAAGAGGTTAAAGTAGGGATGTGGATTTGGCAAAGCTTTGAAAAGTTCCAACACACAACATGTAGGATGAAAGTGGGCTAGTGAAGTTGGTCAAAACTAAAAAGAATAAAAATGGGTGAAGCTAAAGATTACATGGATGGTTGTGATGTATTTTGTGAATGTTGTAGTTTTTCCTTTCTCTACCTTTGTGCATATATGGTTGATCGATGTGTAGCGATCATAGGAGTAAACCTTGTGGAGAAGCTCCTTCCCATAGTATGGAACGCAATCGAGCTTCAAATGCTTCCTTTTATGCTTCCAAATTTTTGTGTGATAGCTTTGCTTGCTTTGCATCGATTTTTCTTTGCCTTGCTACCTCCTTATCAGTTTTGGCTTGCATCCTCCTCATCCCCTTCTCCAATCATTTCTCTTCCTTTGCCTTTTTAGTGTCTTCCTTCTTTGCACTTTTAGCCCTCATGTTTTCCATGCACTAATTTGAAGCGAGTATCAGACTTTTGGTATAGTCAACAAAGGCCTCCCAATTTGCTTGTCGCACGCAAACCTCTATTGATGGAACTCGCAAGAGATTTATGACAGGTTGAACTCCTGGTCTTGGCTGGTTGGGGATTGATATTTTCATCTCTGAATGGCATTTGTTGCATCTCTATCCGTACTCTTGCAATTGGAGTATTTTAAAACTCGTGAGTTTTGTAGGTGATGAAATGCTCTAGCTATCCTAGATTTCTCTATCTCATTTGGCAGATATTCAGTCACACTGACAGTAGGCATATCTCCCCCATCAAGCATGTGTATGCCAGGTACATCCTCAAAGCATGGAACATCTTCTCCCATAAGTTGTGTGAAGCTAATTGACTGCTCTATCTCTGCATGCATTTGTGCACTTCTATCACACGTGTCAGAGAATGGGGACATGCCAAACACCGTGTGCAAGCCACAAGTGGCTACAATCACACAACCAAACAATCCTAGTAAGCTCAAAGGGGCCAATGGTGTGTCACTCACCGCTCTACGATTGCCGTCGTGAAGGATTCTATGTCACAAAGAAGAGGGAGCTGCCACCACCGCGATCAACCGCCTAGTCGTTGCCGATGCTACCGCAAGGCTCTCTCTCTCTCTCTCTCTCTCTCTCTCTCTCTCTCTCTCTCTCTCTCAAGCATACACATACACACACTCTTGTGAGCACACAATGGAGAAGAAGGTAGAGGTAGAGCAAGAGCACTTCTTTAGCATGCACCCTCCAAAATGAGGATTTTAGGTCAAAGTTGCCCTTTTATATGAATCCGACCCATTCACACATGGGCACCCACAGTGGTCGGTCATATAGAAAAAATAATATAAAAATGAGATAAGTGGTGTGCCTCTCATCATCAGTCACCTACGCACCTATAGGACCAACAAGCCCTGTCCATGACTCAAATAAAGTGATAAGGCATTCATCAAAGGTGATAGGGTGTCCATAAGTGATTAACATGCCCCTGTGCCTGATGTAGATTCTGTCCTCGAAAGCTAGTGAGGTGAAGCCCGTTCGTTGAGATGGAAGAGAATCTGAGATTGAATGTCTTTAGCTTTCTTCAAACACTACAAAATCAACCAAAAATGGCACAGTAATTGCATTCTCATAGAACATGTATAATGAAAAAGCATATGTAGTGAACAGACACACAGATTGATTAGTAAGAGAAACAATTTTTCAGTATAGTAAACATTAAACTGTAATATAATCAAATGCATAAGCACTTGTAAAGGTCAAAAAATAAACAAGTCTAGGGTTGCTAATTTAATGGTTGAGAGGCATTAGAGGTCAACTATTAATAACATGGGCAAGCTTCTCAATTCTCTATGGTCAGTTAAGTAAGTTAATTGCGAGAGCAAAGTATTTCATGTCCGAGGGTTGAGTAGAGACTATACCTAAAAGACCTTCTAGTTAAGCTACGATAAAAGGAATTGCATATGAAAGCATCACCTGAATTATTCCCTTTGTTTGACCCCCCAAAGTGTTTTCAACATTGATTCAATTTTTGACGTGTGTGCTTATTTTGTATGCCTTGGGCTTTTGGCTTCTCAAGGAAAAATGCCCACACTAGGAACCTCTAGGGCTTTAGTACCATAGGCAATACATGCAAGTGAAGTATCAAATCAAGCTGAGAATTCTCTTCTAGCTTAAAATTTTACATTTTTTGCACTTTTGTTTGTTTTTCACTACATTTCCATTTTGTAACTTTGGGGGGTCATGTTGATACGTTTACCCTCCCCAAGCTCATCACAATAGTAAACTCCCTTTATAATACTTAAGCTACAGGTCAAGAGTGATAGCACTAGTAAATTGCACACAATGCTTCATAATATTGGATTAAGAACCTAAAGTAACCATTGACAATTAGGAAGGCATTTCCCATGATATCAAAAGAAGGTCTCTAATGTCTATCTTGCTCAAACTAGCTTATTCAGACTTCTTGATTTATAAACCTAGACAAGGGATTATGACATAAAATGATATTGAATCTAATGTTTAATACTAATTAAATGTGTTGAATATTGTGCTACCAATCACAGTTAAAGCAGACAAACATGGATGCTAAAAAAGACAAGAGGCAATGGTAATGGACAAGAAACACATGTTCGTGTTGATGATCGCACTCAATTCGAAGAGTGAACCAGACAAAGATTGCATGAAGTTCAAAATCCCAACTACTACAATGCATTCCTATACACGCTAGAAAACACAAGGAATACCTCTAGGGGACACATCAATGGGAAGAGACACCAACCTTTATTGAACAATCAAAACAATATAAAGAACTCTAACCTAAGTATTTACACCCCCCTAGAGGGTCAAGGGAACAAGATATTGTATAGATGGGTGGGTAGACCTAAGTCTAAACCCCTATCTTTGTCATCATTAAGAAAACTAAAGTCATCATCAGTGAGACCATGTGTGCCATCAGTGTAATCATGTAAATCTTCCTCATCATTAGATACACTAAGAATGTCGCTAGGCGTGTATAGTCATCTTGCTCAAAAGGGTAAGCTTCTGCAATTGAAGAGACATTCTCTACTAAGTAGGGATCATTCTTGGTCAAGAGACGTATCAGCCATTCTAATTCCTCTAAAAAATTCTTACATGCTAGTGTATCTACCAAATTCCACACGGGCAAGCACCAGGTAGACTATGTGAAACACTTGTGAAAAGTAAAGAGAGCACCTCTCACCCAAGGTAGGAGTGGATGACTCTAGCGTACTAGCCATATCTGTACACACAGATAGATTTTGTTTAGTGTGCAGATATTATAAGGGTCATGTCAAAAGGTTGTGTCCTTGTTTATAATGTGTTATTATGATTTTTGAGTCACGTACTAGAATTTGTAGGTTTCAAGCTTTTTGTTTGGTGGCTCTTGCTCTTTTACTTTGTTATTTTTGTTTTCTTGAGTATAGGGCTATAGATATACATTCCCTAAGATTGGGAGATTGAGAGGTGAGGGAGGAAAGGTAAGAGGTGAGCAAGTGAATGATGGATGTTTGCAAACACTCCCCCCTTCCTTGGGTAGATCATACCTTTTGGAACGATGTCGTCACCTTTTGAAACCAATTGTTCTAAGTTGTAATGGGTGAAGACTTTGACCAATAGTTCACAACCCTAGGTGTTTCATCCAGTTGCAAGGGTGGTAAGGTACTCTCCCATGATTTTACTTGAAACATTGTTTTAGGTGATGAATTTACAATGGAAGGTGCTATTCTTTCCTTGTTTTTTTTTACCATTTTGGTGGTAGGTGGGTTGTGAAGAAGTTTGTGCTTTTGTAGAAGAACTACATGAAGATCAAGAAGCTTCATTTGTTTTTTCTATGTTTGAGTCGAGCGATACAAGTCGTTCTCACTTGGGTACCCATACTAGCTCCAAATCAAGTGTATAGAATTCTATGATCTTTCCCTTCCCTAGGTCTTCAATCGGCTTTTTCGTTACAGGATTTAACTCACCTGGGTCTATAGGTGATAGGTAGGAACACAATTTACATTTAGGCACCCAGATTTAATCATTCCCTTCATAGCCTTGGCTTTCCAATAGTCGTTTATGAATCCAATGCAACATTTTCTTACATTTCTTGGAGCGAGTGGGACGTCTCTTACAAGGCTTCTGTTTTTTAACGTCAAAAATTGTCGCTAAAGAAGCTATAGGGACCCATTTGTGTGTTTTATTTTATTTTTTTATTATGATGTCTCGTGCTTTGTTTCAGCAACAATAGTTTAAGCTCTAGAGGGTTGGGCTATAGGTACAGGTGGTTCAACCTCTTGGACATGCAACGTTTTGGGTTGTATTCCCTCAGGAGGTGATATCACAAGGACTATCGCTTGAGTGGTAGGGCTAAGAGTTGGTTTTTGTGTTGTGATACTCACAGTCCCCCGATCAATAGTGCATTTGGTTGCTAACATCCACTTGCATCCTAGGTTTATATTGCCTTCCATAGTTCCAGTAGACAACCAAAAAGTCTTGAGCTACGACCCCATTTTCATAACTGATAGAAGTGTGCCAGGTTCCAAAAACAATAGTTTTTTTCTTATTGATACCCTTGACTTGGGTGGTACTCTCAAATAGAGATGGCTTTCCTAACTAACACCACAATCCATATGATAGCAGATTATATTTAGCACATGTGTCCAATAAGGCGTAATATAGCACTTTCCCATAGGTGCTATTTAACTCAATAGGGTATCATAGAGATGTGTCAGAGTCCAATCAATCATCCTCTGTTTCAACTTGAAATGCATGTGTAACTCCAAGGTTGGCCTCTCGTTGGCGTCTACTACGTTGTTGTTGCTCCTTAGCCTCAGCTTGAGCTTGTATCTTTTTCAATTCTGCTTGTGCCTTGGCTGCCTTTTTTGATGGATGGCACGTAGCTCCTCTTGGCTTAAAGGATCATAGTATCTTTTAAATTTACTCCCATTGAGGAATCCAATGGGTTCAACTCCATCAAGGGTTTCCACACAAATGGTACCTTGTGGGGTGATTTCGCATACTCTATATGGTCCTTTTCTCGCATATTTCAACTTTTTCTTCTCGTTATGCACTCCAAACATAAGGACTATATCCCGAACTTTGATATCCTTGTTCTTTAAATGACGGTCAAACCATTGCTTTCTCCTATCTTTATCCATAAGTGAATTTTGCATAGCCAATTGTCTTTCTTTATCTAACCTCTCAAGGATATATAAACGCTCAACTAAATGGTTACCATCCCAACCTTCTTGTGAGGCTACCCGCAGACTAGGAATTACAAACTCCCATGGCATAACTACTTCTTGGTCATATAACATCATAGCCACTTTGTAAGCAGTACGATAAGCCCGTAGAGCTGATGTCAGCTTCAAATCCCAATCTGTGCGACGAGCTTCCACTGTTTTGGTCAAGATAGAAGTTAAAGTCTTGTTAGTGCTCCTAAGCTTGGCCATTTGCTTGTGGATATTAAGGTGTAGACTTATGGTGGGCTATCATGAAGTTTGTTGTGAGTTCCTTTATCACTCCATTTATAAAATGAGTACCATTTTCACTCACAATCTCAAGGGGACAACCAAATTGTGTAATAATGTTCTCAAAGAGAAACTTAGCAGTTGACCTTGCATCAACCTTACGTGTCGCCTTGGCTTCCGCCCACTTTGTCACATAGTCAGTGGCAACAATAATATATCGAGATTGAGTGTTATGAACTGCCGGACTAATTGGGCCTATAAAGTCTAAATCCCATTTTTCAAATGGTAGAGTCACTTTAATAGGATGTAAGGGCATCTTATTCTTTTGTTGTGTGATCTTGTAATGTTGGCATTCATCACACCCTTTTGCAAAAAGTGATGCATCCTTGAATAAGGTAGGCCACCAATAGCCTGATTGCAACACCTTTCTAGCAGTTAGCTTCCTGAAAATTACGGTTAGAAAAGCAGTTTTAGCTTGGTCCTCTAGTGCAGTTGTGATTTAATTGTAGCCAGAGTACCCATCTAAAAAGCTATAAGCTTCCTTCCATGCAACTCTTTCAAAGCACATGTTCCAAATATGGCAAGGGGTCATGGTCTCTCCTAGTGGCAGCATTGACCTTCTTGAGACCCATGCACACTTTGAGTTTTCCATTATTTTTGGCATATGTGGTAGATTTCTTTTCATTTATCCTAGCATGCACATTTGCTCGATATTGTTGCCTCTTATATCTATTACTTCTCTTGTTTAATTTTTTATTACAAACTTCCTCCAGTGAAGAGTCACTAGATGAATCGCTACTCGTGTCTTCTCCTCTCTTGGATAGATACAATTAGGGCAATGTCGGGCTCCGTATGGTTCGTTTTCATATTTGCACCAATATTCAATTCAAATTCTTCGTCCTCATAGTCAATTTCAACTGATGATCCAGAATCTAAATCATGTGAGCTATAGTCATTTGAGATGCTACTGGTTTCAGTGTCAATCAAGCCTTCACCTTGTAGGTCCTCGTGAGCTATATGCATTTCTCTTATCATCGTTAAATGTACGAGTTGTGGCATTTCATCCCCCTCAGGTGTTACCCATGTAGTCCCCCTATTTCCCCACATGTCTATGGTTGCTTCTAGGTGGACCCAATCCACATTGTCAGACTCAGTCATCCCAAGTGGAACATCCATATAATGGGAATCTTCCCCAACATCAGTGTCCTTTTACACATGTAACAATACTGCAATGGGGCCTAGTGAATTGTGGTGTCAAATCTATGATCAATTATAAATCTATTTCCTAGAGGATGTGCTTGACCAGTTACAAGATCAACTCGAATGACAGAGTCTTGGAACTGCAAGTAGACATGGTTTTTAGACCAGTCATGCACCATTTTTTCTTCCCTCATGAAAGGACGTCCTAAGATCATCTCAGATGACATAGTGTGCTTGGAAAAATCCATAACAATGAAGGTATGCCTTATTTTGTGTCCAAGGACCTTGATCTTGAGATCTTGTAGCATCCCAATAGGTTTAATAATACTGCCATTGGCCATCTTTACCACTATGTTTGTAGTTCCAAGGTGAGGACTTCCCATAGATTCCTAGTAATTTTTAGTTACAATGCTAACCCTAGCACCACCATCAAGGATTCCCTTCACAATTAATCCCTTGGTAGTGATTGGTATGGTCACATTCGATTCATCGCCTTCAAAGTATTGTCCCAACTTGTTAACAGGTATTTCAACAATAGAGTTCTCATTTAGGTTGGGTTGTGGATCTAAGTGTTCCTCCTCTATTGGCACCTCCCTAGCTCCATCCATTTGTGCACATTATGGTAGCCCGACTTTCAGTTCTCCAATGAGGAAAGCCTCAAAGAGCTAAGAATAGCTCGGGGTCTCCATATAGTTTAGACATGATGGTGTTTCTAACTTCTGAAGCCATGAAATTCATGAATTTGGCAATATTTTTGGGCTTCAGTCCCTTGACATGGGGAAGATGGGATCTCCATTTCTTTGATAGGGTCAGGTAATCCCTCTATAAACATTATCTCCAACAAGAAGGGAGTACACCCACTTCCCAATGACTTAAAGTCACTTTCTTTTTGGATGACACTAGGTATGGCTAGTGGTCTATGATCTTTGTGAGGATGATTTCGCGTAGGGAACACTGTGTCTGTAATTTGAATCTTCCTAGGTGCTAGCTCTAGATCCCTTTGAGTCTCTTCCACCAAACTCATTAATTGCTTGACTCACTCGATCTCCTCTATAGGGTTTGAGTAAGTTCCTATCTTCTTCTTGGGTTCCTTGGGTCTTGGCCATTGTGGCTCATGATGATCTTCCTTATTTGTTTCTATCCTAGTGACCATTTTAGTCTCCATGGTCTCATTAAAATTAGAATCCTCTTCAGTGTCGTTCATATACACGGGGTCGTCATCGGTCCGTATGCTGGTCTTTGAACTAGGGTCTGACTTCGCTACTTTTTGTGATCTCTTCCTTCGTGTTTTCTTCTTCTTTTGAGATTGGGCAATTGATGATGTGTCTCTTCTTTTAAGAATATAATTTTGGTTTTGGAGCATCGATGGTGTGAGTACATTTACTGATACCACAACTGTACTTTGTGATGGCTCTTGATAACCTCAATTAAGTTCAATGGCGTGATCTTTGGTGCATTTGTATTATCAGGACATTGAGCAATCAAATGATCTATGCCACATCGATTACACATGAGTATCGGCATTGTAGTTGTACTCACTTGATTGGTTTGCATTAGTGTGGCATTCTTTTGTAGTCTAATAGGACACTCGGCTACACAATGTGGAACCCCATACTTGTAGCATCATTGAAGAGATGGTCTCTTGGCAGTGAAATTGATATTTTGGCCTCTTCCCACAAGAGCACCTACTTGATAGACAGGTTTGACTTGTCCCCAATAGTCCTCCATGTAGTATTGTGGACTTTCTTCAAGTGCATCAATGTCATAGGAAATATTAGGGTCTAACTCATCCTCACAATCCACACAAGCAATACATGTCTCACAACCCACATGATTCACAGAAGTGATTCTTGGATGTGGGGGTTGCGATCATAACGCAAGAGGTGGTAATGGTGTTGTTTGAACAATATTTTAGGCCCTAGGGACCGTGTGTTGTGACGGTTGTTCAAGAGGTGGGGTCGGCATCAATGCAGGCACTCGAGGTGTGTTCATCCACGCTAAGGTTGGTTTATTGGCCATCCCACGTTTGAACAGCATACAATCCTTAGCTTGATGACCGTACCTACCACATGCATTGCAATTCCCGTTGAATTTTACTCTAAATGTAAGGCATTCACTAGTGTTATGTGGACCAAAGCAAACTAAGCACCATTGTTGTTCCCTTCTTGGATGCATATGATTGTTTTGTGAGGCACGATTATCTCTAAGAATTTCTTGAATGGCCTTAGTGAGATCTGCTAAATTCATCTCAGATATCTTTGGCTCTTTAACAATAGGCTTCATGGTCATTGGTTCATGCCTCGATGCTTGCGATCCAATAGAATTAGGCTCAATAGACACTCTTTCTGCTCAAGTCATTAAATTGTCCTCCAATTGGATTGCATTGGTGGTGACTGCTTCCCAAAAGGTGATACCTCTAATGACTAGGTCATTGTAGATATCCTCATGTCATAGTCCTCTAATGAATCATTCAAGAAAATGGTGATTTTTGAAGCACTCATTTGGATTACAATGAGAATTCAAATGCATCAAGTGACTAATAAAGTCTCTCACGGATTTCCCTTCCTCTCGTTGGGCTTTCTGGAGTTGAGATTCTATACCTAAAGAACTCCCGTATGTATTCTTTCAAGAACAGTCTCCTAAGAGTAGGATAAATCATTTTCTCAACCACCCTTAAGGTCCTATACTAATCCCCAGCCTTCCCACTCAAGGTCAGGATTAAAGCATTACTCTTATGTAGCTCATTGCATTCTCCTAGGGAATTGCATATTTGTTCAAATACTTCGATGTGCTTTCTAGCATCCCCGTCTCCACTGTATTTTCGTGTGAGCTTGGCCATTTATATTACCTTACTTCTAGGCTCTTTTTCAGGCGTGTTACACATATTTTCAGCAAAAGACCGATCAACAGCCCTTGGGTTCCAAGTTTGGTACATTGTTGCACCTTGCAGTGGCCCGAGGTTCATATGTGTGGCACTGGGCATAGCAGACGTGGGATGTGTTATGCTAATGCTAGCTCGTATGGTCTCATTGAAATAAGGGCTTGGATGTTGTGATCCCTTTGTTCTGCATCTCCACCTCAATAACCCTATGGATGACATCACAAACACTTTGTTGTTGCTCCTCTACGCTAGTAGCACCCGATGTGGATTGTACGACATCTAACCAATCCACGTAATAGGTGTGACATGTGTATAGGTTGGTTAAGGTCTCTGTTTGTAGTTCATACTCCCAATTTTATCTAGAAATGCTCCATCTAGGATTGAGGTGCTAGGGGTGTCCATTGAACTAGATGCAATGTGGCTCTCTATGGTTTGACCCTTAGTGGTAACTAATTCAGTAGCACTCGATTGCTCGACTAGCATGGATGTTGACATAGGGGCCTTCACCTTTAGCTCTCTCCGTTGCTTTGCCTTGCATAAGCTTTTGATTTCCTTTTTCCTAGCTACAAGGATATATCGCTCAATCTCTTGCACTTTGGCAAGGCTTCTACCATCAGGTAATATAATCTCGGAGGGAAATAGCTCTGAAGAGTCAGGGAGTACAGTGAATGGAATATTCACATGCACACTCTCCAGGAGTATGGGGTCTACATTGGTCATGAATGGTGAATTTACTTCCCCACCCCCTTCATTTACATCACTAGCTCCATGTTTGGAGCAAGTGGCTCTACTAAAAGTTTCAAGCGGCTAAACACACTCGGCCCGGACGGTTGGCCCATGGCATACATGTCTTGGCTTGAACTATCAAGATAGGGCGTCAGGTACCCTTCCATGAAGTTTTAGTCGGAGGAAGAGTTACTAGATCCAATATGTGGGTCTTGAGTGGTACTACCTTGGGTTCCTGCTAAGGGCCTAGAGCCTGATGTGGAGAAATAATGGGTGCCAGCGTAAACGGAGACACTCTCTATATGATTGTCCTCTAGCACACAATCAGAGTGTAGGTGCATGTGTCCTCAACACCCTAGAAGTGTTGAAGAGTGCCCGTGAAGACCGCTCACTTAGTTTTTTGGGTGCTTTGCAACCCAAATTTACTCTCACTTTTTTATTTTTGGTCCTTTTTATTACCAAGCCACGGAATATAGTGTGTGATAGCTCAAAACGAGCATCTTGGTAAGAGGGATGTGTCGTGATTTACAGCCCTGGATTCGGTTACTTAAGGTCCTCGAAATCCTTAAAACATTCTTTTTCTAATCAGGAAGAAGGCTAAAATTAGTAAGTCCAAGGGTGTGAGTGGGAAGGGAAGGGTCAAGTACTTGAAGGACTTGTCCCACATGGCATCCCTACTTCTTGAGGGGGTAGTATATATATATATAGTAGTGTCTATATTATATCATAAGATTGTGGACTGGGCATGGGCTTGGGCCCTATGGATAACATCACAAACTCTTTGTTGTTGCTCCTTTATGCTAGTAGCACCTGATGTGGATTCAAGGACATCTAACCAGCCCATGTGATACGTGTGACATGTGTATAGGTCCGTTAAAGTCTCCGTTTATAGCCCATACTCCCAATTTTCATTTAGAAATGCTCCATCTAGGATTGAGGTGCTAGGGGTGTCCATTGTACTAGATGCAATGTGTCTCTCTATGGTTTGACCCTTAGTGGTTTCTAATTTTGGAGCACTCAATTGTTCGACTAGCATGGATGTTTACATACGAGCCTTCCACTTTAGCTCTCTCCTTTGCTTTGCCTTGCATAAGCTTTTAATTACCTTTCCCTAGCTGCAAGGATATATCGCTCAACCTCTTGTACTTTGGCAAGGCTTCTACCATCAGGTAATATAACCTCGGAGGGGAATAGCTCTGAAGAGTCAGGAAGTGCAGTGAATGGAATACTCACATGCACACTCTCTAGGAGCATGGAGTCTAGATTGTTCATGAATGGTGAATTTACTTCCCCTCCTCCTTCATTTACATTGCTAACTCCATGTTCGGAGCGAGTGGCTCTACTAAAAGTCTCTTTCAAGTGGCTAAACACGCTCTTTTCAGATCATGGGCCCATGGCATGCATGTCTTGGCTTGACCTATTGGGATTGGGCATCAAGTAACCTTCCATGACGTTGTAGTCAGAGGAAGAGTCACTAGATGCAATATGTGGGTCTTGAGTGGTACTACCTTGGGTTCCCGCTAAGGGACTAGAGCTTGATGTGGAGGAATAATAGGTGCCCACGCGCGTAAACGGAGACACTCTCTATATGATTGTCCTCTAGCACATGACCAGAGCATAGGTGCATGTGACCTCAACACCCTAAAATTGTTGGAGAGTGCCGGTGAAGGCCGCTCACCTAGTTTTTTGGGTGTTTTGCAACCCAAATTTACTCTCAATTTTTTGTTTTTTTTATTTTCTTCTGACCAAGCCACAGAATATGGCGTGTGATAGCTCAAAACAAGCATCTTGGTTAGAGGACGTGTCATTCTTTTTTACAGCCTTGGATTTGGTTACTTAAGGCCCTCGAAATCCTAAAAACAGTATTTTTTAATCAGAAAGAAGGCTAAAATTAGTAAGTCCAAGGGTGTAAGTGGGAAGGGAAGGGTGGAGGACTTGAAGGACTTGTCCCACATGCCCTCCCTTCCTCTTGAGGGGGTAGTCTATATATATACAATAGTGTCTATATTATATCATAAGACTGTGGATTGGGCATGGGCTTGGGCCCTATGGATGACATCACAAACTCTTTTTTGTTGCTCCTCTATGCTAGTAGCACCCAATGTGGATTGTAGGACATCTAACCAACCCACATGATAGGTGTGACATGTATATAGGTCGGTTAAAGTCTCCGTTTATAGTTCATACTCCAATTTTCATTTAGAAACACTCCATCTAGGATTGAGGTGCTAGGGGTGTCCATTGAACTAGATGCAATGTGGCTCTCTATGGTTTGACCCTTAGTGGTTGCTAATTCTGGAGCACTCTATTGCTCGACTAAAATGGATATTGACATAGGGGCCTTCGTGTTTATCTCTCTATGTTGATCTGCATTGCGTAAGCTTTTGATTTCCTTTTCCCTAGCTGCAATAATATATCGCTCAACCTCTTGCACTTTGGCAAGGCTTCTACATCAAGTAATATAACCTCGGAGGGAAATAGCTCTAAAGAGTTAGGGAGTGCAGTGAATGGAATATTCACATGGACACTCTCCAGGAGCATGGGGTCTCCATTGGTCATGAATGGTGAATTTACTTCCCCACCCCCTTCATTTACATTGCTAGCTCCATGTTCGAAGCAAGTGGCTCTACTAAAAGTTTTGTTCAAGCAGCTAAACACGCTCAGCCCAGACTGTGGATCCATGGCATGCATGTCTTGGCTTGAACTATCTGGATTAGGCATTGGGTTACCTTCCATGATGTTGTAGTCATAGGAAGAGTCACTAGATGCAATATGTGGGTCCTGAGTTGTACTACCTTGGGTTCTTTTTGAGGGCCTAGAGCCTAATGTGGAGGAATAATGGGTGCCCACATAAACGGAGACACTCTCTATATGATCGTCTTCTAGCACACAACCAGAGTGTAGGTGCATGTGACCTCAACGCTCTAGAAGTGTTAGTGAGCGACCGTGAAGGTCGCTCACCTAGTTTTTGGGTGTTTTGCAACCCAAATTCACTCTCAATTTTTTGTTTTTTTGGTCCTTTTTTTACCAAGCCACGGAATATGGTGTGTGATAGCTCAAAATGAGCATCTTGGTTAAAGGGAAGTGTCTGCTTTACAACCCCTATTTTGATTACTTAAGGCCCTTGAAATCCTAAAAATAGTCTTTTTCTAGTCGGAAAGAAGGTTAAAATTAGTAAGTCCAAGGGTGTAAGTGTGAAGGACTTGTCCCACATGCCCTCCCTTCCTTTTGAGGGGGTAGTCTATATATATATAGTAGTGTTCTATATTATATCATAAGACTGAGGACTGAGGCTTGGGACTAGTTAGGCTTGGGCCCTATGGATGACATCGCAAACTCTTTGTCGTTGCTCCTCTACGCTAGTAGCACCCGATGTGGATTGTAGGACATGTAACCAACCCACGTGATAGGTGTAACATATGTATAGGTCGGTTAAAGTCTCTGTTTGTAGTTCATACTCCCAATTTTCATTTAGAAATGCTCCATCTAGGATTGAGGTGCTAGGGGTGTCCATTGAACTAGATGCAATGTGGCTCTCTATGGTGTGATCCTTAGTGGTTGCTAATTCATGAGTACTCAATTGCTCGACTAGCATGGATGTTGACATAGAGGCCTTCACCTTTAGCTCTCTCCATTGCTCTGCCTTGCATAAGCTTTCAATTTTCTTTTCCCTATAGCTGCAAGGATATATCGCTCAACCTCTCACACTTCGGCAAGGCTTCTACCATCAGGTAATATAACCTCGAAGGAAAATAGCTCTGAAGAGTCAGGGAGTGCAGTGAATGAAATATTCACATGCACACTCTCCAGGAGTATGGGGTCTACATTGGTCATGAATGGTGAATTTACTTCCCCACCCCCTTCATTTACATCGCTAGCTCCATGTTCGGAGCGAGTGGCTCTACTAAAAGTCTCTTTCAAGCGGCTAAACATGCTTGGCTTGGATCGTGGGTCCATGGCATGTATGTCTTAGCTTGAACTATCGAGATTGGGCATTGAGTAAGCTTCCATGACGTCGTAGTTAGGTGTGGTCAAACCATAAAACATTATTATCCCGGCAGTGATCCCCCTGCACCACATGTTCATAGGCACACTTAAGAAAGGACCTATGAACATTCCAAACCTGCATAGTATAGTTGGTATCTCGGTTTGAGGTGGAGATAACACTTTTAACTCCTACTACACAAACAAAAGTGGCATTACGATGTTTAGGCTCAAAGCATGCCATAGAGAAGGGGGTGGTAATCAAAGTATTACCAATAAGACTAGAGACATTTGCCTCAAGAATCTGCATGAGGCCTTGCTTAACATCAATTTTGTCATTATCATTAATTAAAGTAAGCAATAGATTCTCAAGCAAGGGGGAGAGCAAAGTGAAATTACCAAAAGTCCAGGTCGTGTGATTAGCCTCTCCCAAAAAAGCCTCCAAAAGTTTGCACGAGATAAAGGGATTAGTATAGGTTTCGAAAGGTTTTTTGGAGAGGGTGCAGCATGGAGAAGCAATAGTGAGATCCTTGTTGACTATGATATGTTCCTCTTTGTCAAGATCCATGGGGAGCAATGGGATTTCGGCGACAGTGGGGGGAGAAAAAAACACTTCAAAAAACCCATTGAGTAGGTGTTTCTTTTGCTGCCGCATAATCACGTCATTCCGTAGGTGCCAGCCATTCACTTCCATGAACCTTCACATCAAATTTGGTACGTGCTCTGTCATTAAATCTAATGTCTAACCAACCCAAATGATTTTCTCATATGAAACTGATCATTTAATGTGGGATAGTGAACAGGAACAAAGGTTAGAATATAGACATGTGCTTCTAGACCTATCTCAACATGGGACCAAAAGGAGAGACGGTTGCATCTCAATAGGTGTCCAAAAGGAGATGGTCTATCAAAGAGCAATGTGCAATAAGTGCTTCTAGACTTACCTCAGCAGGGGACCAGAGGAGAGATGGTTACATCTCAATAGGGGTCCAAAAGAAAGTAGTCTATCAAAGAAAAATGTGTATCTAATGGAGCTCAAAAGACCTTAGGGTTAGCTTCATTAAAGACATCCAATGGTTAGTGTTAAAAGTCCTTTGATCTTAGGTAATCTAGGGTTGAGCTTGAGATCGGAACCCGACCTAAGCTTGAGGTGCTTACCGTGCTTGATGACTAAGGTACTTGAGGTGCTTGTCATACTTAATGAGGAAGGTACTTGAGAAGCTTCCCATGCATGGGGCGTAAGGTGCTTGAGTCAAAAAGAGACCCTACAAACTTAATGAGGAAGGTGCTTGAGAAGCTTTCCATTCATACGGGGGATAAGGTGCTTGAGTCAAAAAGAGACCCTACAAACTTAATGAGGAAGGTGCTTGAGAAGCTTCCTATGCATGAACATCCCAAAGTTAGGGGAATCTTTGACTTAACCTTCCACTCACCCAAAGGGCACATGGGACACATGTCACACTCTCCCTATGCTTAACCACATGGTGTGCTTGAATGCTATTGGTTGGGCTAAAGAGGGATCCAATGAGCTTCTAGTTCCATCCAATAAATATCTAGATATTTTCAAGCTCTCTCTCTCTAAGGGGTAAGGAGGACACTTGTCAAAAGACTACCCATGTACTTGAATGCATGATGCATGTGATTGGCTAGGGGGGAGAGGGGTCCAATGAACTTGAAACATGTGTAAAAGCTACAACTTTCCCCAAGCAAGCAAGGGGGCATACGAGAGGAGGAATCCAAAGATCAAAAAAGTAATGAATCTCTAAATTCCTCCGAAGATGTGGCTCCACGAAGAAGGCGGATTAAACGATTAACCCATAGTCCTTCTCCTTGTCACTCCAAAAGTGAAGAGAGGATTTAAAAAAGGAAGAAAAGGGCAAGAGAGAGGTCACCCTTTTCTCCTTCTTCTTCACCTTCCTCCTCTACCGATGAAAGCTATGGCTATTCTCCTAGAGAATACAAGAGGGGAGGACATCGCAAATCTTACCCTGCATGGCGAAGGTCACAAAAGCTAAAGAAGTTCAAAGAGGGAGGAAAGAGTATCTCTTTTCTCACCTATGATGGCACCTTTGGTGCTACCGATAAAGTATTGGCCTTCATCCAACAATTTGATGCAGCCTTTGGAGATGAGGGCTTCACGGATCCTCCAAGCTACGCCATGTAGGTATGCACTTCCAAAAAATCGGCTCGTCAATGGTGGGCTAGCCTTCGTGGCAATGGCGAAGCCCCAAAGACCTGGAAAACTCTACGAGTTTCCATCATGAAGCAATTCCTTGAAAGTGATGCAAAGGACAAAGTGCTCACCCAATGGCGGAGTTTAAGGCTTCTCTCTCATGAGTCTATCCACAAATATGTGGACAAGTTTTGGGATTTACATCTCAAGTCTATTGTCTTCAAAAGATAGACTTTGCCGTGAAAAAGAAACAATTATGTACGGGATTACCCAAAGAGATGGCCGAGTATGTCAACTCTAAACGGCCTGGTTCTATCACCGAAGTAATCCACCACACCATGGTTGCTTTGCGCATCAATTTCCAACAAGGGGCTAGACGAAATGTCAATCCCATGGAAAATAAAGACAAAAGTGATGCCAAGAGGAAAACCAATGCCCAAAATTCTTACCAAGGCCATTCCAACAATAACAACAACAATCGATCCAAGGAGAAGGGTGTTTACAAAGGTAAACATAAACTCTCTCCTTAAGAGCTAGAAGCTTTTCATATGGACCACAAATGTTTTAAGTGTGGGGAGCAAGGCCATGGTTATCGTCCTTGCCCGAAGAGAATTGCTCGCAATGAGACTTCTAGAGCCTCTATGTTTGAAGCTCCAAAAGAGGATGGTCACTGCCAAGGATTTCTCCTTTCCTATGCTTGGGGAAAGATGGAAGAGCATGATGCCTTTATTTTGTTTGACCCTGGTTCAACTCACAACTTCATATCCATGGAGTTGACCACTAAGCTAGGCATACAAGCCCACGAGATGGGAGATGCATTGAAAGCCAATGGAGCTATCAAGGGACAAGACGTCTCAGTTAATTCCTTAATTGGAAAATTAAGGCTTCATGTCCAAAGCTATGTGGACAAAAAGGATTTCTTCATCTCCCCTCTCAAACATGAGAATGTTATCGTTGGGGCACCATGGTTTAACCGCATGGCTTCCAACATGAAGTTCCCTAAAAGGAGAATCTACTTCACCTACAGTGAAGAGAGCATGTACATAGATGCTAATGAGTCGGGGAACACCATATCCTTGCAATAAAGGGAATCAAGAGGAATTACAGTTGTCTAATTTCCTAAATGAATCCCAAGATGTTTTCATTGATGACATCCCTAGTGAGCTACCTCTAAATGAGGGATGATGACCATGCAATTGAGCTCCTACTAGGAAGCTCACTGCCTAACAAGCCTCCTTATCGAGTTTCACAAGCTCAACAAGAGGAGATCATGAGGCAAGTGCATGAATTGATGGAAAAAGGGATGGTGAGGTCTAGCTCCTCTCCATTTTTCTCACCATTGCTTTAAGTGAAAAAGAAAGACGACACATATCACATGTGTGTCGACTATATAGCACTAAATAAGATCACTATCAAAAATAGATTTCTCGTGCCACGGGTAGAAGATCTATTTGATAATTTACAAGTTTTGGCCTGACAAATGCTCCATACACATTCAAACTCATGATGGACAAAAATCTTCAGGCCATTCAAATTCTCTTGAAGAGTACAAGCGACACCTCTAGGTAATCTTTCAAGTTGTGAGAGAGAATAAGTTTTTCATTAATCAAAAGAAAAGTGAATTTTTTCTACAAGAGATTCAATATTTAGGTCAGATTATCTCTAAAGATGGCACTCGTATGGATCCAACAAAGTTAGAAATAATAAAAGGATAGCCTAATGCAAGGAATCTACAGGAGGTACAAAGCTTCATAGGTATGTGTGCATACTATAGATGCTTCATAAAAAAAATTATCGCTAATAGCAAGACCATTACATGACTTAACAAAAAAAAACGTTAAGTATTCATGGACTGCAAAAGGTGCAGGAAGCTTTTGAAAAAGCTTAAGGAGAATCTTATCTCTCAACGTGTGCTCACACTACTAGATCTCTCAAAGACATTTGAGTCCCAATGTGATGCTTGTGGTGATTGCCTTGGAGCTATTTTGCTTCAAGAAGGGCATGCCATAGCATTTGAGATTCAAAGACTCAACTTCGATAAGTGAGTATTGGGCAAATACGAAAAAGAGCTACTAGCTATTCTATATGCCCTAAACACATGGAAACACTATCTCTTGGGGACTCCATTCATCCTACAAATGGATCACAAAACCTCTAGAACTTCATGACGCAAACCAAGCTCTCCGACAAACAAATGAGGTGGGAAAATTTTCTTTTGGAACTTAAATTTCATATTGCTCACATTATTGGCAAGCACAATCAAGTGGGTCGATGCACTTTCATAACGACCAAGGGTAAATGTGGTATCTATAGCAACTCACAATGATCTATCTTTTATGATAGATGAGTATGCTACTGATCGAGACCTTAAGTATGTAATTACAGCCTTTGCAATAGGGAAGAAAAAAGAACCATTCACCTTGAAGGATGGTTATCTTCCAAATGGAAATCGGCTATGTATTACTCACCCATACAATAAGAAAGTCGCGTATGAATCCCATATTTCTCCTTATGTGGGGCAAAGAGGGAATCCATAATCTACTCTTCAAGGAGTAGAAATGTATATATGTTCATCTACCATGAAAAGTAAACATACAAGAGTATGTTTCAAAATGCGTGGTATACCAAAAGTTGAAATTTGATCAAGGGAAGCAATTTGGCTTGTTTCAGTCGACAGGCTTAACAAGAAAACACACTCTGTGCCTGTCAAAAACACTATTAAGCCACATCAAATGGCAACTCTCTTCATATCTCAAATTTTCAAGTATCATGGCTTTCCAACATCCATAGTGTTGGACAAAGATCCTAGAATGACCAGTAATTACTAAAAAGGGTCTCTTTGAGAATCTAGGAAGTAGATTAAATTTCTCTTTTGGCCTATCATCCACAAACAGATGAACAAAGTGAGATAACTAATCTAACGATTCTTGATCTACTAAAAGCCTATGTCATGGAAGTAGATCAACGTTCTCAATGAGAGAAAAACCTACCTCTTATAGAGTATGCGTACAATGACATTGTGCATACTTCTATGGAGAAAGCACCTTTCGAAGTTAAAGAGGGAAGATCCAAAAGTCCCTTACTACTTAAAGTACATGGGAAAATCTTCGCTACTAATGAATATAGCTGAGACTCACAAGAATCTTTTCCAAAGATTAAAGAGGTTATATCCATCTCAAAGCAAAGGCAAAAAGGATTGCCGCTAATAAGCACAGAAGAGCCTTAGCCTTTAAGTAAAACGATTGGGTCTTGCTAAAGTTTCTCAAGGCTCATCTGAGGCATACTACAGGCAAGAGTCCTACGGACCACCAAGAGTATGATGCTAAACTAGCAAAAAGATACTATGGTCCTTAAAATTCTTAAGCCAGTCAATGAGATGGCTTATCAATTGAAGTTGCCCAACCATTGACTCATGCACAATGTTTTCCATGAGAACCTACATAAGCCTTACGAGGGAGCGCCATCAAAAGAAGCAATAGTTGCAGACCCTCCAAAATCCAAAGATCAAGAAGAAGTACTTCAATCTAAGTCCATCATATGACATGAAGACAAGGTATTAAGAAACGGTAAGATTATCTGACGATGTCTTATTAAATTAAAGAATTATCCTTTTAAAGATGCTAAATGGATGCAAGGAACCTAGCTTAAGGATAATATGAACCTTGTCAATGCTTACAATGCTGCACTAGAATAAGCATATGAAAATGCATTTTAAATGAAAAATGTTTTTGTCTTATAAGACTAGTTCTCTTTTTATTGTGCACAAATTTAAATAGTATGCATGCTTAGAATCATGTTTGTGGTGACAACGTCTCCCAAACACCAAGTAGAACTTGTCACTCTACTTTGAAAGAATGATATGGACTAAAGAGAAGACATGCTTGCGGCAGCTACGTCTCCCAAGCACCAAATGGACTAGTCATCCATCTTGGGATGATGTCGTAGGGTAAAAAGGGATCCTCTATCCGCTAAGACAAATTGACCAATTATCCTTTTGCTTGGTGCTACTTTCCCCCAAATTGACTAGCTCTTCCTCTAACTGACCCCCAATAACAAGAAAGCCAGAATTTTTTCTACCACCAGCACATAGAGAGTGCCCCTTGTTGCTGATACTTCTCTGATCCGAAACACATGCATGTTGGTTGCCATCACATTATGTAAATGAATCAAAGAGTGCAAGAACTACATGTATATGTTCAGGAAAGTTGACTTTCATCTCTTATTTTACATACAATGTCTTTCGGAACTCCCAAGGGTTCTTCTTCTTCGACAAGGTCCACAACCATTGTGGAAAATGATCGAAAATCTCCTAAGTGTGGAGATAGCAACACAACCACTCAACCAACCACATTGAAAACCATGATTATGGCATACTTGGTATCATTGCAAGAAATCGTAAACAAACAAGGGGAAGACTTAAGGGCACTTGCAATGGAGAATGGCACGCTAAGAGTACTTGTGGTTGAGAATGAGAATCTCAAGAGGACACTTGAGATGCAAAAAACACGTTTGATGAAACTTGAAGAGGAAGTTAAGGAATGTAAACGCTCTCTTGTGGACTTAAATGCTTTAAAGGAGCGCATGAGCAAAGTAGAGCATGACCATGTATTAAAAGAGGAGAAATTTGACACCATGAGCCGAGATGTATGTGACATGAAAAATGTATGCACAAACAAGTCTTGGATTGATGTGTGTGGTAAAAATGTGGTTCCTAATTCCTCACTCGTGCAAGCCATGGCTCAAACAAAGAATGTTGAGAATGTGGATGTGGAGGAGTTGAAGGAACGAAAGCAATGTTCCAAGACCATTGTTATTCGTGGAATTCCCAAAGAGAAGTTAGACGCCTCGTTCTCTTGCCATTGTTATCGAAGATTTCTTCAAAACCCACTTTGGCATGTCTGGAGTTATGGTCTATGGAGCACATAGAGTGGGTAAGCAAGGAGCTCCTCGCTCGAGAGAACAGCCAATTGTATGCACCATGCCAGATGAGACCAAATAAAAGATTATTCTTTGGATCTATTTCAGGGATAGAAAATGTTTTGTATGTGAAGATCGCACTATTAAGAAAAAAAATATGCGTTGCAAGGCATATGAGGAAAAGAATAAGAAAAACAATGATATCTCTCATGAAGAAAATGTACCCAAGGAGGAGGCAAGTCCCTCAAGTAAATAGGGAAGCGTGACCTATGAGGCCGAGTTACAATTGAAAATATTCTTTTGGAATTGCAATGGATACCCATGTAATCCGAGGGTTGGCATTGATGAACTAACAAGCAAAGCTGATGTTGTACTTCTTGTTAAAACTTGGGAGCATGATACACAAAGGATTAACGGCTTGGAGGATTACAATGTACATTCATTGATGTGGTCAAAGAATCTCAAAAAATGAAGAGGGCAAGGAGGGTTAGCATGTATGGTTAAGAAAGGATTGGAAGATTTTGTATCAATTGTGAAAGATGACAAGTACAAACGTTATGTATGGTTGAAAATTATGACACCAAAAAGAGCACCCATTTTTGTAGTCAGTTGCTACATTCCTCATCATAATTCCCCCTTTTATGCTTGCATGGATAGAGATCAGCCATTTTTTTATTTAAAAGAGGACATTGCTTATTTCAAAGGCAAACGTAATGTTATCTATTCGGGGATATAAATGCTGGCACAAAAACATTGCAACATGATACTCAACAATTTGATATGCCATACATTTCAAGGGAGTTGGAGGAAGTTCACTTGTATGATCGTACTTCAATGGATGAGAAAGAGCCGGATCACTATGGAAAGTTAATTTTACACATGTGTAATCGCACGGGTATGCTCATTGCCGATGGTGTATTTTTGTGGAGTGGAACCAATGGATTTACATGTAGAAAACATAATGTGGATAGTGTGATTGACTATATGCTACTTTTCGAAGCCATCATGTATCGCATAAAGAGTTTTATGTTTGGCCAATGGACCCCGGAATCAGACCATTGGACCTTATGTATTGACCTTGCATGTGGAGAAGCAACTAAGTATGACTCAGCCAAAGGGAAGAGAAGTTATCACTATGTATGGATTTCAATCGGGCACCAATGTACATTGAAATGGTTGAGCAAAAGTTATGGATAACAAAGCTTCAATATGAGGCACCATTGAAAACTAAAAGGGAAGCTTTCAAGAAAGTTATTTATTCTTGTGCCAAAAAATGATTTTGCCATAAAGCATCTCCATGGTATCAACAAAGATTGATCACGCAAAAGGTGGTTTGATAAAGAATGTCAAGATGCTTGAAATCCTTGATAAAGCTTGATGCAACTATGGACAAATACAACGATCAACGTCATTTGCATACATATAATGTATTGATTCAAAAGAAGAGAAGAAGATGGGAAGTAAAGAAACAACTTTCTCAAGTCCACATGCATGTGGAAGATTTTGGAGAAACTTGAGGGGCAAGCGGATTGAGAACTTTGGTTACTTGAGTCTTGTGGTTATGTACACACATTGTAGGCAATTATATGAGCAACCAAATGCTAAAAAAATGTCATTTTATGATTCATTCCCATGGATGCCCTCTTTTTTTACTATTGAGGATATATGCGGTGGGCTTGAAAAGTTGGCCACTCACAAAGTGGGAGATCTTCAAGGTATCACGCCGGAGATGATCAAATGGACGGGAGATTTTACTTATGAGTGGATGTGTGATATGTTCAACCTTGCACTTCAACATGGTATGCCTTATGATTGGAGTACTAATTGGGTTAAGCCTTTGCATAAAGGAGGGGATGTAAAGAATGTAAACAACTATCGGACTATAATGATTGGGTCTCTTATGGCAAAGTTATTTGGGTGCATAATGGAGAGGAAACTGAGTGATTGGGCTAAAGAGAATGACAAGCTTGCAAAAGGAAAAGCGGATTTTTATCGATGACATAGCACCATTGATAATCTTGTCACTCTTCGTGTTCTCATGGAGGAAAGTCAGTTGAAAGATAAGCGATTGTATTGTTGTTTTATGGACTTTAAGAAAGCCTTTGATATGATTTCATGTAACAATATGTGAAGAAGGATGGAAGAACTCCAAGTGCCAAGTGAGTTTATGCTTGCGGTTTCTCGAATCTATGAGAAGGTTGTCATAATAATCAATATCTAATTCTCCTAAATGATTTTCTCATATTAAACTGATCATTTAATGTGGGGAAGTGCCAAGGGAGAAAAAGCTAGAATATTGGTTAAGTTAGCAGACCGGCCACAGTAGGGATCCAACGGAGGGAAAATAGGGATCCAAAGGGGGAGGCCATCTGCAAAAGAGCCATGTGAAACAATGGGCCAAAAAGACCCTAAGGTTCAGCCCATTAAGACTTCCAAAATGCTAAGGTTCCAAAATTCAAAGGTTGTGTCCAAAGGTTAACCCTAGGGAAAATTGGATGCTTAGTGTGAGCTCAAAAAGTCTTTGCATATCCCTACATGGGAGGGGGCGAGCCCCAAAGCTAGGGGATGAGAGAGAAAGCCACACACACACACACAGGCTCCCTTTACACAAAGGGAATGAGGGACACATGTCAGCTCCCTAGGCCAGATGCCCACAAGGTGTGCCCAATTCCTATTGGAAGACCCTTGAAGTGGACCAATGAGAATTAGGCTAGAGTAAATCTAGTTTAATTAATTTAAAAACATTTAATAAAAGAAACCAATAAGAATTAAGTGTCCTAGAAGACTATTGGGCAGCCTCCCAAGGGGTCCAATGAGCATTCAGGAGCCCCATGGCTTGCCTGATTCCTATTGGCCAGGAGGCAAAGGGGTCCAATGAGAGTTTAGTTTAATTATTTAATTATCTAAAGCTCTCACAAAAGGGGAAAGGGGGACACATGTCAGAAGACTATCACTTATGCTGCTTAATCCCTATTGGCTTGACCTGGGGAGGTCCAATGAGGCAAAAGCCAGACTAACATAGCAGCTAGGGCTCGCCCAAGAGAGAGAGGGGGCTGATTTTTGCTTGACATGGACACACACACACTCTCACACTTGACCATGTGTGAAGGGAAAATACTCTATCTCCTCCCAAGCTTTAATGGAGAGCTCATCACCTACTCCAAGCTTGTGAGATAGAAGCCTACATCAACACTCTCTTGGCATGTGGATGCAAATCCAACCAAGAGCCAAGCTTCAATGCATGCTCATCTTCTCTACCAAGCTAATTACTAAGCTAAGCTATGCTAATATGAGTGATTATGTGAGGAGATGTACTTCTTTCTCGTAAGATACTTCTTTTTCCTCTCAATCTACTCTCATACCCTGCTAGCTCTCACCATCTTCGAAGGTGTGTGAGGTCTTGGGTCTGAGAACGGGGATAATTCAAGTTGTGTTTGATTAAGTTTTTTGCTTGGTGTATGAAGCTTCCATCTTCATTGCACTAGCTAGTCTTGAAGGAACACAAAGAATTGTATTGTACAATGTCTCTCTTGATGGGAGAAACCATAATACAAAGCCTTTTGGAGGGGGGACCGGCTCCATGCAAATCCGGTCCTCAACTGTTGTCAATAGCTTAATTGCTCTCTCTCTTTTGAAAGTATTGTCGATGCTATCTAACTAGGTGTTATGCTTTTTGTTGCTCTCTCCACCCAAGCACTCTTGTAATTCTCATTAGGAATCTATTCTAATGAAATGCCCACTATGTTCATGCTAATTTCCGCTACAAATAAGATTTTAGGCCATTAAATGTTACAGAAGGTTATCTGTCAATTGTGCATGGGAAGAGGAATTTTAGAAATTTTTGTAAGCACTATTGGGGTTAAACAACGATGTCCATCGTCACCAACTCTCTTTGGCTATGGGAAGAAATGGTACTTGACCTTATGCAAGAAGAAGGCATTGAAGAGGTCACTATTTGCAATGCGGTAATCATGCTTTTGTTGTATGCGGATGATGTAGTGCTTCTAGCACACACTTTAGAAGATGCACAAAAGCTTATGGTTGTCCTTGAGAACTTTTGCTTGCATAGTGGACTGATTGTGAATAAATCCAAAACAAAGGTTATGCTTGTGAAAACCAACCATAAGGAGAAGCCATGCATTGTGTAGAACAATGAGACACTTGAAGTTGTTGAGAGCTTTAAGTACCTTGGCCTTGAGGTTCCATCCAATCATAGGTGGCATGAATGGGCTATGCGTCGTTTGGAAGCGGGAAGAGAGCATATTATGCATTTAAGAACATGTGTAATGCGGGAGACATGAAGTGTTGGGTTCTCAAGAAGTACCTTTTTGATGCATTGGTGACACCGATTCTTCTTTATGGAGTTGAAGTGTGGGGTGGGAGCATCTCAAAGTCTGCTTGGAAAGAGTTTGAGAATGTCCAAAAGCGTTTTCTTACAAACTTTCTCCAAGTTAAGACACAAACACCATATATGCTCCTACCTCTTGAGTTCCGGATCTCTTCCAATTGAGGTTATGGGCATGGAAAGGGTTTTGGAGTACATGATAAAGATGCGTCAAAACCCCTCACATCAACTTCCTACAATTGCATGGGAAGAAAGCAAAAAAGTTCAAAAGACGCATAAAAGCAAGATCTTGAGCACGGGGTGAATGCAAGACATAAAGAAGTGGTTTGGGAGATTGGATGCATTACACTTGCTACATGATGCTTCAATTGACTCCCAAGTGAATGAATCTTTTCTATAATGCCAATGTATTATGGCTTGGGAGAAATCTCATGGTGTCACGCTTCATACATTACACCACCCATATTGCCCCCAAGTACCAAACCATGTTTTTTGTTGAAAGAGGAAATCGTACTCACACTTACATACTTGAGTCTATCCCCTTATCAGCGATACCCACTATCGCAGCCATTCGGCTTAGCTCCCATTTCCTTTGATGTGAGACGACAGGGCATTGGGGCAATGGAGAAGAGTCCAATCGACTGTGCACATTATGCTCACTGCAAGTTCGAGAGTTTGAGTACCACACACTACTAGAGTGCTCAGCTTTTTGTCACATCCGAACTTGCTTCTCTCACATTTTCAGCCATGACTTAGACCTACACACTTTCCTCTCCCATCCATAGTTTGGGCTCTCCATTGCGACTCTCATCACCACAATTTTGGAGCATCGAGAGTCACTCATCAGTCATACACCTACTACATACATGCAACTTTGATCCCATAGGTCATATTTGACCTCCAAGGACAATAATAAAATCTCTCTCTCTCTCTCTCTCTCTCTCTCTCTCTCTCTCTCTCTCTCTCTCTCTCTCTCTCTCCAAACATTGTATTAGATCCACCGTGATTGTATCAGTTTGCTCTCACAGGTCATTTTGGCCTTTTGAACACATTTAATATAACATTTCATTTCATTTTCTAGACACCCTCTGTGTGTGTGTGTGTGTGTGTGTGTGTGTGTGTGTGTGCGCGTTCATGTTTGGTTTTTGGACTACATAAGTAGTCTTTAGTAAAGGGTTGGATTTTGGGTGTATCTTTGGACCATTGGATAAAGCTTGTGGATTAGTGCCACATGGCAAGTTAATGATAATAAGCTTCTATTTTAATTATTTCTTTTAGGCCCTTGTGAGAGGGTGTTGACATTTGTGTACCTTTCTCTTTAAAGAGGGACATTGAAAATTATGTCAAACATTATTTTTTATGCTTTTGAAATTTATAATAATCTAAATAGTTCATTGCTACACTTTTTTCCAAAAAACATAATATTTTCTTGTGATACCACATATTTTTAAATGCTAGTGTCACTTTTTATTTTTCTCTCTCACAATCTTATTGTGAAATTCTTCTCCATAGCCCTATGTATGCCATAGTGAATTTTCACCTTGTTGGACTACATATGAAGTCCTTATTAAACCATTGGATTTTTTGTGCAATTGTGGACCATTGGATTAACCTTGCGGATTAGTGCCACATGGCAAAAAAAACTTTTTATTCAATATTTCTTCTAGGTCTTTGTGAAAGGTGTTGGCATTTTTGTACTTCTCTCTTTATAGAGAGCCATTGAGTATTGGGTCACACACAATATTTCTCTCCCTCTTCCACTTTTTTTGGCCTCTAAAGGCTTCTATACTATATATAAAGCAGCTTAAATTTTTCACGGAAGGAGAGACATTCTGCTTTATTTCAAAGAGAGCCTTTAAGAAACATTTAATTGAAAATGCAAACAAGGAACCACCGTGTTTTTGGAGGATTTGAGGTGGCAAGCTTCGCAGAAATTATACAGAAAGCAAAGTACTAATATGGGCACTCGGACGCACGCATCACTCGGAGGATTGGTCTAGGACTACTTGTGCCTTGTTGTCAACAGACGGAATACCTAGAACGGGGGCAAACTTTGGCCATCGATAGGAGTGTCTTAATAGCGGGCGTAATTGCGATTCCTAGATGTTGTCATGGCTTAACATGAGCATGACAAAACCTTGTAATTTTTTCGGCTGCTCAATATAATTCACTCACAATTGTGAGTTTTGCTATAAAAAAAATAAAAATAAAAAGAAACATTTAATTGTAAATGCAAAAAGTGACGGATAAGCACTAGGACTTCAGAGTTGCCAGGGAAAAGTCAAAAAAATGAAAAGACTTTAAAGTTCGGAGCGAAAAGTAAAAAATGAAAAGACTTATGAGTTGACATTGAAAAGTTTTTAAAAAAAAACTTTAGTACTCTATCTAAATCTATAATACTTAAGGCTATAGTTTTTTGGAAAGCCATGGAGTTTTAACTCCTATCCTCAATTTCAAGGCTGACCTCTAACTACTTTTATTGTTTAAAACCATTTGAAGGGTGAATTTCCTTTACATTTTTTAAAGGCCATAGAGAATTTTACTCCATGTGTTGCTCAATGAACCTCCCTTCGTAGGCTTTCATAGACCTTTTATATCATAAATGATCTTTGACCTCAAGGCTCAAAGTTCAAAATCCGGACGCATGTATTTGTGTTGTGTGTGTGTGTGTGTGTGTGTGTGTGTGTGTGTGTGTGTGTGAGAGAGAGAGAGAGAGAGAGAGAGAGAGAGAGAGACCCATTGTATATAAGAGACAAAGTCGACGTGCCATTTCCTGAGGTGTTGGAGCATTGCACGAAGGATTTCCACATTTGCATTGCATGAATGAAGTACAATAAGCTCAACAATTTAGGAGTCCAATATTTTTTTATGGATGTCTTGCACGCATTGTGTGTGTGTGTGTGTGTGTGTGTGTGTGTGTGTGTGTGTGTGTGAGAGAGAGAGAGAGAGAGAGAGAGAGAGTCATTCACTACAGCCTATGCGAGTGTGTGTCTGTGTGTGTGTCTATGAGAGAGAGAGAGAGAGAGCCATTCACTACAGCCTATGTGTGTGTGTGTGTGTGTGTGTGTCTCTAAGAGAGAGAGAGAGAGAGAGAGAGAGACATTCACTACAGCCTATGTGAGTGTGTGTGTGTGTGTGTGTGTGTGTGTGTCTATGAGAGAGAGAGAGAGGGCTCTCACAGTTTTGAAAGTTCAATCCGAGAATCCAAGGTAGAAGATGTGCAATCCCAAGGTAGGAGCACACCTCAACAAACGGCAAAGGTGGATGACAGGAGGCAACTCCAATAATTCTCGACTATTTTTGAAAGTGTTTACGTTAGATTTCTTTGAGCTTTGTCAGTGCTCTCATCTTCGGGTTGACTTGGAATTTAAAGGTAAATTTTAGAATTTATAAGTGCGATTCCACTAAAAAGTAATTTTTCTTGAATGTTTAAAGAAAAATTAAAATTTTTGGAGCAAATCTCAAAATTTTGTAAGGGGGGTTACATTAAATCGAGTTGAGGCATAGTGCTTTCTCCTAAAAACTTGAAAAATTTGCATATGAGAAATTTTAGGGACAACTTGATTATATTTGAAGGCTTTTACACTCAATTTCTCTATGCTTTGTAGGTTTCCTCACCTTCAAAACTAGAATTTAGAGATAAAGTTCAAAATATGTAGGTGGGATTACACTAAATTGAGGATTTTTCAAGCATTTGGCTATACCATACTTTTTTCAAACATTTTAGTGGCAAATTTACTATATTTGAAGGTTTTTGCACTAAAATTCTCCGTACTTTGTAGATTCTCTCTCTAACATTAATTTTTGTTTTATGTTCTCTAACCCTATAGTTTCTTTTCTTTCTTTTTTTTGAAATGCTCTTAAGAGCTTGATTTGAATTAACTCAAAAAGAATGAAGACCCTGGCATATCCTTTGCACATGGGTGTCCAACCTATACAACATATGCACGCTGTGACCCAAAACATACCCGAACATTTTTGCAAGTACACTATATTTCCATCAAGGACCTATCTTCTTATTCTCAGCAAGCCCCTTCCTCTGCTTGATAAAAGTCATTCGCAATCAGAGATAAATCTCAAAAAATTTAGATGAGATTATACTAAACCTAAGTTTTTTCCTCCAATTTTTGTGGGTGTCCTAACATTCAAATTAAATCTTCCTTATGTCACGTGGCAAGGACCTCCAAGGTGCATTAGATATAATTGAGAAAATTTGTAGGTGGGATTATACTAAACCTAGGTTTTTCTTAAGCACTGGGGTAAACAATGAATTTTTGCTATTATTCAATAGTCCATTATCTATACTCTTTATAATGGAGTTTGAAAAATTAGAGGAAGGAGAGGGCCTCCACGTGTTGTTTTTTGGTTGATTTACATGGCCTAATGGATCATTGCCGAAATTGAGTTGTTGAGTCCATGTTGGGTTGTCCTCCTTACCATAGACACATTGAAGAGCCCTTGAAAATTGAGTGAAGATGTTTAGATTCTATGCGATTCCATCCTTTTATCAATGACCTGCAATAAACAAAATCGTACACCTGACAACCTGTTGTCAGCATGTGTGTGTGTGTGTGTGTGTGTGTGTTTGGGGGGCGGGAGAGAGAGAGAGAGAGAGAGAGAGAGAGCTCTGCCACTAGCAAGTAGACAGAGAAAGACAAAGAGTGAAGTGGGTCATCGGGACCGAGATCAGGATAGCTACTAATGATCATGTATAGGTATGGTAGGCCAAGAGATGGCATCATGAAGGTCAACAATAGTAACTCGATTGTGAAGCGGACGTGAACATGGGACAAGGACTGTCCACTGGTGGGGAGCGCTTGGTAGTAGAAGATGGGTACTCAAGGCAATATGAGTGCATGGGTTTGCTTGAGCCACTAAGATTTTGGTCTGGTAGCGAGAGAGTAAAGAGCTAATGGCTTAGGTGGAAGCAGTTGTAGCCACAACTTAGACAAACTATATGTGTGTGTGTGTGTGTGTGTGTGTGTGAGAGAGAGAGAGTGAGAGAGAAAGAGAGAGATGTAGGAGCCCATTCGATTATCCAAACCTAGGGGGCGCATTCTTCTCCATGCACTCTCTCAACCCTCATCACTAGAAATGGCACTTCCCAATACATTACAGCAATGTCGAGGCCGACATGCTGAAAGATATTTATCTATAGGTTATGATGGTAATGTCGTAATTGAATCAAAATTGTAAAATGAGTCCTTTTCTTACAATGGTGAATATGAAAAGACCTTAATTGGAGATGCAAGGATGTAGAGCATCTCAACATTGGATGCATTTGGGCTTCTTCTATGGCTAGCAATGTTGTTTTAGCTTCTAAGAGTGCTTGCCTCCGACTACTTTACTTTCACATATTTGGAGATGATGTAGATGTTTTACATCTATCCCAAGGCATGTGTGTGTGTGTGTGTGTGTGTGTGTGTGTGTGTGTGTGTGTGTGAGAGAGAGAGAGAGAGAGAGATGGATTGTTATCTCCTTAGAGTGATTCCAAGGACTACAGTTTCATTTTTCTCACATGTGGACATGTAAATACACACACCTACCTATATATGACTCTGTGTGTGTGTGTGTGTGTGTGTGTGTGTGTGTGTGTGTGTGTGTGTGTGTGTGTGTGTGAGAGAGAGAGAGAGAGAGAGAGAGAGAGAGAGAGAGATGGATTGTTATCTTCTTAGAGTGATTCCAAGGACTACAGTTTCATTTTTCTCACATGTGGACATGTAAATACACACACCTACCTATATATGACTCTGTGTGTGTGTGTGTGTGTGTGTGTGTGTGTGTGTGTGAGAGAGAGAGAGAGAGAGAGAGAGATCCAATAGAGAGAGAGATGGATTGTTATCTTCCTAGAGTGATTCCAAGGACTACAGTTTCATTTTTCTCACATGTGGACATGTAGATACACACACCTATCTATATATGACTGTGTGTGTGTGTGTGTGTGTGTGTGTGTGTGTGTGTGTGTGTGTGTGAGAGAGAGAGAGAGAGAGAGATCCAATAACCATGTTTTTCTTCGCCGCAGCAACGCGTGGGTTACATACTAGTTAGTATCTATATGGATGAAGGTCATTCAAATTTTATTGCTTGACATGTGTCCCTCAAAAGAGCCTTAAAAATTCTTGAAGAGAATTGAGAATGAAGAAACCATGTATTTTTCATTATATTTTTTTAGGGGATGCAACAAATGATTTGAAGTTTGAAAAAAAAAATTACTTTTGACTCTTTGGATGTACCATTAATCATTTTAAAATTAAATAAATTCCATAAAAGCATGGCACATTGCATATAGACAAGGCCACCCGTTTCTATAGAATAAAAGTCTTTTGATTTTGCAAATGCAAGAAACTTTCATTTTCTACACCCTTCACTTTTGCATTTAGATGGAGTTTTTATTTTCCAAATTGTGAAGACCTAATCACTTCAGAAAACTACAAATCTACATTTGTTTTAGCTACTCGGTCCAAAATCCCAAAACCATTCATTTCTCATATTCGACCAAATCTCTGAATACTAAAGAAAAAGAATCCTCCCCTTGCCTCGTCCGCAAAGAGCTCTACACCTCTCTATCTCTATTTCCGTCATCACCTTCACAGAGACGGTTTCTCCCTATGTTTTGGTCATCATGCTCGTACATATCAATTGCCTCTCTAACTATGCCTTAGATTGGGCCATGGCTCTCAACCATACCCTCAGACTCCAAGGCTCTCTATATCTTCCACCACAAAGCAAAGTTTGTTCCTAATCAGGATGCCTAGAATGGCATCCTTACAAAGCCATTAAAAATTGTTGATGAAGCACCATTGCCAAGGACCCCCTACATCCAGATGACTGCGATAGCAAAAAAAAAAACTATGTCTCTACCCACCTTAGCTCTGACACACGGCATCTCAGCCCAGACACAAAATCTCTCTCTCTCTCTCTCTCTCTCTCTCTCTCTCTCTCTCTCTCTCTCTCTCTCTCTCTCGCGCGCGCGTGCACGTGACATTTCCTCCCATTTTCTTCTCAAAGCCCTCAGGGCATCTTTGTAGATTCCTATCCAAACAAATGGGTTCAACTTTGAGATTAACACATTTGGTGAAGGCTTTTGATTTTTTATTGTATCCAATATGTCTTACACATTTTGGAAAAGAAACAGGAGAAGACTCTTGCGAGATCTTTCTGGAGAAGGGTGTATGAAAAGGGTCCTCATGATAATTATGGAAGAACAAGTGGTTGGAGGAGGCCGGCATGCAAACTATCTGAATATCGAAGAGAGAGAGAGAGAGATAGATAGATAGATAGATAGTTCTATTATCGTCCTGGGAGGTCAAATATGACCTATGGGACCAAATGAACATGTCACGTGGTGTGAGTGGAGTTCATAAGTGACTCTCGATGCTCAAAAATGGCTGAAATGAGCGTCGCAATAGAGAGTCCACATCGTGGTTGGGAGAGGAAGGTATGTAGGGAGAGGGTGGAGGTTGAGGGTGGCAAGGGAGAAGGTGCACAAGAGTTGAGGAGAGGCGACGAGGAAGGGGTGGCCTCAACTCGGACACGCACACACGCATGGCTTGAACTACAGAGTACACACAGTATGCAGCCTCAACTTGGCATGCCGAATGTAGATCGTGCTCTCTCTCTCTCTCTCTCTCTCTCTCTCTCTCTCCGCCTGCGTTTTTGAGCTTTCGATTTGATAGGCAGCATTGTTGTATGCAGAGCAAGGGTTTAGAGGAGCATGGTGAGATGAAGGGGAGGAGGGCGTGTGTGTGTGCATGTGTGTGGGGGGGGGGGGGGGGGGGGGATGAGAGGACTGACAGCAGTATGGCGAGTACAAGGGGAGGGAGGCGTAGCTGGCAGGGGAGGAGGGGAGGAGGAGTAAAAGATTCATGGGGATTTTTTTCAACTATTGATATTTATTTAAAGTGGACCAGTATGTATTATGTATTTATTTAAGGCAAAAAAATACAAAGTTCATTTTAGTAAAGGCAAAAAATGTGAGGCAAAGTTAAGGCAATGTCCCTTGTGCATGCCAAAAATGAGTTAATGCAAAATTTTTATCTCATATTGTATATGTTTTTTTTTTGCCAAACTCACAATTGTGAGTATTGATTTGTCGGATGATTGGAACGTTGAATGTTGGTAGTCTCATACTGTAAATGTTAAACCAAACATCCTTTTAAAATAGATTTTTTAATCTCTTTCTCTTCCACACACATACGCATACATACATTTAAAGTCATCTCATCAAAAATATTAACTAGTTACGAAAAAAATATTCGATATGTTTGGATGATTTTTGTGAAAGAGTACTTTTATATGGTGACCTGCATGATTCTTTAAGGCTTTAATCTCCCTCCATGGCAGATGAGATAGAGCAAAATGTATTGTAAGGAGACATGCTTTTAGTGTTGGAATTAGGGTTGCAGAGAAACACACACAGCTTGGAGAAGACGAAGGAAGCTCAAGGCGCACAATAGAGAGTGTGTTACTTAGTGTGCAATGGAAAGGATAGATAGCCCTAGAGTGATGGGCGTATGTATATGCACGGGGGAAAAAACCTCCTAAAGCGGGAAAAAATGCCCCGGCGGTCCTAGTGTGTTCACACACATCACTACCACATGTACATGGTAACAAATCCCCCCTGGAGTGATGCGGTGAACGAGAGCTGGCACATGAGTAAAGGGAAGTGCCATGCCCTGAGGACAGGATCAGTCCACAAAGGGGAGTAAGCCCAAAGCTTTGCGGAAAGCTTCAAGCTTCTCACGAGACAATGCCTTTGTGAAAAGATCTGCAAGGTTGTCCTGTGTTGGCACATAAGCCAAGCTGATCTCTCCTGCTGAGAGCCTCTCCCTGACATAGTGGTAATGCACCTCAATGTGCTTTGTGCGAGCATGAAAAACTGGGTTCCTCGTAACTGCCAATGCGCTCTGACTGTCAGTGTAGATAGTGTTGGCAGTGTCCTGTCCAACACCCAAGTCAGCCATAAGGCGTCTGAGCCATACACACTCAACTGTAGCTGTGAAGACTGCCCTGTACTCAGCCTCACAACTCGAAGTGGCCACAGTAGGTTGCTTCTTGCTCAACCATGATATACATGAACTGCCAAGCATGAAACAAAAACCACTTGTGGACACTCGCGTGTCAAAACAACCAGCCCAATCTGAGTCCGAAAAAGCATGTAAGTCTGGCGGCAATGATCCCCCCTTGGGATAAAACAAGCCAAGATGTAAAGTGCCACTAAGGTAGCGGAAAATACTCTTGACAGCCTGCCAATGCTTAGACCCTGGGCTATGCATAAATCTGCTGACCTGCGAGACTGCAAACTGAATATCTGGCCTCGTGTTGCATACATAAATGAGACAGCCAACAGCAGTTTGGTAAAGAGTGACATCAGCAGGATCGCCAGCATCATGTAGACTCAACTTCAAACCTGTTTCAATGGGAGTGGCAATAGGTTTGCAATCCTCAAGTCCAAACTTACATAGCAATGTCTCTATGTAACTTTTCTGACACAAGGCAATACCACCATCACACTGCTTAAACTGTATACCCAAGTAATGATGCAACAGCCCCAAATCTTTCATCTTGAAAGTAGCATTCAAATCAGCCTTAAATTCAGCAATGTCTCTCATTTGGTCCAGTGATCAGCAAATCATCAACATAAAGAACCACAATGAGAAATACATCATCCTCACGCTTTACATACAATGTGCTTTCTGTTGGACTGTTACGAAAGCCTCGTTTAACCAAATGAGTGTCAGCTTTCTCATACCAAGCACGAGGAGATTGCTTCAACCCATACAAAGCCTTCTTACATTTGCACACTTTGTCCTCTTGTCCTTTTATGACAAAACCGCGACGCTGCGTTACATAAACTTCCTCAAATATGTCACCATTCAAGAAAGCAGTAACAATGTCTGATTGATGTACATCCCAACCAAAATGAGCTGCCAATGCACATAGAAAACGCACAGTAGTCATACGACAAGTGGGAGCAAAAGTCTCTTCATAATCTATGCCTTTTTGTTGTGCATAACCCTTTGCAACAAGTCGAGCCTTATGGCGATCGATCTCACCATCCGGCTTGCGTTTCAACTTGTAAACCCACTTCGTACCAATGGCCTTTTTGCCAGGAGGCAAATCACATAAAGTCCATGTGTCATTCTCTATAAGTGCATCATATTCTGATTTCATGGCAGCAATCCAATTTTCTGAATTCTGTGCTTCATCAAAATACAGAGGCTCCTCAACATCATGTAAACTAGACACAGCCAAAGCATAACAATCTGATGCATAAGATGCATGGCGAGAGCCTGAACGAGTACGACTAGATAAAGGTGCATCCAATTTACTGTCACGCAAAGTGTGCACCAGCCATTTTGGCATACCTCTAGCCTGCTCATTTTCAGCCCTTTCCTCATCAAGTACATCATGTACATCTGCATCAGTAACAGGCTGTTCTAAAACATTTTCAGAAACCCCCATAGGCTGTACATTTGCCTCATTGGAACTTACATTCGTATTTCCACCACTGAAAAGAGGCAACAAAGTGTCATAAATGTCCTGTGAGCTTACATCACTGTCTCTAGTACATGATAGCAAGGGTTGAACAGAATCTTCCACAAACACTACATCCCGTGAAACCAGAATACGTTTTGTTTGCGGATGATACAACCTGTAACCTTTGCTTTCAGCACTATAACCAACAAAAATACATTTGACAGCCTTATCATCCAATTTTCTGCGCTGCACTTGTGGCACCAAAGCATATGCCAAACAACCAAAAACACGCATGTGCTCAATAGAAGGTTTTCTATCATGCCATGCTTCATATGGAGTAATAGACTGCAAAGCTTTTGTAGGACACCTGTTAAGTACATAAGTGGCACACATGATGGCCTCAAGCCAAAAAGAATGCGGCAAAGCTTGACTTTTGACCATACATCGTGCCATTTCCGTTAGTGACCTGTTTTTCCTCTCAGCAACACCATTTTGCTGAGGTGTATAAGGCATTGTACATTGGTGTTTTATCCCACGACTAGCCAGAAATGCATTAAATTCATGAGACATATACTCCCCCCCTCGATCGGAACGGAGGGTGCCCATAGTACATTTTGAGACATTTTCAGCCATAGCCAAAAATTGTTTGAAGCACATAAAAACTTCGGACTTCGCTTTAAGCGGAAATACCCATGCATGCCTGGAGTAATCATCAATGAAAGTCACGAAGTACAGGTAATTGCCCAAGGACGGAGTTTGCATGGGCCCACAAACATCACTATGCACAAGCTGCAACCTGCATGTGACCCTAACTGGAACCATCCTTTGGAAACTTAGAACGTTGCATTTTACCCAGAATACAGCCTTCACAAACATGTTTGACAGGTGCTTCAAGAGGCGGCAAAGAAGCAACCATATCAGATTTCTGCAAACGCAGCAAACTGGCAAAATTCAGATGACCAAAACGTGCATGCCAAAGTTTTGCATCTGAAATAGCCCTTGAATCTGCAACAGCATTTGCAAAATTTTGTCCACACTTGTCATACAAAGTGAGCTTATACAGCCCACGGCACAAAAGCCCAAATGCAACAATTTCATCACCAAAACTGAGATCATGAACTGTACATCTGTCATCCACAAATTTGACTACAAGTCCAAGTCTAGCAAGTGCGGATACAGACAAGAGATTCTTCTTGATCCCAGGTACATAAAGTGCATCAACAAGTGTGAAGGAACTGCCATTAGCAGCAGTGAGCACAATCTTTCCAACTCCGTGAACTGGATAAGAGGCGTTGTTGGCACAAGTGACTGAATTCCCATGAGGGACAGACTCGAGAGAGGTAAACAATTCACGATGTGAGGTAATGTGCTTTGTAGCACCACTATCGAAATACCACACATGTGAATCTGCAGCAACTGACAAGCATGCATCATGGACAGCAGGATTGTAAGTGCACTCTGCGCTAAAAGCCCATTCTGCATCAACATCAGCATCACAATCTCCTTTCACAGAAGACTCAACAATGGCTGCATTTGTAGTGGAACCAGCATTTGCAGTGGAACCACCCTCTTTCTTCTTAGCCTCTTTGGCCTTCAACTTAGGACACGACTTGATCAAGTGATCATTGGCTTTACAATAATGGCAACACATCTTCTTTTTGCCCTTATCACCAGAATTGCTAGACGAAGTGCTGCCAGCAGAAGCATTAGGAACAGAATTTTTGCCACTCGCAGCAGAACCATAAGAAGTGGCTGCATTACTGTTACCACCCTTTCTTTGAGAAGCAATAAAAGCCTGTTCAACTGCACGCTACCTAGTCCTGTTTTTTCTAGAAAGTGACTCTTGCAACAGCAATGTGCATAATGCATCAAACTTGACAACTTCAGGATTTCCTTGGGTCATCAGTCTCCAAGTACTAGCAAAAGTCTGGTAGGAATCTGGTAAGGCATCAAGAACAGTCTGCACAAGGGAACTGTCCGAAATGACTTCACCTGCAGAAATGAGTTGCTCATTGATATCCTTGACACTAGCAAGGAAAGTGTCCATATCATCTTCCTCATGCATAATCTTCTACTCTAGCTCTTTACGCAGCAAAGCAATTTTAGCCTCATTGCGGCTTGCATAAAGACCTGCTAGAATATCCCAAGCCTGTTTTGCAGATTTTGCTGAACGGATGTGAGGAATAATGGTGCGCTTCACAGACAACGCAATCAATGCATGAGCCTGCGCATCCTTAACATCCCAACGAGCTTGTTCTGTCGTAGGCAAAACAACTCTAACAGCTGCAATCCTTGCAGCAAGACCTGCAACATCCTCAATATCGCCTACATCTTCAGAACCAGGACGTACATCAATGCCGTGCACAATGTTCCAGACACCTTTTGACACAAGAACATGTTGCATCATATAAGCCCACATAGGGTAGTTGTCCCCATCCAACCTGTCCCCAGCAGCAAACATCTTGAACACATCTGTGTTGTTGTTGTCAGCCATGGTAAATGCTGCACCTGATGTGAAAACTGCCCGAAAATAGGAGAAATGGAGCGGGAACAACTTGTGCTATATAGCACAAACCGTAGAAGACTATAAGGCACCTGTTATGCAGAAAACGGCACTGACAGAAAATTTGCACAAAATGACGAAATAGCCTGTGCAGTACTACCCGTAATGGAAACGGAGGCCGAAATGAGCCCAAATCAAAATTCTGAGCAGACCAAGCGCTTTGAGCTTTCCCAAAATATTTGTTGACCTGCGAACGCTTGCCAAAGCTCACTGAAATCGGAGAAAGTGAGCAGGCGTGTGCTGGAGCAGCTGGCGACTAAGCCCGGGAGGACGTGACCTGCTCTGATACCAATTGTTGGAATTAGGGTTGCAGAGAAACACACACAGCTTGGAGAAGACGAAGGAAGCTCAAGGCGCACAATAGAGAGTGTGTTACTTAGTGTGCAATGGAAAGGATAGATAGCCCTAGAGTGATGGGCGTATGTATATGCACGGGGGGAAAAAACCTCCTAAAGAGGGGAAAAAATGCCCCGGCGGTCCTAGTGTGTTCACACACATCACTACCACATGTATATGGTAACATTTAGATCCCTTTTAATGAGGTTCTCTAAGAATGCATAGGCAAACAATTAATTATTCGAAGTCTTTTAAAATGTGTATTTCTAAGCTTTATAAGTGGATTTTCAATTAAAAATAAAAAAATTTGATTTCTATTTTTTGTACCTTAATTGTTATGGCTAAAGTCTGTGTACTTTTAATCATATATCTTAAATTTTGTAAATCTACCCTTTACATTACAAGTTACGTAAAATGTTTCTTTTAAACACTACTCTCTCTCTCTCTCTCTCTCTCTCTCTCTCTCTCTCACACACACACACACACACACACACACATTATTATGAGTTTAACCTTTTTAAAATAGATTTTTAACCCTTATCACCCCTCAATTAAAAGGCATTCCTAATGGCTTCAAAAAAAAAAACACTACTTACATGGTGCAAAGGCATTCTAAAGAGAAGAAAATGTTGAAGAGAAACACAAATGCACCAATGTGCACTTGGCCACCTTTTTATATGGACTCAAAAAATCTTTTTACTTTCCACCTTCATGTATCTTTTTATTTCTTAAAGTCACCCTTCACTTATGCATTTAAGATGTTTTGAAAGGATTTTTATTTTTTCGAGATTGGTGGGCCCTAATGGCTTCAAAAAAATTAATAGGTATTTCTTTTTTTATTTAATTCAAAGATTCTCTCAACAACAACAAAAATGATGTGTTAGTCTATAGAGAGAGAGAGAGAGAGAGAGAGAGAGAGAGAGAGAGAACACTCTAAAGAGAAGAAAACGCTAAAGGGAAATTAAAAGAGAAGAGAAACACCTCTTTATATGGCCACAAAATGTCTTTTGACTTTCCACCTTCATCTCTCTTTTCATTTCCTAAAGTCACCCTTCACTTATGCACTTAATATGTTTTGAAAGAATTTTAAATTTTGTGAGATTAAGGAGAGCTAATCACTTTTTTGCCTTTGGAAGACCCATTTGAAGACTTCACCTTGTTTTCTCAATTTGCTACAATGTTTCCAAGTGATTTTTCATACATTATTTTTTATGTTGAAATGTAGTCTAAATAGTTTATTGTTACACTTTTGGAATATATTGTAGTTTAAATAGTTTATTGTTACGCTTTTTTCAAGAAACATAATATTTTATTATGATAACAAATGTTTTGAAAAATTAGTGTCTTGTTCTCTCTCACAAAGAAACCTTTTATCATTAAATTCTTCTCATAGCCTTATGTAAACTATAGTGAACTTTCACCTTTTTCACCTTGTTTTAGTAGGATATAATGCATTCTTGTATGAGCTAACTACTCTTAAATTGAAGATTTCAAAGTTCAAACATATTGGGTCTATCCACAATTCATTAATTAATTTGTTTAGAAGATTCTCTTATACATTAGCGATCAACTGCAATCTCTCAGCTGCATCAGATGCACGCGCACATAAGCGATCCGCCGCCTTCCCTCTGTCTCAGGTTCCTGCAGCTAGGAGTCGGCTCCAACGACAAACGCTGCCAGCAGCCTCTACCAATGCCCCCGTCATGTCCCTTGCAGGCAACGCTACTGCACACTTGCCCATGCGTTCTCCACAGACCGCCTCCGACGACATGAGCACCTACGCCTCGTCTCGGGTCCCTTGCGACTCCATCCCTGCTCTTTCCACTTCCCATGGACCGCTATGAAGAAACGCAGTAGCGAGCAGGTACCTGCGACACACTCTCTTTGTGTTCGGCTACTCCTCAAGCGAAAAGATCTCTCTCTGCCCTCGTCTGGATACATGGCGCGTCTCTCTCTCTTCCACGCGCCCTCTGCTACGTACGCGAGCCCACAAAATTCCTTTCCTTGAATTTGTCCTGACAAATTTGAAACCAAGTAAAGTTTTTAAGTTTTCACACTATGGTCCTCTATTTTCAGACGGAATTTCTCCTTTTTCCCTTCTGCCTCAACCGACACTCTTAAAATTCAAAACGACACGATATTATAGCGTACTTTCCAATGTTCGCATTTCACACTCTGTTTCTCCTTTTCCCTTTTCCCTTAACCAGCATTTTTGAAATTGAAAACGGCACGATATTAAGCTGACGCACATTTTTCGCAAACATTGGTACTCTCCATCGCTCTACTCTCGCCTTTACGCATGCCCATGAAAATCTCCCTCTCTTGGCCATTGGAACTTTCCCTAAGATACCACAAAAGACATAAGAAAATTTTTTTGCCTCTCGAGTCAAAGAGAATCTCCTTTGATTCTCTCTAAAAGAAATGGAAAAAAGAAGCGACATATTATATTATCGTGCACAAACCCAACATTTGCATTTTGGTTTTTCTTTTTTATAAATAACTTTCAAAGCACGGAGTCTTTTTTCCCCTACTTCCCCTATCTATACTATTATAAAAGGGAGAAGGATTCTGCCCCTCCCCCCTGTCACATGGCGCGACCTCCTTGATTCAGCCCGTGTGTCCTGTAGCGTCGGCATGACGATGGATTGAGCACTTGCTAGAGAGAGAGAGAGAGAGAGAGAGAGAGAGAGAGGGAGAGAGAGAGGCGGAAGGCTGCTGACCACACTAGTGTGTATAATGTATTCAACAAATGCATATGGAAGTCTACCTTCTACTAAGAGTATCTGTCTTCCACACTTATTTTGACTTTGTGATTTTTATCACTTGCTTGAGATCATGGCTGGCATTTCTTGTATAAATTTTTTTTTTTTATTAGTCAAATCTTATGGTGCACATCTTTGGAGGACCATTTCTCATTCACTCTCTCTCACTTTAACGCCTTAACATTTCTTCCCTTCAACCACACACGCGTGGTTGTGAGCCACAAATGGCTTTGGGGGGTCATTTCTTTCAGTCAAGTTTTGAGGGGGTCATTGAAAACTGTTGTCCCCCTTTAGTGCGGGTCCCCTAACTCCCTTTTTCGTCAAAGGCTTGCTTGAAAGCCAAAAACTTAGATTCAAAAATTGTACTCCTTTCTCCTTGTTCCCTAAGACACGTTTTAACATGCCAATGTGAGTTGGATGTCCTCTCTTGTTTCTTTACGCAATGCATGATGAGAATTATTGTGAGCATTCAGGATGGAGACATTTTACTTTTCTGTTCTATTTGTAAAGATCTTATGCATTTGGTTTCCTTCGCTATCATTCACCATCTCATTTTACATGAAAGCTAAGAAAATTCGTAAAAATATTACTTATTGTTTATGCTCTCGTATTTCCTATGAGGCCTCTCTCTATCTATCTCGCATGTGAGTAATTTAGAGACAAGTTTCATGTGAGAGAAAAAGGGGGGAGAGAGAGAGAGAGGACGAAACAAGGAACTTTAATGTCTTAGAAATAATCCAAAGACACCTGAAAGATCTTTGACAAGCCTTAAACTCAAAACCTATTATTCTACATGAATGAGAGAGGTTTCAAAAGCGGAATGGGACTTCAAAAGCGCATACAGACTTTAAAAACATTAATATATAGTCATTGACCAATAAAGACGATATTATTATCCTGTGGTTCTAATCTTCGTGCAACTTTAGACCAAGGTGTGTAGGGATCAAGCATGGCTAGAGAATGTGAGTTTGTTAGAGCTAGCGACAAATAGTTGAAAAAATGCAAACGGACTTTGGAAATGACTTGTGTACTTCAAAACGCAAACGAACATTGATAAACAAAGTAAAATAACGCAATCAAACTTCAAAAGCCAATAAAGACGAGATTATTATCCTGTGGTCCGAGAGAGAGAGAGAGAGAGAGAGAGAGAGAGAGAGAGATCGTTTTTGGATTTCTAAAAGAAGCCTTAGAGGAGAGATGAGTTAGGCATACTTTGAATGTTTTTAGTGATGATTGAGAAATGTTACTAGTATGAGACCCGCGCCGTGCGTTGCTGCGGCCAAGAAAAAGCAAGTTCCAATTTTGGTAACCCTCCTCAGGCTCCCTCCCCCTTCAAGGTGAAAACATGCGTAAACATTCTCTATGCATCCACAAGGTAGTACCAATTATATATTGAATGCTTTATTATCAAAATAAATCATCCTATCCAAAGCTCTAATAAAATTTTCCATCCAACTATCAATAAATAGTGATCTTATGTAGGAAGTAGGAGGTGACATCTAGAACCTCTAAAAAAGACAACCCAATGAAGAGCCACCCATGTGCACAACTCATTTTTCTATCATTGTTGAAGTATAATTGCTAATTTTTTAAGCCGTTACATTGTCCCATGGCTCTTTATATTGTTAAATGTTGTTTGCTAGCAATATGGACATAAGATACCACTTGGGGCTCCTAGGATGACAATTGTTTTAGGATGTATAGATATTCTGTATAGCCATGGTAAACTTGGTGTTTAAGCTATAAAGTTTTGCATAGCGTGTACAACATATGAATGATTCTTCAAAACACAAACAAAGGTGAACGCATTTGGATGTTGCATATCTTCTTGCATTTGCTTATGATAAAGCTTCCTACTCTTGCCCTTGTAATGGGCATATCTTGCGGTCAATGTAGTACAATAGATGCTAGATAATACTCAAACTATAAGTCAAAGCCTTATTTTACTTTCAATAAGTATGCCACACTTTTAAAACCGTCTTGCCAATACCTCCCTTCACCTCCTCTGAAAGCATCCCAAACCTTCCTCATCATCGTTCACAATTGATTGAATATTAAGAGAAGCCCTTGCTTTGCCTTCCCTAAAAATCGTCAAGAGCTTCCTCACCTTTTTGCAGTGTTTCCCTCATAGGGCATAAGCACAGTCCAAGAGCATATAGTGCAACAAACAATGAACTCCTAGAGGCAACATTTGGAATGAGATCTAGAAAGAAGCCCTTCCTTTTCCTCCTTTGAAAGTATCCCAAAGCTAATTGAGAAGCCCTAGCTTTGCCTCCCCTCAAAAGAGCCCATAGCTTCCTCACCGTTCTCTCGTCTTTCCCTTGCTTGGACTAACGGCAACCCAAGATCATATATTGCAACAAACAATGCAATCCAAGAGACAACATTTTGCAATAAGATCTCATCAACGGCTTTCAAAATATCACCATAGTTGGCGTACATGTTGGCCAAAGCATTGTCAAAACATGAGGTTTTCTTCTAGGAGCCCCACTTACCACCACATTATAAATTTATTTCTCATGTCAATTTCTTGCAGAGTGGAAAATTCCATTAAGTTGCAACGTTGCAAAGAAGCCCTTTTTTAAACTCGTCTGAAAGCATCCCAAAGCTTCCTCATCATTCATAGGTTATCATCTAGAAAGAATCCTTGGCATTGTCTCCCCTAAAAAAGCCCAAAGGTGTCTGCCATTTCCCTCAAGTTTCCCTCATTGGGCATAAGGGCACTCCAAGAGCATATGCTACAACATCCAATCCTATCCAAGAGACAACATTTCAAAATGGGAGTGCGGTGTCAAAATCTTGTGCTTTCAACAATACAAAAAACTTGAAAAACAAAGCTCTACCAAGCACGATGATGCTACTTTCCAATAGCCCTTGACTACTCATCTCATCCTGAATGTGCTCACCCATTTTATCTTCTTGCATTATATCGTGTGCCTTAAAAATGCAAGTGCAGGTGACTGCATTAAGAGAGGGGCCCGAACTACATATTCGATTAACATAACCTAGAGTTTCTTTGTCATAATAATCAATATCTAATTCTCCTAAATGATTTTCTCATATTAAACTGATCATTTAATGTGGGGAAGTGCCAGGGGAGAAAAAGCTAGAATATTGGTTAAGCTAGCAGACCGGCCACAGTAGGGATCCAAAGGAGGGAAAATAGGGATCCAAAGGGGGGGCCATCTGCAAAAGAGCCATGTGCAACAATGGGCTAAAAAGACCCTAAGGTTCAGCCCATTAAGACTTCCAAAATGCTAAGGTTCCAAAATTCAAAGGTTGTGTCCAAAGGGTTAAAGCTTAGGGGGAATTGGATGCTTTGTGTGCTCTCCAAAGTCAATGCATATCCCTACATGGGAGGGGGCGAGCCCTTCTTCTAGGGGATGAGAGAGAAAGTCACACACACACACACACACACACACACACACACACACACACACAGGCTCCCTTTACACAAAGGGAATTAGGGACACATGTCAGCTCCCTAGCCCAGATGCCTACAAGGTGTGCCCAATTCCTATTGTGGATGACCCTTGAAGTGGACCAATGAGAATTAGGCTAGAGTAAATTTAGCCTAATTAATTTTAAAACACTTAATCAAAAGAACCAATGAAAATTAAGTCTCCTGGACGATTATTGGACAACATGAGAAGGGGTCCAATAGGAATTGAGCAGCCCAATGGGCTACTTAATTCCTATTGGTCAGAATGGGGAAAGGTCCAATGGGGATTTAATTCATTTAAATCAATTAAGTTTAATTGATTAAGCTCTCACAAAAGGGGAAAGGTGGACACATGTCAGAAGGCTATCACTTATGCTGCTTATTAGCCATTGGCTGAGCTTGGCATTGTCCAATAGGGAGCCTGCAAGAGCAAATAGCAAGGGGGCTCGCCCAAGAGATAGAGGGGGCTGATTTTTGCAAGGCATTATCACACACACACTCACACAATCTCATGTGTGAAGAAAGAGAAGACTATCTCTTCCCAAGCTTTAATGGAGAGCTCATCACCTACTCCAAGCTTGTGAGATAGAAGCCTACATCAACATACTCTTGGCTTGTGGATGCAAATCCAACCAAGAGCCAAGCTTCAATGCATGCTCATCTCCTCTACCAAGCTAATTACTAAGCTAAAGCTATGCTAATATGAGTGATTATGTGAGGAGATGTACATCTTTCTCGTAAGATACTCCTTCTTCCTCTCAATCTACTCTCATACCCTGCTAGCTCTCACCATCTTCGAAGGTGTGTGAGGTCTTGGGTCTGAGAACGGGGATAATTCAAGTTGTGTTTGCTAAGTGTTTTGCTTAGTGCATGAAGCTTTCATCTTCATTGCACTAGCTAGTCTTGAAGGAACACAAAGAATTGTATTGTACAATGTCTCTCTTGATGGGAGAAACCATAATACAAAGCCTTTTGGAGGAGGTACCGGCTCCATGCAAATCCGGTCCTCAACTATTGTCATTAGCTTAATTTCTCTCTCTTTTGAAAGTATTGTCAATGCTATCTAACTAGGTGTTATGCTTTTTGTTGCTCTCTCCACCCAAGCACTCTTGTAATTCTCATTAGGAATCTATTCTAATGAAATACCCACTATGTTCATGCTAATTTCCGCTACACATAAGTTTTTAGACCATTAAATGTTACATTGGTATCAGAGCACAAGGTTTCTCTTTTCTTGCTCAAGAAGGGAGGTCCTCAAGCTAGCTGAAATGGTTGGTATTATTAAGTGCCTGTGAGTAAGTAGAATAGGGATTTTTCAGCCTTGCAGTGCGCCTGCCTTTGTGCAGTTAACGGGGCATCACCGTCGAGAGCTATGGTCTTAATAGTGGAGTCCTACGGGGCTTGCCTATGGCTTAGCCTATGGCTTAACCACTATTGAGCTATTAGAAGCTTGACAGGAGCCGGTGCTGTTTTGGTGTTGAAAGACCCTCTCTTCTATTCCTTGCAATTAATGGTATTCGAGCCGTGGGTACAGTAGCTTGAGTGCTTTTTCTAAAGGGGTAAAGAGGAGTAGCAACTAGGGCTTGAAGTGCTAAAGTACACCTAAAAATTTTACACCTAAAAGTTGTTAGAATGGATGACAATAGTAAAGAGAGTGAAATTAATGTTGATAACTTTGATTTTGCTCATGAGCAAGCTACTAATGATGCTTCAATACTTGTTAACTATCTTGTTTCTAGGCTTCAACAAGCCATGGGCAATCCATCTCTCCAAAGTGAAGTGCAACGGCAGCTCTGTGCTCACGGGATTCTCCAAGCTCATCACCATGATGAGAGAACACCTAGGAAGCCTCCTTGTGAGACTACCAAAAGAGGTCTCTCTCCGATTCGGGAAGAAGAAGAGAATCCATACGAAGGGCTCAAGAATTTACTTCTTGACGATGCATCTCCTTCCCAAAGGAGAACTCAAGAGCCTCCACCGAAGCAACGAGAAAGAAGTGAGTCTCCCGCCACCTCGGTGGAGATGGATCCACGAAGACGGCGGGCTAAACGCTCTCCATCACCACCTAAGCGGAGAAGACCATCATACTCTTCTCCACGTCATAATTCAAAGAGGGATGATAAAAAGCAAGAGAAGAAAAAGGCGAGAAAGAGGACACCCTCTTCTTCATCCTCTTCCTCTTATGAAAGTGATGGTGAAGACAACGAAGATCAAGACAAGAAAAAGGCGAGAAAGAGGTCACCCTCTTCTCCACCTTCTTCAAATTCTTCACCTTCTGAAGAAAGTGATGGTGCAACCTTTGAACCATCAAAAAGGAGAGGCCATAGAAAATCCTATGCCGCATGGAAGAGGTCATCCAAGTTGAAGAAATTCAAAGAGGGAGGGAAGAGCAGCTCTTTCCTTACCTATGATGGTACCTTTGGTGCTACGGACAAAGTCTTGGCCTTTATCCAGCAATTTGATGCGGCGTTTGGAGATGAGGGCTTCACGGAGTCCTCTAAGCTATGCCATGTAGCTATGCACTTTCAAAAGTCCACCAAACAATGGTGGTATAGCCTACGAGCCAACGGTGAAGCTCCACGAACATGGAAAGCTTTAAGAGCTTCCATTATGAAGCAGTTTTTGGCCACCGATGCCAAAGACAAAGTACTGACCGAATGGCGAAGCTTAAAGCTCTCTCCCAATGATCTTATCCACAAATAAGTAGACAAATTTTGGGACCTACAACTCAAAGCCACTTTCTTCAAAAAGTTGGATTTTTGAGAGCAAAAGCAACAATTTTGTGCGGGCTTAACCGAAGAAATGGCGGAGTATGTCAACTCCCAAAGGCCACGTATCATATCGGCGGTAATATACCATACTATGGTGGCCTCTCGAATCAATTTCCAAACGGGGGCTAAAAGAAATAATAAGCCCCCGGAAAACAAGGGTTCCAATGAGCCTAAGGGGAAGGACAATGTCCAAAAGTCTCCTAAGGGCAACTCCAACAAAGCTAAAGAGAAGGGAGTTTACAAAGGTAGAATAAACTCTCTCCTGAAGAGCTTGAGCCTTATCGTAAGGATAACCGGTGTTTCAAGTGCGGCGAAAAAGGGCATGCGTACCACGCTTGTCCCCAAAAGAACAACCGCCAAGATCCTCCTAGAGCTTCCTTGGTTGAAATCCAAGAGGAGGAGACTCGCCAAACTCACCACAAAGGATCTCCTCTATGCCATGCTTGGGGAAAGGTAAGAGAACATGATGCTTTTATTCTCTTTGACCCTGGTTCTACTCACAATTTTATATCTATGGAGTTAGCCACCAAGCTAGGCATACAATCCTACGAGATGGGAGATGTCCTACCCGCAGACAGTGCCTTCAAGGGGCAAGAAGCTTCAGTCACTCCCTTAATTGGGAAATTGAGGCTTCATGTCCAAGGCTATGTGGACAAAGAGGACTTCTTTATCTCTCCTCTCATCCATGAGGGTGTAATCCTAGGGGCACCATGGTTTGACCACCTAGCTGCCGATGTTAAATTTCCTAAAAGGAGAATCTCCTTTAAGTTCAGGGAAAAAGACATGTATATAGATGCTAAGGAAATGGGTAACACTATCCCCATTGTACATACACCAGCTTTCAACAAGTCAATAAAGAGCTCTATTTCTGTGTACATGATTTTTGTTAAAGACTCTCAAAATGAACCTAATGCTTTAACAAAAGAAAATAAAAGCAACCAAAAGGAATTAGAGTTATCCAATTTTCTCAAGGGGTTTCAAGATGTTTTTATTGACGACATCCCTTGTGAGCTACCTCCTAAACGAGGTAATGATGACCATGCAATTGAACTTCTTCCAGGAAGTTCACCGCCTAACAAACCTCCTTATAGAGTTTCTCAAGCTCAACAAGAGGAGATTATGCGGCAAGTGCATGAGTTAGTTGAGAAGGGTATGGTTAGGCCAAGCTCATCTCCATTTTGCTCACCTGTGCTATTAGTGAAAAAGAAAGATGGCACATATCGTATGTGTGTCGACTATAGAGCACTAAATAGGATCACTATCAAGAACAGGTTTCCCGTTCCACGGGTTGAAGACCTATTTGATAAGGTACAAGGATCGACCTACTTCAGTAGGATTGACCTAAAAAGTGGCTATCATCAAATAAGGATAGTTGATCAAGACATTGTAAAGACTCCATTATCCTTTTGAAGATGCTTAATAAGATAATTCTTAAACTTAATCAGATATCATCGGATAGACTTACCGCCTCTTACTACCTTGTCTTCATGTCGGAGAAGGACTCTGGCTGCAGCACCTCCTCTTGGTCCTTGGTCTCCGGTTGGTCTTCAATAGTTGGTTCTTGAGGTGGCTCTCCTTTGTAAGGCTTTAATAGGCTCACATGGAAAGCATTGTGTATGAGCCAATGATTGGGCAACTTGAGTTGATAGGCCATCTCATTGATTGGCCTAAGAATCTAGAAGGGACCATAGTACCTTTTTGCTAGTTTAGCATAGTACTTTTGGTGGCCCGTAGGATTCTTGCCCGTCCTGTGCCTTAATCGAGCCTTGGGAAACTTTAAAAAGACCCAATCATTTTCTTTAAAGGCTTGGGATCTTCTGTGCTTGTCAGCAGCAGCCTTTTTCCTTTGCTGTGAGATAGATATAGCATCCTTAATCTTTTGGAAAGATTCTTGTAGGTCTCGGCTATACTCATCTGCAGCGAAGATTTTCCCATGTACCTTAAGTAGCAAGGGACTTTTTGATCTTCCCTCAATTACCTAGAAAGGTGCTTTTCCCGTGGAAGTATGTGCAGTGTTATTGTAAGCATACTCCACTAAGGGTAAGTACTTCTCCCATTGGGATCTTTGATCTACTTCCGTTACATAGGCTTTTAGTAGATCGAGAATGGTTAGGTTAGCTATTTCACTTTGGCCATCCGTTTGTGGATGATAGGCTGAAGAGAAGTTTAGCCTTGTCCCTAAATTCGCAAAGAGACCCTTCCAGAAATTACTGGTCATTCTAGGATCTCTATCCGACACTATGGACATTGGCAAGCCATGGTACTTGAAAATTTGTGAAATGAAGAGGCTTGCCATTTAATGGGCTTTGATAGTCTTTTTGACAGGTATAAAATGAGCTTGTTTACTGAACTTGTAGACTATCGTCCATATTCCTGTATTCCTATGGATAGACTTAGGCAATTCAAAGATAAAATCCATGGATATGCTCTCCCATGGTGAATTAGGGATTGGCAAGGGTTGAAGCAATCCAAGTTGCTTCCCTCTATCAAATTTTGTCTTTTGGCATACCACACATTTAGAAACATACTCTTGTATGTTCACTTTCATGGTAGGCCAATAGAAATATGTTTCAATTCCCTTTAAGGTAGATTGAATCCCTCTATGCCCCGCATAAGGTGGAGCATGATATTCATACATTACTTTCTCACGTAGTGAGTTAGTAACGCATAGTCTATTGCCATAGAGAAACATGGCTCTTTTGCAGATGGCCCCCCCTTTGGATCCCTATTTTTCCTCCTTTGGATCCCTACTGAGGCCGGTCTGCTAGCTTAACCAATATTCTAGCTTTTTCTCCCCTGGCACTTCCCCACATTAAATGATTAGTTTAATATGAGAAAATCATTTAGGAGAATAAGATATTGATTATTATGACATTACCTCTCTGTTGAAATCATAGTCGTCCTCGACTATGGTGTAGAGAAGAGAAAGCATATTCATGAGTCCTTTTCTTAGCGGGTAGAGGATCCCTATGTTACCCTACGACATCATTCCACAATGGATGACTAGTCCATTTGGCGCTTGAGAGCCTCAGGCTGCCGCAAGCATGTCTGCACATTAGTCCTATCAGTCTTCCATAGTAGAGTGACAAGCTCTACTTGGTGTTTGGGAGACGTCGTCTCCGCAAACTAGATCTAAGCATGCATACTACTTCATTTTTGTGCACAATAAAGAAAAAGAGAGTCTTATAAGACAAAAAAAACTTTGTTCCTTTTTAACATTTTCTACATTTGCTTACTCTTGGGAAGCATTGTAAGCATTGACAAGGTTTAGGTTATCCTTTAATTATATGCCTTGCATCCATCTAGCATCTTCAAAAGGATAATTCTTAAACTTAATAAGATATCGTCGGATAGTCTTACCGCCTCTTAGTACCTTGTCTTCATGTCGGAGAATGGACTCGGGCTGCAGCACCTCCTCTTGGTCCTCGATCTCCGGTGGGTCTTCAATAGGTGGTTCATGAGGTGGCTCTCCTTTGTAAGGCTTTAATAGGCTCACATGCAAACCATTGTGTATGAGCCAATGATTGGGCAACTTGAGTTGATAGGCCATCTCATTGATTGGCCTAAGAATCTGAAAGGGACCATAGTACCTTTTTGCTAGTTTAGCATAGTACTTTTGGTGGCCCGTAAGATTCTTGCCCGTCGTGTGCCTTAATCGAGCCTTGGGAAACTTTAAAAAGACCCAATCGTTTTCTTTAAAGGCTTGGGCTCTTCTATGCTTGTCAGCAGCAGCCTTTTGCCTTTGTTGTGAGATAGAGATAGCATCCTTAATCTTTTGGAAAGATTCTTGTAGGTTTCGGCTATACTCATCTGCAGCGAAGATTTTCCCATGTACCTTAAGTAGCAAGGGACTTTTTTATCTTCCCTCAATTACCTCGAAAGGTGCTTTTCCCGTGGAAGTATGTGCAGTGTTATTGTAAGCATACTCCACTAAGGGTAAGTATTTCTCCCATTGGGATCTTTGATCTACTTTCGTTACATAGGCTTTTCGTAGATCGAGAATGGTTAGGTTAGCTATTTCACTTTGGCCATCCGTTTGTGGATGATAGGCCGAAGAGAAGTTTAGCCTTGTCCCTAAATTCTCAAAGAGACCCTTCCAAAAATTATTGGTCATTCTAGGATCTCTATCCGACACTATGGACATTGGCAAGCCATGGTACTTGAAAATTTGTGAAATGAAGAGGCTTGCCATTTGATGGGCTTTGATAGTCTTTTTGACAGGTATAAAATGAGCTTGTTTACTGAACCTGTCGACTATTGTCCATATTCCCGTATTCCCATGGATAGACTTAGGCAATCCAAAGATAAAATCCATGGATATGCTCTCCCATGGTGAATTAGGGATTGGCAAGGGTTGAAGCAATCCAAGTTGCTTCCCTCTATCAAATTTTGTCTTTTGGCATACCACACATTTAGAAACATACTCTTATATGTTCACTTTCATGGTAGGCCAATAGAAATTTGTTTCAATTCCCTTTAAGGTAGATTGAATCCCTCTATGCCCCGCATAAGATGGAGCATGATATTCATACATTACTTTCTCACGTAGTGAGTTAGTAACGCATAGTCTATTTCCATAGAGAAGATAACCATCTTGTAAGGTAAATGGTTCTTCTTTCTTCCCTAATGCAAGGGCTGAAATCACATCTCTAAAATCGGGATCAATAGCATACTCATCTATCATTGAAGATAGATCATTGTGAGTTGCTATGGAAACCGCATTCACTCTCGGTCGTCTTGAGAGTGCATCAGCTACTTGATTACGCTTGCCAGCAATGTGAGCAATATGAAAATGAAATTGCGAAAGGAAATTTGCCCACCTCATTTGTTTGTCGGAGAGCTTGGTCTGCGTCATGAAGTACTTAAGACTTTGGTGATCCGTTCGCAGAATGAAAGGAGTCCCCAATAAATAGTGCTTCCATGAGTCTAAGGCATGTAGAATTGCAAGGAGTTCCTTTTCGTATATGCCTAGAGCTTGCTCAACAGGGTCGAGCCTTCGACTCTCATAGCTTATGGCGTGCCCTTCTTGGAGAAAAACAGCTCCAAGGCAATCACCACAAGCATCACATTGGACCTCAAATGGTTTTGAGAGATCCGGTAGTGTAAGCACAGGTTGAGAGATAAGCTTTTGTTTAAGCTTTTCGAAAGCATTGTTCTGCTTAGCAGACCATGTATACCTAACGCTTTTCTTTGTTAGGTCATGTAATGGTCCCGCAATTTGTGAGAACCTTTCTATGAAGCGTCTATAGTATGCACACATACCTATAAAGCTTCTTAGTTCATGAAGATTCCTTGGTTTAGGCCATCCTTTTATTACCTCTAACTTAGATGGATCCATTTGGATGCCATCTTGAGAGATAATATAACCTAAATACTGAATCTCTTGCAAGAAAAATTCACTTTTCTTTCGATTAACATAAAGTTTATTCTCTCTTAAAACTTGAAATATTACCTGGAGGTGTTGCTTGTGTTCCTCCAATGAATTAGAGTAGATGATAATATCATCAAAGAACACTCTTGTGAAGGTTCGATGAGGCCTGAACAGCTTCTCCATCAAGCGGTTGAATGTGGCTGGTGCATTGGTCAAGCCAAAACGCATGACAATGTATTCGTAAAGACCAAATGTGGTGCGAAATGCGATCTTTACAATGTCTTGATCAACTATCCTTATTTGGTGATAGCCACTTTTTAGGTCAATCCTACTGAAGTAGGTCGATCCTTGTAGCTTATCAAATAGGTCTTCTACCCGTGGAACGGGAAACCTATTCTTGATAGTGATCCTATTTAGTGCTCTATAGTCGACACACATACGATATGTGCCGTCTTTCTTTTGCACTAATAGCACAGGTGAGCAAAATGGAGATGAGCTTGGCCTAACAATACCCTTCTCAACTAACTCATGCACTTGCCGCATAATCTCCTCTTGTTGAGCTTGAGAAACTCTATAAGGAGGTTTGTTAGGCGGTGAACTTCTTGGAAGAAGTTCAATTGCATGGTCATCATTACCTCGTTTAGGAGGTAGCTCACAAGGGATGTCGTCAATAAAAACATCTTGAAACCCCTTGAGAAAATTGGATAGCTTTAATTCCTTTTGGTTGCTTTTATTTTCTTTTGCTAAAGCATTAGGTTCATTTTGAGAGTCTTTAACAAAAATCATGTACACGGAAATAGAGCTCTTTATTGACTTGTTGAAAGCTGGTGTATGTACAATGGGGATAGTGTTACCCATTTCCTTAGCATCTATATACATGTCTTTTTCCCTGAACTTAAAGGAGATTCTCCTTTCAGGAAATTTAACATCGGCAGCCAGGCGGTCAAACCATGGTGCCCCTAGGATTACACCCTCATGGATGAGAGGAGAGATAAAGAAGTCCTCTTTGTCCACATAGCCTTGGACATGAAGCCTCAATTTCCCAATAAAGGGAGTGACTGAAGCTTCTTGCCCCTTGAAGGCACTGTCTCCGGGTAGAACATCTCCTATCTCGTAGGATTGTATGCCTAGCTTGGTGGCTAACTCCATAGATATAAAATTGTGAGTAGAACCAGGGTCAAAGAGAATAAAAGCATCATGTTCTCTTACCTTTCCCCAAGCATGGCATAGAGGAGATCCTTTGTGGTGAGTTTGGTGAGTCTCCTCCTCTTGGATTTCAACCAAGGAAGCTCTAGGAGGATCTTGGTGGTTGTTCTTTTGTGGACAAGTGCGGTACGCATGCCCTTGTTCGCCACACTTGAAACATCGGTTATCCTTACGATAACGCTCAAGCTCTTCAGGAGAGAGTTTATCTTACCTTTGTAAACTCCCTTCACCTTAGCTTTGTTGGAGTTGCCCTTAGGAGACTTTTGGACATTGTCCTTCCCCTTAGGCTCATTTGAACCCTTGTTTTCCGGGGGCTTATTATTTCTTTTAGCCCCCGTTTGGAAATTGATTCGAGAGGCCACCATAGTGTGGTGTATTACCGCCGATATAGTACGTGGCCTTTGGGAGTTGACATGCTCCGCCATTTCTTCGGTTAAGCCCGCACAAAATTGTTGCTTTTGCTCTCCAAAATCCAACTTCTTAAAGACAGTGGCTTTGAGTTGTAGGTCCCAAAAATTGTTCTTTTTTATGGTTCAAAGGTTGCACCATCACTTACTTCAGAAGGTGAAGAATTTGAAGAAGGTGGAGAAGAGGGTGACCTCTTTCTCGCCTTTTTCTTGTCTTGATCTTTGGCGTCTCCACCATAGCTTTCATAAGAGGAAGAGGATTAAGAAGATGGAGAAGAGGGTGTCCTCTTTCTCGCCTTTTTCTTCTCTTGCTTTTTATCATCCCTCTTTGAATTATGACATGGAGAAGAGTATGATGGTCTTCTCCGCTTTGGTGGTGATGAAGAGTGTTTAGCCCGCCGTCTTCGTGGAGCCAGCTCCGCCGAGGTGGCGGGAGACTCGCTTCTTTCTCGTTCCTTCGGTGGAGGCTCTTGAGTTCTCCTTTGGGAAGGAGATCCATCGTCAAGTAGTAAATTCTTGAGCCCTTCGTATGGATTCTCTTCTTCTTCCAGAATCGGAGAGAGACATCTTTTGGTAGTCTCACAAGGAGCTTCCTAGGTGTTCTCTCGTCATGGTGATGAGCTTGGAGAATCCCGTGAGAACGGAGCTGCCGTTGCACTTCACTTTGGAGAGATGGATTGCCCATGGCTTGTTGAAGCCTAGAAACAAGATAGTTAACAAGCATTGAAGCATCATTAGTAGCTTGCTCATGAGCAAAATCAAAGTTATCAACATTAATTTCACTCTCTTTACTATTGTGAGCCATTCTAACAAAGAAAAGCGTTAGGTATACATGGTCTGCTAAGGAGAACAATGCTTTCGAAAAGCTTAAACAAAAGCTTATCTTTCAACCTGTGCTGACACTACCGGATCTCTCAAAACCATTTGAGGTCCAATGTGATGCTTGTGGTGATTGCCTTGGAGCTGTTTTGCTCCAAGAAGGGCACGCCATAGGCTATGAGAGTCGAAGGCTCGACCCTGTTGAGCAAGCTCTAGGCATATACGAAAAGGAACTCCTTGCAGTTCTACATGCCTTAGACTCATGGAAGCACTATTTATTGGGGACTCCTTTCATTCTGCGAACGGATCACCAAAGTCCTAAGTAATTCATGACGCAGACCAAGCTCTCCGACAAACAAATGAGGTGGGAAAATTTCCTTTCACAATTTCATTTTGATATTGCTCACATTGCTGGCAAGCATAATCAAGTAGCTGATGCACTCTCAAGACGACCGAGAGTGAATGCAGTTTCCATAGCAACTCACAATGATCTATCTTCAATGATAGATGAGTACGCTATTGATCCCGATTTTAGAGATGTGATTTCAGCCCTTGCATTAGGGAAGAAAGAAGAACCATTTACCTTACAAGATGGTTATCTTCTCTATGGCAATAGACTATCGTTACTAACTCACTACGTGAGAAAGTAATGTATGAATCTCATGCTCCACCTTATGCGGGGCATAGAGGGATTCAGTCTACCTTAAAGGGAATTGAAACATATTTCTATTGGCCTACCATGTAATTGTATTCGAGCCGCGGGTACAATAGCTTGAGTGCTTTTTCTAAAGGGGTAAAGAGGAGTAGCTACTAGGGCTTGAAGTTCCAAAGTACACCTAAAAAGTTTACACTTTAAAGTTGTTAGAATGGCTGACAATAGTAAAGAGAGTGAAATTAATGTTGATAACTTTGATTTTGCTCATGAGCAAGCTACTAATGATGCTTCAATGCTTGTTAACTATCTTGTTTCTAGGCTTCAACAAGCCATGGGCAATCCATCTCTCCAAAGTGAAGTGGGAAGGGTGTAACATTTAATGGCCTAATAACTTGTGTGTAGCGGAAATGAGCATGAACATAGTGGGCATTTCATTAGAATAGATTCCTAATGAGAATTACAAGAGTGCTTGGGTGGAGAGAGCAACAAAAAGCATAACACCTAGTTAGATAGCATCGACAATACTTTCAAAAGAGAGTGAAATTAAGCTAATGACAACAATTGAGGACCGGATTTGCATGGAGCCGGTCCCCCCTCCAAAAGGCTTTGTATTATGGTTTCTCCCATCAAGATAGACATTGTACAATACAATTCTTTGTGTTCCTTCAAGACTAGCTAGTGCAATGAAGATGAAAGCTTCATGCACTTAGCAAACACAACTTGAATTATCCCCATTCTCAGACCCAAGACCTCACACACCTTCGAAGATGGTGAGAGCTAGCAGGGTATGAGAGTAGATTGAGAGGAAGAAGGAGTATCTTACGAGAAAGATGTACATCTCCTCACATAATCACTCATATTAGCATAGCTTAGCTTAGTAATTAGCTTGGTAGAGGAGATGAGCATGCATTGAAGCTTGGCTCTTGGTTGGATTTGCATCCACATGCCAAGAGTGTGTTGATGTAGGCTTCTATCTCACAAGCTTGGAGTAGGTGATGAGCTCTCCATTAAAGCTTGGGAAGAGATAGTCTTCTCTTTCTTCACACATGAGATTGTGTGAGTGTGTGTGTGATAATGCCTTGCAAAAATCAGCCCCCTCTCTCTCTTGGGCGAGCCCTCTTGCTAAATGCTCTTCCTCTCCTTCCATTGGACCTCCCCAGGGCTAGCCTATCACCATTAAGCAGCATAAGTGATAGCCTTTTGACATGTGTCCCCCTTTCCCCTTTTGTGAGAGCTTTAGGTTAATTAACAATTCAATTAAACTCTCATTGGACCCCTTTGCCTCCTGGCCAATAGGAATCAGGCAAGCCATTGGGCTCCTGAAGGCTCATTGGACCCCTTGGGAGACTGCCCAATAGTCATCTAGGAGACTTAATTCTCATTGGTTATTTTATTAAGTGTTTTTTAAATTAATTAAACTAGATTTACTCTAGTTTCAATTTCATTGGTCCACCTCCAAGGCCATCCAATAGGAATTGGGCACACCTTGTGAGCATCTCGGCTAGGGAGCTGACATGTGTCCCTAATTCCCTTTGTGTAAAGGGAGCCTGTGTGTGTGTGTGTGTGACTTTCTCTCTCATCCCCTAGAAGAAGGGCTCGCCCCCTCCCATGTAGGGATTGCAAAGACTTTTTTGGTACACACAAAGCATCCAATTTCCCCTAGGGTTGACCTTTGGACACAACCTTTGAATTTTGGAACCTTAGCATTTTGGAAGTCTTAATGGGCTGAACCTTAGGGTCTTTTTAGCCCATTGTTGCACATGGCTCTTTTGCAGATGGCCCCCCCTTTGGATCCCTATTTTCCCTCCTTTGGATCCCTACTGAGGCCGGTCTGCTAGCTTAACCAATATTCTAGCTTTTTCTCCCCTGGCACTTCCCCACATTAAATGATCAGTTTAATATGAGAAAATCATTTAGGAGAATTAGATTGTGATTATTATGACATTTGTTAGATGAGTACGCTATTGATCCTGATTTTAGAGATGTGATTTCAGCCCTTGCATTAGGGAAGAAAGAAGAACCATTTACCTTACAAGATGGTTATCTTCTCTATGGCAATAGACTATGCGTTACTAACTCACTACGTGAGAAAGTAATGTATGAATCTCATGCTCCACCTTATGCGGGGCATAGAGGGATTCAGTCTACCTTAAAGGGAATTGAAACATATTTCTATTAGCCTACCATGAAAGTGAACATACAAGAGTATGTTTCTAAATGTGTGGTATGCCAAAAGACAAAGTTTGATAGAGGGAAGCAACTTGGATTGCTTCAACCCTTGCCAATCCCTAATTCACCACGGGAGAGCATATCCATGGATTTTATCTTTGGATTTCCTAAGTCTATCCATGGGAATACGGGAATATGGACGATAGTAGATAGGTTCAGTAAACAAGCTCATTTTATACCTGTTAAAAAGACTATCAAAGCCCATCAAATGGCAACCCTCTTCATTTCACAAATTTTCAAGTACCATGGCTTGCCAATGTCCATAGTGTCGGATAGAGATCCTAGAATGACCAGTAATTTCTGGAAGGGTCTCTTTGAGAATTTAGGGACAAGGCTAAACTTCTCTTCGGCCTATCATCCACAAACGGATGGCCAAAGTGAAATAGCTAACCTAACCATTCTCGATCTACTAAAAGCCTATGTAACGGAAGTAGATCAAAGATCCCAATGAGAGAAGTACTTACCCTTAGTGGAGTATGCTTACAATAACACTGTACATACTTCCACGGGAAAAGCACCTTTCGAGGTAATTGAGGGAAGATCAAAAAGTCCCTTGCTACTTAAGGTACATGGGAAGATCTTCGCACACGGGAAAAGCACCTACAAGAATCTTTTCAAAAGATTAAGGATGCTATCTCTATCTCACAGCAAAGGCAAAAGGCGAGATCCGGTAGTGTAAGCACAGGTTGAGAGATAAGATTTTCTTTAAGCTTTTCGAAAGCATTGTTCTCCTTAGCAGACTATGTATACCGAACGCTTTTCTTTGTTAGGTCATGTAATGGTCCCGCAATTTTTGAGAACTTTTCTATGAAGCATCTATAGTATGCACACATACCTATAAAGCTTCTTAGTTCATGAAGATTCCTTGGTTTAGGCCATCCTTTTATTACCTCTAACTTAGATGGATCCATTTGGATGCCATCTTGAGAGATAATATGACCTAAATACTGAATCTCTTGCAAGAAAAATTCACTTTTCTTTTGATTAACATAAAGTTTATTCTCTCTTAAAACTTGAAATATTACCTGGAGGTGTTTCTTGTGTTCCTCCAATGACTTAGAGTAGATGATAATATCATCAAAGAACACTCCAGTGAAGGTTCGATGAGGCCTAAGCAGCTTCTCCATCAAGCGGTTGAATGTGGCTAGTGCATTGGTCAAGCCAAAAGGCATGACAATGTATTCGTAAAGGAAGCTCTTAAAGCTTTCCATGTTCTTGGAGCTTCACCGTTGGCTCGTAGGCTAGACCACCATTGTCTGGCGGACTTTTGAAAGTGCATAGCTACATGGCGTACGTTAGAGGACTCCGTGAAGCCCTCATCTCCAAACGCCGCATCGAATTGCTAGATAAAGGCCAAGACTTTGTCCGTAGCACCAAAGGTGCCATCATAGGTAAGGAAAGAGATGCTCTTCCCTCCCTCTTTGAATTTCTTCAGCTTGGACGACCTCTTCCATGCGGCATAGGATTTCCTATGGCCTCTTCTTTTTGATGGTTCAAAGGTAGCACCATCACTTTCTTCAGAAGGTGAAGAATTTGAAGAAGGTGGAGAAGAGGGTGACCTCTTTCTTGCCTTTTTCTTGTCTTGATCTTCGTCGTCTCCACCATAGCTTTCATAAGAGGAAAAGGATGAAGAAGATGGAGAAGAGGGTGTCCTCTTTCTCGCCTTTTTCTTCTCTTGCCTTTTATCATCCCTCTTTGAATTATGACGTGGAGAAGAGTATGATGGTCTTCTCCGCTTTGGTGGTGATGGAGAGCATTTAGCCCGCCGTCTTCGTGGAGCCAATTTCGCCGAGGTGGCGGGAGACTCGCTTCTTTCTCGTTCCTTCGGTGGAGGCTCTTGAGTTCTCCTTTGGGAAGGAGATGCATCGTCAAGAAGTAAATTCTTGAGCCCTTCGTATGGATTCTCTTCTTCTTCCCGAATCGGAGAGAGACCTCTTTTGGTAGTCTCACAAGGAGGCTTCCTAGGTGTTCTCTCGTCATGGTGATGAGCTTGGAGAATCCCGTGAGCACGGAGCTGCCGTTGCACTTCACTTTGGAGAGATGGATTGCCCATGGCTTGTTGAAGCCTAGAAACAAGATAGTTAACAAGCATTGAAGCATCATTAGTAGCTTGCTCATGAGCAAAATCAAAGTTATCAACATTAATTTCACTCTCTTTACTATTGTCAGCCATTCTAACAACTTTTAGGTGTACTTTGGCACTTCAATCCCTAGTTGCTACTCCTCTTTACCCCTTAAAAAAAAGCACTCAAGCTACTGTACCCGTGACTCGAATACCATTAATTGCAAGGAATAGAAGAGAGGGTCTTTCAACACCAAAACAGCACCAGCTCCTGTCAAGCTTCTAATAGCTCAATAGTGGTTAAGCCATAGGCAAGCCCCGTAGGACTCCACTATTAAGACCATAGCTCTCAACGGTGATGCCCCGTTAACTGCACAAAGGCAGGCGCACTGCAAGGCTGAAAAATCCCTATTCTACTTACTCACAGGCAATTAATAATACCAACCATTTGTAGCTAGCTTGAGGACCTCCCTTCTTGAGCAAGAAAAGAGAAACCTTGTGCTCTGATACCAATGGGAGAAGTACTTACCTTTAGTGGAGTATGCTTACAATAACACTGTACATACTTCCACGGGAAAAGCACCTTTCGAGGTAATTGAGGGAAGATCAAAAAGGCCCTTGCTACTTAAGGTACATGGGAAGATCTTCGCTGCAGATGAGTATAGCCGAGACCTACAAGAATCTTTTCAAAAGATTAAGGATGCTATCTCTATCTCACAGCAAAGGCAAAAGGCTGTTGCTGGCAAGCACATAAGATCCCAAGTCTTTAAAGAAAACGATTGGGTCTTGTTAAAGTTTCCCAAGGCTCGATTAAGGCACACGACAGGCAAGAATCCTACGGGCCACCAAAAGTACTATGCTAAACTATCAAAAAGGTACTAAGGCCCCTTTCAGATTCTTAGGCCAATCAATGAGATGGCCTATCAACTCACATTGCCCAATCATTGGCTCATACACAATGCTTTCCATGTGAGCCTATTAAAGCCTTACAAAGGAGAGCCACCTCAAGAACCAACTATTGAAGACCCACCGGAGATCGAGGACCAAGAGGAGGTGCTGCAGCCCGAGTCCATTCTCTGACATGAAGACAAGGTACTAAGAGGCGGTAAGACTATCCGACGATATCTTATTAAGTTTAAGAATTATCCTTTTGAAGATGCTAGATGGATGCAAGGCATAAAATTAAAGGATAACCTAAACCTTGTCAATGCTTACAATGCTTCCCAAGAGTAAGCAAATGTACAAAATGTTAAAAAGGAACAAAGTTTTTTTTGTCTTATAAGACTCTCTTTTTCTTTATTGTGCACAAAAATGAAGTAATATGCATGCTTAGATCAAGTTTGCGGAGACGACGTCTCCCAAACACCAAGTAGAGCTTGTCACTCTACCATGGAAGACTGATAGGACTAATGTGCAGACATGATTGCGGCAGCCTCAGGCTCTCAAGCGCCAAATGGACTAGTCATCCATTGTGGAATGATGTCGTAGGGTAACATAGGGATCCTCTACCCGCTAAGAAAAGGACTCATGAATATGCTTTATCTTCTCTACACCATAGTCGAGGACGACTATGATTTCAACAGAGAGGTAATGTCATAATAATCAATATCTAATTCTCCTAAATGATTTTCTCATATTAAACTGATCATTTAATGTGGGGAAGTACCAGGGGAGAAAAAGCTAGAATATTGGTTAAGCTAGCAGACCGGCCACAGTAGGGATCCAAAGGAGGGAAAATAGGGATCCAAAGGGGGGGCCATCTGCAAAAGAGCCATGTGCAACAATGGGCTAAAAAGACCTTAAGGTTCAGCCCATTAAGACTTCCAAAATGCTAAGGTTCCAAAATTCAAAGGTTGTGTCAAAAGGGTTAAAGCTTAGGGGGAATTGGATGCTTTGTGTGCTCTCCAAAGTCAATGCATATCCCTACATGGGAGGGGGCGAGCCCTTCTTCTAGGGGATGAGAGAGAAAGTCACACACACACACACACACACACACAGGCTCCCTTTACACAAAGGGAATTAGGGACACATGTCAGCTCCCTAGCCCAGATGCCCACAAGGTGTGCCCAATTCCTATTGGATGACCCTTGAAGTGGACCAATGAGAATTAGGCTAGAGTAAATTTAGCCTAATTAATTTTAAAACACTTAATAAAAAGAACCAATGAAAATTAAGTCTCCTGGATGATTATTGGACAGCCTGAGAAGGGGTCCAATAGGAATTGAGCAGCCCAATGGGCTACTTAATTCCTATTGGTTAGAATGGGGAAAGGTCCAATGGGGATTTAATTCATTTAAATCAATTAAGTTTAATTGATTAAGCTCTCACAACAGGGGAAAGGGGAACACATGTCAGAAGGCTATCACTTATGCTGCTTATTAGCCATTGGCTGAGCTTGGCATTGTCCAATAAGGAGCCTGCAAGAGCAAATAGCAAGGGGGCTCGCCCAAGAGAGAGAGGGGGCTGATTTTTGCAAGGCATTATCACACACACACTCACACAATCTCATGTGTGAAGAAAGAGAAGACTATCTCTTCCCAAGCTTTAATGGAGAGCTCATCACCTACTCCAAGCTTGTGAGATAGAAGCCTACATCAACATACTCTTGGCTTGTGGATGCAAATCCAACCAAGAGCCAAGCTTCAATGCATGCTTATCTCCTCTACCAAGCTAATTACTAAGCTAAAGCTATGCTAATATGAGTGATTAT